>NC_063045.1:15432295-16171045 GCF_018812025.1 Megalobrama amblycephala | reverse complement strand
GAATCTCAATGGTTCTGCGTAACACATGAGAATGAACCTCAAACATGTTGCGTAACACATGAGAATGAATCTCAATGGTTCTGCGTAACACATGAGAATGAACCTCAATGGTTCTGCGTAACACATGAGAATGAACCTCAAACGTGCTGCGTAACACGAGAATGAATCTCAATGGTTCTGCGTAACACGAGAATGAATCTCAAACGTGCTGCGTAAACACATGAGAATGAATCTCAATGGTTCTGCATAACATGAGATTGAATCTCAAACGTGCTGCGTAACACATGAGAATGAACCTCAAACATGCTGCGTAACACATGAGAATGAATCTCAATGGTTCTGCGTAACACATGAGAATGAATCTCAAACGTGCTGCGTAACACAGAATGAATCTCAATGGTTCTGCGTAACACATGAGAATGAACCTCAAACATGTTGCGTAAACACATGAGAATGAATCTCAATGGTTCTGCGTAACACATGAGAATGAACCTCAAACGTGCTGCGTAACACAGAATGAATCTCAATGGTTCTGCGTAACACATGAGAATGAACCACAAACATGCTGCGTAACACATGAGAATGAATCTCAATGGTTCTGCGTAACACATGAGAATGAACCTCAATGGTTCTGCGTAACACATGAGAATGAACCTCAAACATGTTGCGTAAACACATGGGAATGAATCTCAATGGTTCTGCGTAACACGAGATTGAACCTCAAACGTGCTGCGTAACACAGAATGAATCTCAATGGTTCTGCGTAACACATGAGAATGAACCTCAAACATGTTGCGTAACACATGAGAATGAATCTCAATGGTTCTGCGTAACACATGAGAATGAACCTCAATGGTTCTGCGTAACACATGAGAATGAATCTCAAACGTGCTGCGTAACACATGAGAATGAACCTCAAACATGCTGCGTAACACATGAGAATGAACCTCAATGGTTCTGCGTAACACATGAGAATGAATCTTATTAGTTCTTGCGGAAGCTCAAAGATGCTGTGACACAAGAATGAACCTCATTGGTTCTCGCATGTCAAGCAAGCATGATTGAGTTTCCGTTTACCATATCTGATGTTGTGCGCTGAGGATTATTTATATGTGAATAAAAGCCTAAATTCAATGTTAATTTTATAAAGAGTATAATTTTATATCATGTCTCTTCAGAAAATTCAGACTAAATCGATCTCTTTATGAATATTTTGAAGCGTCAAAGTGGTAGTTGTGTGCACTGTCAGTGTCTTCATTTGTGTTTTGAAGATGAACAAGTCTTATGGGCTTGGAACGACGTGAGGAAATGATGACAGATTTTTAATTGTTAAAGGGTTAGTTCACCCAAAAATCTATGACAATTATTTATTCATGGTATACTATTTGATTAAACTTTATAGGCTGTGATAGCTGGTAGATTTTGAATGAATATGGGACACATCTGATGGCCAGCTGGTCTATAAGAATGAACCTTTTTTTTAAACCTGTTTTGATATTTATGGATTGCGTTTCTAAGACTTTCATGGCTCCATCACAAAGAAGTAATAAAAAATAATTCTGAAGGATCATTGACTGAAGACTGGAGTAATGATGCTGAAATTCAGCTTTGCATTACAGATATATAAGTATATAAATGAGTATATTTGAATCATGCAGAGCCCAAACCACAACAAAATGAGAAATGCTCCAATAAGTGTTGATCTATAGAAGCTTCTAATGTCTATAGTGTCATCTGTATGTGCCAGACAGTTAGTGGTTAGATGGACGTCGTAATCTAAGCATGTGCCTTTGCCTCTGCCACTGCTGCAGTCAGTCTCAAGAACACAATTAATCAGTCCCTGCCCCTTTATGTGACACAGGTGAAATATGTTTTTAAAAAGTCAGTCATCCATGGAAGAGTGTGTGCGAGAGAGAAATACAGGGCATGAATGCAAAGAATAAGGCATGCCAGTGTTTGGTATGCAGTCATCTCACTTTTTCTCTCTCTCCCCTGCATGCTGTATGAAGTGTCAGCATGGCAGGCTATTGAAACAGGGTTATTGTTGCCTCTCTCTTTGTCCCACTGCATGTTTTTTTTTTTTTTTTTTTTTTTTTTTTTCCTCAAGCTCTCGCAGGCTTTTTCAGTACTCAGAAAAAAATCACGTTCCCTGACATGAGCTTTCTCCATCTACACATTAATCTCTTTTAAGTAGTTTTATTAACTAAAAACGTGTGTATATTATATTATATTATATTATATTATATTATATTATATTATATTATATTATATTATATTATATTATATTATATTATATTATATTGGAGCTGAATAACTGAGGGATTTGTGACAACTTTAAAAGGGAAGAATTTGCTGAGCAGTTGTGTGTGTGTGTGTGTGTGTGTGTGTGTGTGTGTGTGTGTGTGTGCGTGTGTGCGTGTGTGCGTGTGTGTTTCTCTCTCCCTGCAGGCAGAGATCGTGAAGAGATTAAATGGGATCTGTGCTCAAGTCTTGCCTTACCTGTCTCAAGAGGTACAGAGAGATAGCAGCATTACCTCAGCTTTTAGTTTATAGCATTACATGTCGTCTTAAATGCTCAGTTAGTCTGATTTGATTTTAATGAATTTAATGTGAATGTGGGATCTTAAGGAGCATATAGTATGAGATGTGATTGTGATTGTTGTTTTTTTTTCTTCAGCACCAGCAGCAGGTTCTGGGGGCAATAGAGAGAGCCAAACAGGTCACCCCACCAGAGATGAACTCCATCATACGGGTACGGGCTCATGTGGGCGACACACAGGTTTATACAGATAGCAGATGTTTATGGAAATGCATCTGAATGAGTTTATGGTCTAATTATTTATAAAGAAATCCATTATTAATTATTTTTGTGCATTGTTGCTGTGCATTTATATGGCTCTCTGAATATGTTAACTCAAAAAAAAAAGTATAGGAACAATTTTCACTGAGAAATTGCTAGTAAATTTCACAAATTTACTACAAAGAGATAGTAAGTAACACATTAAATTAAACAAAATTTTGAAGTAGAAAGACTAAATAGTATTATCTTGTAAAATGTACACAAATAACCTTTGTTTTATTTACAACTTCAAAAAATATTTTGCAGTGCATGTCGATAACTACATTCATTTTGCAACAGCATTGACAGTAAAAAATAAATAAAATAAAATAAAGCCATGAGAGGATATGCAGTGTAACTTTTTACCACAATTAATAGAGTATTAAATAAAACATAAAAGACCCTATTAAATAACAGCAATGATTTAAAAAGTACCTGTGTTCAATAACTAATTGCATTTATTAATATTAAAGTCCCCCTGTAGTCAATTATTGTATCCCTTAAAACTCATCTTTGATCACCAAAATGACATTTAAAAAAAATTAAAGTGAAAAAAAATTTGTCTTGCCTTAAAATAGCTTGAATGTAACTCTACACCCTTGCCTCATTTAATATACACAGATCAATGAATATACAAATTAGCCCCGCCTCCACTCACTCACGCCAGCTCGGAGAGTCTAATGTTGCTATAGTGACGAGCAATTTGTTGTTTGTGTTGTGGATATTTAAGAAAAAAGCTTGCTTCGCTTCGTATATTCAGTTTAATTTCTGACTCTTAAATTGTGTTTTAAATTATGAATTGGTAAAATGCCTTTGCAAAACGGTCTGAATCCACTCGCATTTGTTTGGACTGCTCTCTCACTGAATCACCTGAAGCGATTTCTCAGTAAAACAGAAAGTATGGAGAGAACAAGCAGCTGTTTTCCTCTGTGAAGATGCACTAAATGGATGTTTGACAATTTCGTTGCTTTTTGGAGTTCAGATTTAAAAAAACATTCAGATGAAATCCTGCAGGTGCCCGTGCCTTCTCCGTACATGAAATAAATGCACATCCTTGAATGAGCGCAGATTTCCAGCGTATTTACTTGAAGTTATCAGGTAGGCTAATATCTATGGTTTGATCCATTCCAGAGGCGGCCAAAATCAGAATTTATAATGGACTGAATAGCTCTCTCAGAACTTGACGTGCGATTCCACACTGACTGACTGATTATGAATCACGGTCACATGCACACGCCCAGACCAATATTGTTTTAGCTTTGTTTTATAGTATTAAAATATTTCGACAGACAAAAACATGAACTTTACTTTGGCTTTACTTCAAGTCAGCTGTCACTTTACTTTGGCGCAAGCCCCTATGCACTCGCACACTTGGCACAGCCCTTGCGACGGTTCTGTCATTCATTAATATGAATTAATATAGATAGCCTTTTGCTTGACTACATTATCAAACAGCTAATAATGTGTTGCTAATGTTACACAAACCATGTTCCTGTTCTTCATCTCAGACAGAGTCAGACAGCTGCCTTCTAACAATCAGTATCCTTACAAATGCTTTGAGCAACTCGGAACGTCAGTGGAGAAAGGCTTATAGTTCATCATAACATCGTAATAGACTCACTATATTGCTAAATCTACACAATTTTTCATATCAACAGAAAATTTACCAGGATAACCTGGCTTCCCTCGAGACTTTCCTGCTTCAGAGCAGCCATAGTTAATGATATGCTAAAGTCTGCCGGCACGTTGTTGTGATTGGTTACGAGGTAGTCTGTGACGTCACAAACAACACCGATTTCAAACCACGGGTTTTAGACTGTCTTTGGTTTACTGCAGTTTCAAACATAAAATACTCAGCAATGGTGCTGACTTATGAATTTGCACATGGTTTGTCTTAAATCATATTTAAAAACACTACATAGACATATAAACAACTTTAAAGGGATAGTTCACCCAAAAATGAAAATTTGATGTTTATCTGCTTACCCCCAGGGCATCCAAGATGTAGGTGACTTTTTTTCTTCAGTCGAACGCAAATTATGATTTTTAACTGCAACCGCTGCCCTCTGTCAGTCAAATAATAGCAGTGGATAGGAACTTCAACTATAACAGTAAATAAACCTTGCTTAGACAAATCCAAATTAAACCCTGCGGCTCGTGACGACACATTAATGTCTTAAGACACGAAACGATCGGTTTGTGTGAGAAACCGAACAGTATTTATATCATTTTTTACCTTTAATACACCACTATGTCCAACTTCGTTCAGCTTCCGGTGTGTGAGGTCTGATCGCGCTCTGACAACGGAAGTGTTGTCTCGCGCTCATTGAAGTATATGGGCGAGACATCACTTCCGTCGTCAGAACGCGTTTTTTGACCTCACTAACAGGAAGCTGAACGGAGTTGGACATAGTGGTGTTTTAGAGGTAAAAAATGATATAAATACTGTTCGGTTTCTCACACAAACCGATCGTTTCGTGTCTTAAGACATCAATGTGTCGTCACGAGCCGCAGGGTTTAATTTGGATTTGTCTAAGCAAGTTTTATTTACTGTTATAGTTGAAGTTCCTATCCACTGCTATTATTTGACTGACAGAGGGCAGCGGTTGCAGTTAAAAATCATAATTTGCGTTCGACTGAAGAAACAAATTCACCTACATCTTGGATGCACTGGGGGTAAGCAGATAAACATCAAATTTTCATTTGTGGGTGAACTATCCCTTTAAAAACTTGATTTTCACCACAGGGGGTCTTTAATAAATAATAATCATGGTGCAATAACTGTTTACTAAGGAACATAGGTGAAATAAATAAATAGATGCTATTATTCAAAAGTTTGTAAAAATTAAAAAAATTAAAAAATAAAATAACTGTTTCCTAATTTAATATATTTTAAAATGTAATGTATTCTTGTGATTTGCATTTTCAGCAGCCATTACAATAGAACGTTCAAAAGAAAAGCATTTATTTGAAATCTTTTGTATTATACATATCTGTACTGTCACTTTTGATCAATTGCTGAAAAAAACTTTTAATCTTACTCACCCCAACCTTCAGAATGGTAGTGTATATAGATTTGATTCATTAATTTAGAATTTGCAGGTTCACCCAATCAAACTTTTGAGATGAAACTATATATTATAGTAATGTTGTAAGTGCAAAGTAAACTAAAGCTGGGTGCACACTGTGCGATTTATAATAGTCCTTTCCGATTGTTGTTCGTCAGACTGTACGAACATGATCCTCATGTCACACTGTGGGATCTCAGCTGTCATTAATGTCAGACTGTACAACAGTCAAGATGCATTAAAAACGGACGCGTGCTTGAAAACTTTTACATCATCAACCCATACACGCTCGGTGGCTGTGAGCTGCATTACACATGGGACTGAAATGGTGGCTAACAAAGAAATCTCTAGCATTTTGATCACGGCTTGTCTTAAAAAAACCAAGACAATTTGACATTCATCGCGAACATGTCAAACTAGCAATCAAAAACTACAGATTTTAGCCTGGGATTATAGAAATCTTTTAGGATTCTCAAAATTTGTCTCAGATGACCAAATCGTGACCAAAATCGCACGGCGTGCACCCGCCTTAAGAGAGTGTAACAAAATGTTAGAAATGACAGAAGTAACAAGACTATGTGTGTGTTGTGTAGCAGCAGCTCCAGGCTCACCAGCTCTCTCAGCTGCAGGGGCTGGCGCTGCCCATGACCCCTCTCCCTCTTGGTCTCAGCCAACCGGCCGGCCTCCCCGCAGTCACCTCCAGCTCCGGCCTCTTCTCCCTCTCCAGCATCCTGGCCTCTCAGGCCCAGCTGGCCAAGGAGGACAAGAGCACACGCGAGACATCCGACAGCCACCGCGAGGAAGACGGAGACAAGTCCGACTAGTCGCCCGCCAAACCCGTTCCTTCGTCCAGTCATCATCGAGCAGAGGCACTTGTTCCCCTTTTTCTTTTCCTTCATTTTCCACTCTTTTTCCATCTTTCTATCTTCCCTCTAAATTGCTACCGTGTTCACATACCTAACGTCATTCGTTCTGGATCATTCCACCAGCTTTCTATATGTATCTATACCAATCCACCTTTTTATTGTGTTACGGATGCTTGATTTTATTTTATTTACACCATTTCTTGCCTGCGTGTATGTATATATCTATCTAAATATATATATATATATATATATATATATATATATATATATATATATATATATATATATATATATATATATATATATATATATATATATATATATATATATATATATATATAAAATTGTATATTTCTTATGCTCTTTGTGGAAATGGTCTACAAAATGGTGCGACCGTTAATGGACCATCGACCCTTCAGTAATAATTCCTCTTTGTTGTTTTTTTCCCCCACTCACTTTCTTCCTCTTAAAATCTTTCACCTTTTAAAGCTACAATCTACAATAACTGAGTCAAAAGCACTTTGGCCCTAGGCAGTAACTCTGAGACTAAAAGCAACTTTGCATCTAAAAACTTAGCCGCAGCATAATCCATTTAGCGTTTAAAGGATCGGTGTTATTGTTCGAAGGCACGGCTGTTGCATCTATCCTACCTTAAAAGGATAGTTCAAGTAAAAATTAGGTTTCATTTTTATGTTGTTCCAACCTTATTTTACCTACATTCTTCCGTGGAACACAAAAGGAGACGTTTTGAAGAATGTTCACACTGGTGAATGGACACACTCTAAGCTTCATAAGTGACTAAAAAAATCCTAGTCCATATATTTTAAATGTTCTGAAGACATTTGTTTCATTCATTGGAAATTTTGCTTGATAGCGTCACCATTTTTCTTTTTTTCTTTTCTTTTTTGTATGGAAAAGACCAGCTCCGACATTCCTCAAAAAACATCTTTTGCACTTCATAAAAGAAAGTCTTACAGATTGACATGAGAATGAGTAAAGGTGATCAAATATTCATGCTGTTTCAAACCTGTTTGACTTTTCTTCTGTGGAACACAAAAGGTGATGTTTTGAGGAATGTCCAAGCTGTTCCTTTCTATACAATGAAAGTGAATGGGGACCAAAATATAAACTATTTAAGCATCACAGAACTAGTCCACGTGACTCCTATATTACATTCCAAGTGATCTGAAGCCATTCACTGGAATTATTCACTGGAAATTTTGCTTGATAGCTGTGGTCACCATTCACTTTCATTGTATGGGAAAGAGCAGCTTGGATATTGCTCTAAACATCTCCTTTTGTCTTCCACTTAAGAAAGTCATACGGATTTGGAATGACGTGAGGGTGAGTAAATTACTTCCTGTTGTTTCAAACCTGTTTGACTTGCTTTTGTTCTGTGAAACACAAAAGGTGTTTTAAGGAATGTCCAAGCTGCTCCTGTGCATACAATGAAAGTGAATGGGGACCAAAGCTGTCAAGCTTCAAAACATTGCTTGAACATTGCCCAAAAACATAAAATATAATGTCATACAGGTTTGGAACAACATGAGGGTGAGTAAATGATGACAGAATTTCCAATTTAGGGTGAACTGTCCTTTCAAACCGCTTGATGAAACGTGATGAATAATGTTGAAATGAAGAAAGAGCATTTCTACAAGGCCCTTCAACGTACTGTATATCTATCTACCTGCTTGCCTGATTTCTAATGTGTTTGGAAGCTGTGTTGTGCTGTCTTAGACAGAGAATATTAGATGAATCCTCTGAGAAGCTAGCTAACCTGCTCACCAAGTGAAAAGGGATGCTGTTTAAAAGATATTTTTGGTCTTTTTTTTTTTTTTTAATAGTAATGTTGAATGTCTACATGGTTAAAGTCATGTTGTTTTGTTTATAAGGTAAGTTGTAAGAGAAAGGTATTTGAAAAATTAGAAGCACCTTCTTTTAAAAAAGTCATTGTTTTGATCGCACTACAGAAAAAGGAAGTATGTGAAATCATATGCATGATGTATAACAAGCCCTCCCAACAAAGAGAAAAGAAATTCATAGCACACTGCCTCCTTAAGTTGTCTTAAGGTAAAAGCTAGGATGCAAACATATGCGTTTTTCAAAAAAAGTCTCCCGGTGTGATATTGTTGTATGTAGTATGAGATTCTACCAAGAGGGGGCAGTAAGTCCATAGCAAGTCCACACTAACACCCTCAGGGTCATGTCAGTTTAGAGTTGTGCTATTTTAAGTGTCCTATGTATGTTTCTGCAGACATATGATATAAAATATGCTTGTTTTGACATGCCCACGAAATAAATAACTGTTCTAGCATCTATTCAGTTAGAAGTATGCATCAAGAAAAAGCTTTTTTTGTGTGTGTCATAACTGTAACTTGCAGCTATAGCAGTATTCTAGTCATAGATTGTTGCGTTTTCAAGTCTGTTTTCTCATTTTGATCTATTCTGGAAATTAAAACCAGATATATCACGGCTTTTTTTCTTCTTTTAGGTCTATGCTTTTTGACTGTCATTGTCTGGATGCTTTAGATTTGGTTTGTCCAAAATCGTAGACGCATTTAAACTAGTGCTGTCAAATCGATTAATCGCGATTAATCACATCTAACACAAAAGTTTCTAAATATACAGTATGTGTATATATACGTATATATATGCATCTAACATATATAGAGTATGTATATATTATATATATTTACAAACTTTTATGTTGGATGCGATTAATCGCGAATAATCGATTTGACAGCACTAGTTTAAACTATATTGGATTAAGGAGTTAAGCTGCTTCCTAAACTTGTGTTAATGAGACGGTGCACTGTTTTTCAGTTAAATGCCAGAATTATGGCAGTGCCAACATTAGAAAACATAAATTAAAGGCCACCTAATGATATCGTAGTGCTTTCAAAACAAATGTGCTCACATTTTTTATTGGTACAATGTTTTCTGTTCGATTCTGCCAGTGTATTTATGATAGAAGTGCCAGGATTTATCCTTGTGGCTTGCTACATATGCTCAAATCTATTGTTTTGTTTTGTTTTTTTTAAGGACAAAAAGTAGTGGTCGCTGCGTAAAATGTTAAGAGTTCAAAATCAGATCTAGACAAATGCAAAGTGTTTTGCTATAAAGGTGGGCCGCGGTGTACTGTATGTGTACGTTATACATAGACCTAAAGCTTTATGTGCAAACGGATGCTTTCGTGTCAGTCTTGAATGATACGTCTGTGTTTTAGAGGACTCTTAACTTGTGAGGCACTTGAGAACAGGTTGTCGCCCCATCATCCTTTCTTTCCTTCTTGAACCCCCGACAGCCCTCTCCTCCCAGAATTCATTGCTTGCCTTTTGACATTTCTTACAAGCATTGTAAGCATTCTGTGCTTTATAAAAGTCTTTTCATTTGTTTGTTTTTTGACTCCTAATTTTATGTATATTGTACAACCTACAGTGCAAAAATAATTGTGTTATAAAATAGCTTCATTCCATATTAAAACAAAGTACATAAACATTTACTATACATAAATGGAAATTTCTGCAGTAAGGAAATGCTTCTGGTGCCTTACAAATAAAATCAATCAAATCAATGTAGACAATGTCAGTGTTTTTATTTTTGTTCTTTGTGTCCTTGTTGGATTTGGGATTACAGGTATGATGATAATTTCTTGAAAAAAAATGGGTTTTTTTTTTTAATCTACCAGCAGCTTTAATTTTAATGTTCATTTTAAGCCCCCCACAAATTTAAATTAAGCTTATATTAAGTTAGTAATTTATATCTTTAGATGTTTTTGTTGTTGTTGTTGTTGTTGTTGTTGTAGTAGTAATATTGTTGCAGTACACTTGTTGTGTGTCATGTTAATTTTGATGGAGAAAAACAAAAACAAATTTTCATTACTATAATGGAATATAAAGTTAATAATTTGTTGTTTTGCATTATGGTAATAAGTGAGCGCTTTGCGTTATATTTCATGTTCGTTTTAAGAAACAAATTTTAATGTCAACATTAAAATTATTATACTATAACAAAATGAATTTATATATAATGTCATGCCAATTTTTTTTGTTTTTTTTAAACGAAAATTTATAAAATTGCAACTAATATTTACTTAAAAGCATTTGTGCACCATTTTGGAACAGTATATTCAACAAAATGAGCAAGATATTTTTCACTTCCAAAGGTTAATTGGGTTTAAATGCTTTAGATCATCATTTTATCACCATAAATAAAGAATTAAAGGTGCTAAAGAGGATGTTTTGTTTTATAAATTTTTGCAATATTACTTGAAACTGTCTTTACTAACTGATAAAAGACTATTTATTAGGTGCACTGAAAGGAATAATATCAATATACATCATCTGTGCACGATGTAGGGCCTTAAAAACATCAGCCAATCGTTTACGCGATCATCGCGTAAACGATTGGCCCTCTGGCTTGTCAATCACTGCCATTACGTTCCTTGTGAGAGACGTGCGCGGATTGGCCCTCTGGCTTGTCAATCACTGCCGTGACGTTCCTTGTGAGAGACGTGCGCGGATTGGCCCTCTGGCTTGTCAATCACTGCCATGACGTTCCTTGTGAGAGACGAGTGCGGCTGCGCGCTCCAGTAACTTTCCACACTCTACAGGCGCCGCATGCAATGTTTTTGTCAGGAGACAGGAGTAACAACTGCAGATTATGAGTTACCTGCGGTGAGTCCGACATAATGAATCCACTAACACGACACAGCGAATGCCGGTGGTAAACAAACACTCGTGTTCCAATACTCGTGCACGAGTTTTGGGAGGCGTTCCCTCAAAATGAGCTGTGAAGGAGGGGGGTTGTTCTTATGCATGCGCTCATTTCAAAAACTCAGTAACAGTCTTTGGTTTCTCAGTCGACGAAAAGATCCTCTTTAGCACCTTTAATTGCCAGTAGAGTAATTATAGCACTGATCAGAATCATTGAGATATAAACACTGCAGAGTGGCTATAACCAGATGTTTTACTAAAGTGACATCTATGCTTGACGTTTAACACTTCAGATGAAACCCCCTCTGGATTTTGTTCATTGAAAAATTACAGTCTATGGTTCTATGTCAGTCTAGTTTCCTTTACAGTAACAGATGGATGACTTTTCTTCCTGTTATGAATCGTGTTTATTTGTGAAATCCAGACATCATGATGTTTTAATCAGGGTGTTGGAGATGCTGATTTGGTTTCATAAGCCGCCGTCAGTCAGTACCTCTCAGTCTAAATGTGACAGTGTGATCTGTGGGTTTTTTTCTGCGTCTCTCTGGTACACACACTCCCTCGTGATTGTGGTTTTTGAATGACAGTCTGCCCTTGTCTCTGTGTATGAGCGCCTGGCAGCTCTCTCTCTCATTCTCTCTCGCTCTTTCGGTCTCAAACTCTCACAGGATTTCTCTGGATCTGAGCCCAGTGCTTAAATAAATATGAAAGTGCCCTATTTTCTGTTAGAACGCTGTCAGAAAGGCAGGGCTTTGTTTATTTTGCTTCACTTTCTCGCGTTTAGCACAATGGTTTAATGCTTAAAAGCTGTTGTGATCAATTTACAGAGCGGAATGAGATCAAGCCAGCTTTAAAGATTAAAATGGATCACAATATAAAATAAAGTTGCAAGCATACGGGTGAATCTCACAGAAACTGGCTACATGTTCAGGTCACATTTGCCTGAAATTCAAAACAATCAAACAAAACGTTTAAAATGTATATAAAATATACATATGTATACATGTATAAAATTTGTTTTTATTTTACATTGGATAAAGCCCATCATACAAATGTATTTTTAAGTATTTATGCATCATGTAAGTATTTGTTGTGCCTTTAATTATTGTAGTTTTATATATTAAAACAACCTAAAACCAAATGTATATAATTAATTTTAATAACTGTGACACACCTGGACATGTTGAGGTGTTTTTATTTGTGTATGATTTGATTGTAATTCTAATTATTCTGAGTGATTTTATAAATACTCTCATTACTGAAATGCAGTAATTTTATTACAGTAAGATTTGTTTTTAATTTAAATCAGCATAAATTAAAGGCTTCTATGGTGTATAAATACTTAAAATACAGTTTAAGTAATATACAATTAAATGTTATTGTATTTTTATTTTTAAGAAATGGTGTATAATTTATAAAATGCAATAAAAATAAATAAATGTGCTTAATTGTCATAATCTTTTTGCTGACATTAAACTGTTTTATTTACCATTGACATCCGTTGAACGAACAAAAAATATGAGGCATTTCTCAAATTTGTTCCACATAAGAAAGTAAGTCCGACAGGTTTAAAACTACATGAGGGTGAGTAAATGATTACTAGTCTTTAATACCCATTTAAAACCCATTCATCTCATGTTTAATTGTAATTGCAGTTTAAATGCATGCCATATCTGAGCCACAATAAAATATGAAAATATATCTAAATACCAATTCGGATGCAACATCTGAAAAAGAAATCACGGTCATTGTAGCCTGAAAGTTTGCATAAAAAATACAATGTTGAATCAAATAAATTATTTCTCCAAATGTCTTTTTGATGTGTTTCTCATTTAACACAATAATGACTTAATATTATCTTTTGGGGGTCATTTCTCAGCCAAATTTGATGTGCGATTTAATTTGATTAATTAATCATTATTACAATTTTTATATATTTTATATATATATATATATATATATATATATATATATATATATATATATATATATATATATATATATATATATATATATATATATATATATATATAATTACATACATACACACACACTGTTATTAGGCAAGTTGATTTTCTGATCAGATTTTTTTTTTTACAGGTACATTTTTACCAATTCCAAACCACATTAATCTTAATAACTGCTATTAATTTTGTATTTAATCATTTATAAGTGATATATAATTGTTCATTAAGGCTGGAAATGAAAAACGCCTTATATATAGGTGTGCCTAATTATTAGGCAAGTTTTCTTTTACAGGTAAAATGAGCCAAAAAAGAGATTTTACTCAGACTGAAAAGTCAAAAATGATTAAATGCCCATGAGAAGGATGCAATACTAATGTAATACTAGAAATTGCAAAGTTAAGGCATGACCATTGGACAGTGAAATGCTCATTGGGTCAGCAGGGTCAGACAAAATCAGGTGGAGAAGAAAAGGCACATGTTAACTGCAAACGAATTAAGAATAAAGGTGAAGAATTAAGTGTGAAACCATCAGGAACCCTTTAGTCTCCAGCACCAACATTTTCCAGAACTGCAACCTACCAGAAGTGCAAGGTGTCAGGATCTCAGAGACTGAGGTTAGGCACGAAAACATTTGGTATTAATCAAAATGAATAAAAACTGAAATGCAATCTCAAACTTTTATGCAAACATGTAATAATTAAACATATTAAATTTCACAAATATATCTTATTTTATTAACCAATGTCTTTGCTGTTGACCTTCAATGATCTAATTCAACCATACTAATAAGCAAAAATTAATTTAGATTAGATTTAGAAATAAGAGTGTTGAACTTCTCCTGCATCCTATTCTTCTTTAAAGGTGCCCTAGAACTTTTTTTAAAAGATGTAATATAAGTCTATGGTGTCCCCTGAATGTGTCTGTCAAGTTTCAGCTCAAAATACCCCATAGATTTTTTTAAATTAATTTTTTTAACTGCCTATTTTGGGGCATAATTAGAAATGCGCCCCTTTAAATGCTTGTGCTCTCCGCCCCCTCCCGAACTCTCGACTCTATCATTGCATAAAGTTCACACAGCTAATATAACCCTCAAAATGGATCTTTACAAAGTGTTCGTCATGCATGCTGCATGCATACATCAGATCATGTGAGTATAGTATTTATTTGGATGTTTACATTTGATTCTGAATGAGTTTAAGGCTGTGCTCCGTGGCTAACGGCTAATGCTACACTGTTGGAGAGATTTATAAAGAATGAAGTTGTGTTTATGAATTATACAGACTGCAAGTGTTTAAAAAATTAAAATAGCGACGGCTCTTGTCTCCGTGAATACAGTAAGAAACAATTGTAACTGTAACCACATTTAACAGTACATTAGCAACATGCTAACAAAACATTTAGAAAGACAATTTACAAATATCACTAAAAATATAATGTAATCATGGATCATGTCAGTTATTACAACACTGGTAATGCTAGCCAAATTATGACAGAAAAAATGGATGCTTTGTAAAATTGCGTTAAATATTTGTAATGTGTTAAACTGAAAAAATTAATCACATGCGTTAATGTGCTAATTTTGACAGCACTAAATATGTACACACACACACACACACACACACACATATATATATATATATATATATATATATATATATATATATATATATATATATATATATGTATATGTGCGTATATGTATATATATATAATACACATATATATATATATATATATATATATATATATATATATATATATATATATATACACATATATACATATATTATACACACTTTATTACTTTCTTTTAATTCTTTGGATGGGATGACATGGACACGATCTTGACCCATTTCATGAGATTCGTCTGTATAGTGATTCACCTCACATTTTCTGCTTAGGTTGGCGGATTTCCTGTGTCAAGCGTGGAAAGAGAGATGGGCGGAAGGGTGATTATTAAAAGACGAGAGGCTGTTGATTAATCATGATTGACTCACTCTCTCTCAGGGTCTCACTCTCTGTGTGTCTCACTGCTTGATAATGGAGACACATTCTGTTCTGGTTTATTCATGTGAGCTGTCAATCCTTTTCTCTCTCGTTCTGTCTTTCTCGTTATCTTTGTTCTATTCCTTCAAGCTCACACCAGACTCATCATCCCATTGTTCTTTTTTTCCACTGTCTTTTTTTTATCCCTTCTTTCTTTCTGGCGATGGCCAGAGCACTCATCTTAATCTTCATTTTTCTTTTTACCCTCTTGTCCTGTGATCTCTCTTTCTCTTTCTCTCTCTCTCTTCGTTGACTCACTGCTTGCAGAATTGAACCATGGGAGAGAAGGACTGTCAGACTGTTTTTCTAATCCTTCTCTTTTCTCATCCATCCACTCCTCTTTTCTCATTCTGCCTCTCCTGTAAATAGAAAGCACTACTTGGCCGACAGCTCTGAGATTTGAGAGCATTTATCTCAGGACAAAAAAAAAATCCCCTAAACAATAGAATGCAGAGAGAAGGATGACCTTAAAATATACTGGTCTGGAATCAAATTAATTCCTGGTTGCACACATCTTTCCCACAATGCACTAGTAAGGTAACTGCTATTTTGGGGTTAGTTTTGCTGAGATGCATATTTAGATATACTTAGTTATTTTTTCAAGTAGAAATGTTTCAAGTTAAGGTCTACTATACTATACTATACTATACTTTGAACTGTGTTATCAGTGCTAACATGCTAGCTCTCTCCAGGCCTTTGGAACATCTTTTCCCCCTGTATACTTCAGACTTCTTTATGGCACCACTCTAATTTATCAAGCACTGTTCTTCTCAATTTCTTACAGCATTTCTAGACATCAACTTCAACCTGTTAAGTTTAAGATTTATCTATTTAACTATTTTTATGATACTTTTCTCTTCCTCGTCCTTAAAGGTGCTAAAGAGGATGTTTTGTTTTATACATTTTTGCAATATTACTTGAAACTGTCTTTACTAACTGATAAAAGACTATTTATTAGGTGCACTGAAAGGAATAATATTAATATACATCATCTGTGCACGAGGTAGGGCCTTAAAAACATCAGCCAATCGTTTACGCGATGGCTTGTCAATCACTGTCATGACGTTCCTTGTGAGAGACGTGTGCGGATTGGCCCTCTGGCTTGTCAATCACTGCCATGACGTTCCTTGTGAGAGACGTGCGCGGATTGGCCCTCTGGCTTGTCAATCACTGCCATGACGTTCCTTGTGATGAGCGTGGCTGCGCGCTCCAGTAACTTTCCACACTCTACAGGCGCCGCATGCAATGTTTTTGTCAGGAGACAGGAATAACAACAGATTATGAGTTACATGCGGTGAGTCCGACATAATGAATCCACTAACACGACACAGCGAATGCCGGTGGTAAACACTCGTGTTCCAATACTAGTGCATGAGTTTTGGGAGGCGTTCCCTCGAAATTCTTATGCATGCGCTCATTTCAAAACTCAGTAACAGTCTTTGGTTTCTCAGTCGACGAAAAGATCCTCTTTAGCATCTTTAATGGATAAATTGGTTAACTGTCTAGTTGGTTGGAGTACTGTTGGAGTTGGTTGATGGTTTTATGTATTTTTAGATGTTTGACTGCCTCTTATCCTATATAGGAAGATATTATTTAGCTGGCTAAGTTGGACTTCTTTTATTATACTTTTCTGTCTTTTAAGGACTACTCCTCGTCCTGAATGGGTGGAAGATGTTAGTTAGTCAACCTTTAGGATACTTTTCTGTCCTAATATAAGCTTGACACTCTCTCATCCTGAATAGATGTTAGTTAGTTGGACTACTTTTGTGATATATAATGTCCTTTTAGAAGATTTACTGCCACTAATCCTGGATGAATAGTTAGTTAGTTAGTTAGTCAGTCAGTCAGTCAGACTAGATGGATAAATAGTTAGTTGACTAGTTAGTTAGTAGGACTTTTATGTCCTTTTAGGAGCTTGACAGTTTCTCATCCTAAATAGATAGATGTTAGTTAGTTAGTTAGTTAGTTAGTTGGACTACATTTATGATAATTTTATATCCTTTTTAGGAATTTGACTGCCTCTTCTCCGAGATACATATTTAGTTAGCTGACTATTTATTTGGACTACATTTATGTCCTTTTAGGAGCTTGAATGTCTCTCATCCTAAATGGATAGTTAGTTTAGTTAGTTAGTTAGTTAGTTAGTTAGTTAGTCAGCCTAGATGGATAAATATTTAGTTGACTAATTAGTTTATGATATTTAATGTCTTTTTTAGAAGATTTACTGCCACTAATCCTGGATGAATAAATAGATGTTAGTTAGTTAGTCAGACTAGATGGATAAATAGTTAGTTGACTAGTTAGTTGGACTACTTTTATGTCCTTTTAGGAGCTTGACTGTCTCTCTTCCCAAATGGATAGTTAGTTTAGTTAGTTAGTTAGTTAGTTAGCCAGTCTAGATGGATAAATATTAGTTGACTAGTTAGTTAGTTTGACTACCTTTATGATATTTAATGTCTTTGTGGCGAGGGGGGCGTGGTTTAGCGGGGTCTGCAGCAGGAGGGAGTGTCTGGGGATGTGCGGTGATTGAACGGGTTGAATGTAAATCACGAACACCTGTTTCTCGTTCCAGTAATTGGCGTGGAGACAGGATAAAACGCCAGGAGAAGCAGGAGCGTGTGAGAGAGAGAGGGACTGCTGACAGTCAGACTGAGTGAGCTGTGCTCGTGTCGTGGAGTGAAGCCCGTCCTTGGATGTGGAATTATTGAGTGTGCGTTGCACCGTCTTTTTGTTTATGTGTTTGATATTTTTCTCTGGTGAGAATAAAGACTGTCAGCAGCCCAAAGCCGATCCCTGTCCTCTTCCTTCCCATTACACAAAGAACCTTCATTACAGTCTTTTTTAGAAGATTTACTAATCCTGGATGAATAAATAGATGTTAGTTAGTTAGTTAGTCAGACTAGATGGATAACTAGTTAGTTGACTACTTGGACTACTTTTATGTCCTTTTAGGAGCTTGACTGTCTCTCATCCCAATTGTATAGTTAGTTTAGTTAGTTAGTTAGTTAGTTAGCCAGTCTAGATGGATAAATAGTTAGTTAATGACTAGTTAGTTGGACTACTTTTATGTCCTTTTAGGAGTTTGACTGTCTCTCATCCCAATTGGATGTTAGTTAGTCAACCTTTAGGATACTTTTCTGTCCTAATAAGCTTGACTCTTCCTCATCCTGAATAGATGTTAGTTAGTTGGACTACTTTTGTGATATATAATGTCCTTTTAGAAGATTTACTGCCACTAATCCTGGATGAATAGTTAGTTAGTTAGTTAGTTAGTTAGTTAGTTAGTTAGTCAGTCAGACTAGATGGATAAATAGTTAGTTGACTAGTTAGTTAGTAGGACTTTTATGTCCTTTTAGAAGATTGACTGCCACTAATCCTGGATGAATAGTTAGTTAGTTAGTTAGTTAGTTAGTTAGTTAGTTAGTTAGTTAGTTAGTTAGTTAGTTAGTCAATCAGACAGACTAGATGGATAAATAGTTAGTTGACTAGTTAGTTAGTAGGACATTTATGTCCTTTTAGAAGATTTACTGCCACTAATCCTGGATCAATAGTTAGTTAGTTAGTTAGTCAGTCAGTCAGACTAGATGGATAAATAGTTAGTTGACTAGTTAGTTAGTAGGACTTTTATGTCCTTTTAGGAGCTTGACAGTTTCTCATCCTAAATAGATAGATGTTAGTTAGTTAGTTAGTTAGTTAGTTAGTTAGTTAGTTAGTTAGTTAGTTAGTTAGTTAGTTAGTTAGTTAGTTAGTTAGTTTGTTTGTTTGTTAATTAGTTAGTTAGTTGGACTACATTTATGATAATTTTATATCCTTTTTAGGAGTTTGACTGCCTCTTCTCCTAGATACATATTTAGTTAGCTGACTATTTATTTGGACTACATTTATGTCCTTTTAGGAGCTTGAATGTCTCTCATCCCAAATGGATAGTTAGTTTAGTTAGTTAGTTAGTTAGTCAGCCTAGATGGATAAATATTTAGTTGACTGGTTAGTTGGTTAGTTTGACTTTTATGATATTTAATGTCTTTTTTAGAAGATTTACTGCCACTAATCCTGGATGAATAAATAGATGTTAGTTAGTTAGTTAGTTAGTCAGACTAGATGGATAAATAGTTAGTTGTCTAGTTAGTTGGACTACTTTTATGTCCTTTTAGGACCTTGACTGTCTCTCATCCCAAATGGATAGTTAGTTTAGTTAGTTAGTTAGCCAGTCTAGATGGATAAATATTTAGTTGACTAGTTAGTTGGACTACTTTTATGATATTTAATGTCCTTTTTAGAAGATTTACTGCCACTAATCCTGGATGAATAAATAGATGTTAGTAGTCGAAGCTGGAGTCAGAACTGAACTGTGAGCTTTTTTTTTTTGCCTCATTCATTATCGCTCTCTCTCTCACTCTCTCTCACTCTCTCTCTCTCTCTCTTGGTCTGGATGTGTTGATGGAGGAGAATCTGTTATTCCTGAAGAGCTCTTTCATCTGAAATTCTCATTCTTTATTCATTCGTTTACCGCCTCCTCCATCCATCAGGCGTCTGAAGTAGGAAAACACCTCGGGCTACCGGCACAATCCTGCCCTTTTGCCCTTCTCCCTCTGCCGTCTGCTGTCAATCCATCCATCCCTTCCTCTCCTGATCTGTCACTCTTTCCCATATTGTTCTTTCCATCTGCATCTGTCTGTATCTGCTTCAACTTTTCAACTCTTTCTCACCTCTCCTCTCTGTTACTTTTCTTAGACCTTTTCTGTCACTAGTCTCCCGATCTTTCCCAACTTTCTCTGAATGCAATTTAAGAGCCATTCTCAATTCTGGATGGTGTGCAACCCTGGTAAAACAAATGCCTGACTCACTTTTACTGGACAGGTACGGTTCATGTGCCGGGTGTAATAATGATGGGAGGGGCTTATGGGCCTGAATGAATCTCTGCTGGACGCCTCGACCTCACCTCTCTGTCCAAATGGTTTCCCACAAGGCTGTACTCTTTGCTACCGCCAAACAGCAGTGGCTGGGTGAATGGCATGTGGTCATTGTGTGGTCTGTTTATGCCGCTGGAGCGGTTGTGTTGCAGTCATAGACGACCTGGAATGGTAATGTGTGTGAGTGTGTAAAGACGGAGAGCCTGGCCAAGTGGAAGAACTCTGCTCATGTGGCTTAGCCGGTTCCGATTAAGCTTCTGTTCTCATGTTCGTATATAGTATACTATACTATATATATGAAATCTACCTCACAGTGCTAACTGAATCATGCTAACACCCCTGACGTCTTGGATGTACACAATATGTACAAAGTGTGGGTCAGTATTGAATATTATAAATATATGAAAAACCTTTTTCTGCTAAATTGGTAGTGTGGCATGACCAATGCGCATAAACGTCAAGAAAAAAAAAGTTATTTAACAAGGAAAGGTTAGTTAAGGTTGTAAAATGACATGTGGTGTGACTCCCCAAAAACATATTAATTACTGATATTTGTTTTTTAAAGAAACATTGAAAAGTCTTTGGAATTCATTTTGAAAATGATACAAAATCTGAATATTCCATGAATGAATGTAATATTTGATTTAAATGGTGATTTATACTTTAAAAAAAATGTTTGGTGACATCAACAAAAAAGGAAAATTGTTTCTGAATCATTAGATTTTGATGAAAAATTATGAAGTTGACCCTTTTTTTTTTTTAATTTTTTCTTTTTTTTTTACATGCACTAATGAAACATTCACAACAAGACCTGTAATATTGACGAAAGGTGAAGAGGAAAACACATTTCAGCTTTGCGAAAGTAAATATGGCCCTTTTTGATTTCATGTTGACTTCAATACAAAGCCATACTGTTTATTTGTGCACTTTAAATCCCAGGAACTGTAATTATACACACCCAAGGTTACATATATAAATCCCAGGGGAAATTATAACTTTAATCCTTAAAAATAAAATATATCCTCTGAAACTGTTTTATATTTTTGTAGCCTGACTTGTTTCCGTTCCTTCATTTTTCAGAATAGTAGTCAGTCAAAAGCAGTGCCTGAGGTTATTTTTTTCCCCGCCTGATATTTCCTTGCCTGATATTTCCTTACCTGACACTCCGGTATGAGCGTGCGTGAGAGTGAATAAGTGACAAACACAATCCAGCAGAGCAGCTTGTGAATGTTTGCTATAGACAGTCTCAAACTGTCCGAATATCAAATGTGATTTATAAGCCTACACTCAAAGTTTCACTACATACAATATTTAGTGTGATATATCAGCCAGAGCTGGAACAGAAGGCCCTCAAGGGCCCAACGAAGAACAGGTCATTGGCATCAAAGGGTGTTTGAGTCACAAAAATCGAGTGATGGCGAGGGAGAGATGAAGAGAGACTTAAAAATGACTTGAAGGATGATAAATCAGTGAGAAAGAAGAAGTGACTGTTGTGGTTGACAGTAAACAATATCTTCACTCTCACTGGTAGTTTTTTTTTTTTACTTTGTTGCATGCCTAGACATGCCCGCATCGAATTGTCATACAATATCAATATGAATGTGCTAATTAGTTAAAACTTTGCGTCGCGCCTAAATCACTAACTCAGTCGCTTTGTTCCTCTGTAATTAGCAGAGCAAAATCTCAAACGTGGCCACCACGCACTACGTCTCCTTTTCAAGTGTTAGCTGATTGAAAGCCAAACTAAGGGAACATTATGATCTCAAATATCATTTTGCAGCTGCACTGTGGTATAGTACATTCAAGCTTTAGTTTCCTCACAATGTGCGTTAAATGGCTGATGTCGAACGCTCTTGTAATTTTGATTTGCCTCTTTAATTCAAGGCTCCCAGCAGATGGAGTTATTTAGCTGGATTGTGATCTGTAATAGCCCATCGCACATACAGATAAACCATTTTTATTTCAACACTGTAATCCGGCACTGTTTCAAACAATAAAGGTTAATGCTGGAATCAAACCAAAAGAAAACTAAATTACTTGAAAGAGGAAAAGAGATGGAGATCAATAAGGTGGGAGAGAAAGAAAGTCAAAATGGAGAAGGATGACATTTTTTTTCATCCTCTTTTTCTGTGTGTTTTCCAGGATGGGTTAATGTTGTCTGTAACAGGCGGCATTCCCAGATGGAAGACTTTTAGCTGATGAACTTAATTGGCATGACATGGGCCGGGCACCGTGCCAACTGGCCAGACCCCTCTGCAGCTGCACATGGAGAGAGAACTTTCATCTCATTTATTTCCAAGATCCTTTCCTTGTCCAATTATGCTTTCAAAACAACAACAACAACAACAACAAACACTACATTATACTGTAAGACCTCTTGAAAGAAAGAAATACTTCAGTTGAAATTAAAATTGTGTCATCATTCACTCACCCTCATGTCGTTCTAAACCCTTATGATTTACTTTCTTCCGTGGAACACAAAAGAAGATATTTTGCAGAATGTTCAGTGCTCTTTTCCATACAAGGTAAACTAATGAAAACTAAAGTTGTTGAGCTCCAATACATCTCAAACGCTTTACTGCACAGGTAGCAGAGCACAATTACACGTCTGGCCGACCTAGATTCCTGATTGCTTAATATAAAAAAATTTAGGAATTGTTGATTTTTTTCTCTAGTCTAATTGATACATTGACCAATGCTGTGCGGTAAAATGCAACGGCTCTTTTCAAACTTATTGCTTTGATTAACGTGTTGGGCGTAACCTACGCTGTCATTTTCTTTGTGCGTGAAAGTTCATTAACCATGCGATGTCAATGGCGGATGCACAAAGTTTAATATTACGCTTTTTCAAAAAATCACGGAAAGATTAACGAGAAGGAGAAAAAGTGCCATCTACATCTGAACCTACTTCACCTACTTCACCTTTCCACGAGGAGACAGCGGGTGAAGCAGTACCTGAGGCGTCCCATTTCCAGGACATGCATATTTTATCACTGGACTGTAGTAGTGAGACTTCCACGACACAATTCAGCACAATGCCAAATTATAAACAACTTAAAATACTCTGTCATTTATGGTCATACAGATAAGAGTAAGACATCAATCGTTGTTTTTTTAATAACAACAACAACAAAGCCTCAGGCTGAAGAAAATGCAAAATCAATACAGTAGAGGGCGCAGCTCTAACAAACCTTTCAGCTCTGCTGCTATTCTGGATTGCACAAATATGATGTTTAACTAAAGTCATTTTTGCTTATTAGTATATTTTTAAAATGGATCATCGAAGGTCAGCAGCAAAGACATTAGTTAATAAAGTGTATTACTGCCCTCCACAGGTCAAAGTTTGAACTAATTGTTATATACTTGCACTAGCATATATCAACTTTGACCTGTGGAGGGCAGTAATACACTTAGCAGCGTCTACACTGCTGGAATTCAAATAGAGAAGAAGAAGAAGAGAGCTAGTTCAAGATGAGCATTTATTGTTAAAAAAACACATACATTTATTTATTTATTTATTTATTTTTTAGAAAATGAGCGAGATAAGACCCTTATTTCTCGTCTGGGATTGTGTAGAACGCTTTGAAGCTGCAATGAAACTGTAATTTTGACCTTCAACCATTTGGGCTCTATTGAAGTCCACTATAAGGAGAATAATCCTGGAATGTTTTCATCAAAAACCTTAATTTCTTTTCGACTGAAGAAAGAAAGAACATCTTGGATGACATGGGGGTGAATTAATTATCAGGAAATTTTAATTTGAAAATGGACTAATCCTTTAACAGCGCACACAACACCTCTGCACTTACTCACGATTTCTCTCAAGAACAAGAACAGTAACTTGAATTCATCGTTTGAAAAAATAAGTTAGATATTTTGTTGTAAATTGAAAAAGTAATGCGTCGCTTTACTAGTTACTTGAAAAAGTAATCCGATTACGTAACTCACACAATACTTGTAATGTTTTACCCTCAACACTGCAGAAGACATTTAAAAAACTTTGTGTGTATAGTTATATGATCCATTAGAAATATCATATACAGTCAAATATGCTAAAACCACCAAAAATAGGTCATAAATATGCTGTGCTTTAATGTTTACAGCCTTTATAAATATTTCTGTAAAAATAAAACAGATTTTTCACTTTCTCTCCTTACCAGACTGGATCTCAGAGGGGATTATGGGAAGGTAAAACGTGTCCTAAATAAAAGTCTGGTGCTGCTTCTCGCCGCATTGACCCACTAATGGAAGGAAATTAGGGTTATGGATTCTGAGGCCATGAGGGCCAGATACATCTGCTACAATTTTAGGATGTAACTGATTATGTTTAAATCCTGGAGGAGGCACAAAGCAACTGAGCCTACAGGCGTTTTTATTACGCCACGTTATTGGGGTACCTCATGTACGAATAATTATTGCAGACCAGACTGAATTTCAGATCTGGATTGTTCGTAACGATTGTGTGTTGCCTTTGTTTGCTGCATGCTGTGTCGTGTCCTCAGACTGAAACATGTGCCTATAATAAATCGCATAAATCCTCTTCTCTGCCTGTTAATTCACTTCCCCTATGAGTTTAAGCCGAGCTGTTTTTTAGGCCATTTAAACCACAAAATTCCCTCTGGATTCTCAAAACACGCTATCTGGAATTTTTCAGTGTTTACTCGCACTGTCTGGCCCTCAGGCAGAGCGCATACACTTTCTCTCTTCATCTTTCTTTCCTCTCTCTCATTCTGTTGATTATTTCACAAACCCTGTTTTCCTTCACAAGCTCTTTCCATTCTCTCTCTCTCTCACACACACACGCTACATCTGGTCACAAGAACCTCCGCCAGTGCATTTTACACTTACATAATGCACCAGAGTAAGACAAAGAGAAAGAGAGATGAAATTAGAAACGTAGCAGCGATTGAGCATCCATTGACAGATTCATTCAGCATCAGTTTGTGTTCAGTGCAGTCATGTGAAATTAAAATTGACCCTATTTACTTTCTTAATAAATGTTCCTATTCATATTGTGCATGTTATTGTAACAAATAAATGTCTCAAATGTAATAACGTGCTCTGCCTTTAAACGACTTTCTTTTTCTGATAATTAGCCAAAACTGTATGATAGTTTTTGGCTACTGTTGTAACATAAAATATGTGTGACCTTCAGCCTCAGCACTCACAGTCCAATCAATTTTGGATAAAGTCCCACCCTACTTTTCCCCCTCATTAAATATCCTATATGTACATCCTATTACAGAAGTAAATGGGTTGTGAATGCCATTTTATGATGATTTTAATACAGATTAATACATATTGATGTGTGTTCACTTTCATTAGTAGTCTCCAACATGAATACAATTTGCAAATGTGTCTTACAATTTCAAAGTCTTCCACTCTGATCCATCACACTCTAGGACAGCAAAGTATTAGTCATAATTCACGTTGACCGTCCTCGATTTCCTGTAACAGCAAGGTTATAGAGTAGCTAGTAGATATCAGTACATGTGCTGCATTCAAGTCCTCAAGGGAAGTTGGTATTTACGAGTTTGGAAGTCGTAATTACGACGTCGGGTGTGTTCACATCACTTCGATCCTCCAACATGTCCTCCAACCAATACGCCCATATAGGTCATTTGTCACTTCCCTGAAATACGACCCATTGGAGCATTTACGAAAGTTGCGCCCCTATCAACAAAGTTTCAGGTTTCGCGTAGCTCAATTGGTAGAGTGTTGCAATACACAACAATATGTAATCATGTGATCATGCAATCGAGGGTTCGATCCCAGGGCACACATGTGCTCATAAAGTGTATATGCACTATAAATCACTAAGGGTAGGTTTAGGGTTGGGGTAGGTTTAGTCGTTAGGACACAGGACAAATGGCGGGTAAGGGACTGTGCATTTACACACATTGCATTTAAATGAACACGCATATTGATTGGTAACAACGGTCATACGTCATTTCATGACGACAGATGTAACACGACACTGCCATTATTTTTAAGACAGCTAGAGTGTGCATGACTTTAAAACTTGAAAAAGGTGCTTGAAAAAACGACAGTCTCCTTCGATCAGTGCAAAATGGAGATTCTACAGCAAGGTTTTTAATGCAGCAAATCATCACTTTTGCTTCAAAGACATGAAAACATCATTAGATTTACGACTTTATGGTTTATTCATTGGGTTCATTTTCATTGAGGCCAAAATGCATGATGGGGGATCATTAGCAAATCTAAAACCTTTTTGCTCCAAGTTGTTTGTGGCATGATGGATTTCAATAATGCTGCCCCAGCAAGAAAACTAATTCTGAATTCAGAATTCATACTAGTATACTACTTTTACCATATCTTTCTATGGCAGAAAGTAAGAGTAGTATGCTAGTATGCGGTTCTGGATTCAGCATCAGTTTAACAGCAATGAAGGTGCGGTCACATTAAGGAGAGGTGAAATTTCACAGGCAAATAAGATCTATTGTCTATTGTCGATAGAGTAGTGATGTACGAAGCGCAGCTCACACAGAAATCACTTTCAAACCAAGCAGCTTTCTGTCGGTCAACTCGGCGAATCCACCTTCTTGAACTCGTTCTGAAATCTGTGAATTCATGCAAAATTCTAGATTGCGTTGATTCCTTTTAAAATTTGATGAACATTGGTAAGAACAGTTGCATCCAGGGCCATCTTTAGGGTAAAAACTGTGCAACTTGTACAAAGAGTTGTACCAAAACAGTGCAACTGGTACGACCACATGGGGCCCCGTGGCGAACGGACCAAGGGGCCCCACCCCAGAACTCGATCGGTTCCCAACCCCCCACCAACCCCTGGAATGCTATCAGACTGAGGAGGGCCCCCGCTTCCAATACCTCACACTGGGCATGCTTGGGACGGCCCTGGTTGCATCAATACCGGTGTTGTGCCGAATTTCGACTCCCTGCCAAATTACTGTTGAAACTGCTACCTGATTGCCTAATTCTAACCCCATCCCCTAATACTAACTCCACCCCGACACCTAATCCTAAACCTACCCATACTGGGGACATAGGGGGGGTAATAATCTGGTGGGAGGTCAGAACACTTGTTTCAAGCTAGCACTCCCATATGTTTGCTAAAGGTCTGTCTGTGTGTTGTAGACTAGGCTACATTGCCGAAACAGAGAGTGCAAAACATTAAAAAAAGCATCTTTGGATAATCTTTGGATAAAGATCTGTAGTTCATGACACACTTACTGGCAGACGACTGAGGAAAGACTGTGTCATGTTTGATGGCGCGAGACGCTACTCCGATTCAAGCTGCCACAACAGGTGAAGCCTGAAGTTAATTACTGGAGAGATGGGAGGCCCGGCCACACTGATGCGCTCGCTAGCAATCGGAGCTTAGTTCAGTTAAAGAATAGACCCCATCTATCAGAGCAATCGATACTCACTGACAAAGATAGTCTCTCTTTTCTTTCATTGTGTGCATGTGTGCTCTCCGTAGGCTCACATTCATACACGGGCATGCACACAATTTACTGTAAAAATGCTAGTCATTTAATGTCAAATATATATATTTATTTTGTGGAGAAAAAGCCATGAACAGCAGGGCAGAACAATGACAGAATTTTCAACTGTTTAATAAGCAATCTGCTCATTAATTTACAAGGTTATCATAGAGCCACTATGACTCACCAAATAAAGAGAGTGTTTTTTGTTATTTCGCTTAATTGTTCAAGGCAGTCAACACTAGGTGCTACACGTTGCTCATTTGTCATTAGCAGTCATAGGTGATCATTTATGCGGCGTGATTGGCAGCTGGAGGCGGGAGCGGCGGGGGTGCGGAATAATCGGAACTTCAATGCCCACAATCCCTGAAGACTTGCACACCGCCCTCATCACCGGCCGCAGCCAATCAGCGGCCGCGAACGCTGCAATTGGTCCGTTTTAACCTCTGATGTCAAGCGCCAACGTGGGTGCCCGGCGGTTTGATTGGTTGGATCGGATGAATCGCTACAGCCAATCAGAGAACCGCTGGAGAGTGCTCCACAGCAGCGAAGTTTTAAGGTGGTCTGGAGAAAGGTGAGGGACCTGATTTATCTCGTGCAATTTACTCTTTTGATATTCAAATAAGGTGTTTTATATCTAAAACACGAATAAATAAGTAGAGTGAATAAAATTCAAAGGGTCTTGTGATATTGCTGTGCGTATTTAGGTCATTTCCCCCGCTTATATTTAGGTAAACATAAGACCGAAGTTTGGCCAAGAAAGCTGTCAGGACAAAATCTATTCAGCAGCCTCATTATCTTTTATACGCTTTCAGAAGATTCTACAAAAAAAAAAAAAGATTCTAAAAAATATCTTGTTTGCAGTATTGTTAATGATATATTAGGAGTTTTTTGAGAACAATTTCCATTGGTGCTGATTCTTGATTAATTGTGGTAAATTATGTTCATAAGGGTGCGTTTCTGAATGACAAACCCATTTATACCATGATATTTTTATTGAATATAGATAGATTCATAGATAGATAGGACAAAATTATTTCAAAATGTCAGAATAAGTTTAACAAAAGTGTAAGAGCAGCAATAGTGATACATTATCTAGTTCATCTTTCCCTAATATATTTTATTTATAATAAATTTTACAATATAATGTTAGACTTTTTTTAGAATTTACAAACATATATAAGGAATATGTATTTGAAGAAGTTTGATGAATTTCGAAGAAGTTGATGAGAAATATTTGAGTGCATATTAAAGCTGTCAGGACAAAATCTATTCAGCAGCCTCATTATCTTTTATACGCTTTCAGAAGATTCTACAAAAAAAAAAAAAGATTCTAAAAAATATCTTGTTTGCAGTATTGTTAATGATATATTAGGAGTTTTTTGAGAACAATTTCCATTGGTGCTGATTCTTGATTAATTGTGGTAAATTATGTTCATAAGGGTGCGTTTCTGAATGACAAACCCATTTATACCATGATATTTTTATTGAATATAGATAGATTCATAGATAGATAGGACAAAATTATTTCAAAATGTCAGAATAAGTTTAACAAAAGTGTAAGAGCAGCAATAGTGATACATTATCTAGTTCATCTTTCCCTAATTTTCATTTTATCTCCTTACCTGGACAACAGGTTGCAAACGCCCAACCTGTTCAGGACAGATTATTGTCAAGACTGTTATTTCCATGAAATCTGTTTATACTCAGCCAGCTTCACAAGTATCGGATTTGGTAATAGGTTGAAGGGAGAGAGTCGTGTGAATAATTACCTGTCTAATCCACACACAGCGATTAGGGCAATACCTGACCTGAGAGGGATGACTAACAAGGGACACCTCTGAGATCACGCTAATAAGACGGAGGAGAACAAGAGAACGATGAAGAGATGAGAACGATACTGGTAGGGATGACTTGAAATTTGCTGATGTGTCGAAGTGAACATATTCTGGATAAATCAAGGTTGTAAGTGTTGTACTCACAATTAAATTTGCCAGTTTATTTCTCAAAGGGCAGATAAATGCTCATCTGTCAGAGGCGTACGTGCAAATATGGGGTTGGACACACACGGTGCTTTCAGAGAATTGCTGGCAAATTGAATCATTCCTAATCTCTCACATTCTCTTTCTTTCACATCCCTTGTTTTCTGATTTGTTTCTCCCCTGAGGCAAATCTAATTGCTCAAAGGTTGCACTTTCAATGCTCTGGAGGCTTATTTGTGATCTCAGTTATACTTCACCGAAGAGTGAATTTTGTTTCTGATATGATATTTCTTCTAGAAATTCTTCAGAAAGAAAAATTTGAGACTCAAAAAGTAATGACACAAATAATGTACTAACTTATGTTGTCAACATAAGTGAAGTAAATAGTAAATTTAAGTAATTCTTTATTTACTTAAATGTAAAGAATTCACACACACACATATTCTGTATATAATATATACTTGAAAAATATATAGTATAATATATATTATATGTAATATATTTTATTTATAATAAATTTTACAATATAATGTTAGACTTTTTTTAGAATTTACAAACATATATAAGGAATATGTATTTGAAGAAGTTTGATGAATTTCGAAGAAGTTGATGAGAAATATTTGAGTGCATATTAAAATCTCTTTTGATAAGGCCTTCGTTCATCTTCGGAAAACACATTAAGATATTTTTGATAAAATCCGATGGCTCAGTGAGGCCTGCATTCACAGCAATGACATTTCCTCTCTCAAGATCCATAAAGGTACTAAAAACAAATTTAAATCAGTTCATGTGAGTTCAGTGATTCTACCTTAATATTATAAAGCGACGAGAATATTTTTGTGCGCCAAAAAAACAAAATAATGTCTTTTCAACAATATAGTGATGGGCCGATTTCAAAACACTGCTTCGGAGCTTTACGAATTGAATCAGTGACCCGGATCTCCTATCAAACGGCTAAACTGCTGAAATCACGTGACTTTGGGTCTCCGATTCGATTCGATTCGCAAAGGTCCGAAGCAGTGTTTTGAAATCGGCCCATCACTGGTAAATAAAGTCGTTATTTTGTTTGTTTTTTTGGCGCACAAAAATATTCTCGTCACTTTATAATATTAAGGTAGACCGCATGAACTGTTTTAAATATGTTTCTAGTACCTTTATGGATCTTGAGAGAGGAAATGTCATTGCTCCCTATGCAGGCCTCACTGAGCCATCAGATTTCGTTAAAAATATCTTAATTTGTGTTCCGAAGATGAACGAAGGTCTTAAGGGTGTGGAACGGCATGAGGGTAAGTAATAAATGACATTATTTTCATTTTTGGGTGAACTAAACCCTTTAAGATCTGCTTTAGAAAAGACTCGTGAGAGGTTATCTGGGTAAGTTAGTCAAAAAATATAAGCAGGACGCTCACTAAGCAGGTTTCAATTTGCTCTCCATTTAATCTATGAAACACAGCTGAGATATCTAATTTGTGTTTTTCCCCTGTAGGTCTATCTGTGTGATGATATGAATCGGTTGTTCAAAGCAAAGATCATGTATAATTGGTTGTATGCTTGTACCGGTATCTATTTCTGTCTTTATCTCTCCATCTATCTATCCTCTATCTATCTCGCCTGGTCCACCTTAAGTGCAGCTTGAGCAGGCTGTCGTGTTTGTGTTGAAGCCAACAGGCACAATATATTACAGTCTAGGGCTCGCTGCTGAAAAGCCTGCTGGATCTTCCAGTGACCTGCTGTTCTTTCCTGCTTTCCTGTGTGTTTTTTTCTTCCTCTCTAGATTTAGATTAAAAACAAAGCCCGTTCCTCCTTCTCCTTTGCCTTTTTAGATCTCAGCAAAGAAGCCCTGTAGTTTAGAGGTACTGTTACAAGGTTGGAAGACTCGAATGGAGATTCGTGTTTGTTTTTGTTGCTTATTGGGGACATTTGCAGAAGGACAAGACAGCTGGACTTGATTCTTCTCAATTCCCTGCTTCTCCCAGTCTCCTGATCTGTGTGGGACTGAGAGCCGGACAGTAACGGAGTGGGACGTCAGGGAATTCTGGGGGGAAATCCAGTCTAAGTGTGAGTAAGGGGATCTGTTTTAGGAGGACCCCTCGTCAGATGCACTGACAGCCTTCTGCGGCTCAGAAAGGACAGAGCCGGGTTCCCAAGCTCGATCCGGGGATCTGTCCCCTGGTGGAGGGGGACGCAGGACTACGGAGGGTCAGCGCGTTGCCCGTCAAAACCGGCATCCCTCCGGTGACCATGTACCCGCAGGGTAGACACCCGGTAAGTGCTACCCTCTCTCATTCTCCCACATCCTGAACAAATGGGACAGATGGAGTGACTGGATGTAAGAGAGACATCACTTCAGGCTTTCAGTCGCATATACGCATATTCAGGTGTCCTCAAGAGCCAGTTGATAGAAAGTTGTGTGGGAGGAATCAAACACAATGCGTGTCTTTATTAGTTTGTGTAATAAACCTTTCTCAACACCCCCTCTAATAGATGTCATAGTGCATTTGGGCAAATCTAGAGTGGTTTAGGTGTGTATGTGGGTGGGGTTGGATATGGCTCACTGTGGGAAGTTTATTTGTTATCTGTCTTTGGTATGTTGATGTTTCTAGAATCTAAAGATCTACCGTACATTGCAGCTTGTTTTAAGTGTGGTTCAGTGTACAAGCCTAAACTTGTAATATTTGACAGCACAAAGGATCAGATGTGTTTATGAATGAATGAAAGATACTGATTTAGTGTGTATGTTGTACATTTCCCCAGTAGACTGGCACATTGTAAGGGTGAATCTCACAAAACCAGAATGATAGATATTTAACCTTTTCTTCTTTTCTATCAGAACTCATAAGAAAATTTTGCTTTGTTATTTTTTTTTTTTTTTTCCTTTTGGTTGTCAGAGATTTGTTTTCTTTCTCTCTAGATTTAGATTAAAAAGAGTCCATTTCACCTTCTTCCTCACCTTTTTTAGACCTCAACAATGTCAAGTCATCAGATGTCTTTATTAATGGTCCCTTTAAGGTCCCTTGAGACTGATTTAGTGTGTTTGTTGCCCCATAGACTTCCAGTGTCAGGGTGAATCTAACAAAAACTATCAAGAAATGTCCAGAAGGTGTCATATTTCACTTTAAAACCATAAGTGAAAAAAGGGTTTCGATAAACATAATTTTGGGACAATTTTTGCATTTGATTGAGTTAATTGTTCAGCCGAAAGTACATAACCGTCAGTGGATTTTTAAAAAAGTATTTCTTTGATAATCAACACCGTATTATACAGTTTGTATTTTAACCCATAACATTCCTTTAACAAATATACAATCATGTCCTGAAGTTCCCAGCCAGAGTGATTGAATGTGTTTTATAATGATACAGTGAACAAACTCCAAAGGACCAGTGAAATCTGCAGCCAGGTTTTATTTTTACCTTCATGGCTTGTGAAACATGACCTGCACCAGTTAAAAGGTGTGAGAAAGGTCTGTGTGTGTAACCATGCATAAACATTGCCTTTTGTGCTCACACCGTTTCTTGTTCTGTAACTTTTAAGACATAAAGTCCATGTTTGTGAGAATTCTGTTATCAGAAAACAGAAACACATGCTTTTTTATTAGCGCTTCTAGTTAAGCCAAACATCACTGTTAGTTTTGCTCATACTCCTGAAAATGGGGGGTCTTTACTGGCATCAGAACCTTTAACATCCATAGAAACTTTTCATTGGACAAAAGGTTCTTTTATAGTGGAAAAGGTCTTTAGATTATTACAGCGTTCTTCAAACAAGAAAAAATATGGTTCTTTTACGAACTGTTCACTGAAAGATTCTTAGGGGAACCCAGAATGGTTGTTCTATGGCTTTGCCGCGAAAACCTTTGTTTCTGTACTCATTTCGACTTGGACCAGTAAGCAAGCGACCAAAACATGCTAGAAACAGCTTACAACTCCTTAGCATCCATATAGCAGTGCCCTGGTAACCACGCCTTAGCACGCTTCAGTCAGTGTTTTACTGGTCAGTTAGGTCCATCAGTAGTTTTGTTTAACCGTTCAACACCATCCAGTGCAAATCAGATGGAGGTTATCAGTATGAAATGAGTGTGTTTGCATGTGTCAGATTTTGCATATACCTGTTGAAAGGGTTAAGCCTGATTTGCAAGGCAAACTGCATCGGGAAGGCTGGTAATTGGTTCCACTGGATTTTTGTGGTTAGTGTTATCTGAAGCAGGGGGATTGGAAGGTGGAATGAGAGAAGAGTTACGGTGCTCTGTGCATCTGAGCCAAAAACAATAACAATAAAAAAGCCGGGCAGGGAAAGCTCATAATCCGTTGCAGCCACACCTTCAGTTTCCGACTGTTACAGAAAACAACTTTACAGAAAACACTTTACACATTTTTAAGCATATTGAGAATCTAGATAGCAATGCCAGTATTCAATCAACGTTTAAAGTTGAGAAGTCCATAGATGTCATCTGTGAGGTGTAAGAAACATGAACTCTCTCGGAGGTCTGTGGATGTGTCTGACACAATGAGAACCCGATACAAATAAGAGGCTGTAATATGAGTGTGTTAGCGCACGTAGCACATGAGGCATGTTTGTGCTCTTGTTAATAGTACCTGTGTTTGCAGTGTGTGGATTTATGGGTCTTTTCTTGGCAGGTGCTTGTGTGTTGTATCAGGATGAGAACATTTATATGGATACTGATCTCATGATCTAATGGTGAAGATGGCATAAAGAGAAAACTCTGTTCAATATATCTGCATTTTGCACCTTAAAATATTTTGGCATGGACAGGCAAATGACTTGAATGATGGAAATTTGTGTTTCATGTAGTTTCATTACTACCTAATTTTAAGATTATTATTAGCGATTCCTTTTCCATTAACATTTCCTTGTAGTAGGTATTTTTGAGGAAATTTATTTGGAAGAAAAGTTCTTAATGTGTTTAACTGCCCTCAGGAGTTTTCAACCGAGTGTAATAACTCAGACATATTTCATTTTATATTTATTGAATTCTTGCAACAACAACAAAAAAAATCTAGAAATTATAATGATTTTTTACAGTAACAGTCTTGGTTCATTTTGGCTGCATACGAAATCACATACTCTCTTGAGTAGGTACTTATTTTGAATAAGTAATTACTTCACGACCACTAAAAAAGTAAGTATAAATGTGTGTAGTATGAATGTAATCCAGACGTACTACGTTCGTGATGTTGCCCTTATCATGTGACCTACCAGCATCAGTTACGTCGCTTCACTGCCATTCACAAATCCTCTCCTATGGCCTCATGGGATAGTAAAGTGTCCATCGTATGCACACTTCCGAATCTCGTCGGAAGAAGTAGGTCATCTGCATACTTTCTGCCTACTCCTTTATGAGTACTGTGAATTTGGACATACTTCCTTGGTCACGTACCGTTTTTCACCTACTTTAATAAAGTAGGGAAGTATAAAGCTTTTGATTCATTAAAAAAGAACCACCTCAGAAGATTCATTGTTCAAGAAACAGACTATAACAGGTCATACTGTATGCTTGCGATTCACACAAAAACAAATCTTGGCTAGCATTTGTGAATTAGACTACATAGCTCGCTCTGCATATTTTTAATTCATTATGAAGAATCGGCTCAAATTTACTAAAACAAATCTGCTCATAAGAGTCATTTGTTCTGAAATCGTGCTGGTTGCACAATATTCACTAAAAAATAATCGGTTTTCTAAGAATAATTGAGTTGAGTTTTCAGACTGAGAATTAAACTAGTCAGTGTGTTTTTGATTAACTAAACTCAGGGGCATAGTTTGCAGGGGGGATGGGGGGGAGGTAACCCCCCCAATATTCAAATCCATCAGTTACAACCCCCCCAATATTTCAACATGAAAATCACAGTAGCTATACTAAAATATGTAGAATTCATTTATTTTGTAACAATAATTTAGTTTCTAATCAAATATGAGTTTCTCATAATAAATTAGTCAAAAAAAAATACCCCCCTCCATTGAACCGATTGGTAACACACTTTCACCAAAACAACGCGAGTGACTAAACTAAAATGATTCACTAAACTGAAACTAAAATTTTATGAAAATCTTTTAGTCCTGGTAATAAATATGGCACCTAAAAAAAGTTCTCACTTCCCAACTCTTTATCATGACTATAGCAACTTTGATTATTAATACATTATGTGATTCTCTGAAAGTTTTTATACAAAGTGTGAATTTGTACCATATTCATATTTTTTTTAGTGTGTTATTGCATATATGTGTGTGTGTGTGTGTGTCTGAGAGTGAATGCCATCTTTCTGTTGCACTGATGTGGTGGCCAAGTGAAAAACATGGCCAAATTCCATGGCCACAAAATTCACATATGCTCCTTTAATGAGCTGATAGTTTGAGCTGGTTTGCTCATTTTTACTCACAGCCATATTGTTTTAATAAATGTTTTTATCCTGGCCATATTTGGATGTTAAACTTGGTTTCAGGTTTCATATCTTCACACTCTTTTATTGTCACTCTTTCGTGTTGGTCAGAAATGCAAATATAAGGACTTTCTTTCTTTCTTTCTTTCTTTCTTTCTTTCTTTCTTTCTTTCTTTCTTTCTTTCTTTCTTTCACCGATTTACTCTGCAAAGTATAAAAGCTGTTTTCTCTGCCTGCCAATCCACAGTTCCTAATCCAGTATTGGACAGGGATGGCTTTTGCTCTGCCTCACAAAGCGAGGCACTCCAGAGCTGCATTGTCGGTAATTCGCCAAGATAGTCCGAGCAGCACCCGGCGTCCAGCCTTCAATGGGTTTTAAGATCAGGTGAAAGCTTCAGATATGATGAGCAAAAATGGAAGGACTTTTCTCTCAGGTCGTTTAATGAGCCAGTTCAAGGTGTACCTGCTGAACTCAAGCACCTCGAAATGATTGTATCCTGGGAATTCTAGTAGATTTGTGGAGACAAGGTCTTGCAGGACTGGGCAGGAAAGAAAGACAGGTTTTTAGAGTGCGAGATCACTCACACATTCACCCAGATCCCCCCGAGATCACACTGACACTTCTCTTCCTCCCACTCTCCGGTGATCCTCATCTATTCGTGTGCCTTTTCGCACTAAATATTTCACCAGCGGATGATTATTTCATGGATGTCTCTATCCCAGCCTGTCTGCGAGGATGCGAGCTGAAAACAGCTCGTCGTTCCTCTTTCGACGTCTCTCCTCCTTCAAGCCGATTTAAGACACTGTGTCCAAAATAGCAACTACAGCAGTGATATATGAGATGATCAGAGTGGGCGATTGGGAGAGATTTCATTTCCCACCATTGTTATGGGATCTGCTCGTCTCTCTCTCCCCCTTTGACCTCCCTCAGAAGATAATCTCCAGTAATTCTAGGCTAGCCTGCTGCAGCTCGTCTAAATTGTGATTGACTAGCCGCTGTCCCACATGGCTCGCTGTCTGCCTCGTTCCCCTCCGTCCAGATTAACTGGATCAGTTTTGGATTTCAGGATTCCCCCTCCTTCTGTCTGACACACACTGTTGTGTCTAAACAGACGCTCTTACCAAGGATTCTTCTGTTTGTTTTTATATGCAAGTTTTGCATGTATGTTTGTACTGTATATTGCGAATCCCTCCGTAGTCCAAACTAATCTATTTTTATTATAACTAAACGCAAAGAAAGATGCTTTGTTTTTTATTTGTTTGTATTGCTATTACTCATAAAATACTTTTCATTGTTTTGATGTAAATCATTCTGCACCATTCGTGCTACAGACATGAATAACATCTCATATTTTACAGCCTGTTGAAGAGGTTGAAGGTGTGCTGTTATTTTTCAAAGCAATTGAACTTGCCACTTTTGCCTGGCGGACAATAAAGCAGAAAAAAAACATAAGATAGTCCTATATGAATATCCACAATTATAAAGACTTCTTAGGACAGTTTTTTTTTTTTTGTCTTGGGCCAGTAAGTAACCACTTAACAACCACCCAGAATACCCTAACTGCATAGCAACACCCTAGCAACCACCTATCACCATCCTGGCAAATGCATTAGCAATGCTCTAGCAACCACCCACAACATCTGAGCAACTGCAGAGCAACACCTTGGTAATCATCCATAATATCCTAGAAACCACATGTCTACTATACATTAAATGTGCAGCAATGCCCCAGCAACCACATACCATCACCCCGGCATCTGCATTACAATGCTCTGGCAACCACCCAAAACACCCTAGCAACGGCATAGCAACACCCTGACAATCATTCACAACATCAGAGCAACCACATAGCAACAAACTAGCAACTGCTGTCAGTTCCCAGGTTACCACTCACACAACGTGACAACAGCATAGGAAGATCATAGCAACTGCATAACAATTCCCTGGCAACTGCGTAACAACACTGACAGCTGCATAGCAATGTCCTAGCAACCACCCACAACATCTGAGTAACCACATAGCAACAGCCTAGCAACTGCAGTCAATTCCCAGGCTACCACTCACACAATGTGACAACCGCACAAGAAGATCGTAACAACTGCATAACAATTCCCTGGCAACTGCGTAACAACACTGACAGCTGCATAGTAATGCCCTAGCAACCACCCACAACATCTGAGTAACCACATAGCAACACCAGCAACTGAAGCCAATGCCCAGGCTACCACTCACACAATGTGAAAACCACATAGGAAGATTGTCGCAACTGCATAACTATTCCCTGGCAACTGTGTAACAACACTGACAGCTGCATAGCAACGCCCTAGCAACCACCCACAACATCTGAGCAACCACATAGCAACACCCTAGCAACTGGAGCCAATGCCCAGGCTACCACTCACAACATGGCAAACACATAGGAAGATCCTAGCAAACACCTAACAATTCCCTGACAACTGCATAGCACCACACTGACAGCTGCATAACAAAACTCTTGCAACCACCTACAACACACTATCAACTGCATAGCAACCACCCACAACATCCTAGCAACCACATAAGATCTTAGCAACAGCCTGGCAACCATGTAGCACCACACTGGCACTGCATAGCAGCATTTTGGCAACCACCCACAACACCAGGGTTGGCAGGTTTGCGTAACAAAACCAGCCTAATTGCTATTCAAAACCCACTCAGTCACGGGCAAAACTAGACCAATCGTGTTCCTGGGGGCAAAAATCGCATGGGCTTGGATTGGGGGTGTCCTTTTAACCCGCGTACTAAAAAAAAACAACCCGCAGCAACAGTGTAAAATTAGCCCAATTCTGGGGGAAAACTGCAGACTTGGCAACACTGCACAACACCCTAGCAAGTACTTAGCAACCATTCACAACACTGTAGCATTGTGCAAGCTGGCTCTGCACAGAAACTACAATTTCCTTCAGAAAATGTAAAAAAACTAATATTTTTCGTGAAATTATTCAAATGTCACAGCAATTTATGAGATGTTTCATCTAAACGTTCTAATGATATTTAATTACTGGTAAGATATTCTTGTTGTGTTGTTGTGGAAATCTACTGTGATCCTCTGAGTTCCAGACATTTGTGGTTTGTGTGGCATTCAGGATAGTTACTGTACACACACACGTGTTTGAATGAATGAGGGTCAGTAGGGATATGATGACGGCCCCCCTCTATCCACACACAAACACTGTGGGGTGTGTACTGAACTCATCCAGTCAGCTGTTCGCCTGCAGCTTAATTACTCGAAAGCTCACCGAGAGTCTGACCTCCACCGTTAGCCTAATTGAAATTTAATTGAATTTCGCTTGTCTAGACTAATTAAGCTCCTACTGAAACCGCCAATCTTCAGCCGCTCACCGGACAGAGAGCTTCAGAGAGAGAACTGGAAGCCCGGAGGAGTGCAGGACAAAGGCGGCCATTTTAGGAAGCAGCTGACAGAATGGCAAACGTGTTTAAAAATAGCAAAGGAAAGGACTCTGGTCTTAATGAGGAGGAGAGGTAGATACGAGTACAGTTGGATCAGATTAAAGCATGTAGGTCTTGCTCAAAGATGGGCCCAGATGAAATGATTTCAGATGTGGATTGGGGGGAAATATGTGGATGTGGTAAACATGGTAAAATGTGTTAAACAGAATTCAGAGCACTATGCACTTATTTCAGGAGTCTCTGCAATAGATTCATTAGCCTTTTGTGATTCACTAAAAATAACTACTCCGAAGAATCATTCATTCAGGAATCAAACTAATCTAAACTCTTTAGCTGAAAAATCCAAAATCACACACTCTCTAAGTAGGTACTTCATTTGAAAAAGAACTTGCTTTGTGACTGTTAAAAAGTATTTTATATATACTGTAGTATATACGGAGCCCCGCACATCACATGCTGGAAAAAAAGTCAATTGTGTGCACGATTTACTAATTTGTTCCCTCGATTTAATAAATTGTGTGCGTAATTTACGATTTTGTTCCTTCGATTTGCTCAATTGTGTGCACGATTTATTATTTCATTCCCTCGATTTGCTAAATTGTGCAAACAATTTACTAGGGCTGGGCGATATATCGCATGCGATTGTCACGTGCATTTCGTCAGTAAAGCCGGTTCCCTGATTACCGCGAAATCACCATCACCTGCTTTAAAATGGAGCGGCATTTAATAGATAGAACCATAGATCACTGACAAGCTACGCAATATCGCGTTCATTATCGAAGGCGATTCATCTGCGATAATGAACGCGATATTGCGTAGCTTGTCAGTGAACTACAGCACTGTCTATTAAATGCTGCTCCATTTGAAAGCAGGTGATGGCGATTTATCGGTAATCAGGGAACCGGCTTTACTGACGAAATGCACGTGACAATCGCATGCGATATATCGCCCAGCCCTACAATTTACTATTTCGTTCCTTCGATTTTGCTAAATTGTGTACACAATTTACTATTTCATTCCCTCGGATTATAAATCGTGCGCATGATTTAGCAAATCGAGGAAGCGAATTAGTAAATTGTGCGCACGATTTACTAATTTGTTCCCTAGATTTACTAAATCGTGCACATGATTTATTATTTCGTTCCCTCAATTTGCTAAATCATGCGCACAATTTACTATTTCGTTCCCTCGATTTGCTAAATCATGCGCACGATTTATTATTTCATTCCCTCGATTTGCTAAATTGTGCAAACAATTTGCTAGGGCTGGGCGATATATCGCATGCGATTGTCACGTGCATTTCGTCAGTAAAGCCGGTTCCCCGATTACCGCAAAATCGCCATCACCTGCTTTCAAATGGAGCGGCATTTAATAGACAGAACTGTAGATCACTGACAAGCTGCGCACGATTTACTAATTTGTTCCCTAGATTTACTAAATCGTGCACATGATTTATTATTTCGTTCCCTCAATTTGCTAAATCGTGTGCAAGATTTACTATTTGTTCCCTTGATTTATAAGTTGTGTGCATGATTTAGCAAATCGAGGGAGCGAATAAGTAAATCGTGTGCACGTTTAGCCTTCTATTTTTTCCTGCGTGTCATGTGCGGGGCTCCATAAGTATGAAAGTGTGTAGTGTGAGCGAAATTTGGAGGCACTACATCCGCCATCTTGTCATGGTCATGTGACTTACGTCACTTGCATTGCTTCTCTGCCATTCGCAACTCCTCATGGGATAGTTAAGTGTCCATCAGATGCGCACTTCAGAATCTCATTGGAAGTTGTAAATCATCCGGGTATTTTTCACTTACTGTTTTATGAATGCTATGACCTACTACTCCAATCAGCTGACATTTCGGATGCAGCTTCCAGTATTCTTTTGGTTCACTATGAGATCTTAAGAGTCATTAGTTAGGGTTGAGTTGTATGTTTTTTGGTTTATTAAAAAGAACTGGCTCATATTTTCAGTCACTCAAAATTCCAAATACTGGTTGCAACTGTTATTTTGTTTGTTTGCTTTCTGGAATTAGACTCCACTGGTCAAGCAGTATGTTTTTGATTCACTATGAGGTGACTCATAAGATTCATTGTTCAACAATTGGACTACACTGGTTCATGATCCGATTCATGTACAGTAAGTTAAATGGTTAACTTGGATTCATTTTAGTGAACTGTCTGCATTATAATTTTTGGTTTAGTAAAAAATGCATTTTCTGTAATTATTAATGAAGTAGAAATCAATGTGCTGGGTTTGTACAGTATAGAATTTTTGGAAGGACAAACTGAATTTCCATGCAACACTCATAGCTGCTTATCTAAGATTAATGATTTGTTCTTGCGATTGGGAAGCAAATTTGTGGCTACCAAGAGTTTGGGTTAAATCTTGTGAGAGTTTTGCAGAATGAAGGTTACCACGACCCCATAGAAGTGCTGCTGTTATCAAAAACTCTCTCCTCCCTCACTAAAATGCATGTAGTGTTTGTAGTGAGGCCAAGGTCAAAGATAATGTGGTGGGAGCACATTTTCAGTTGTATTTCAATGAGCCACTTTTGATAAATTAATTTACCCAGTCCAATCTTCCAGCACAGAGTAATGGATGTTTACTGATTAACAAGCCATCTTTTTCTCTCTCTCCTTAGGTACCTCTGCAGCCAGGACAGTCATTTAAGTTCACGGTGCTGGAGACTCTGGACCGCATTAAAGAGGAGTTCCAGTTCCTTCAGGCTCAGTACCACAGGTGAGATCGTATGAGCTGATTGATCTCTTTCACATGGTAATAACTGGCTGGATGTGTGTAATGCTACTATATTATACACAGCAGTATGACAGCAACATTTTCATCTGTTATCCTGAAATATGCATTCACACCAGTGTTGGGGATTAACTGGCTAGAAGTGGTGATGCTACTAACCACATTTTCAGAGTAGCTTTTCAAACAACAAGCTACTTTTCCCCAGAAGTATAGTGTTTTTGTTTCAGTTTGCTCAGCTGTAACAACATTGAATTAAAACTCTGTTGATCTGACCTCTGTCAATAGCATTAGAGAAGTGTGATTCGTTTAATTGAATTGGTTTATGCTAATTGCTTGAACTGAATTGATTTTTTCTGATTCCATTAAGTGAATCCATTTGTTCTGATTCCTTTGAATAAATTGGTTTGTTCTGATTGATTTAAGTGAATTGGAATATTCTGATTGGGTGTGTTCGATTTGAAGCGGTGCTGCGCAGACCGATCGGTGTATGATATCAAAGTACCTCAAGAGCGATTAGAGAGCAGAGGCTCTGTTTGCTTTCGCATCGCACTCACGGTACTTTGATGTCATACACTGATCGGTCTGCACAGCACCGCTTCAATTCTAACACACCTATTCATTTAAGTGAATTTGGTTGTTTTGATTCCTTAAAAGTGAATTGGTTTGTTCTGATTCTTTTAAGTGAATTGGTTCATTCTTGGTAATTTAAATGAATTGGTTTGTTCTTATTCTTTTAAGTGAATTGGTTCATTCTTGGTAATTTAAATGAATTGGTTTGTTCTTATTCTTTTAAGTGAATTGGTTCATTCTTGTTCATTTAAATGAATTGGTTTGTTCTGATTCTTTTAAGTGAATTGATTAATGCTTGTTAATTTAAATGAATTGGTTTGTTCTTATTCTTTTAAGTGAATTGGTTTTATTCTGATTCCTTTCAGTGAATTGGTTCATTCTGATTCATTTAAGTGAGTTGGACCATTCTGATTCATTTAAGTGAATCAGATTGTTTTGAATTATGTAAGTAAATTGGATTATTCTCATTCATTTAAATTAATTGGTTTGTTTTTATTAATTGAAGTGAATTGGTTCATTCTTGGTAATTTAAATGAATTGTTTTGTTCTTATTCTTTTAAGTGAATTGGTTCATTCTTGGTAATTTAAATGAATTGGTTTGCTCTTATTCTTTTAAGTGAATTGGTTTTATTCTGATTCCTTTCAGTGAATTGGTTCATTCTGATTCATTGAAGCGAGTTGGACCATTCTGATTCATTTAATCAGATTGTTTTGATTCCTGTAAGTAAATTGGTTTGTTCTGATTAATTGAAGTAAATTGGATTTTTCTCATTCATTTAAATGAAAAGATTTGGTTTGATTCATTTAATTGAACTAGATTATTCTAATTAATTTTAGTGGACTAGGTTGTTTTGATTTCTTTAAGTGAATTGGTTTGTTCTGATTCTTTTAAGTGAATTGATTAATGCTTGTTAATTTAAATGAATTGGTTTGTTCTTATTCTTTTAAGTGAATTGGTTCATTCTTGGTAATTTAAATGAATTGGTTTGTTCTTATTCTTTTAAGTGAATTGGTTTTATTCTGATTCCTTTCAGTGAATTGGTTCATTCTGATTCATTGAAGTGAGTTGGACCATTCTGATTAATTTAATCAGATTGTTTTGATTCCTGTAAGTAAATTGGTTTGTTCTGATTAATTGAAGTAAATTGGATTTTTCTCATTCATTTAAATGAAAAGATTTGGTTTGATTCATTTAATTGAACTAGATTATTCTAATTAATTTTAGTGGACTAGGTTGTTTTGATTTCTTTAAGTGAATTGGTTTGTTCTGATTCTTTTAAGTGAATTGGTTAATTCTTGGTAATTTAAATGAATTGGCTTGTTCTAATTAAGTGAATTGGTTCATTCTGATTCATTTAAGTGAATCAGATTGTTTTGATTCGTGTAAGTAAATTGGATTATTCTGATTAAGTGAACTGTCTGCGTTGTGTCAGCATCTGAACAGCTCTTTCAGGAAAATCAGCGTTATGTCAGATTTGGTTTCTGATTGGTTTACAAGTTGTTAGCATTAGATTAACATCAAAATGGCACAATTCATATTTTTCTACTGTGTTTTTTTATTCATATTTTTCTTCTGTGTTTTTCACAGTCTCAAGCTGGAGTGTGAGAAGTTGGCCAGCGAGAAGACAGAGATGCAGCGACACTATATCATGGTGAGCTTGTTCAGCCCTCATATCGTCAGATCTGCCGTACGCTCCAGTAAATACAGCATAAAAGCCTGTCTGTATTTAAAAAGAGAGATTGTGTTTGATTTCATGTTAGGGGGTGTTGGTTAACCTGAGGACACATCAGCGGGATGAAGATAGGGGTTGGGGGGATGAAAAAGTGAGAGGGAGAAGGAAGGGTGATATGCCAGAAAGAGAGGAGGATGGAATGAGGAGAGAAAAGCTAAAGAGAGAAACAAAGATCGCAAGCACAGACATGTAAATAATGAGTGGGAACAGCAATTCAGTGCTTGCAGAAAGCAGATAACCCAGAAGGCTATATTTACCCCACTAGACCTGCCATGTAGACTAAGACTTGTTTCAACAGCCTTCCCTTTTATTTTAATGCATTTGTAGTTTACCACATTTTTTTCTCTGTTCTTTTTGACGCCTAAACAGAGGACTGCGTGTTCTTCTTGTCTGTCTTTAGTGAATGATTTATATGTTGATGGGCATGAAATAGTTTTCAGAGCTCATTTGCGATGGTGCGTTAGCCTCCTGGCTAACAAAAGCAACAGAGACAGTGAATTGGATGAAATTCAAGCGTTAAAAACCTTGTTCGGTGCCATGTTGCAGTGGTTGGCGCAGACACTCCTCATATTTTGAGCAATGCTGAAGATCTATATAACAAAACAAAACAAAAAAAATCCCTAAAAATGATTCAAAAACATTTTCAAGTTGTGGCATTGGTCTTAAAGACATGGATTTTTTTTTTTTAATTATTTTAATACGTTCCTTGAGGTTTACTTAAGATGTTAAACAAACAACCATGTGAAAAACAATTATTTTCAGCCTTCATTGTGACCCTCTGTCAGAAATCATCTGTTTTTAAGGTGCGGCTCCTTTAAAGCTTGTCAGTAAACGGCCACTGTTATGACTGGCTAACATCATTGCATAGGAAACATCAACGGCCACTGGCTATTGTACACGAGTAAGTGTTTTGAAAGCATTATCCATATAAAACCGTCAAAGCATTATGAAATCATTTACTTAAAGTTTGTGATGCTGTCATCACAAACTGTCAGATTCAATACAGTTAGCTACTTCATCTTTCAACAAAAGCGAAGTCTCCATTACACTGTGACTTGTTTATAAAATATAACATATAATCCTCCAACGCCATTAAAATAAACCATCCACTTTTTTCGATGCCGGGATCCTTCTGAAGTCTGTACAGAGACGCAAACAAGCTGTTTAAAATGGACACGTCAAAGTGAACTTTCTTTCACTCTTCCATTTGTCCTGTTGTTGGTAGACTCAAGTGGGTGGAGCATGTCAGAAACTGAACATGCATCTGTATCCAGCGTAGACAGCTTCAGTGATTATAATGGGTTCCATTTGCTTGTGACGTGACGCGGCGCTAACGGTGTGGGCAAATGTCAGCCGTTAAAGGGTTAGTTCACCCAAAAATGAAAATTCAGTCATTAATTACTCACCCTCATGTCATTCTACACCCGTAAGGCCTTCATTCATCTTCAGAACAAAAATTTAAATATTTTTGATAAAATCCGATGGCTCAGTGAGGCCTGCATTACCAGCAAGATCATTTCCTTTTTCAATGCCCAGAAAGCTACTAAAGACATATTTAAAATAGTTAATGTGGTTCAACCTTAATATTATAAAGCAACGAGAATACTTTTTGTGCGCCAAAAAAACAAAATAGCAACTTTATTCATCAATATCCAGTGATGGTCGATTTGTAAAACACTGCTTCATGAAGCTTCGAAGCTTTACGAATCTTTTGTTTCGAATCAGTGGTTCGGAGCGCCAAAGTCACGTGATGTCAGTAAACGAGGCTTCGTTATGTCATAAGAGTTTTGAAATTTTAATAGTTCACATGACTTTGGCAGTTTGATACACGCTCCGAACCACTGATTCGAAACAAAATATTCGTAAAGCTTCGAAAATTCATGAAGCAGTGTTTTGAAATCGGCTGTCAGAAGATATTGTTGAATAAAGTAGCTTTTTTTTTGGCACACAAAAAGTATTCTCGTTGCTTTATAATATTAAGGTTGAACCACATGAACTGTTTTAAATATGTCTTTAGTAGCTTTCTGGGCATTGAAAAAGGAAATGATCTTGCTGGCAATAGAGGCCTCACTGAGCCATCAGATTTCATTAAAAATATCTTAATTTGTGTTCTGAAGATGAATGAAGGTCTTACAGGTGTGGAATGACATGAGGGTGAGTAATTAATGACAGAATTTATTTTTGGGTGAACTAACCTTTTAAGTGACTGAAAGCCAGTGGGCGGGGCCTATGGTGTAATGATGTATAACTATTCGTTGATGTCTTGCTCTGGAGGCAGGCATATGCAAATGTATTTGCCCGTGTGACATCATAGATCCTGAAATATCCAAATGAGCCATTTTTAAATATTTTATTTATAATGAGGAGGACATTTTAGGCTATGAAAATTGCAGGATGTTTTAATGGTTCAAAGACCTCTTATATGTCAAATGATCATATGATGAATAACAAGAGTTCAGTACGTGGAAATGACATACAGTGAGTCTCAAACTCCATTGTTTCCTCCTTCTTATATAAATCTCATTTGTTTAAAAGACCTCCGAAGAACAGGCGAATCTCAACATAACACCGACTGTTACGTAACAGTCAGGATCATTAATATGTACGAGCCCAATATTTGCATATGCCAGCCCATGTTCAAGGCATTACACAAGGGCAGGCAGTATTAATGTCTGGATCTGTGCACAGTTGAATCATCAGACTAGCTAAGCAAGCAAGGACAACAGCGAAAAATGGCAGATGGAGCAATAATAACTGACATGATCCATGATTACATGATATTTTTAGTGATATTTGTAAATTGTCTTTCTAAATGTTTTGTTAGCATGTTGCTAATGTACTGTTAAATGTGGTTAAAGTTACCATCGTTTCTTACTGTATTGACGGAGACAAGAGCCGTCACTATTTTCATTTTTAAACACTTGCAGTCCTTATAATGCATAAACACAACTTCATTCTTTATAAATCTCTCCAACAGTGTGTAATGTTAGCTTTAGCCACGGAGCACTATCAAACTCATTCAGAATCAAATGTAAACATCCAAATAAATACCATACTTACGCGATTAGACATGCTGTATGACGAACACTTTGTAAAGATCCATTTTGAGGGTTATATTAGCTGTGTGAACTTTGTTTATGCAGTGATAGAGTCGAGAGCTTGGGAGGGGTCGGAGAGCGCAAGCATTTAAAGGGGCCGCAGCCTGAATCGGCGCATTTCTAATTATGCCTCAAAATAGGCAGTTAAACAAATTAATTTAAAAAAAATCTATGGGGTATTTTGAGCTGAAACTTCACAGACACATTCAGGGGACACCTTAGACTTATATTACATCTTGTAAAAAAACGTTCGATGGCACCTGTTCATGCAGGTTTGAATCTAACTTATGACATGCCATGATCCAATTTCATTGCTCTCTTTCTTAATAATATAGATAAATATTAATTCATTATATAAATAACAAGGCTATAGCTAAAAGTTGTGGCTTTTGTCTTAATATATTGAGCTGTGATGCTCATGTGGAAGACAGAGGTATGAATCTGCTTCAGGAAATCCGTCTCATATTGTGGATTGCAGTATTTGTGTCTGTCTGCTGGCCTTTAATGAGCGGCCGTCTGCATGGTCACTCTGTGACCGTTATGTGTAATCCAGACCCTGGGGCGGCCGAGGATAGAAAGATGGAGCGAACAAGGGGGCTAATGTGCTGCTTTTGCAGTAACGCCCCCGCCTCAACTCATCCGTCTGATGCTCTCTGCTTGCCTCCGAACATTACTGTCACAGATTGCCCTCGCACCAGAGAGAGAGAACATAAGGAGAGATCAGCAGCAAAGATGAACGAGGAGAGTAAAAGAGTGAGTGAGAGAGAGAGAGAGTGGTGATTGAAACACAGCAGTAAAAAATAAGAAAGAGGAGGGGAAGATAAAGGCAGATAGAGAAGATGAAGAGGAGAAGAACTGACAGAGTAAGAGAGACAGTATAAAGACGCAGCGGGAGACAGTAAGGCGACGAAAAGATGAGGGCAGAGAAAGAAAAACAGAAGAAAGAGATGAAGAGAAGGAGAGAGAAGGGGAAAACCAGGAAGGCAGAAAGGATAAGATGCATTTGAAAACGATTAATCCTTAGTAAGCGGAACGTTTGAGTGCTGCTGTGTGTGTGAGAATAAGAGAGAGAAATAAAGAGTGCAGAGGATTTAACCAAACAAACAAAAATACTAATGGATTGCTCCTGTTTTAAGAGATTTTGAAACATGTTGCCGCCCTAGAATAGAAAGCTAACTGATATTTCCAAACCAAACAAATCAAATCATAACGCAAACAGCAGTAGCGGTGCAATACATTGATTTACTTTCAGTTTCGCTTTTATCTCTCATTTAAAGATGCAGTGCAAAATTTCTGCTCCATGTGCGGCACCAAAGCTAATTGCAAAAATTATTTTCAAAGCAATTAAAAAAAAAAAAAAAAAAAACTTTTTCGAAACTTCTTTAATTTACTTTCAGTTTCACTTTTAATTTTATTAAGGCTGAAAACCATACAGATACTTTACAGCATAAATGACTCCATTACAAGTTACCAATTCCAATAAGACTTGAGTAAAAGTCTTAGAGTATTTGATTTTAACAGTCTTAAGTATTTTACTCATGCTAAATGTAGATTCAAAGATGCACTAGTCCTCGACACCTAAGAGACATGTTGATTTGTAAAATGAGAAATCATGTTTATTTTCTAAAATCAAAATAAAACTGAACACCTCAATATTGCAATAAATCAAGGTTGACACAACAGCCTCTTAAACATCTGCAAACTCTCAAGTCTCAGTTAAGCTCAAGGGCACAAAAAGGCCTTAAGTAAACCAATATCCTTCAAAAAGGTCTTGTCAATATAGAGAATAAATAAAATAATGTTAAGTAAAATTAAATAGTCAAAGTCTACTTGCACTGGATGTGCTGGTTTCGGCCTCATCACCGGCTGCAGTCATTACCTCATCTGCTACATCAAACACCTGCAATTCAGACACTACCTGTTAATGCACTCGCATTCACATAATGTAGCCTTGTTGACAAGTTTGGGTGAGTAAAGGGAAAAAAACACAAGATGTAGTACCTTCAATGCCCTGTAGATGGCGATATCACTTCTTTTGAATCAGAAATAAACTGCCGCAGAAAAGTTAGGTGCCATAACTCATTACTCATCACAAATGTATTGGAGTAAAAAGTACATTTACTTGTTCAAAAATGTAGAGAGTAAAAGTTGCCAGTATCTTTGATACTCAGTACAACTACAAAGATATACTTAAGTACAGTAACTAATTACATTTACTCAAATACTTTACACCTCTTCTTGAAACATTCTAGTCTAGCCATGCAAGCTTGATTTCAGTGCCGTGAGTTTAGGTCGGGACTTCAAGATTTCAACTTTAATTTTTCAATCATCATGTTGGTCAAAACAACCTAGAGGAACAATTTATTTTCTTTTATAGCTCACAAAACCTTTGCTGTTGTCATTTTTGATGTATCAATCAACTGACATGTTTCTCCTGAAAGTTTTTGTGAGTCAATTGTTGACATGCAGTAAGAGTAGAGCTATAGAATGAATGCGCATTACATATAGCTCAGAAAATGTTGATGAGTTCATTGTTTCAACATCTGCTAGATGTACGTTTTTGACCATTGCGCTCTCGCCCTGTGTCTTTTGCAGTGTTTTGCTGTTCTAAAAATGCACCGCTCAAGTTACAATAAGTTCAACTTTTAAAAAATAACCATGAAATCTTGCGTTTTTAAAACACAAAAGACAAAAAATTAGATGGGGACGACACACTGCCGAAAGCAAACTAGAGCAAATAGAGTTAAAGATGAATTTGATTGATATCGTAACAGCCCTGGTTTTAGATCTCTTCTAAAACTCTTCTAGATTACTAGGGTCTTTTTCTCAGGAAAAATCTTAGCAACAGGAGAACGTCTCCATTTAATCTCCTTGCGTTCTAGGAGAAATAATTGAGACATTATATACAGTATGTGAGCAAATGGGAGATATTATTATAGTGTTGCTGTACACATTAATATTTGTTTGCATTTCAGTTAATAGTGTTCCTTTTCAGAAATGTGCCATACTCCTCATGCTTATCTAATTATTCAAGGTTTTATTCAATTTGAAATTCAATTTAATCAAATGGCATTCTGCAATTTGCTTCATCTATAATTGTACTGATATGAATTGGCAGTCTATGAATCACAGCTCTGGTTTTGTGTGGCTGATAACACACTCGCAATTTTCCCCCGTCTGTCAGGAAACTTGCCAGGTAACTCGTAATTCAGTCTCGGATTCAAGAACAGCCGCCAACAGCGCTGTCACTAACGACGTTCGTGGCTTTCATATAATATCATTTTATTGTCTGGGGAAAAAAGGCAGTATAATGAAATAATTTATGATGCTGCTTTCTCTGTAGCTGATTTAAATAATGTCTTCACTTTAAGAAGATGAAGAATGTCTTAATACACAACCTATCATGGTTCTGTCATCATTTACTCACCCTCATGTCGTTCAAAACCGCAAGCACACCGCAGGTCATGTGACAAGAACCAACCGATCAACTTCAGCCTTTCCATAACAAAACATCGAAAGCTTAGCTGAACAGCTGATCATAGCTGTACAGGACAGGTTTCTCCATAAATATATCTAGTAGTAAAGCTAATGCAAGGGCTAGAAATCAATTTATCTGTTGCTGATACTTTGTCATTGTGGAGAGCACAGTTCATGGATAGCAATGTCAGATGCCACGGCAACGCAAGCGCTTTGGAGAAGGAATGTTGTTTCAAATGTGGAAATACGTCAATATACACAATTTTTCAAGTTTAACTCCACCAAGGTTAATCTTCTAACCAGGGGCGGAGCCAGACATTGTAAATCTATGTTTTTCCAATGACATTTTAATTTTCTGTTAACAGCTTTACTGACATGAAAGAAGCTTTTTTCTAGTATTCTTGAGTAAAGTTCATAAAATGTAGGCTACATGAGTTGGCACTGTAATTTGTAAAAGTTTGTAAGGTGTACCTCCTCTAGAAAATTTAGTACATTTTAAGGTTAAATGCATCAATCTGGGGCACTTTGGAAGCAGCGCAGACAGACTGTATATATACTTAATCACTGTATTTTGCTGTTTTATAAAGGCACAAAGCCATATCACGGTTTCGATTTTAGTTCGTTGGCAAAATACAACGTTAGAGACCATTTACATGTTTTAAATTTTCGGTTCATTATGAAACGGTGGCACCGGGTCATTGGGAAACACTGAATGAACGTTTAGCTGACAAATGTGCCAAAGTTGTATTATCAGCTGTTATATCATAACAAAAACCCTTCAACCGGACCGAAAGAGAGTCTCGAGGCCTGCCGCTGCTCTAAGTGAGTGACAGGAGGCGTGGCTCTGTACATCTGCGGTGTGCGTGAACTCGCTGTCGGAGAGAAGAGAGAGAAAACGCTACCGGTAACGCTGTATCTATGGATCTATGGTATGGATAGTACTGTAGAAAAGCGGTATTGAACTGTTTAACATATTTTAATTGAGAGACATGTTGAAAAAAAATTATATTTTGACACCACTGTTAAGAAACCTCAAACCTGAAAAATTCGGGGCTTGACTCAAAACATTCGGGGCTGAAGCCCCAGCAAAATCGGCTGGCGCCGCCCCTGCTTCTAACTCCTGACTGATTTGTCGGACAAAATGGTGGATTCGGCATTCTGATTGGTTAGATCGCTTGTCAATCAAACTCCTGGCGAAGGGTCAATTGCTTTCATTTGAAAATAGCTAAAACTGGTCGCTAGATGACGTCATAGTGGCGAGTCCACTGATCTATGTTAATATAAATATAGATCAGGGGCAAGTCATGGAATCTAGATAAGGTTTGTCTAAGAAGTTGCTAGATTTGTTGCTAGGCTTTTGAAAAAAGTCTCAAAAGGGGTGGGGGAAGTCGCTAAATCTAGCGATAAAATCGCTGAATTGGCAGCACTGGGCCTGGCATGAATAATGCGGTTTCACAGATCCATGTGAACGGGGATCATTTGAACAACTTTGTTGTCATTTGCAAAACTTTTTAAAAATGTGAAGGAAAAGTCTTTACGTTTTTAATGCATTGTTGTCGTGTAAATGTACCCTAAACCTAAAATTCAGTTTTTCCTTGTAAACTAGTATTTCTTTCTGGAAATGCAAATATTTTTAGTATTTCCTTTTTTGGAGCTGTTTTGACACTACAGAGGGTGGCTATTATTATATCGGTCAATTCAAATTGGGCTGTTTGGTGTAAATGGGGTCATGGCTGATGCGATGATCCTGACAGAACAGCCCAGTGGAAATGATATCTGATCAGTGTTGCCTGTCTAGTGTTACTGGATCAGGATGAGCCAATCAATGTGTCTGAGCTTAGAAGATCACAGCTGCATCCAGTACAGCGGGGTGGACAGTCACACACATACATCTGCAGAGATTTCGGCAAGAGCTGAGTGTCCAGCGACACAGCAGGATATGTGTACAAGCGACGGATGGCAAACAGCTGCCGGGTTGAACCAGGGGACACCCAGTACATTTTGCCTCTCGTTATACCGGCGAGGAGTAATACACACACATGCATTGCAAACAGAAATGCACACACAGACACACTACGGCTGCGGCAGGAGGAGAGGCTTTGTTGAACCTCCGCCGCACTGAGCCCTGCTACATCCGCCACATGCCGCGCGCAATCTGCTCCAGACACACACACACACACACACACACATAGACTCAGGGGATTACACACACACACACTCACGGTGTAGAATGAGAATGCACATAACATGAAAGAGCTTATATAACAATGAGACGCGGTAAGGGAACGCTACAACATTAAGCTATTACGAGCCAAAAGCATATCACAGTCCCACCGATATCCAGAATAACAACACAATCACAAAAAACAACATCATGTCACGGTGAAACTCACACACCTTCAGATATGAGCTTAAACATGCTATGTAAACTACTGTCTGCAACACACACACACACACACTTTTTTTTTTTTCATATTTCTTCTTGTCCTGCCAATATTTTCATTGGCCCCATTTAAAAAAAACAAACAAACAAAAAAAAAACAGATGCAAATTAAGTTATTCATTACATTCATCAAAAAAAGATTTCTTTAAGTTAATTTGAATAATTTACAATTCAAAAAGTATTTAATTTTGTACAAAAAGTATTTAAAATGTTTTAATTATTTAAATAAATTAAATAAAGGTTATTAAATAGCAATAATAGCTGAAAACATGATTGCTTTATAATTTCCAACTATTATTACAAATAAAAAACTTTTTAAAAAAGTTTTCCTTATTTAAATAGTTTATTATTGTTAGTTAAATAAGAAAACTTAAATAAATTAAATAAACACATTTTCTCCTGACACACTTAAATCAAATTTTTTTATTACACTATAATTTCATACAGTTTTGTTTTTTGTTTGTTTTTTTTAAAGAAAAAGAGCAATTTTTAATCGGTAATGAGCATTTTGGATAAGATTCAGATTGAAGATTTTTGTTTGTCACATACACATTTATATGCAGAATACAACCTGCGGTGAAATGTGGTCCGCCCCATAAACTGCGCAAAACATATATATAAAGGATAAACATAGAAATAATAATAGAAATTAGGTAAACCTGAAGAAGTGCAGACTGTATACAATAGATCTGACATGAATAAATACTCATGAGAGTGTGGCATCAACAGTACAAAGTGCAGATAATTGAGAACTGACAGGAAAGTACCAGAAGAGACCCAGTCTTAACTTGTGTCCCCATGAGCACAACAAATGACCAATGACTTGTTGGGTCATGTGAGAGGTCCGTCAACTGGTCCCAAACTCCCTTACACTGGCCCCGGGCCATCAGACCATCTTTTATCTTTATATATTGTAACCGAGGAAGCCAAAAGTTGCTTAATAAAGCTGAACGTAAGAGACTAAACGTCTTTGAAGAGAAAAAGAGCTGCAGGTGTCCCGCCCTTTGATTGCCTGTCTGGCACTCTGTCATTCAACATTTCCTTTAGGGAGGCAACAGACACAACATGCTGACTATTTCAGCTTAATTAAACATTTTATTTACTGGAATGTGTGTAGGTCGACGTAATAGATTACTTGTCACAACTCCACCACTCGTGATTGACTGTACATAACTCAATGCCTTGATGCTAGAGTGTTCTGGAAGGTTGCCAGGGTGTTGCTGAGGGGTTTCTAGGGTAACTACCAAACATCTAGAACATTGTTGCTTCAAAGCGTGTGTTTGGAGAGACTACAAACATGACGATAAAAAACTATAGATTTAACAGTTTTGTTCTTCTAGTGCAGGGGTGGTGAATGTTGGTCCTGGAGAGCCACTGTCCTGCAGAGTTTTGCTCCAACCCTGATTAAAACTCACCAGCCTGTAACTTTCTAGGGGTGGAAGAAGTCTATCAGCTTGCTTTCTGATTGGGTAACGTAACGGTGTGTGCGTATTTCCCCCTACACAACAGAATTTCTGATCGTAAACTTTCAAAATGTTGGATATTTACGATTTGAGATGAGTGCGGCCCCAACGTTCTTCCGAGCTGATTCGATGAGAAGGACCTGGCTACAGCCTGCAGAATGGGGCGGGGCTACACATGTACTTACTCTGATTGGCTCGATCCACTTTCATAGGCATACATGATAGGAAATATGTTCTGAGTTGTCTTCACTATAATGCACAGACACTACAACATTAGCATACATCCCGCAATGGCAAGAGAAATTAATTATGAAATGTTTATTCGTGGTGGATGGTGTACACAAACCCTGTACTTAAGTTAAAGTTGATAAACACTAATAAAATATTACTCAAGTAAAAGAGAGGTTAGAGCTCAACCTATTTAGAGGTCTAAAATAGGTTAGAGCTCAGTCTGACATAATTATGAATTATTAGGAGCACACATGATCTGAGAATTTGAGCAGGACAAGACCAAATGAAATGTTTATTCACTTGACTTGCTTTTAACTGCTGCAAGTTTAGTTGTCTGGATCACTTGAATTCACAAATGACCCATGAACCTGTTGATTGAAAATAATTGGCTCCAAAGATTTGCTTACGAAACAGACATCACTATCGGGTCTCAGAAATCTTGATTTCTTCACTTTAAAATTATGAGGAACGGCGTGTTTTCCTGAAATGGAGGAAAAGGTCTGATATTATGCTTTGCAATGTTGTGAAGAAAAAGAACACAAAAAGTTGTAATGCAGACACATTAGCCTATTGCAATGTCATTTAGTTATCATACAACTGCACCCAACATGGCTTATATGAACCAATAATACCTTCTGTAAAATAAGTGTGTCTTTCCATGCTGTTTAAATTAAAACGAGACTGATACATATTTTTAGTTTCCTTTCTCGTATGGTGATTTGAAGTAATCACATTTCATTAATCATTTAATTCATAATTCATTCCTCTACCTGAAATCCTGACCCTCCTGCTGTGGATAATCAACCTATACATTTTTATTTAAATGTTATGGGGTTGTTCGTGTGTCAGCCTAAAGGCCAGCTTAATTTAGCAAAACAATCATTTCAGGGACATCGCAAGATATAGGCTAATGTTTTTTTCTTCCGTGCTTTATAATGAAGGCTTTGTGAAAACATTTTTGCAGTTCATATAGATTTGAACGACATATACTCCATCCTACACTGACCACAAACACATTTTTTTTATCACATATCCCTATGAAAGACGACCGAGCCAATCAGAGAAAGTATGGTGCGGAGCAAAACGTGCAGCCCCGCCCTGTTCTGCAGGCTGCAGCCAGGTGTCACTTTCAAATAAAATTTTCCTGATAATTTACTCACCCCCATGTCATCCAAGATGTCCATGTCCTTCTTTATTCAGTCGAAAAGAAATTAAGGTTTTTGCTGAAAACATTCCAGGATTATTCTCCTTATAATGGACTTCAATGGACTCCAGATGGTTGAAGGTCAAAATTACAGTTTCAGTGCAGCTTCAAAGGGCTTTAAATGATACCAGATGAGGAATAAGGGTCTTATCTAGCGAAACGCTCAGTCATTTTTGAAAAAAATGTAAATGTATATGCTATATATAAACAAATGTTCGCCTTCCAAGTGTTTCCGCCAAAACCGCACTTTTGTATTCTTCAAATAGCTTTCGCTGAATGTCCTACGCCTTCCCTATTCTACTTACGGAAAAACTGGTGCTGCGTTCTTTCCGTAAATTGAATAGGGAAGGCGTAGGACATTCAGCGTAAGCTTTTTGAAGAATATGAAAGTGCAGTTTTGGCGGAACCACTTGGAAAGGCGATCATTTGTTTATATAAAGCATATACATTTACATTTTTTCGAAAATGACCAATCGTTTTGCTAGATAAGACACTTATTCCTCGTCTGGTGTCGTTTAAAGCCCTTTGAAGCTGCACTGAAACTGTAATTTTGACCTTCAACTGTTTGGAGTTTTTGAAGTCCATTATAAGGAGAATAATCCTGGACTGTTTTCAGCAAAAACCTTAATTTCTTTTCGACTGAAGAAAGAAGGACATGGACATCTTGGATGACATGGGGGTGAGTAAATTATCAGGAAAACTTTATTTGAAAGTGAACAAATTCTTTAACACACCTCACACCACAGGACAATCTGATAAGATAATCTGTAGAACCATCAAGATAATCTGGACTTTACCTAGGATTGTCGGAAAGGGAGAATTGGGCCGATTATCTTGTAGTGTGCGGGTGCCTTAATGTAGACATTTCCATTCAGGTGGTACCAATATGTCAGCCAGGTCGATTAACTGACTGGTATATTGCCCATTTTTGTGTGATTTTGAATTTTCACTCAGTGTTTTCTCCCTGGATTGATTCTACATCAAAACATGCTGAGAACTAATGTTGGTCTGGAATGATGCAGAGATCTTTTTTGGCCGTAGCGGAGGTAATATGAGCACCACTGAATAGCCTTCTGGGCCGCCATGGAGCTTTTTAAAGCAGAACTGTTTCCAGCAGCCCTGCTGCACTATCAGTATGCAGAACCAGCGAATGTGATTTATATTTGTGTGTGTGTGTGCCAGCAGACCAGATAGATGGGGAAATAGTTCTGCTGTTATGTCACGCTTTATCCAAAATTCATCACCCACCGGAGCGATCAATACTGGAAATGCAATAAATTTAAATACAGCGCAACATGTGTCTAAAATGCTTCATTTTATAGACTTGCATTTAAACTGCCAGTCAAAAGTTTGGACATGTTTGACTGGATTTATGGTTCTCATGATCTTAAAATCATTTTGGTTTAAAGGTTTATGAGTAGAGGCTTGAAATGAGTTTTTAGAGGAAAATGTTTCTATGTATGACAAAAATGTTATTATTTTTTATGTTTTTTTTTTTTACTCCACTTATATTGTTCATAAATAAAAAATTGCCATTTTATTAACTCATTGGAAATTTTTACAGCTTGAAAATGCTAATACTCTTCTGTGTTTTAGGATTAAAAACTATACAGCTCTTTAAGCCACACAATTTGAGGTATCATTCATGCCCGTTGTACAAGCGGTGCAGAACGAATAGGCCAAAGCTAAGAAGAGCCAGGAATATTAATATAGATACTTTGCTTCGCAAGCACTAATAAAGAATGAGTAGGTAGGTGTGTCCAAACTTTGAAATATTTTACTGCTCGTTAACCTCATATCGACACCTTTGGGTTTCCAGGTGCTGTCATTAGATATGATGAGACTTTAATCCTGAGATTAAACCACAGAGGTTTGATAGAAGAGAGGAGGTCAGGCACACATCATGGATGGGAAATGGAGTTTACAGAATAATAGAGGAGAAGGGCAGGAGAGAGAAGGATTAGAAAGGAAGGTCGGTAACGAGGGATCCGATCGGAAAAGACAGAGATAAGGGGAGAGAAGAGGAAAAAGGATTTTTGAAAATCAAGCTACTCACAGAGTGGTTATCGAGTGTGTGAGCGTGACAGACAGACGGAGAGAGACACAGAATAAGCGAGCAGTTGTGTCAGGTTTCATCTTCATCATTGGTATTGCTGCTCATCTCCCTGCTGAAAGAGATACGCAGAAACACACGCTGACACGTTCAAAATCTCTCCGTCTTACTGTAGTTTCAGCGAGTCGTTAGTGTCTGTCAGGCCGCTGAGGTTTTAATTTGATTGATGATGATTCACTGCTGTTTAATTCATCACAGTGCTGATTGATGCTCTCACGTTTGTGTTCCCACAGTACTACGAGATGTCCTACGGGCTCAACATTGAGATGCACAAACAGGTAAGGTAAACCTGTGGGGCAAATTCACTAAACAGTTTTGCCTGTGTTATTTTAGGCCTCGAAAACAGCATTTTATTCTCTGTTCACACTGCACACAAATCTGATTCTGTTTTTAAATCAGATCATTAGGACAGGTTGTTTATAGGCTTGCAGGTATGCACAATATTACACATCATGATCAGATTACGCTTGTGTTGTGCCCTAAATAATTCCAATCTAACAGTTTACACTTGAAATACATATAGATTTAGTTTGAATCCGGTTAGTAAATGTCTGATTTCATGTGGCATTTACACTTGAAACACATGTGAATGTGGTTTGGAGCCGGTTTATAAGCGTTCAGTTTCATCTGATCTGACTATTCACAATTGAAACACATATGGATGTGGTTTGGATCCTGTTTATAAATGTGATTTCATGTGATCTGACCGTTTACACTTGTAATATATGTATGTGGTTTGGATCTGGTTTATAAACATCTGATTTCATGTGATCTGAACTTTTACACTTGTAACATATATGGATTTGGTTTGGATCCCTGTTTATAAACGTGATTTCATGTGATCTGACCGTTACCGTTTACACTTGTAACATATATGGATGTAGTTTGGATCCTGTTTATAAACGTGATTTTATGTGATCTGACCGTTTAGACTTGTAACATATGAATGAGGTTTGGATCCTGTTTATAAACGTGATTTTATGTGATCTGACCGTTTAGACTTGTAACATATGAATGAGGTTTGGATACTGTTTATAAACGTGATTTTATGTGATCTGACCGTTTAGACTTGTAACATATGAATGAGGTTTGGATCCTGTTTATAAACGTGATTTCATGTGATTTGACCGTTACCGTTTAGACTTGTAACATATGGATGTGGTTTGGATCCTGTTTATAAACGTGATTTCATGTGATTTGACCGTTACCGTTTAGACTTGTAACATATGGATGCGGTTTGGATCCTGTTTATAAACGTGATTTCATGTGATCTGACCATTACCGTTTACACTTGTAACATACATGGATGTAGTTTGGATCCTGTTTATAAACGTGATTTTATGTGATCTGACCGTTTAGACTTGTAACATATGAATGAGGTTTGGATCCTGTTTATAAACGTGATTTTATGTGATCTGACCGTTTAGACTTGTAACATATGAATGAGGTTTGGATCCTGTTTATAAACGTGATTTCATGTGATTTCATGTGATTTGGCCGTTACAGTTTAGACTTGTAACATACATGGATGTAGTTTGGATCCTGTTTATAAACGTGATTTTATGTGATCTGACCGTTTAGACTTGTAACATATGAATGAGGTTTGGATCCTGTTTATAAATGTGATTTTATGTGATCTGACCGTTTAGACTTGTAACATATGAATGAGGTTTGGATCCTGTTTATAAACGTGATTTCATGTGATTTGACCGTTACCGTTTAGACTTGTAACATATGGATGCGGTTTGGATCCTGTTTATAAACGTGATTTCATGTGATCTGACCGTTTACACTTGTAACATATATGGATGTGGTTTGGATCCCTGTTTATAAACATGATTTCATGTGATCTGACCATTACCGTTTACACTTGTAACATACATGGATGTAGTTTGGATCCTGTTTATAAACGTGATTTTATGTGATCTGACCGTTTAGACTTGTAACATATGAATGAGGTTTGGATCCTGTTTATAAACGTGGTTTTCTGTGATCTGACCGTTTAGACTTGTAACATATGAATGAGGTTTGGATCCTGTTTATAAACGTGATTTCATGTGATTTCATGTGATTTGGCCGTTACAGTTTAGACTTGTAACATATGGATTTAGTTTGGATCCTGTTTATAAATGTGATTTCATGTGATCTGACCGTTTACACTTGTAACATATATGGATGTGGTTTGGATCCTGTTTATAAACGTGATTTCATGTGATCTGACCGTTACCGTTTACACTTGTAACATATATGGATGTAGTTTGGATCCTGTTTATAAACATGATTTCATGTGATCTGACCATTACCGTTTACACTTGTAACATACATGGATGTTTGTTTGGATCCTGTTTATAAACGTGATTTCATGTGATCTAACCTTTTACACTTGTAACATATAAGAATGCTTTTTTAAACTGAGCATGTGGGCTTCTAAAATGAGAAATAGACTGTGCACATTGTGTTCAATGTGATACCTGATTTGCATAATGTCTTTCATGAATCAGTTACTGAAACCACATACACATGAGTGCAAATAAACAAAACTATCAGTGGGTGCGATTCATTCCCAGTGAATTCCCACATGTGTGCACAATGAAATGGTTTTAATGGGGTTTAAGGGAGGGTCATAATCTTCCATGATGCTTCATAGTCACACAGACACACACACAAACACACACACACACACACAACATCATGTGCACAAACATGCTTTTTGGAGTACTGTTAAAAGCATGAAGCAGACTTTGCTTACATTTTAAAAGTATAATAATTGTATAAACAAAAAAAGATTTAATATGAAATTTTATTTTATTTTAAGCCAACCAATCAGATAATAGTAGGCGATCAATCCCTTGCCAATTCTGTAGACAATATGCTGTGAGTGAACATGCCTGCACTTCATCAACAGCTTTTAGTGTTAGTATCTGCTGTAAGAATAGACAGTGCTGTGTCTCTCTCTTTCCTTTCCTCTGACTGATTTCCCTCTAAATCAGTCTTTCCCAGCCTCAGCGACGTTTGAGGAAGAGGGTAATCATACACGCTCTCTGTGTGAGCTGGCATAGATGAATGGAGAGTGATAGAGGAAGACAAGAAAGAGAAAAACGACACAGGAAGAGAGAAAGACCTTTGAGTATAGGCATAAAGTTTTGTTAAGAATCGCCCACTTTTTCAGGATAAGACTGTCTGATTGACAAGCAACCAACCTTTTTTTTTTTTTTTTTGCTGTTTAAGGGCGTGTCATGTGATTGTGTGTCAGTGGGCGGAGCTTCGGTCTTAATGCTTTCATATTCAACAAACTGATTTGCCTCCTAATAGGATTCCACATCTGTCTCCGCCCCTTCTCTAATCCTTGTTTGATCGTAGTGCTTTTAGGGTTTTTCCTGTCGTTCTCTCTCGCTTTCTCTAGGTCTCACTCCTGTCCCTGTTCATTTAAAGCACTGAATTAAGACAGGCTATTAGAGTTGGCTAGACAGAGATCTAGATGGGTCAGTGTGTGTGTGTGAGTGTGTTAGCTGCTGAATTCTGGGATGTGTGAAATTGCAACACTATTTTCAGCATTGCTTTGATGATGTTTGCACATGATTGGCATCTCAATAATAGTTCATCGCATCTGAATACATATGTTCACTGAATCCCTGAATAAATGCTTGAATACATAAGAGATATCTATCTATCTATCTATCTATCTATCTATCTATCTATCTATCTATCTATCTATCTATCTATCTATCTATCTATCTATCTATCTATGTGTGAAACAGCCCCTTTAATGGCTCTTGCGTTATGATTGCAACCAATGTAGTGAGGTGTGTGTGTCTGGGAGAGAGAGATGAGATGGACAAAATGAAAAAAAAAATGAAACGAGGAAAAAAAAACCCCAGCAGAACCATAAAAAGTGGGAATATGAAGCCAAGCCACACACTCACGCCTTTAAAGTGATGCCCCCGGATGCAGGTTTGTCCCTTTTATGTCTAATGGAGCCTCTCTCTCTCTCTCTCTCTCTTTCTCTCTCTCTCTCTCTCTCTCTCTCTCTCTCTCTCTCTCTCTCTCTCTCACCCGCACACTCTCGCTCTCTCTTCAAACATTTAAAGGCAAATATTAAGCAATGAGGCTCTAATCACTGATTGTGGTCACAGGCACCGAGGTATTCAATAAAGCCCTCATTTTCTCTTCTCCTCATCTGTCACACTGCGCTCTCTCACTCTCTTTTTCAGTTGCTGTGTCTCTTTCGCCCCCTGTCTCCCTCTATCTGTGCTTGTTCTCTTTTAAATTCTCCTTCTCTCGTTTTGGCTCACTCTACTGCTTGCTCTCTCTCATTTTCTCTCTCTTTCTCTCGCTCGCTCTCTTTCTCTGGGCAGTGTGCCAGCCTCTCTTCCCCTGGCGCTTCGCCAACATATCCCCCTCTCCTCCCTCCTCTCCTCTATCTCCCTCTCTTTCTCTCTGATTGATGGCCCTTCCATTCGAAAAAGGAAGAAAAGAAACAGAACGAGGGAGGAAAGGAGAGCAGTAAAGCACTGAAAATCACACACACAATGGAGGACACAAGCACACACATATGCACAAAACCCTACACACGTGCAAAGGCTCATGGGTAATTAAATGTGCGGGGGAAAAGCACTCACAGAGGAGGGATACGGATACATTCCTGAACATGTGTACACAAACAAATATAAATACAGGGAGCATCATACTTATATGCATATTTAAATTATTTAGTTTTATATATGTCAAATCGATTAATCGCGATTAATCACATCTAACATAATAGTTTTTTCAAATAATGTGTATAAATATTATATTCATATATATTATATGTGTCATATATTATGTAAACAAACTTTTATGTTAGATGTGATTAATCACGATTAATCGATTTGCCAGCACTTATATATATAAAATATTAGCATTTACTTTATTTATTTTAATTATTCATTTTTATGTAGATACATCGATTATTAATTAGTGTACTATTTTATGCATATAATATATTTTATTATTATTTTTAAAATGATATAGATACATACATTATATTTAATATTTAAATTATTTAGTTTTAGATGTCAAATCGATTAATCGCGATTAATCACATCTAACATAAGTTTTTTCAAATAATGTGTATAAATATTATATTCATATATATTATATGTGTCATATATTATGTAAACAAACTTTTATGTTAGATGTGATTAATCACGATTAATCGATTTGCCAGCACTTATATATATAAAATATTAGCATTTACTTTATTTATTTTAATTATTCATTTTTATGTAGATGCATCGATTATTAATTAGTGTACTATTTTTATGCATATAATATATTTTATTATTATTTTTAAAATGATATAAATACATACATTATATTTAATATTTAAATTATTTTGTTTTATATATGTCAAATCGATTAATCGCGATTAATCACATCTAACATAATAGTTTTTTCAAATAATGTGTATAAATATTATATTTTATATATGTGTCATATTTTTTATATATATATATATATATGTGTGTGTATGTATGTATGTGTGTGTGTGTATATAATTATTATTATTATTATTATTATTATTATTAGTTTATTAATTTAATTTAATTTTTTTCATTTTAATAATTATTACAATTTTAACATTAGTCCACCTCATTTATGATTATAACTGAATGCTGCAACCTCTCAGACTAGCAAACATATCATGAAGTCATGAAAATATAAATAAAATATGATTTATTGCATTTGGATGGTAAAAAAAAAGTTAATAACTGTTTAACACCCACAGAGCAAACATATGCAAATGTGGAGACATGTTCACACATGAATTCTGAGTAAATATATGTGCACACACAAGCAGCAGGGCATCTGCACCTACTCAGGTCCTTTTGATCGAGTGACAAAGCCATTATGCTAAAAGGTTGGCACCCTGGGACTTCCTCACAAACATGCACACACGTCTTGTTTTCCTTCTCCGTTTTTTCATTTCCCTCCTGCTCTCTCTCTTTTTCTCAAACACACTCGGTTTCATTCCAAAGCAGTTACATCACTCGCTCCCTCAACCTCATTATACACAAATGAGCTCTGTTTCACTCACGCACACAATCTGCAGATGTTCAGCATCACTGCTACACTGTGTCCCAACAAAAATGCAAACAACCGAACACGCTTCCGTTCACTCGTCTGCAGTCTCATGTGGCAGGAGGAACAAGTATTCTGCCAGGTAATAATAATATTTACGAATAATAACTATTCCACAAAATCTTATAACCCAATTTCAGCCAAAATGTAATATTCTATATACAGTACTACATATAGACAGATAGATTTACAGTCATGCTTATAGAAAGACTTTTTGACATAGATAGATAGATAGATAGATAGATAGATAGATAGAGACAGACAGATTGACGGCAGAATAACTGTTTGACATAGCATGAGATTGACCAATAGCAAACCACAACTATCCAATCAGTTCCCAATGGATAAAATCAAGTCCCACCCTATATTTTTTCCTGTGTGAAAAGCCGTTTCACTCGGATATTCGTCACTATAGGGCAGAAAAGACTATAACAACTTGTTTCATGCCGCCTTTAATATATTGTGTGGTGGTGTGCAGATTAAAATAGGTCCAAAACAGGTTTTGCTTTGCTCCTCATGTAGGTATTAGAGTGCACTTAGTGGTCTTCTGTGTTTCTGTGCCTCCATCACTGAAAATACTCCTCCATTACTGTGTGTGTGATCAGAGAGCATCAGAGAGCCCTATCACAGGACAGAAAAGACTGAAAAAACAGAAAAAAGACGATAATAGATGGAATATGAAGGTGGATGGTGGATGGGCACCGTGTAGAGTGTGTTGAAAGGAACGTGTGTGTGTGTGTGTCTGTGTGTGAAAGAAAGTAATTAACTGTTCATGTGTTGCAGCGTGTGTGAAACACTTGTCCGCCTGTCTGTTGTTTTTCTTAGTGAGACTATAATTAAACGTGTGTGTGTTTGTGTGCTCTGTTGCAGGAGATTGAGACTATTCAAGCTATTCAGCTCTGAAGAGCTCTCTCTCTCTCTCTCACACACACACACACACACACACACACACAGAGAAAGCCAAGGGAAATGTCTGAATGAATAGAATTCAGCACATGTACACAAATTCGACATATTTTCTGAAGAAAATGTAAATGTCTCTTGCCCATCATGCAAAACTCACTGACTTAATTCTAAGGTGTTGCTAAGGTGTTCTAAGTGGTTGCTACGATGTTCTGGGTGATTGCTAGGGTGTTCTGGGTAGTTTTATAATGTTACGAGTGGTTTAATGGCATTGCTTGGGTGTTTTCTGCAGTTGCTAGGGGGTTGTTAGGGTCCTCTGGGTGGTTGTTGTGATGTTTTAATATGTTTTTTAGCACATTGCTAGAGTGTTTTAGGTGGTTGCTTGGATGTTGTTGGGTGGTTGTTAGGGCATTACTGTGGGGTTGCTAGGATTTGTAGTGAAAGTAATGCTATGCAGTTGATAGATTGAACGATATTGTGTTTTTTATGGTTCTTGGTGATCTGTGGTTACTAGATGTGTTCTGGGTGTTTGCTAGGTTGTTATGAATGGTGGTTAATGGCACATTGCTGTTCAGTTGATAGGGTGCTGCTAGAGTGTTTTGGTGGTTGCTAGGGTGTTCTGGGTAGTTTCTAGGGTTTTATGAGTGTTTTTTTATCTCATTGCTAGGGTGTTCTGCATGGTTGCTATGATGTTATGAGTGTTTTTGTGCATTGCTAGGGTGTTCTGTTTGGTAGTAGCATGTTGCTATGCAGTTTATAGGGTGTTGCTAGATAGTTTTTGGAGGTTGCTAGGTGTTTATGAATCGTTGCTGGTAGAGCTGCACAATTCATTACATAAGAATAACTTAAGAATCACATTTTTTTGTTGTTGTTGTTGTTGTTTCAAACAGAGATCACAATTCCAATTCCAATTTATTTATTAAAGGTGCCCTAGAATTAAAAATTTAATTTACCTTGGCATAGTTAAATAACAAGAGTTCAGTACATGGAAATGACGTACAGTGAGTCTCAAACTCCGTTGTTTCCTCCTTCTTATATAAATCTCATTTGTTTAAAAGACCTCCGAAGAACAGGCGAATCTCAACTTAACACCGACTGTTACGTAACAGTCGGGCTCATTAATATGTATGCCCCAAATATTTGCATATGCCAGCTCATGTTCAAGGCATTACACAAGGGCAGCCAGTATTAACGTCTGGAGCTTCACAGCTGAATCATCAGACTATGTAAGCAAGCAAGGACAATAGCGAAAAATGGCAGATGGAGCAATAATAACTGACATGATCCATGATTACATGATATTTTTAGTGATATTTGTAAACTGTCTTTCTAAATGTTTCGTTAGCATGTTGCTAATGTACTGTTAAATGTGGTTAAAGTTACCATCGTTTCTTACTGTATTCATGGAGACAAGAGCCGTCGTTATTTTCATTATTAAACACTTGCAGTCTGTATAATGCATAAACACAACTTCATTCTTTATAAATCTCTCCAACAGTGTAGCATTAGCCGTTAGCCACGGAGCACAGCCTTAAACTCATTCAGAATCAAATGTAAACATCCAAATAAATACAATACTTACATAATCTGATGTATGCATGCAGCATGCATGACGAACACTTTGTAAAGATCCATTTTGAGGGTTATATTAGCTGTGTGAACTTTGTTTATGCAATGATAGAGTCGAGAGCTCGGGAGGGGGCGGAGAGCGTGAGCAATTAAAGGGGCCGCAGCCTGAATCGGCACATTTCTAATGATGCCCCAAAATAGGCAGCTAAAAAAATTTTATTTAAAAAAATCTATGGGGTATTTTGAGCTGAAACTTCACAGACACATTCAGGGGACACCTTAGACTTATATTACTTCTTGTAAAAAAACGTTCGATGGCACCTTTAAGTACATAAAAATACAATGTTAACCACAAATAACTATAAATAAGAGATACACAAACATCTACTTTCAGATTCTTAAACCCTTGGGACTCCTAAACCTTCAGGCTCTTAAGAGTCTTAAAGACACTTAAAACATCTTCAGACTCCTAAACCCAGTACCTGTGACAACGTTACCTTGACACATGTATGATCAAAAGTTAACGTAAACATTTTTTTTTTAAATGCCTTTTAAACTCACTAAGAGTTGATCATTGTCTGATATATAGTGGTAAACTGTTCCATAACCTTGGGATGGCAGCCGCAAGGGCGCGGCCACCTCTTTTTTCAGATTCGTCCTTGGAACAGCTAAAAGATTCTGTGACAGGGATTGTAAAAGACTTCTGCTCCTGAATCAGGTCCGCAATATACAGAGGGGCTGTACCATGTAAGTATTTAAAAACAAACAATAGCATCTTAAAATTAATCCTAAAATAAACTGGCAACCACTGCAGCAATCTTAATACTGGGGTAAAATGATCATATTTTCAAGTTCCTGTCAACAGTCTTGTGGGTGCATTTTGGACCATCTGTAATCTGTCCAGGATTTTATTTTGAGCACCATAACAGAGTGAGTTGCAATAGTCTAATCTCGAGGAGATAAACACATGAATAACCTATTCCAGATCTTTCCGGGATAAAAAAAGGCTTAATCTTAGAAATCATCCTCAGTTGGAAAAAGCTCATGTTAACAACTTTATCTGTCAAATTTCAGTGCACTGTCACAAACCACACTCAAATTTTTTACCTGATGTTTCGGAAAGGCAGTCAGTGTACCCAGCTTAATTTTGGTCGTGTCATGGAGTTCAGAGGGACCAAGGAGAATCAATTCCTTTTTCAAATTCATTTAAGCTCAGAAAATGTACAGACATTAATGCCTTGACCTCATCAAAACATGCCAGCAATGTTTCCATGGCAATAGAGGTGTTTGGCTTAAAAGGTAGATACAATTGAGTATCATCTGCATAACAGTAAAATGACACTCCCTATTTAGCCAAGATTAGACCTAAAGGGAGCATATAAAGAGAAAACACAATTCTTCCATGATTCTGAACAGTCAACTAAACAAAATGTTAATTGCGACAGTCTATTTAAAATGTTCCATTAATCTGAAATATTTTAAAAAATACTCGGATGGAATGAATGATTCAATGACTCTCTCATACATACTTCCCTTGTTTCATTACTGGATGAATCAGCGTTTTTTAACAAATCTCTTGAATGAGAAGCTGTGTCGCATACTCTATTGAGAAGGGTTTTTTTTATTAATATAAATTTGATTATTCTAATACTTTACAAAGTACACTCTATATAGTATGAATGCGTATAGTATGAATGTAATCTGTACTACATTTTCCATGTTGTCCTTATCACGTGACCTACCAGCGTCAGTTGTGTCGCTTGACCGCCATTCACAATTCCTCTCCTGTGGCCTCATGGGATAGTAAAGTGTCCATTGTATGCACACTTCAGAATATCACTGGAAGTAATAGGTTATCCAGGTACTCTTTTATGATTACTGTGAATTCGGACATACTGCTTTTGTTACATACTGCTTTTCGCCTACTATATAGTAGAGACGCAATTTCTAATGCAGTCAATGATTCAATGACAAATACATTTTTGAGTCACTTGTCGCCACCTACTGGTGTAATGATGTAATTTATACAATCGTTATTTAAAGTGCAAAGTTACTTAGAAAAGGTGATTTGCTCTATTTTGATCACTTCCGTAGACATTAGTGTTTATTTCTGAATTATAAACTTTTATCTCAGTGCTTCTGTGATTATAAGAATATTTGTAGCACAGAAATAATGATACTGTGTGGTTGAAAAGACTGTTTGTGAAACAGTTTCACTACTTGAATGTTCCAGTGTGATTTTGTCAAAGGTTTAATAGTCAAAAGCAAATCTTTGTCATTTAGGAATAAGATCGCGTTAAAAACTTTTAACGATTAAAGGTGCCCTAGAATTAAAAAATGAATTTATCTTGGCATAGTTAAATAACAAGAGTTCAGTACATGGAAATGACATACAATGAGTCTCAAACACCATTGTTTCCTCCTTCTTATATAAATCTCATTTGTTTAAAAGACCTCCGACAAACAGGCGAATCTCAACATAACACCAACTGTTACGTAACAGTCGGGATCATTAATCTGTACGCCCCCAATATTTGCATATGCCAGCTCATGTTCAAGCATTAGACAACGGCAGCCAGTATTAACATCTGGATCTGTGCACAGCTGAATCATCAGACTAGGTAAGCAAGCAAGGACAACAGCGAAAAATGGCAGATGGAGCAATAATAACTGACATGATCCATGATAACATGATATTTTTAGTGATATTTATAAATTGTCTTTCTAAATGTTTTGTTAGCATGTTGCTAATGTACTGTTAAATGTGGTTAAAGTTACCATCGTTTCTTACTGTATTCACGGAGACAAGACTGTCATTATTTTAATTTTTTAAACACTTGCAGTCTGTATAATTCATAAACACAACTTCATTCTTTATAAATCTCTCAAACAGTGTGTAATGTTAGCTTTAGCCACGGAGCAAAACCTCAAACTCATTCAGAATCAAATGTAAACATCCAAATAAATACCATACTTACGCGATTAGACATGCTGTATGATGAACACTTTGTAAAGAACAAATTTGGGGGGTATATTAGCTGTGTGAACTTTGTTTATGCTGTTAAAGGCAAGCGCGAGCTCTGTGGGCGGGGAGCGTGAGCATTTAAAGGGGCCTCATATTTAATGATGCCCCAAAATAGGCAGTTAAAAAAATTTATAAAAAAAATCTATGGGGTATTTTGAGCTGAAACTTCACAGACACATTCAGGGGACACCTTAGACTTATATTACATCTTTTAAAAAGACGTTCTACAGCACCTTTAATCGTGCAGCTCTTGTTTTCTTAGTGATTACTAGGGTTTTATTCGTTGTTTTAAACTCATTTCTACCGTGTTCTGTGTGGTTGATGGGGCGTTTGGAATAGTTTTTTTTTATCATTCATGACCACAAAATTACAATTAACCTACATCCTCCATCACAGCTGTGCTAAATTGCCTTCATTTCATTATTATCTGTCACTCTCTCTCTGTCTTGTGTATCTTTTGTTGCTTAGACACCATTGTCCTGAATATAATCTAAGCTGAAGCCATTTGTGTGCTTGGGAATTGAGAGCCCAGTGCAGTTGTACAGGTTTATCACTGTCACTGTTTTCTTTTCTAATCGAGCGTATGTATGTGTGTGTTCTCTTGCAGGCGGAGATCGTGAAGCGACTCAGTGCTATCTGTGCTCAAATCATCCCTTTCCTCTCTCAGGAGGTACGCTGACAGTGATTGACAACTCATCAGGGTTCTGGGGTCTTGTCCCAGAGGCACACACACACTTTCTCTCCCCCCACTCCCCGTCAGACTGATTCACCCTCAATACAGCAGACAGCTTCGAGATTTTAATGACCCCGTCTCACATCTCCAACCAAACAAGGATTGCTGATATCCTGCGTTTTTTAACGAAGCAGCAAACTCCTGCCGTGTCCGGTTACAGAAAGTCATTTGCGATGACTTGATGAGCTCGGTTTGCAAATTCAGCTTGAGTCCAGCATCACTGTTTGCTTTATTAGCAGTTCTACTACTAGCGATACCAGCAGGTTGTCCCAGTCCAAACCCATGCTAATGGTTGAACCTGAAGTCAAACAATGACTCACTTCATTTTTCAAATGAGCCAAAACATCAAAGTCTAGTCGTTCACACAAAAATCAAAGAGTTCTTAGGGACAATAAACAAATTAACGCCCCCCCGTACAGTCACATGTTGCTTGTTTCTTTCAATTCGTATGAATTGTAGACGGAGAAGCTCTTGAGATTCGGCTGTTGCTTTTCTAGCTGTTCTTTGTTGCGTTAGTAAGAATGGCTAAAGCTGGAATGGTTTGTTTTGTGTCCCAACATATTCAAAGCTCCAGTTCCCTTGTCGAGGAGCCATAGATCCATTATTATCTTCAAAGCTTTGGAGCCGCAGTCCTCTCAAGTCCACGGTGGGTTGCATGAAAGCACATTATGAAAATTAAAGCAACTCACCTTTAGAGTTCAAAACTGTACTGGAAAATGAGGAAGGATTAACATAATTTCTCACAAAACTTATAAAACATTTAGATTCATTAAGATGATTTTTCCATTAATTAGCCACAGTTCTGTTATTCTAAATAAAATCTCCAAATACAAATATAAACATCAAGCACACAATTTATATTCTTGCAGATTAACGGCCAAATTATTAAATCCTTCAGGATATGTAAATATTCTGTTTCAGGGACATCACTTGCACACAACTGATATCTCAACCAATCAGATGCTTGTTTTATTGTACTTTATGTAAGACTTCTGTAAATAACATATCTGTTTACCAATCATTATTCATATAGTCTGTTTGTGAATATGACCTTTTATGTAATGTATACTGATGCAGCTCCCTTTCGTTTGAGGATACCTGTGTTCCAAATAAAGCGTCTGGAATGGATCCTCATTTCAAATGAGAGGATTTATTTGGGCAGATGAGCAATAAAAGATCAGGCGGAACTGTATTGATTAGGAGGTCACCTTTAGCATTAGCTCGAGTTAGTATCTGCTGACGGGGAAGGACAGAGTGATATGTCTGTCAATACTGACTGTGTGTGTGTGTATGTGTGTGTGACGGAGAGAGGGATGGAGAGAGAGGGGGTGTGAGGATTAATAGTTTACTTGTGAGACATGTTTACTTAAATTCACTTTTATTTGAGTGTTTGAGTTTTTGTCTGCAAATCTGTATTGTGTGTCTCTTTCTTACATGTATCAGCATCAACAGCAGGTTGTTCAGGCGGTGGAACGTGCCAAACAGGTCACCATGGCAGAACTCAATGCCATCATTGGGGTGAGTGACCTCTGACCTTTCTGACTTCTTATACTGATGGATAGAGAGATAGATAGACTGACAGACAGACGATAGATAGATAGATAGATAGATAGATAGATAGATAGATAGATAGATAGATAGATAGATAGATAGATAGATAGATAGATAGATAGATAGATAGATAGATAGATAGATAGATAGATAGATAGATAGATAGATAGATAGATAGATAGATAGAAAGAAAGATAGATAGATAGATAGGCTTTTCAGTCAGCCTGCAGAAGCAGTAGTTTCTGTTGTTGTCCTCTGCGGGCTCTATCACTGTGATATCAGAGGGGTTTAAGTGCAGTAAATGATCAGAGCTCAGAGAGACAGTGGACTGGAGAGAGATTGTGTCTCTTCATAACAGCCAGCAACAAAAGAAGCTGTAATTTAGCACAGTGAAGACAATCAATCAATCAATCAATCTATCTATCTATCTATCTATCTATCTATCTATCTATCTATCTATCTATCTATCTATCTATCTATCTATCTATCTATCTATCTATCTATCTATCTATCTATCTATCTATCTGTCTGTCTGTCTGTCTGTCTGTCTGTCTGTCTGTCTATATATCTATTTATTTGTCTGTCTGTCTATCTATCTGTCTATATATCTATTTATTTGTCTGTCTGTCTATCTATCTATCTATCTATCTCTGTCTGTCTGTATATCTGTCTGTCTGTATATCTATCTATCTATCTGTCTGTCTGTCTATATATCTATTTATTTGTCTGTCTGTCTGTCTGTCTATCTATCTATTTATCTATCTATCTGTCTGTCTGTCTGTCTGTCTGTCTGTCTATCTATCTATCATCACTATCTATCTATCTATCTGTTATCTGTCTATTTCTGTCTGTCTGTCTGTCTGTCTGTCTATTTGTCTATCTGCTGTATATCTATTTGTCTATATATCTGTCTGTATGTCTATCCATCTATCTGTCTGTCTGTCTGTCTGTCTGTCTGTCTATCTCTATCTGTCTATCTATCTGTCTGTATATCTATCTATCTATCTATCTATCTCTCTATCTGTCTGTCTATCTGTCTGTCTATCTGTTTGTATATCTGTCTATATATATTTATTTGCTTTATCTATCTATCTATCTATCTATCTATCTATCTATCTATCTATCTATCTATCTGTCTATCTCTATCTATCTATCTATCTATCTATCTATCTATCTATCTATCTATCTATCTATCTATCTATCTGTCTATCTGTCTGTCTGTCTGTCTGTCGATATGGATATGTTTGCACCAGCTCTGCAATTCAGCACTCCAATAAATCACATCACGTTTATTTATAGCACTTTATACAACAGAATGTTTACAAGCAAGCAGCTTTATGGTATTAAACATGAAAAAAGAGTCAGTGTCTCTTTCGATTAGAATTACAATTTCAATTTCAACTATGAAGATTTCCACCTCAAAGAAGGCGGAGCCTCAGAGCCACACCTACCTATTACATAATCACTATGGACCAATGGTAGTATGAAGGTGTTTATCAGCCGGAGCAAACTTTTCTAGAAAGCTTGCTTTGGCAAGCTGTTTTGAACTCCCGAAACGAACAACAAAAACAAACTTCGTTTTGGCCTGATTTTGTTTGAAATGTCACACCAGTTTATTCTTCGATTTTACTTAAAGTATATCGGGTCTCAACTGTCTGCCTATTTTATCTCTCTGTCTGTCTCTCTGATTATATATCAGTCCATCCATCCATCCATCTCAATTTATCTCCATGTGATTTGTCTGTATTTTTTTGGATGTCTGCCTGACTGTTGTCTTTATCTCCGTCTCTCTGTTTGTCCGTCTGTCTCTCAGCAGCAGCAGCTCCAGCACCTGTCTCACCACACTCCAGGTATCCCTCTCACTCCTCACCCTTCAGGTCTGTCTCTGGGTGGTACATCGGGGCTGCTAGCCCTCACCGGGGCTCTGGGAGTTTCCGCCCACCTGGCTAACAAGGACGAACGCAACCACCTTGACCCTGAGCACCTGCGAGGTGAGAGTCTGTCTGACCTCTCTTACTCTACATGCATTTTGAATCTTACAGATGCATGGGGTTATTAAATGACTTAGAATTATTGATGGAATAAATAAAATAAATTAAAAATAATAATAAATTAAATATTTATATTTAATTTAAAATATAGAATATTTATATATAATTTAAAATAAATAGATTAAATCAAATTATTGTATGAAATAAATCAATTTATTCATTCATTCATTCAATTTAAATGCATAAATTAATAATAATAATAATAAATACATTAATAATAATAATAATAATTATTATTATTATATATAAATATTAAAGCTTTTCTGACCTAACAAAACAAAATGAAACCCAAATTGTGAGCATTAGGTTGGTAATGGATCTTTATCTTTGTATTTTATCATTTTTATTTTGCTTATGGATTTTAAGCTTGCTTTTATCGCAATTCTTCAACAAAAGTGCACAAAATGTGTGCAGTGTTCGCAAATATTAACAATTGGGACCAATTAACTTCCACCATGATTTTTTTAGTTGACACGCCCCCCCAAATAGTTTGGTAAGAAACTTTCATAACGGCACCGTCCCATGTGTGCATATCTAGTAAATACGATTCTTCTGACATTAAAGGGAGCATTACAAGAGAGTGATGGAGCAAAAGTTGACCTAAGAAACACAAAGTGGAAGACTGATAGCGAGAAGGAGGGTGTGTTGAGTTGGTAGATTGGACATACTTCTGAGAAGCCTTGAAGCTCTGATAGACTGAAGGCCAGAGGGGCGACTTGTTCAGGGAGCTCAATACAATAGATGTATTTTTATTGCACCCTGACTGGATTTTTCAGCATGACCTTGGCTTGCTATGGAATTGTTGTTATTATTATCTAGACTGACGTCAATCCCCAACCCCTCCTTCTCTTTCTGTCTCTCTCTCTCTCCTCCGCTCCCAGAGGGTGCGCCCAGCAGGGTGAGTATCAAACTTGTGTGTTTGTGTGTGTATATGTGCCTCCACCCTACTGACTTTGATAAATGATTCCAAATACAGAGTCCTTTAACAAGAAGTACGGATTATGAAATCCGACCGACCTTTCAGGACTCTCTAAACAGCACTGATCCTGCCCTCTGCCATTAGCACTGAGGAAAAGCATTCATTCAAACCATAATTCTCTGTCATTTGGTTGAATCACAATTAGTCTTAAAGGAGCAGTCCACCCAAAAAGCTGATTCTCTTACCATCATGTCATTCCAAACTCCTATAATTTGTATGATCTGCGGAGGGTAACATTTTCACTAAATAACAATTTAAAAGCTTTGAAAAAATGTCTTCAGGAGATTTGGAATTTAGCAGAAATTCACAGCATTTCATTTTTGGGTTTACTGTCCCTTTAAAAGTTTTCGTTTTCCTTTAAAGGGATAGTTCCCCCAAAAAATGACTGTTAGGTCATCCTCATGTCATTCCAAAAAAATATGACTTGTATGAGCTGCAGAGGGCAATTTTTTCAGTGAATAACAACTTAAATTTAAGTCTTTAATCACACAAAGCTATAATATGGCTTCAGGAGACTTGTAATATAGCATGCGAGTCATATAAACTACTATTATGGTGCTTGTATGTCATTTAAATTCTGGAAAATAGATGTTTGAAGGTACTTCCAAATAAAGGCAAATAAATAATGACAGAATTTTCATTTTTTGGGTGCACTGTCCCTTTAAGACTTTGATTTGAAGAAAAAAATAGAGAGAACTCAGGAGAAAGAGTCATAACAGTCAAATTCTTTGAGATGATTTCTTGTTGCTGACTATAGAGGAAGAAAATGAGGGAGTCATGGAAAGGTCTAAGCAAGGGGGAGTGAAAAGAGAGAGCTGTATTGGAGAAAACAGGTTTGTTTGAGAGAACTGGGCTTCTTTGTGCACTTTTTCTCATCTCAGTCCAAAGCACTTCCTGTTTGGCTCATAAAACTGCACCGTTGCAGAAAAACAAAGTTGTTTGAAGTCACTGATCTGAGACCGGTTTTGCTGTACTCCTCATAATGATGAAAGTTGAGAGACGGACAGTTGACACTGGATGGTGACTGAATGTTTTGGGCTAATTCAGCGGTGATCGACATCCCGAAGGATGTTTATTATTGCAGAATAGTGCAGGAGTCAGCTATAAAGGAATAAATCAGCCAAAAATGAAAATTCTGTCGTCATTTACTCACATTTTTTTCCATACAGTGACCTTTCTTGGTGACCAAATACCAAAATTTACCTTTAAAATCCCTTCCAGTTCTCAAGTCAAATATGACGCAGGTTTGACGTCATTACGTTTGGTTAAGAGACACTCGAGAAACAATGACATTTGTTGTTATTGACTTCCAACACAAAGCGATCATCATACGGACTCAGAACAATGAACTATTCCGTGAACTTTGCACAACCTTAGCATTTAGTCGGAGATGAGACTGTGTGTGTGTTTATGCTGTGTTTTCTGCCTCTATAGAGTAAATCAGTGTCGTCAACTGACAGTCAGGCAGCGGAGGATCGTCAGGGTCCGTCAGGGGTTTATCCCTCACAGGCCAGCAGCGATGCCAAACGGAGACGGTGTGATGAAAAAGACGTCCTCCCGTCTCACTACGTAGGTTCTGTCACATGACAATGACATCATACTTGTCTCATTCCCCCAATTAACTAAATGTGTGTTACATTGACAGTCCTAGTTTAAATGTCAGTATAGACATTCCATACCTCTTTGTAGAAAGAACTTTTTTTGTTTAATAAAAAAAGGCCCAAAATGTACACAACTGTAAAAAAAAAAAATCACATAATGTATAATTATTTAAATAATTAGACATAATTTAAATGTATATTATATAACATTAATAATATAATTAATAAAATAATAAATATAATTTTAAAATAATTCTACAATTATCTTTTTATATAAAAAATATATACATATTACTTTTATATTATATTATATTTTAATAAAAACTTATGCCTAATGTATCTTTTTTATGCTATAATTTTTTAATATAGGTCATTATGCTCAACAAAGCATCAAGTGTAGCGTTTACCAAATGCACACATGTAGGATGTGACCATCCAGGCGGGTATAATTAGGGGGATGATGTCACTATAGGGTGATGGCAATAGCAACATCAGGCCATGATCACATCAAAGCCCTGTTGCCATGGTAACTAAGTGCGTTGTCACCCCCTGATTCCCAGAGATGGGCGAAAGAGGAGAGTGAGATGAGTGTGAGCTGTGTGAGAGCGATGGACAAGGTGGTGGTGGTGGTGGGGAATCTCCCCTACTGTGATTGGTGAAATTACACACAAATGGAGGGGAGTGGAAGGAGCAGAAAAAGGACACTGCAATATTGTACATGTATCTGATAAATATTCCATAGGGGTATATATTTTTGTGCCTGTTTGTGTCGCTAACACCATCCTTCTCCTGCCTGTTGTCTTTTAGGACAGTGACGGAGACAAGAGCGAGGACAATCTTGTAGTAGATGTCTCAAATGAGGTCAGTTCACACACGCACTGCTAAATTAACATCAGTGAAACTTACAGTAGTTAGTCAATCGATTTAAAATTAACGAAATTAATTTTTAATTAAATGACATTATTGTGGTAAACACGATTGAATAGACAAAATACAAAGAGTAGGTTTAGTCGATATATTGTTTATATATTGTTTAGAGCGGAGGACTTTTATTCTGCTGTATGGAACTGAGGAAGAACTGATGATGGGATGGTTTGATCTCCGGCAGACCAATCAGCAGAAAGGGGCGTTTAATTCCTGCCCACGTGTAGAAATCGAATATTCTAGCTGTTTATTAATTTTTCCATCCCTGAACGAAAAAACGAAAAATCAAGCTGAATTCTTGTTTTTCGTTTTTTTTTTTTTTTTTAAGTGAAAAATGAGCCATTTTCTTATTTTTCTACTTTCAATATTAAATAAAAAAAAAAACGGATGACACAGACATTATTTTTTATCACAGTGAATTTTTTATTTATTTATTTTTTTGTTTTGTTTTGTTTTGTGTTTTTTGTTTTAGTTTTGTTTTGTGTTTTGTTTTGTTTTAGTTTGGTTTTGTTGTTTTTTGTTTTCTTATTCCACATAAAAATTGACCCGATTTATTTTCGTAATTCATGCTCCTGGTCTTGTTTTGCCCAATTAATCAGTTTATTCATTCAGCATATTGTTGCCAGACCACACACAACACTCTAGCATTGTAGTCTTTCACTGACATTAATCTTAATGATGTATTTGTATTTGATTGTAGAACAGCACCAACAAATGCATTTCATCCTAAAAAAAACCCCCTCATTCTTTATTATTATTTCTATGCAATTATCATCCATTTCAAGGTAAATCATTACAGCTCTGTTTCTCAATTACTGGATAAATATTGAACATCACTCATATTTATTAAACTGCATTCATTCAGTAATTGCTGATAATATCACACAGGCCAATCAGGATTGTTTTCAGCTGCAGAGCGAGTGGAGTCAGCGCTATGCTTTTATAATCATTAAGTGACCCTGCTGCATAATTAACACGTTTAAAAACATGACCAAAAATTATCTGAATTTCTGCAATATCCCACACCAAGGTTTAAACTACACGGGGTGGCATAGTGAGGAATTTGAGTGAATGGATGAGACCTTGCTTTGTTGAACTCCAGGTTAACAGATTAATGAAGGCAAACCCTATTAACTCGTGCCACAACATCTAAAATGTAAAAATATCACATATCCAAACTGAAGCAAAATGCACTCAGGCTCTTGACTCTCCTTAACTCCTTCATTGTTTCCAGGAGCCTTCCTCTCCCATAGGCAGTGCCCCTCTGTCTCCTCATGGGAATGGGTTGGACCGAGCCCCAAGCCTGAGGAAAGAGCTCCCAGGATCCCCCAGTCCCCCACCGGCCTCCCCTCCACACAGCCCACCCCCTGGCAAAAACAAGGACACCATACAAGTACGAAGACTTTTCTTAGATACCTAATATGCCAGAATTTACACTCTTCCCACATTATCCATTTTAAAAATGTCAAAATTCATATCAGTGTTGCTATATGTTATTCAACATTATGACAAATAATAGCATCTGTCTTTCGGTTCTATTGACAGACAGAAAAATCTCAGTCGCCCTCTTCTAAATCAGGCAATTCCTCTCCCTCTCACCATGACCCTCTCACCCCTGGTCCACCCGGCCCACCCGGGCCCAGCACTTCCTGTTTACGCCTGGTCAACAAAGCTGCCTCCTCGGCAGACCCACTGGGTAAGACGTCTGTTTGCGTTTACAGCAAACACAATTCAACGAAAATAATTGTTTAATTGTGTATTCTGTAGCTCTTCGGAGTCCCTTGACTATGACGCCTGGCTCTTACCCGGCTCACTTCGGGGTTGTATCCCACGCTGGGCTTAACGGAGAGCTGGCCAGCCCAGGCGGGTTCGGAGGCTCGCTCACCCTCTCTCCCCAAATCAGTGCTGCAGCCAGTGCCTACACACGCAGCCCTTTGGTAACTGTGTTTCTGAATCTCTTACAGTTGGCATAAGTGTACCGAAAAGCACTTTAACCTTGAATACTTTCCCCTACAGGTAGCGTATGAATCACGTTCACATCTTAGGCCCTCAGGGCTGTCCTCCTCGCTGCCTGGCTCCACTGGTGGCAAGCCGTGAGTTTGTCCTCTTTCTTTTACCTCCCTCTGTTTTAAGATGGAGTTACACAGTGATGGCCAGCGTATCAACTGTTAGTCCAAAATAGTGCTGCTTTTGTTTGCCGCGCTTGTAATACAATCTCCTCTCGAGCCCCCTGCTGACTGCTATGGCGAGAAAAACACTTGAATTCAGGCAAACATCCTTAAGGCAGCAAATTATTGCTGCACCCACTGAATGACACATACACAAACATGCAACTTCTAGTAATTATGTTGTCAGCTTCTTAAGTGCTTAAGGTTTGAATCAGCTCCTATTCTTATTTCAAATGAGTCCTTTTACCATTTAATTTTTGTACCTCAAAGTCTACTTATAATGTTAGTTGCAGTTCATTGCGCCAAACACAGTAGTGATTTAGTTTTTTATGACCATTTTCCACCTTCTAACTGACCTTTAAACAGAAACTTAGCATTTTTTGTCCATTCAGTGCAAGTGACTTTCATTCATTGTATAGACAAAAACATCCTTCAAAAACTTTTTTGTGTTCCGCAAACTTTAATTTTTTGAGTTAACTTCCATTTTAATGTCCACCTTATTCCCGCCCCCAGTGCTTACTCGTTCCATGTGAGCGCAGATGGTCAAATGCAGCCGGTGCCCTTCCCTCCTGACGCCCTCCTCGGCCCTGGCATCCCGCGGCACGCACGTCAGATCCACACCCTCAGTCATGGAGAGGTGGTGTGCGCGGTCACCATCAGCACCTCCACGCGTCACGTCTACACCGGCGGAAAAGGTTGTGTCAAAGTGTGGGACATCAGCCAACCGGGCAGCAAGAGCCCGATGGCCCAACTGGACTGTTTGGTGAGATCTGCATCGTGTGAAACTCCCTTATAGTTGGTATTTGCCATCCTAGTTGGACTAAATAATGTCTACCCTTTCGTCCAATCAGAATCGAGACAACTACATCCGATCGTGTAAGATTCTCCCAGATGGGCGGACCTTGATAGTTGGGGGTGAAGCCAGCACGCTGTCCATCTGGGACTTGGCCACACCCACTCCACGAATCAAGGCCGAATTGACGTCCTCGGCTCCGGCCTGTTACGCTCTGGCCATCAGTCCTGACAACAAGGTCTGCTTCTCCTGCTGCAGTGATGGAAACATCGTGGTCTGGGACCTGCACAACCAGACGCTCGTCAGGTATCTAAAGACTCCTGCTGGTGAGATAGACCATGTTCTTCTTCCTGAGGTCATGTGACGTTCTTGTGTCCCCCTCCGCAGGCAGTTCCAAGGCCACACAGACGGAGCCAGCTGTATAGATATTTCCAACGACGGGACCAAACTGTGGACTGGGGGTCTGGACAACACAGTGCGCTGCTGGGACCTGAGAGAGGGCCGACAGCTGCAGCAGCATGACTTCACCTCACAGGTACTGCAGCTCAGTGGGTACATAGGAATTGGAGTTGTGTGTATATATTTTTTAAAGACAACCCTCAGAACACAGTAACAACCACACAGCAATCCCCTAGCAATTAGGGGAATCATCCTGGAAACCACATAACAACTCCATAGCAACCAGCTAGTAATGTCAACTTACAGTGTCCCAGTAACCACCCTGCAACCACACAGCAAACAACCCAAAAATCCCATGACAATCACCCAGAACAACCTATAAAACCTCATAGCAACACCCTAGTAACCAGCTAGCAATGACAACTAACAATGTCCCAGTAACCACCCTGAACACCCTAACAACCACATAGCAACACCCTAGCAATGCCCTGGCAACCACTTATAACATCCTGGAAACCACATAGCAACGCCATAGCAACCAGCTAGTAATGTCAACTTACAGTGTCCCAGTAACCACCCTGAACACCCAGGCATCCACATAGCAAACACCCTAAAATCCCATGACAATCACCCAGAACATCCTATAAAACCACATAGCAACACCCTAGTAACCAGCTAGCTATGACAACTAACAATGTCCCAGTAACCACCCTGAACACCCTAACAACCACATAGCAACACCCTAGCAATGCCCTGGCAACCACTTAGAACATCCTGGAAACCACATAGCAACGCCATAGCAACCAGCTAGTAATGTCAACTTACAGTGTCCCAGTAACCACCCTGAACACCCAGGCATCCACATAGCAAACACCCTAAAATCCCATGACAATCACCCAGAACATCCTATAAAACCACATAGCAACACCCTAGTAACCAGCTAGCTATGACAACTAACAATGTCCCAGTAACCACCCTGAACACCCTAACAACCACATAGCAACACCCTAGCAATGCCCTGGCAACCACTTATAACATCCTGGAAACCACATAGCAACGCCATAGCAACCAGCTAGTAATGTCAACTTACAGTGTCCCAGTAACCACCCTGAACACCCAGGCATCCACATAGCAAACACCCTAAAATCCCATGACAATCACCCAGAACATCCTATAAAACCACATAGCAACACCCTAGTAACCAGCTAGCTATGACAACTAACAATGTCCCAGTAACCACCCTGAACACCCTAACAACCACATAGCAACACCCTAGCAATGCCCTGGCAACCACTTAGAACATCCTGGAAACCACATAGCAACGCCATAGCAACCAGCTAGTAATGTCAACTTACAGTGTCCCAGTAACCACCCTGAACACCCTAACAACCACATAGCAACACCCTAGCAATGCCCTGGCAACCACTTATAACATCCTGGAAACCACATAGCAACGCCATAGCAACCAGCTAGTAATGTCAACTTACAGTGTCCCAGTAACCACCCTGAACACCCAGGCATCCACATAGCAAACACCCTAAAATCCCATGACAATCACCCAGAACATCCTATAAAACCACATAGCAACACCCTAGTAACCAGCTAGCTATGACAACTAACAATGTCCCAGTAACCACCCTGAACACCCTAACAACCACATAGCAACACCCTAGCAATGCCCTGGCAACCACTTAGAACATCCTGGAACCACTTAGAACACCTGGAAACCACATAGCAACGCCATAGCAACCAGCTAGTAATGTCAACTTACAGTGTCCCAGTAACCACCCTGAACACCCAGGCATCCACATAGCAAACACCCTAAAATCCCATGACAATCACCCAGAACATCCTATAAAACCACATAGCAACACCCTAGTAACCAGCTAGCTATGACAACTAACAATGTCCCAGTAACCACCCTGAACACCCTAACAACCACATAGCAACACCCTAGCAATGCCCTGGCAACCACTTAGAACATCCTGGAAACCACATAGCAACGCCATAGCAACCAGCTAGTAATGTCAACTTACAGTGTCCCAGTAACCACCCTGAACACCCAGGCATCCACATAGCAAACACCCTAAAATCCCATGACAATCACCCAGAACATCCTATAAAACCACATAGCAACATCCTAGTAACCAGCTAGCTATGACAACTAACAATGTCCCAGTAACCACCCTGAACACCCTAACAACCACATAGCAACACCCTAGCAATGCCCTGGCAACCACTTAGAACATCCTGGAAACCACATAGCAACGCCATAGCAACCAGCTAGTAATGTCAACTTACAGTGTCCCAGTAACCACCCTGAACACCCAGGCATCCACATAGCAAACACCCTAAAATCCCATGACAATCACCCAGAACATCCTATAAAACCACATAGCAACATCCTAGTAACCAGCTAGCTATGACAACTAACAATGTCCCAGTAACCACCCTGAACACCCTAACAACCACATAGCAACACCCTAGCAATGCCCTGGCAACCACTTAGAACATCCTGGTAACCACATTGCAACGCCATAGCAACCAGCTAGCAGTTTCAACTTACAGTGTCCCAGTAACCACCCTGAACACCCAGGCAACCACATAGCAACACCCTAAAAATCTCATTACAGTCACCCAGAACATCCTATAAAACCACATAGCAACACCCTGGTAACCAGCTAGCAATGACTACTAACAATGTTCCTGTAACCACCCAAAGAAATCATATAGCAACATTGTTGCAACCAACTACCAGTGCCCTAACAACCACCCAGAGTGATGAATGACATGAACTGTTGCGTCGTACGTAATAAGACAGAACCATTTATTAGTAGCGTAAATTCTGTGTCTTTATATTCCAGTTTTTAGAATTAGTTTTTTTGTTGAAGTGTTTTTATGTGCACACGCAGATCTTTTCTCTGGGTTACTGTCCTACGGGCGAGTGGCTTGCAGTGGGGATGGAGAGCAGTAATGTGGAAGTGCTGCACGTCTCCAAACCAGACAAATACCAGCTGCACCTTCACGAAAGCTGCGTTCTCTCACTCAAGTTCGCCTACTGCGGTACGCGAATCACTATGGAGATGTTATTGTGCCACACTTTGAAACTTGTGGTTTCTGAACTGCTCCGTGCTGCCCATGCATATATATATATGATCCTTTATTATTTATGTCCTATTTAAAATAAATGCTATTTCATAATCTAAGATGGAGAGGACATGATATGTTTCTCTTTCAGGGAAGTGGTTTGTAAGCACGGGAAAGGACAATCTGCTCAATGCATGGAGGACGCCATATGGAGCCAGTATTTTCCAGGTTTGTTCCAAACCCATATGACTTACTTTCTTCCTTGGAACACAAACAGAGATGTTTTGAATGTCCTTTAAATGCTGCTATACTATTAACAGAATAAGAGTGCGGCTGTGCGCAGACAGAGAACTTGTATTTAAAGCAAGACAATTCTCAGTTTAGATTCAAAAATTATTTCACTCCTGTCTTGACAGTGAGATTTAGCTTGATTGAATATGTCTCATTTTGTCTCTCTCTCTCTCTTTTAGTCAAAGGAGTCCTCGTCTGTCCTGAGCTGTGACGTGTCCCCAGACGACAAGTATATTGTAACTGGTTCTGGGGATAAGAAAGCCACGGTGTATGAGGTGGTGTACTGAGCTCAGACAAAGACAGACGGATGGATGAACAAAGAGCGCCAAGCATGACACAATCATGACCGCGTGGCAGGCAACCATGGCTCTTCTATTTGCGGTCCTTTCGCTCCATCCAGTCACCATAACTTAAGAGACAGAGAAAGGCTTTGTTCGCAATGGCATACTACCATACTACTCATACTATTTATGCAGTATGTAAACTGTGCACAGTATGAACATTTTCTTTATACTTAAAATTCTCAGATGACGCACTACATTAACCAAAATTTCCTGTAAAAACACTTTGTGAGATACTGTATCCCATGGCGATGTGCGCAACTTTACCTTCCAGTTTAAAGTCGGCATGGATTGCAAATTCACTCTATTTTCTAAACAATCCTATTGTGAATGATTCATTCATTTCTTTTTTTAATCATTTTTTGACTGACTTTGATCAAGATGACATATTTTGTTTCTTTTCGGTAATTCGAATGTACAATAAATCACAATACGGAAGGAAAGATTTGTTGCTACTTCTATTACAGTAACACAAGACGAATTGTTTGCATCATATTTTTCATAGACTACAATAAGTGTAATTTAACTTTATTAACAAAGTACACAGTACTCGTTAATTAAACGCAACAATGTAGCATACTACTATTTATCTTCATTTTTCTGTCCTTAAATTGTATGCAATGTACAGTATATACCGAGAAGTATGCTAGTATTCTATTACGAACGTGGCACATGAGAGTGGAGCTGTTAATTGGAACGGTCTCCAAGCTAAAAGAGGAAGCCCCACAGACAGCTGGTACTTAGGGAGCTTCTTCTTACAGCAACACCAAAACCAGACAATCATTTCATTAGTCACAAACTCCCTCCATAAAGAGAGCACACCAATCCCCCCAACCCCCACCAAAGAGAAAAGACAGTTTGGAGGCTCCTGACTCACGTTGGAGCTTTTCTGGATGAACACGATATGGGCGTACAAACAATTCTCCACTCGCCTATCCAACCCAATTAGACATTCATGTGGCAAATCCCAGTCGAGTTCTCCAACCTGCATTTAATTTCCTTCTTCCACAAGTCAGTGTATGAGGAGCAAGGGTAAATCATGCTGGATTCGTGTGGCAAATATTCACAACCACAACCGTTATTCGTTTTAATTCCTGTGGATTATCATACAGATGTTGTGCTCATTTGTGGTTTAATGCTCATTTTCAAGTCATTAATTATCTTTTAGCTTTGCATAGGGAAATCTTTTTATAATTGCTCTACTTCAGTAAGATGAAGCAGTGCATCAGGACCTATAATGCAAATACCTAAAATTTGAAATTAGTATATGATATATAAAGTATATAATTAAAAATGTTAAAAGAAATCTGATGTTTAATGCAAAACAATATTATTTAATTGAAATGCAGCATCAATTTGCATCCCTAAATGTAATTTTTTCTTAAGTTAGACATAGAGAAATGCTTGAAAATCTGAGCGGTCCTAAAACAGAGCCCTGATGCGCACCATTGAAAAGAAGAGCCGTGGTTGCCAACCTGACAAGGAATGTTCAAGGAGAGACACTACAGAATTCATCTACCACATGCACCAAACATCCTGCTGGGTACAGATTTTTTTTTTTTTTTTTTTAATTACAGTTTTGTTTTGTTCATTCTTCTTTTGATCTATAAAGCTTTTCTCAGCACTTGGATGAGTCGAACCGTTTTTGCTTGTGAACCGAAGGAATTGTATCACAAAGTTCTTTCTCTTTTTTTTTATGGCAATAGTAAGCAGTGAAACCACAGTGTTTTGATCAGTCTGTTTATTATCCAGAAAGTGCGGTGTTTTTATTTTTTAAATAGCTGAAAATATGGCTGCCTGCAAACAGTTGCATTTGTCTGTTTCTAGGTAGACCGTCTCTACTGCACGATCTGTCTTTGACATCACGCTATATAAATATCTGTATCTACCCTTATATAATGCATTGTTTGTATACTGAGAACAGTGTTCACCGTCAAGATTTCATTAAAGACTGTCGAAAGCCAAGGAACTTTTTTCGAAGGCATTGCTGTGATATCCCTGTAGCACTTCCCATGTGATGTAAAAGACATGTATACGTTGACAAATTAAACGTGGTCATCTTTTGAAGTTGTTGCGTTCTTGAGAGTGGTTCAATACCAAAGAATAATTCAAAAACTAAAGAAATTATCCAGACCAACTCATGTTTATGCAAATTTTATTTACATATGTAAAATTATTTACAATAACAAAGTATTGTTTTAAAATTCATTATTTTTTTAAAGCTCAGCAACATGAACACCAGCTTGGTTACAATTAATACATTCACAAAATTCACATTTGAATTTATTATTGTAAAAATTGTACATTTGTAAATAAAAGTTGCATAAGTATGGATTTTGGGGTCTGCATATTTCTTAAGCTTTGCTTTTTTTAATTAGCCTTCAAAATGGGTAAACAAGTTGGGAGACATTTAATTATGGATTTATTTACTATCTGCATCATTATGCAGGGTAAAAAAAAAAAAAAAAAATCTATTCTTTATTCACTAGAAATTACATTTCAAACTATAAATTAATGCACGTGTCTTTTGGCTTTTAAAGAGCTTTATTTACAGTTCATACATACCAAGTTTGCGACCAAACAGTCAAAATAATTTTCAACATGCTCCAACATACAGTATTCACGTGATAGGACATTAACTGAGTGTCTTTGTAGCCATTTCCCTGAAGTCAATGAAACACTAAAATCCAGAGCCTTGTTGTCCTACATCATAGAGTCCATCATCTTATACATCATCCATACAATCATAACACAGAGCCGAGATCAGGTCAGCTTTTAGAAAACGATCAATGAAGAAGTCTTAGGCCAGTCCTTAAGGTCTCATCATAATTCATTCATCCACTGCGGCTCCATAATTGTCCATTTCTGTGAAAATTCCGAAGGCTAAAAAAATAAGATTTCTTTTACTACTATATTCACTACAGAGGTTTCATCTTGTTTAAAAAAAAAGAAAGAAAAAAAGAAAGAGAGCGAGAGAGAGAACAAGAAAAGAGGAGGTCTTTGGAGAAATTCCATGTTTTTGAAGCTAGACTACCAGCTTTCCTCACAGCATTAAAAAAACAACAAGGTCAGTTCTGAAGATCCACCATTCGATCCTGGAGTTGAAAAGTACAACCGTCCTGCTGTCTCAGAGTCCATATTCATGTCCACGTCACACCTTTTGTCTCCCAACTCAGAGACAAAATAATGATGAATCTGGTCTCCTCAATCCAATCAGTTTTTTCGTTTTATGAACGGCATTCTGAACACATTCAGTTTAGTAAATGACTTCATACACAGTAGCCTTCTTATCTCCTGAGCCAGTGACAATGAACTGGTCGTCAGGGGAGATGTCACAGCTGAGGACGGATGACGATTCCTTAGACTAGAGACAAAAACAATTAGTTAGAGAGTTCGTTCAGGTGTTAGGTAACATTTCAAATCAGTGTTTGTCTTTCTGTAGGACACAGAAAGGATATTCAACAACAAACGTCATTTAAATGATCAGTTATACTGCGCTACAACAATAAGCTTTTTGATACTGCTAACAATGCTGGGGAAGCTAATCTGAGTAGCTTCTACCTGTTAAAAAGTAGTTAGCTAAACTACAAGCTAACTTGAATAGATTTCAATTAAGTAGAAAATAGTGAGTGAAGGTATAAATATTAAGATTCAAAACATGTAAAATGCTGCACAGATGAATATGAAGTAGTTCATTTACATGAACTGTTTGCTTTTTTTTGTGAATTCAATGTATATTTTAGCGCTACACTGACAGTTTTTGGAAAAAGTAACTTGTAAGCTGCAGCATTTTAAAACTTTATGTAGTTAGTAGCATCACTACTTTTAGTTAGTTACTCCCCAACACAATACTGCTAACCAAACAGCACAATACCTGGAATATGCTTGATCCATATGGAGTTCGCCATGCATTCAGTAGATTATCTTTGCCTGTGCTTACAAACCATTTACCTGCAAAAGTTCAAAGTAAGATTTTTATGCATATTTGTTTCATTTTTTCCATGTTTTTCCAACCCAAAATGATCATTTTCTTAATTTTTAAGTTTTAAGGGAACAATAAAAGTCCAAGCGTACCGCAGTAGGCGAACTTGAGTGAGAGAACGCAGCTTTCGTGAAGGTGCAGCTGGTATTTGTCTGGTTTGGAGACGTGCAGCACTTCCACATTACTGCTCTCCATCCCCACTGCAAGCCACTCGCCCGTAGGACAGTAACCCAGAGAAAAGATCTGCGTGTACAAATAAACACATTGTTTAATGCTAAAAATGATCACAATTCTTCCCCATTTCAATCTCTGAACAACGACGGAACCTCCTGATCCGGTCTCTGGACATATTGGAAAACTGCACTTTCGTTTAAAAACTCTCTCTGTCCACACTAGCGTTTTTAAGAATTTTCCAAAAGTTGCTCATCCACATCCAAAACACCTGAAAATGCCTAAAATCATCTTGCTGCGCATGCGTAAAACATAAAAGCACAGTGAGATGATACCAACAGACCAGACAAAGTTTCACGCTACTCTTCTGACAATCATTTTATTAGCGAAATATCCCACCACTCACTGGTGCATCCGGTTCACACTCAAAATCGCCAGGCCATGGCTGAATGCGAAATCGCACTTACCTACTGTATAGTAAGCAAAAAGCATAAATGCAAAAAAGCAAAAGAGCAGCATGTCCTAATTCACAGTATTCATAAAACAGTTGGCAAAAAGTTTCAAGGATGACCTATTATTCAAAAAAAAAAAAAAAAAAAAAAAGACTTTGTATGGACTAAAACGCAACTCATGTTTTGCCACTGGACAGCAAATATTCTTTTCAGGAATGTAATATGAAGATCACACAAAGATTTATCTTTAGCAACCTTATGAAAGTCAATAGCAGGCACAACAATTCTGGTACAACCATAGATATCGGGTATAATATGCATCACATGACTAAACGTGCATTATCGTTTTCGAATAACGCAAAAATGCCATTTTCAAATTTATAGGTTCTCACTGGACAAAAGACCAAAATGTACAGAAAAGATTTTTCAAATTTATTTAGATTAATGGTCAGCGTTTCATGAAAACTCTTCAAATGCCCAGTACCTGTGAGGTGAAGTCATGCTGCTGCAGCTGTCGGCCCTCTCTCAGGTCCCAGCAGCGCACTGTGTTGTCCAGACCCCCAGTCCACAGTTTGGTCCCGTCGTTGGAAATATCTATACAGCTGGCTCCGTCTGTGTGGCCTTGGAACTGCCTGCGGAGGGGGACACAAGAACGTCACATGACCTCAGGAAGAAGAACATGGTCTATCTCACCAGCAGGAGTCTTTAGATACCTGACGAGCGTCTGGTTGTGCAGGTCCCAGACCACGATGTTTCCATCACTGCAGCAGGAGAAGCAGACCTTGTTGTCAGGACTGATGGCCAGAGCGTAACAGGCCGGAGCCGAGGACGTCAATTCGGCCTTGATTCGTGGAGTGGGTGTGGCCAAGTCCCAGATGGACAGCGTGCTGGCTTCACCCCCAACTATCAAGGTCCGTCCATCTGGGAGGAGCTTGCATGAGCGGATGTAGTTGTCTCGATTCTGATTGGACGAAAGGGTAGACATTATTTAGTCCAACTAGGATGCCATATACCAGGGGTATTCAAATGGTTTCATCCACACCGCGGGACATAACTTTGTTATTTTACCGTTTCTACAGATTAAAGAGTCATCTGTTGTTTTGACGTGCTGCTCAGACAGTTTAACTACACCAGGTTTGTGACAAGTTAATGCCTTTAGACGTTTTTTTTTTTTTCTTCCCCATATAATTAGTATTATTAATGAGCATATTAAGAGCATTTCATAATAAACAATGTAATAATTTGGAAAATTATTTAGAGATGGCAATGGCAGACAAAAAAAACCTTTGAAATTACTAGTTAAATTTGTTTTGTGCTCATGATGGGAGTTCATTATTAAATTATGTACATTATTTTTAGTAGTTTATTACTTTGAGCAAAATATAAAAATGGTCCATACTTTTTTAGGAGGTAAGCCCTGCACCCCCAGTATGTTTTCTCAGTCCCAAGGCCTTCTATGTGCTATACATGTAGGTGTTCAAATGTTTAAAAAAAAAAATAGCCCGATAAAACATCTGATCTTACCTTTTTATATTCATGCACAGTTGGGAGAAATTTTTACTTTTTTTGGTAAATATTGGTAAAAATTAGACCTCACTGATTTGGCTCTCAGGGCCCAAGATTCTCATCTTTGATGATTATTTTGAGTGTTTAGGATTTTTTTTTCTTCCGAAGTACTACGGCTGCCCCAATGGAAATGTATAACCTTTCCAAAAAAGTATTTTCCAGACTACAAGGACGGTTTCACACGATGCAGATCTCACCAAACAGTCCAGTTGGGCCATCGGGCTCTTGCTGCCCGGTTGGCTGATGTCCCACACTTTGACACAACCTTTCCCGCCGGTGTAGACGTGACGCGTGGATGTGCTGATGGTGACCGCGCACACCACCTCTCCATGACTGAGAGTGTGGATCTGACGGGCGTGCCTCGGGATGCCAGGGCCGAGGAGGGCGTCAGGAGGGAAGGGCACCGGCTGCATTTGACCATCTGCGCTCACGTGGAACGAGTATGCACTGGGGGCGGGAAAGACATATAAATTTCATTGAACACAGATTAGACTAAGAGCGTTCACATTGGAGCTTTTGGAACTGAGTGCATTTGACATCAGCAGTCAAACAATGGGAAATTGGCATTGGAAACTTACGGTTTTCCAGAAGCTGCTGGTTGCAGGCTAGCAGGTAACCCTGGTACTCTCATATGAGGGTGAGGAGACTCGTAGCCCACCTTGGAAAGTAAGTGGAGCAATGAGATTAAATTGTAAAGACACAAGGAAAATGTCGGGTTAACTTTTTTCCCCCCCTCACCACAGGTGAACGTCCATATCCAGCCGCGGCTGCAGCGGCGGCGGCGGCGGCAGCAGCAGAGCCATTCATCTGAGGGGAGACGAGGTGGAGACCGGCACCGTATCCTGCTGCTCCAGCCAACTCCCCATTAACTCCTGGGGGAGGAAGCCCAAATGCACCAGGGGGGTACGCGCCCTGCACAGCCAATGGGTTCCTCAGACCTAATGCTAAGAAAGCCAGAATTGGGGGAGCAAGATATGGAGGTTTGTCTCAGTGGTGAAGCATTTAATTAAGTAATAATTAATAAACACTTGCTTTAAGCATGTAATAAATTAATAATTGTCAAAATGAAACAGAAAAACATTATAGATTTTTTCAGAATGCAGAGTTTGTACAAACATTGTTAAATAGATTTTTTGTGGTAAAACTTCTCTTTAACAAATATCATGGATTAATGTATAAATATTAAATTTACATTTTGGAGAAATAATAATAAAAGATAAATGGAGCAATTCCAAGAGGCCCTAGTTTAACCAAACTAAAGTTTTTTTCTTGAGAAATAATAATAATAAAAAAAAGGTTCTCAAGCTTTCATCAAATTTCATCCTTTTGAGTCTTTTTCTTCCTTATGATATATAGACAGTTGGGCCACACTTACATTTTTGACTTTATGCTCTCAAAAATGATAATGAATTTTAATTCAGAAATTAAAACTTGTTCATCAAAGAAGAGGTGCATTCAAGTCATTGCATGTATGAATTGCATTTTAATAAATTTCTGAATAAATGGATCCTGACCCTTTAATATCACTCTCAGGAAAGCTAAAATTACACAGCCTCCAAAGACAGGAGCTCAACACCATGATACAATTAAAACAAGACATCCTCTCAGAAACAGGAAGACCACCACTGCCCTCTGCTGGCTGACAAGCCGCCAACCCCCAATAAAGACATTCCAACCTGGTTGATCTAAGCACTATAAATTCAGTCACTAAAGACTTGGACTATCAGGGTAACAGAACCGTACCAAGTGGGTCAACGCCTGGCTTCCCAGGAACGGGGCGAAACTGTGGAGGAACGCTGGGGCCTGGGGTGGACGACTCCTGGGACATGGGCGTGCCAGGCTTCATCCCTGGAGTGCTGGACTTCTCTCTCTGCAAGGTTAGGGAACACATTTACACACATTAATTATTCAGGAAAGGTATACAGTCAATGAAAAAAAAAAAAAAAAAAGATGCAGCGGTAGTCAAACTCAAGCAGAAACTGTCTGTTTTTGCATTTTTAGGAGACTGACAGCAAAAGCAAGGAAAGAGATGTGCTTTGCAGCAGAAGGGAGAAACGGTATTGAAACACTTCCTTTTGGGGGAGGGAAAGGAACTTGTTTGCTAAATGAGCAATGCATTTGTTTAACATCAAGCAAGCATGTTTGTGTGTGTTTTCGAGTAATATATGTACCGGCGGAGGCTCCTTGCTGCGTGAAGGGGAAGCAGCACTGCTGGAGGAAGCCAGCGAGGTCGGACTGGCCTGGGGCAGAGGCTCCTTACGGGAAGGAGGGAGTTTATCTAATCCATTCTCTCTGGAGGAGTACGACTGCACACTTCTTGGAGAAGAAGGGTCCTGAGGGAACGCAGCGCACATGATGATTTAATCAGGGAATACATGGCCAACCTTGTTTTTAAGTTTCTCATTCTTTAACACAAACCGACCTCGTCGACGACCAAATTGTCATCGCTCTTCTCCGCGTCGCTGCCCTGAAAGAGAAAACGCCTCAGAGTTGAGCGCGTGTTCTTAAATCAAATAAAGATCATGTCTATGATTCATAAAAGGACGATGTAAATATAACACCATTAGAACACTTACGTAGTCAGTCATAAACTCCTTCTCATCTGCTTTTCTCTTTTTTCCATTGCTGAGGTAGTCTGAAGGCCTGCCTTTGTCTCCGTTTGAGAGTGAACTCTGAGAGAGGAAGAGAAAGATGAGAAAATGAGAGTGGAAAGGGAGAACGGCGGAGTAGGAGACAGAGGATGTGCGTGTAAGTGTGTGTGTGAGCCAGAAGAAAGAGATAATGATGTAGGAGACGAGGGATAAATCAAATCAGCTCCATAACTGCTGGACCCACAGGCAATAGAGACGCCTAATGCATGACAGTCTGCACTGAGGAGAACTCAACTAGAAAGAGACAGAGAGGAAGGAGGAAAGAAAATGGACAGATACTACAGATACTCACTGGCCCAGGTTCACGGTCTGTGTGGATCATGGGAAGGGCAGGTAAACGTCCCCGCGGCCAGTCAAAACAAACCAAAAAACAAACAATGTGACTATGACGGTTAGACAAAACTCACTCTGATAGACAAAACAAGGCTTTGAATTAGCCCACTGCTAATAATAAAGGCATGTTCCTTCAGTTTCTCTTTCATGTTTCATTGATGAAATGCATGAGCTGACAGATTTCAAAGATGAACTGGTCAACATTTCAGGGTAGAGTTTGCATTTTATGAATAAAGTATGAGTGGTGCAATGCAAAGGGCATTGCTTTGCGATTACTAGCACGTTGCTATGTGGTTGCTAGGTGATTACTTACTGGTTTGAGTCGGGTCTATGATATTGTCATATCTAGGTACAACTCAGATCTCTCCTTGAATGCTAGTCAGCAGTATTTTTTTTTTTTTTTTTTTTTTTTTTTTTTACCCATGTTATTTTATTCGCCCAGTCTATTTTGTGAAGGTGAGGTCACACTTAATGTTCTGAGAAATTTTGTGGGCAATATCCAATCATTCGAATGGGAATCTGTGCAGTCAGGAGTTTTATGTGAGAGAACAAATGTTCCCCAAGCAGATTCTGCTCGTGTTAAAAGTTGGTCATGCAGATTAGTGGCTTATTACTATTATACTTTAAAATTTGTAATGTAAAAAAAAGTTATATTATTATTATTATTATTATTATTATTATTATTATTATTATTATTATTATTAAATACCAATTTATTTTACAGTGAAATACTACAATAGTAAATTTCTTATTTTATTTCATAATAATAATAATAATAATAATAATAATAATAATAATAATACTACTACTACAATTATATAGACAATTGATATATAAATTATTTTTTTGCCCAAATTGTGCCACCCTACAAAAAAGCTGGAGCTTTTTTTTTTTTTTTTTTTTTTTCACACATCACAAATTTAAAAACAATCAAATTAGATTTTTCCCCCAAATTGTGCAGCCCTAACAAGTAACGTTAGGATTAATTTGTGTTTGGATTAATTAGTACAAACCGGTAAAGAAAGAAAGATTAAAACCTTATGCCGGGTTCAGACTGCATGATATTTTTGTCTGTTACGATAGTCACTGTGTCAGATTATGCGATTTTCACTCCTAAATTCTTGTCGTGTCATGGACAAGAAACGGGTCACATTGCTTTCTGACCAATCATCGCTTGCTATCTTTAATGACAGGCGTGATGTCATTGACAAGGCGGAACTAGTGAACCTACCCATCTCCACCCTCTAGATCTGGATCCAACTCCTCCCACTTTACATATCCCTAAACCTACCCATCTCCACCCCTGGATCTCGTGTTTTGCAGTGAGGGGCTACTCAAAGTCCCTTTCAAGGAAAGTCTGTTCACTCGGCGGCCATATTTGCAATACCTCCAGGCAGCTATTTCAGGCATCCAAGACCAAGTCCTATCTATTTGAATGGGGGAATCCTAAAATTTCAAAAACTGCTTGGCGAACTCCCAATTAAATTACATATTTAAATCAGCAACAAAATCTGACATGAACCATCCCTTAAATGTTGTTTCTTTTGCTCAAATAGCATTAAAAAAAAAAAAAGCGTATTTTTCAGGCTAGACGAGCCAATGCGCATGTGCAGTCCTATGCACGAGTCTCAGGTTTCTATGGGATCCGGAGCCTCTAAACGGCAGCTAAAGTGACGCAATGACTTTATCAATCGGTGATTGGCTCTTTTACCTAGAAGGCGGGACGTATTCCGCCATATTGCACATTGCAGTTCCTCCCATTCATAACTAATAGGAGTGAATCGTCCTTCTATATCTATAGTCTTTGGGAACAATGGCTACCGAAGTGACGTGTAAGCTTAATGCTAATTCCAGAACTCACTGCACTGAACCGCCTTCGCCATCATTCACCAGCCCAGCATTTATCTTTTTTCACTGGTAGTCACTCTAGAAAACATCATAATGGCTAGAGTATTATTGCCATAGTGCCACAAACCTTTCCTCTATTGCATGATTCCACCTAGCAGCACCAATACCATCATCTGTTTCATTTCACCATGTTTAAAAGCTGTGTACGAAAGAGCTGCTGTGCTCCTATTGGTCAACTTCACAGATGTGACGGAACTCGTTGTGAAGGACCGGAAAAAATGAAACATGATCGTTTCAACTCGTATATTCTTCTGTCATAGTGGATGATAACCAACGCTTCATGATGTCACAACAGAAAAACTAGCAATTCTTGCCCATTGTCTTTTATGAATTACCACGACACCCTACGTCAAACAGATTGTGCTAAAATCGGGCTGATATTGTGTAGCCTGAACCCAGCATTAAAAACAAGTTAAATTATATATACTTTACAACTTTAAAAGTTCGATTTCAGTTGGACTAAAACAATAATCCATCATTTTAAAACACTTTATTCCAGTAGAGTTTTTGCAAAGTCAAACTAACAGCCCTACATGAAGCAATTGTAGCTTGACTTTGTTCAGCATATACACTTGTTAATTGGATAACAATTGGCCGTAACGTTGTGCGCTTGCTCCGAAAGATTGATTTGATTAAGTATTTGTGACATCCCATCAATTACCCGACATAGCTCCATTATAACTGCACTTGTAAATACATTTAATGTTGTTAGTTCTGTTCCTGGTGTTAATAAACTGGTCAAGTGATCTGTCAGTATGATTTTATTTGTTATACCTCTGTGGTGCTCGGCTGCGGCGGCTGCCGCCACGGCCTCCAAATGGGCTCGTTCGTCTTTAGAGGCCAGCTGGGCCCCAAGGGCCCCGGACAGGGCCAGCAGCCCAGAGCCGCCTCCCAGAGCCAGTCCCGGGTGAGGCAGGCCGGAGGGGTGAGGGGCCATGGGCAGCCCCTGGGCAGCATGCTGAGAAAGGTGCTGGGCCTGCAGCTGTTGCTAGAGGGAACGAGACGAAGAGGACGATGGAGTGATGAAGGAAGGGCGGGGGTCAGAGAGAGGGGAAAAAAAAAAAAAAGATGAAGGGAGTGTGGAAGATAAAAGACAGTGACACAGAGGCCGAGATGGAGTGGAGTGAAGAAACAGATAGCCAGAGGAAATGAAAAGAGCATCAGGAGGAGGAGGAGGAGGGAGAGAGAGATGAGAGGAAAGGGGGAGAGAGAGAGAAAAATACACAACACAGTTAAGACTTGGATCTGCACCACAGCCGAAGAGGCCGTTACAAAGGGAATGCATTCATGACCCTTCCCAGTGTCCCGGGAGTGAGGGAGCCTATCGGAATGGTGTCGACCTGCTCTAACGGCTGGGTCGGGGAACAGCACTGCTGCAGTATTCGCTAATGAGCACCCCAAAATAAAATGAAATTAAAATCACTTGAGCTGAAGCTGATGACGGCCATGTGAGAAATCAAAACGTAAAAGTGAATAAAAATACGGGAAATCAGATGTGAAAAATCGTCAATGGGGATGTCAACTGGCGGCAAGACACACACTCAGTCTCAACTCAGACCTCGTCCTAACTATGCACGACATGTTGAGATGAGTGCTAAAGAGAAATATTTTCATTATTTACTCTCTTCATGTCGTACCAAACCTGTACGAGGTTATTTTTTCCATAGACCATGAAAAGAGAATTTTTACTCACCTTTTTTCCATACAACAATTCTGTCTAGACCCTTGTCTTCTGAAGTCTTATGAAGGTTTTGCATGAGAAAGAGAGCGAAAGTCATTATTCTGTCTGTCGAAGCTTGCGTACAGATTCAAATATCACGATGAGTTACTGATGTAGCATTTATGAATTTTGACAAGCTTTCATATAAAGCTATCATATGTCTTCAGATAACCTCGCAAACAGTGCACAAAATTGTATGGATGGATTTTTCGTTGTTTTTTTTTTTCTTTTTGTCCTTTTGGAGTCATGGTCACTTTAAAAAGGTCACAATGAACTCTGTATAGTTTTTTGTTGTATGGAAAAGTACAGCGTGAAGAATCGGCGAAAAACTCTCTTTCTGTGTTCCAAAGGTAAAATAACAGCATACAGATTCGGTACGACAATATTGTCCGGCTTTTTTTTGTTTGTTTTTTTTGTTTTTGAGTTTGAGCATCCCGCCATTTTCTGTAAGGCTCATAATGTCTCCTATGTGTTTTAAGTAAACGACCCCTAAAAATGTATCCAACTGGGCTCAAGAAAACCCAAAATCAGCCCCATTATACCACGCATTCTTAACACAGACAAGTCGACTAGTTGTTTAGCCAAATGACTAGTCGATTTCAAAAATGTGGAGTTTTGCACATCCCTAGCCTAGTTATGAAAGACTTCGCACTCTTTCAAACATATAACCAAATCATAAAAAAGAAAACGGCAATGACAACTCAAGAGGAAAGTGTAAAATAAAAAGGATGAAAAGATGGAAGTACACACTGTGGGAGGCAGAGGGGGGAGTCCACGTACCCCTATCGACGCATTCAACTCCCCCATAGTCACCTGTTTGGCGCGCTCCATGGCCTGGACCACCTGCTGCTGGTGCTGTGGAAGGAGGTCAAAAAAATGGCCGTCAATGATAAACAAACAAGTAACAAAACAAGGCAGATGGCCACCCTAGTGTGTCTTTGTGTACTGTGCAATTTTCATTTTCTGGTGTGTGTGTGTATACACGCTTACACACACACACAAAAAACACCGCTGCATTTTGTATGAATACACACACTTAAAGCAGGAGGGGGAGGTTGTTTTTCTTCTGGTCAGGAAAAGCTTTGGGCAAACCGTAAGCGTTTTTGTGGAAGTGGGTTTACAAGAATAACAATAGGCTTCCCAGAGGCATCAAAATGAGAAACTATGTGAAAGCGTGAGGAAATATGAGAGGAAAAGAGAAAGAAAAAAAAGAAGTGTGATTGCATGTGTGTGAGAAACAGAAAGAGCGATATTGTGTGTGTGAGAGCACAAGTGAGTGAATTATCAATCACAGAACGTCTGAACGCAACGTGGCATGTGTGAGTGTCATGATGTGTGGCTGTGGGACTAAGTGTGTGTTGGTCTCATCTCACCTCCTGTGACAGGAATGGAATGAGCTGGGCGCAAATCACGTTCAGCCGTTTGGCGATCTCCGTCTGCAGAGATATGGAGTGCAAGGAGGATTCAAAAGCAGAAAGAAAGCAAATAAAAATTGGTTTCATCTTTCACAATTAATTCCATTTTTGAAATATTAAATTACCTTTTCCTACACTAGTTTGTCTATTTTATGATGACAATGATACTACTACTAATTATTATTTTATGCATTTAAGGTATATCCACAACTACTACCATTAATTACTAGTTATACATAATTATTTACTACCACCACCACCAATTATCGGGGTTCAAGCGCTTTAAGGCCTTTAAGTACTTGTGCAAAAAGATATCACGTTTTATTTACCAAGCATGTAACCACTTAGATCCTAGATGGAAAAGACAATTTACAGCCAAAACAGACAGTTTACCATAGGAAATATATAGTTTTTAAAGCTTTTTAACAGTTATAGCACCACCTGTGGTCCAATCTCCATAATAGTTGGCATGCTTCACCTACTTTCGTGACGTTCCGAGTTTTCGTTTTTAGGAGTTACAGACTTTTGTGAGCACTTAGCCATGCCCCTTTTCTAAATGACCCTGTTATAGCTGATCTAGAGAGTCCATAGAATTGTAATGCACTGGTTTGGTTCCGATCGGGCGAAAAACCTTGGACTAGTTCGCAAAAGTAGGTATTTTACAAAATCGCGAATATTTAATGAACAATTTGATTGACAGCAGTGGTTCAAATTTGTTCCGAATGAAGAGATCTAACAAATGATATGAATATTTTGTGTATGTGTGAAACACCATGTGACTACAGAGGCACAAAACTCGTTAGCGCCACCTAGTGGCCGATTTCTTGTCTATAAAAATGTATATATTTTTATGCACCTAATGTACAGTGCACAGCATAAATGAGTACACCCCCTCTGAAACTACTGAAAGTCAGCAATTACTCAATTACTTAGAAGACATGTTAGGATTCTTTAGAGAGATAACGTTCCAGAAAGTCTGCTTAATCAGTTACCAAAGAAGCATGTTAAAATTATTCAGGAAAATGAGATTTTCTTATCAAGGTGATCAAATGTTGTGTAGCAAAAATGAGTAGACCCTCCTAAAAATTACTAAATAAAACTAACAAATTTCCAGGTGTAAGTTTTAAAATTAAAAGTGTTATATAGCTCACTGAATCATTCTCAGACTTAATGCCGACAACAATGGAACCACTTGGGAGAGAACTGTCAGGAGACTTATTTCTTAGCACAAAAGAGGACAGTGGTTCAAGTGTGAAAATATAGCAAAAGTAACACAGAAATTCAAAAACAATGGATTTGTGACAAGCCCCTGAAATAATCAGGCCTTCATTTTAAGCTTTCATTTAGTGATGAGGGATTTTTTTGCTAGACAAAGAGCAGGAGAAATACCAAGCAAAAGCTATGAAAAGCTATGAAAAGAGTGACTGTTTATCTCACAGAGTAAGATGCAGCCTGCAGAAATGACATGCATGGTTGACATGCATGGTTGTTCTCCTCACTGGAACCAAGTAAGACCAAATCAATCATTCTGGATCTAACAGCATCCAAAATGTTATGGTGTTGCTAGAGGAGGAGTACAGTGGTAGTAAAGCTCTTATATAGGGATGTATGAGTGCTGAAGGTGTGAGGGAGTTCTGCTTTATCAATGCTGTCATGAATTCACACACCACTGTGTAATTTAATGCACAAACTTGAAACAGAAAATGTTTCCCTTTCCTCATTCCCTGCATTGTTGGGAATTTTTTCAACATGACAATGAGGATATGCATTCTCCCAAGGTAAAAAACCTTCTGTGGACATGTATTGCACTCAATCTTAACACTCTTGAGCGCCTGTGGGTGATTCTGTAGAGACGAGTTGAGTAATTAATGACATACATTTCATAGTTTTTATTATGTATATGTTTAAAACATTTTAGTTTTGCCATCTTTCCATGAATTGTATTAGTGATCATAAAGAAAATACATCTTTTGTATTTGTTCAGAGGGGGTGTGCTCATTTATGCTGTGCACTGTATAACTAGCACTACTAATAATAATACATATAATAATGTTTGATAAAATACAACATTATTAAATTTATTAGCAGTAGTTATACAATAGTTTAGATGCAGCGACAACTATTAAGACATCAAAACATTGCTTATTTAGTGATGCCTAACACTCAACTGCCTACTCAGACAGGAAGAGACTCCGACTGAAATAGTGTGGCCAACCAATTTGAGTTTGTCTTAAAGAGTGAGAAAATCTGTACATAACTTACGTTGCTTACAATAATAAAAATTTGTTTACCTGCAACTACCATTTACAAATAAATCTACTGAATCGTTTTCCAAAGAGTTGATGCCATAAACTGTGCAATTTTTGCCTCATAAATTGAAAGAAATTATTTAAAACCAGCCAATTAGATTAGTGATCACTCTATCAGCCATTACCATTTTTTCTTGCACAAAGCATCAAGCAGCCCATGAACAATCTTTGAGCATGAGCCTGAGTTGGAAACTACAGTTACAGACTTAAATGCCTAAGCAATAGGAAAATATGCAATTCTTTCCAAAACGCATCTACCCAACCAAGACGTCACAAAAGTGTAACCCGCTACCTCGGCTTACACAGCTAGTAAATATTTTAGCCCTCCACATCTGGTTCATGCTAATTGTTGCACAGTGAGGAGAGAGGATGCCTGAAATATTCATGCCCAGCATCTGCTGCTTCGGTCCAGCCGAGAGGAGTGATGCCTCCCCCTGTGAGGTCACTGGTCTTGCCCCATTGAGCTGCTGTGTCTTTTGAGCCAGTGCTGGGGATTGCCATGCTAAGGACATTGTAATCTTTAACCAACAACCCAAACAAGAGCTCCCCCGAGCTGAGGCCAACCCTCCCCACGGCTGTTTATTTTGCCAACAGGTATAAATTAATATTGTAATATGCATGTTCACCCACATGCCACAAAATTTCACTTAAAGGGATAGTTCACTCACAAATGTCTGACTTTCACGTTCCATGTTCCGTATGATTTTTGGAACACATAAGATGATATTTTGAAGATTGTGCTGGTCACTCTTTATCATGTAATTAAAATGAATGAGGACTGGAGCTTTCAAGCGTCAAAAGGACACAAAAATGCCATAAAAATATAATGAAAGTGATTCATACGACTGTTTTAAAGTATTCTGAAGTCATGCAATAGCTTTATCCGGTGAACAGACAAATTTTAAGTCAATATTCACAGAAAATCATCATCTAGTTGACATCTAGTTGTCCTTTGCACCTTTATACACTCTAAAAACACTTAAAAACAACCCAGGTTGGGTTGAAAATGGACAAACCCAGTGGTTGGGTTAAATAAAACTGCCCAGCACATTGGGTAAACATTTAACCCAACCGCTGGGTTTGTCCATTTCAACCCAACTATCGTTTAAAAATTACTATACGGTGGCTTAAAATTAACATTTATTAATAAGCAATTTAATAAATGTTTGTTTAATTATTATTCATTAAACTTATTTAATAAATGTTCATTTATAAAACATATTAATAAATGTTAATTTCCAACATATTTTGGGTTAATAAATAAATACAGTAATTTTTAAACAATAGTTGGGTTAAATAAAACTACCCAGCAGATTGGGCTGGTGGGCTAAAAGTAGCCCATCTGCTGGGTTTGTCCATTTTCAACCCAGCATTTTTTTAGTGTGTAAGAGAAAGCCTTCATATTTATTAACAAAACCGTTATTGTCAACCAAAACTATTAAAATAATTTCCGTTATTTGAAATAAAGCTATAATAAAATGAAATATAAATCGCTGAAAAACTGCCCTTGCAATTAACTCAAAATATGTTTAGGCTGAAGTATTAAAATTACTAAAACTAATGAAAAAATAAAGCTAAACTGAAATATAAAAAAGCACATTACTAAAAATTAAACTAAAATTAAAATGAAAACTTAACATAAAAATAAAATCTAATTCAAAATATTAATAAATACTGTAATAATAAATATAAAAAAATGCTAAACACTGGAACAAAACATTCTTTCGAAACAGATCAGAAAAATCACTTTAACTGAAAATAAAATATAAATCCCCCCAAAACGTATTTTTAGCTAGAAAACAAAAATAATTTCAATTATTTAAATAATGAAATAAAACAATAAAATTACTAAACTTCAAAATGAAAATGCAAACAAATATATATATAAAAATTAATAAAAACTATAATAGTATCTCAATTATAGTAAAATAACATTTACTTTTTTGCACAATTTCACGTCCTTTTTGAATTCACTGTAATTGCCTGTTAAAGAGCGACCAGCACACTCTTCAAAATGCCTCTTTGTATGTCAATATATTTTTGGGTAAGTAAATAAATGAGTCCACTTTCCCTTTAAATGAATTACTGGCTGTGCGAAGAACACCCCCCCCCCCCACACACACAAAAAAAAAAAGAAAGAAAGGAGGAACAGACCCCCACCCCCATCTCTTCTATATCTATCCATCACAGCCCTCCTCAGGGAAACACAATGATTTCTTGTTAGGGAACGGCAACTACAAAATGACATCTTCAGAGGAGAGAGTGGGGGAGGCAGGGAAAAGGGGAGGGCGGGAAGGAGGGAGCGAAAGAGGAGAAATCGGGAGAAAGAAAAAAAAAAAAAGAGGCTAGAAGAAAGGCACAGTTAAAGAAATTACAGAGTGATGTGAGACGCAGAAAGATGAGGGAGGGGGAGTTACATTAGAGAAGGGAATTCGTAGAGCATGTCAAAAAAGAAGCGCAATTGAAACGGAGGGAGAGAACAGACGCTCCGAGAGCACTGACCTAATTTAAACTGACCTGACATCTGCACGAGAGAGAGAGAGAGAGAGAGAGAACGAGAGAGAGAGAGAGAGAGTGAGCGAGGAAGGTCGGGAAATGCAGATGCAGTACGCAATTTATGGGGAAGGAGAGCGAGAAAGTCACAGCTAGCTAGTTTTAGACAGTGTGTGTGTGTGTGTGTGTGTGTGTGTGTGTGTGTGTGTGTGTGTGTGTGTGTGTGTGTGTGTGTGTGTGTGTGTGTGTGTGTGTGTGAAAAGGGGAGTGTGTGCGCCGTTATTTGTTGATCTAATTAGTTTGTTTGCAGATTAATTTTAAAACAAGTGCCACGGGCCAGACCTAAGAGGATTTCAACTATATAAATCGGCTGTGAAAAAAAGATTCCTGCATAATTGAATCTGAATTATGAACCCTACAAAAGATAAAAAGGAATAATAAAACTCTCCAGCACAAAGTGACATTGAACAGGCATTTTACACCGGCAGCCCACATTCAAACTGTTGAGTGTTTGCATGTATGTAACTAGGGATGGCCCACAATGTCAACTCATCATCATCATCACCTTTCCATAAAAAACTAACATTGTTAAGGTGTTTACAAGAGGCTTGAGCATAATTGACAAATTTGCTAAAAAAAAAAAAATAATTTTAATTCAGCAAAAAAAGGAAAGCATCAAACTTACCTGTTTATGCATCTCTATGTTGAGGCCGTAGGACATTTCGTAGTACTGAAAAAGAAGAGGATATCATTAAACTGACACATACTAGAAAGTAAGTTTTAAATGTTGATTAATTTCATTATTTGATGGAAAAAGAGGCAAAAGATGTCCAATGTCTACTGTCAACGGTGTAGTGATGAATGAAGCACAGCTCACACAAAAGTCACTTTCAAACCAAGCAGGTTTCTGTTGGTCAAGGTGGCAAATTTGTGAGACCAACTTGAACCTGTTGTGAAATCTGCATGCAAAATTTCTGACTACATGGATTCCCATTGAAACGATTAGATGTGACTGCAGATCTTGCCACAAACAGCTCTTTAATACTGATCTAAGACCAGTTTGTGCAGATGATTCATTGTAAAATAGGATGGTTCTCACCCAGCACAAAAGTCCATCTTGAATCAGAACAGCAAAAGATTTTATGTACTCTCATTTCTCTCGCATATTACCATAATTTCATTCTAAACCTGCATGCAGTTATTTTTAAAGAGTCTTTTTTACAGCTCTTGCTGTACAGTGGCAGTGCATAGCGATTACGTTCAAAAGGTTCAAAAAGGTATAAATGTAGTTCACATGAACAACAAACCATAATTCAAGACCGTATTAATGGAAAATATTCACCTTCACCAAATCTCACATCAAGTCTGCATCTTTTTTGAATCTGGATGTGGGTGAGATGCAAAATAAGTGAATACTAGTGCTGTCAAATATATTATTTGCATCTAACAAAGGATTGTGAGTGTATATATATATACACTATATTGCCAAAAGTTTTGGGACGCCTGCCTTTATGTGCACATGAACTTTAATGACATTCCATTCTTAATCCGTATGGTTTAATATGGAGTTGGCCCACCCTTTGCAGCTATAACAGCCTCAACTCTTCTAGGAAGGCTTTCCACAAGGTTTAGGAGTGTGTTATGGGAATTTTTGACCATTCTTCTAGAAGCTCATTTGTGAGGTCAGGCAGTGATGTTGGCGAGAAGGCCTGGCTCACAGTCTCCGCTCTAATTCATCCCAAAGGTGTTTTATCGGGTTGAGGTCAGGACTCTGTGCAGGCCAGTCAAGTTCCTCCACACCAAACTCGCTCATCCATGTCTTTACGGACCTTGATTTGTGCACTGGTGCGCAGTCATGTTGGAACAGGAAGGGGCCATCCCCAAACTGTTCCCACAAAGTTGGGAGCATGAAATTGTCCAAAATGTCTTGGTATGTTGAAGCATTAAGAGTTCCTTTCACTGGAACTAAGGGGCCAAGCCCAACCCCTGAAAAACAACCCCACACCATAATCCCCCTCCACCAAACTTTACACTTGGCACAATGCAGTTAGGCAAGTACCGTTCTCCTGGCAACTGCCAAACCCAGACTCGTCCATCAGATTGCCAGACAGAGAAGCGTGATTCGTCACTCCAGAGAACACATCTCCACTGCTCTAGAGTCCAGTGGCGGTGTGCTTTACACCACTGCATCTGAGGCTTGGTGATGTAAGGCTTGGATGCAGCTGCTCGGCCATGGAAACCCATTCCATGAAGCTCTCTACGCACTGTTCTTGAGCTAATCTGAAGGCCACACGAAGTTTGGAGGTCTGAATCTATTGACTCTGCAGAAAGTTGGCGACTTCTGCGCACTGTGTGCCTCAGCATGCGCTGACCCCGCTCTGCGATTTCACGTGGCCTACCACTTTGTGGCTGAGTTGCTGTTGTTCCCAATTGCTTCCACTTTGTTATGATACCAGTAACAGTTAACCGTGGAATATTTAGTAGTGAGGAAATTTCACGAATGAACAGGTGGCAAGCTATCACAGTATCACGCTTGAATTCACTGAGCTCCTGAGAGCGACCCATTCTTTCACAAATGTTTGTAGAAGCAGTCTGCATAGGTGCTTGATTTTATACACCTGTGGCTATGGAAGTGATTGGAACACCTGAATTCAATAATTTGGAGGGGTGCCCCAATACTTTTGGCAATATAGTGCATGTATATATGTGTGTGTATATATATATATATATATGTGTGTGTGAATAAAAAAAAAATATCAGAATGCACTGTTGCTTAAAAAAAACAAAAAAAAACGATTTAATCGCATCTAACATGATGACGCAAAGACAAATGTATATATATATATATATATATATATATATATATATATATATATATATATATATATATATATATATATATATATATATATATATATATATATATATATATATCCCAATGACTGCTTTTTGTTTGTCATTTTATCATTCAACTGATTCATCAAAAACTCCTTTTCAATTAGACTTGTCTGTTCCAATGGAAAAAAGGAATAACATGAGGACGAGTAAACAATTTTGACTTTTTAGTAAATGATTCCTTTTTAGCTAGCTGGATAAATACTGGTATGGCAGTGTCAAATAAGTGTAATTTTATTAGATAGAGAGAATCAAGTGAAAAGGAAAGGAGAGGTGGATAGAAAAGGGCAAAAACAACAGAGACGGAGGGATAGAAAGACCCTGGCAATAAAAGAAGCCGGCCTGACAGCTGCCTGTTGTATTCACCAGCTCTGCCAAGAGCCCACGGTGTTGCTAGGCGACTCCCACACTAAAAAAAATATGAGCCAAGAAGAAAAAAAGAGAGAGAAAGAAAACGGACAGAGAAAAGGGGTTAAGCCGTCTGCCAAGAGCAAATGGCATGCCAGGCGCACATAGCTGCCATATCTGTGGGCACTGAGGCACATGGCAGCGACTCTGAAAACTCATTCTCTGTGATGGATGAGCTGCGTTTGAAGGACTTCTGATTGAGGGCTGAAGGAAGATGGTGTCTGGTGTTTGGATGTCTCGCATCTGATGCAAAACTAAGTTGTGTATGTGTGTGTATGCGTGTTTGTCTTACCATGACATAATGTCTCTGTATTTCTGTCTTCTCTGTGGCCAGCTTTTCACACTCCAACTTCAGACTGCAGAAGAAAGAGAGAGAGAGATGTTTTGTTGGATTGGTGGACAGAGATTCTGTTGGATTGTTTTGGTGCTCGGACATGCTGTATCGAGTTTGATTTACTTGTTTGATTTACTTATAAGTGAAGGGGAATGATTCAAAAGAGACATTGATAAATTTATTAGTCAATTCATAAACACGATAACAAATGTAATTCATGTTGCCTTTGACAAACTGCATAAGACATAGGGATAGACATAAATATATAAAGATATACAGAAAAACAGACAAAGACCCAGAGACAAATGGATAAAAAGGCAGAGAGATGACAAAGACAAAAAGAGACCGGCAGACAGACAGTAAGACAAACACAAACTGAGAGACAAGATAGATGCAAAGACAGACAGATGGATATGGAAAAAAAACAGACACAAATTTAATAGAAAGACACAAGATAGATGTTAAAATAGACAGACAATGAAGACAGAAAATTAATAACACAGACAGTTATAGTATTTATAGACATAAGATTTACAAGACAGAAACAGAGACATACAGATATATAAATGGATATAAAAAAAGAAAAAAGGCAGACAGAGACAGATACAGAAAGACAGATGGGAGGAGACACAAACCAACATATAATATACAGAAAGACATTTAGGCTACAAGATAGACAAACATACAGAAAGAGAGAAACACACCAGGGCTCTAACCACCATAGACATTGAGGGGGACAAGTGCCCTCCAATAATTAGAAATGGCCAAATTGTCCCCCCCAAATATTTGAAATTCTTGCACTGCTCTGCTGCACTTCATTACACAACACAACACTCTGTATGTTGTTAGCAGGGGCGTATCCTCCGAGGAGGCAAGGGAGGCAGTGCCTCCTCAAAAAAAAAAAAAAAAAAAAAAAAAAAAAAAAAGGGATGAGAAAATCCATATTACATATAAAAACACAAATATTACAAATTATGACATTAAAAAGTGCACAAGCACACTCGTATTTCTTAGGAAACACTGCCCAACAGCGACACCCGCAGGTAAAGTTACAGCAGGAGTCATGCCTCCCTTTGTTCTCATAGAAAACCATTATACCCCCAGCATGCGGTGGGTTTTGTGGGACACGTTCCGCGCGTCGGTTTAAATGAACAAACGATGGCATCAATGGGAAGACTAATCAAAAAGTATGTCTGAAAGCATGATGACTGTGTTTTTTTTTTTTTTTTGTGCAATCAGCTTGGTGAAATTAAAAATACAATTAGTGTCTGTGACAGACGGTGTTTACGGAGCATGACTGATGATCCAAAATAGCCTAAGTTGACTAAGGTGCCGTAGAATGTCTTTTCAAAAGATGTAATATAAGTCTAAGGTGTCCCCTGAACGTGTCTGAAGTTTCAGCTCAAAATACCCCATAGATTTTTTTTTATACATTTTTTTAACTGCCTATTTTGGGGCATCATTAACTATGCACCGATTCAGCGCCCGGCCCCTTTAAATCTCTCGCTCCCTGCCCCCGAGCTCTCGACTATAAGTGCAGTTATACAGTGCATAAACAAAAGTTCACACAGCTAATATATCCCTCAAATGGATCTTTACAAGATGTTCATCATTCATGCTGCATGCATGCATCGATTCCTGTGAGTATAGTTTTTATTTGGATATTTACATTTGATTCTGAATGAGTTTGAGGCTGTGCTCCGTGGCTAACGGGATAATGCTAACAAAACATTTAGAAAGACAATTTACAAATATCACTAAAAATATCATGTAATCATGGATCATGTCAGTTATTACACTCTTAGCCCGGATTTTATATTTACTTAAAAAATATAATTACAATATACTTAAAATATTTAAGTTTGGTTGCATTACTTATAAAATATAAGTATATTCTACTAATTTGTGGGTGTATTTGAATGTGTTAATAAATGTAAGTTAAATGCACTTAAATTATGAAGTTTTTCTCCTGGCCACGCCTCCTTCACACTGGTTTGCGGCAGGTAATGACGCCATTTTGTAGTGGTGTGTATGAATTCAAGGAGCTGTTGATGAGCAGTTGGAACATTTGTTTTGGCTGTTCTACAGACATTTTTTCCTAACATTTACCTTATAGTTTTTCACCAAAGGAGAAAATCACAATTTTTAAGTTACCATCATCGAGGGTCAGTGTTTGTTTTAGTTGAGCTCTTGACCCTTGACTTTTTAATATTAGATTTTGTTTGGGCAGTTTTAACTGTATTAAAACCAACCAGACAAGCAAAGTTAAAAGATGATCAGGTGATGTTGGTTATGTTTTCACATAATCATTATTTCATCTGAATCACTAAACTCATTTAGAGCCCAATCTCTGAGTTAGATTTACATTATTGATTACAGCAGCACTGTGATTCTACAGCGGAGGATCAACTTCTACAATACAATTTTTTTTTTTAAAGTTGTCCTTATCACAAAAAAAAAAATTATATATATATATATATATATATATATATTTTAGGCACACACAGACATCAAGAATCAGCCTGTGAATCTCAACGACGGTGACAAGCAGCATGTTCTGATAAACAGATCAACTCTGAACATTAGAAAACAAGCTACTAAAAAGTCACAGAAAAACAGCAAAATTTTAATAGTGAGAATAAAGAAAATTACTAAGACAATTCAGCTCATAATTTATTCATGCAGCAATGCATGATGGGAGGCATGGATGAATTTTGATTGGTGGCAAGTTAACTTGCTTAGTACATTGAACTTAAATATACTAGTTGTAATAACTACAAAGTAATTAATATTACAAAACATTTTAAGTTAAATGAACTCGAATTATTAAGTTCACATTACTTAATCATTAATTTTTTTTAGGGCAACCAGTTTCCTCAAATTTTTTAAGTAAATTCAACTTATCCGGGCTAACAGTGTATCGCTCCATCTGCCATTTTTCGCTATTGTCCTTACTTGCTTACCTGATGATTCAGCTGTGCACAGATCCAGACGTTAATACTGGCTGCCCTTGTGTAATGCCTTGAACATGAGCTGGCATATGCAAATATTGGGGGCGTACATATCAATGATCCCGACTGTTACGTAACAAGTCGGTGTTATGTTGAATTTTTGATTCTAGGGCGCCTTTAAAAAGAAAAACATCAATACGCATAAAAGATATTGTTTAAATTATTATTGCCTTTAGTTATTATTTTGGAATGGATGTAGAAATGCTTAAAACACTAACTTGATAAATAAAACATTACAATACATTGTTAATGTAAAATTACAAAATAGTATTGTATTTGGTTTCTTTTGATGTACTGTAAAGTAATGTTCATTTAATAAGGAAAAGGAGTCAACGTTAAGAGTAATGCACATGAATTTACATAAATAAATAAATACATGAATAAATAAAAAATGTGCCTCATTTCAGAACACCACTGCACACCACTGGTTGTTAGGATGACAAAGAGGTCTGGTCTGCCTCAGTGGTCTAAGAGTGCTCCTCAATGTCAAAATGATTGAGATGGCCAATCAAATCAATGTGGGCAGGGTTTACTGATCACAGAAGCAGAGCATGAATTCCAGCAGGAAGCATCAGTTTAATGTTGAAAGTCAGTGAGGTAAGATGTAAATAGCAAAACATTTAATACATCCCAACTGTTTTGTGACAGAAATGTTAAATGACCGACAGTAACAACTAGGGCTGGGTAAAAAAAAAAATATATATATATATATATATATATTATATTTATATATATATATATATATATATATATATATATATATATATATATATATATATATATATTATATATATATATATATATATATATATATATATATATATATATATATATATATATATATATATATATATATATTGATTTCTCGATTTTAATCGATTCTCATTTTTACGAACAGATATCGATTCTTAAATACCAAGAATTGATTAGTCTAGTCTGTTTTCTGTTGATGAATGAGCAGAATATGTAGCTCCTCCCATCCAATAAATTGCAGCAATCTTTGTGGTTTACTTTTTGATGTGAAGCAAAGTCTCAGATTTCAAATGACGTCCATCTTATGCGAAAAATAAATACCGTTTTGTCGATCTTCAATGTGTGACAGATCGCTGTAGCGCCTCAGTTAAAGAGAAGCGGCAGCACGAGCACATGTGAACATCCTCTCCTCCGCTTTAATACCAGTTAAGGCTGATATATATACTTCTGCGTCGAGTGTACGCCGTAGCAACGGCGTAGGCTGTGCGTAGCACGCGTAGCCTACGACGTATCCTGACGTGCACCTCTTTAAAAATGTAACAACGTGTTAATTCTACGCGGACCGCAAGCGCTGTGATTGGTCTGCTAGAACCCCTCCCTCGGGTCAAAAAAACTGGCGCGGAGCACTCAGAGAAGAGCGAGCGCTTTCAACTTCCATATGAATGAAAAAACGCTCTGTTTCAGGGAACACATGAAGTCAAACTGTAACAAAAGTCATTACCTATTTGCCGCTTCTCTGACAACGTACATGACGAGCTGCTGCTTCTTCAGCTTTTGTTTTGATACTCAACATGACCGCGGACACCGCCTCCTAGTGGTCTGCATGCACGTAGACGCGGACAACGACGCAGAAGTATAAATGAAAACAGACGCATAGCCTACGGCGCAGAGGCTCCGGCGTAGGTCTGACGCTGAAGTATAAATCAGCCTTTACAGCACGAAATAAACATAACTAAACATCTAAAAGGTATGTTAAAATATACAGTACAACTTAGTGAAATCCGTATCATGTCTCGTGTAATAGCTCAATCAGTGTTTCAAACTCGGAAAAACGTTAATAAAACAGCTTGTAAACAATGTCACGTAACGTCACGTTTGCCTCAGAAAAACATATTCAGTGACCATAAACTCATTAGTCAGCTAGAAAATGAACTCTAGAAAGCAACATTCTGATAAATATAGCGATGCACCGTTACATATATTCATTATAATTTTTAATGTTCTTCAATATTTAATGCATGTTTGAATAAATCAGTTATAACAGCCGCGATTTAAATGTTTATATTTCAAAAAAATGAATTGGAGTATATGATTATGTAATTCTAAACTTTATTTATAATTAAAACATCATTGAGTGTAATTTAAGTGTTTGTATATAAATAAGTTAGTTTAATTTAACCTTCAATATTATTATAGTAGCACCAACTGACTTAACGTGTGTAGTTTACAGCATTAGTTGAGAGATTTTTTTCCTCTAGAAAATTTGCCATGTACTATAACTGAAATACTACATCCAAAATATCGAATCGAATCAAAATCGTAATCAAATCGAAAGCATGCGAGTAGCAATTGAATCGAATCATGAAAATTGTGTCAATACCCAGCCCTAGTAACAACTCAACTTTTTCTCAAATATGGCTGTTTTGAATGGAAAATATGCAAAATTGATTAAAATATTATGGAAAATATGCAAATTGATTCAAATATTATTTGCAAATAGTTCAAAATGATTATTTCTTAACTAAAATTAGTTAGTTATGGCCTTGAGACACACAGAAAGTCAAAGACAGACAGATGAACAGAAATAAAAGACATTTATAGAAAGAGACAAAATATTATATATAGATAGACAGACCAACAGCTACACAGACAGTCCAATAATGAATAAGACAGAAGACAGATAGACAGACCCAGACTGAATCCACTAAGATCAAACAGCACACACTTTCTCATCTCCTGGCTGTATTTCAGCTCTTCACACACACTGACTTGTTTGCAGGCGTCAGATTTATGCGAGCGCGCGGGAGGGCCTGGGAAAATTAGAATATGATTAATACCGCAACATTACTGCGCCGCAACAGGTAATAACGGCACATCCGCTCTCCTTCACTGACTGCGCACAACCGTCGATAATTGACTCATTTATCACCGCGAGTGAGGAAGAGCGCAGAGGATGATGGGCGTGGGGTGCTGGTGGGGAGGGGGTTGGGTGCGGGAAATGAGAGAGTGTGATAGAGGGAGCTGTGGAGGATTAAATTCATTCCCCTGCTAGAATTTATTACACTGGAATTGCCTCACTGCAAAAGTCACCCCCGTCGCAGGATTTCCGAGAACTGACAAATCTATCGGTGCGCGTTTCGCTGAGACCGTCTCTGCTTATTTATTTATTTCCCATCTCGCCTGAATGAGTTGGCCTCAATTATGCGATGCGGTGAAGACATCGCTCCCTTGTGCAAAATCGTGGGGGAAGTTGGAGAAAACAGCATGACAGCTCCAAATATTGTCAGGTTCATTGGATAAAGATGCTATATCTGTTTTCAGGCTTATATTTACATAGTTGCGAGATTTAAATATGATCATTTAAATTCTGCAATGTCTCCCACGTGGAAAAACGCAGCTGAGAGTTCAGCGTGCCGTGAGGCTGGAGTGGATTTATAGGGGTAAATCAAGGCTAATGTGGAATTAAACTTCAGAAGGTCAAATCCGTTAAACGCAGGCACGACACCTCAACAAGTAATAAACAACACAATCTGGAAGGTTCTGCCAGTCCAAACAAATGACTGATTATAGGTTGTTCCATCCCTTACAACAATTTATCATGGTAACTTAGCTTTAGCCACCATTGTCATCAATGAAAGATCTTAATGTCAAAGAATTAAAAAAGATTGTTTAAAGGAGATCCCATCTTTAATTATTAGTGGTGCATCTATCATGGTGTTTGAATGGTTAAATGTGATCAAAAATTAGTAAATATAGGTAATAAGTGTAAGTCAAAGAGGAGGAGGCACTGAGCATTTAATGTCAAAACAATATTAAAAATTCTACACTACCTTATCTAAACTTAAAGACGAAAGCACTAAAGAGTAAAATAAATCAAATTAAAGGATTAGTTCACTTTCAAATGAAAATTACCCCAAGCTTTACTCACCCTCAAGCCATCCTAGGTGAATATGACTTTCTTCTTTCTGCTGAACACAATCTGAAATATATTAATAAATATCCTGACGCATTCAAGCTTTATAATGGCTGAGAGCAATACCAGCATGCATTAAGCTGAAGAAAGTGCCTCCTTCATGAATGTACTCCACATGGCTCCGGGGGGTTAATAAATGCCTTCTGAAGTGAAGTGATGTGTTTGTGTTAAAAACAATATCCATATTTAACTAGTTATGAAGTGAAATATCTAGCTTCTGCCAGACCGCCTTCCATATTCAACTTACGAAGAAAACGGAACTGGCGTCATAACTGAAAATGTAAGCTTTTTGAACTGCGAGAGTTTTACACTTTCTTCGTAAGTTGAATACGGAATGCGGTCTGGCGAAAGCTAGATATTTTACTTCATAACTTGTTATATATGGATTTTATTAACCCCCGGAGCCGTGTGGAGTACATTTATGATGGATGGATGGATGTGGATGGAGCCACTTTCTTCAGCTTCATACCTGTTGGATTCGCTCACTGCCATTATAAAGCTCAGATGTGTCAGGATATTTATTAATGTATCTCAGATTGTGTTCATCAGAAAGAAGAAAGTCATATACACCTAGGATGGCTTGAGGGTTAGTAAAGCTTGGGGTAATTTTCATTTGAAAGTAAACAAATCCTTTAAATGTTAATGTATGTAAATGTAAAATTCACATTAAATGAGCATTAGATGACCAATATAATCTAATAGTAAAATTATGCATAAATTAAATGTAAAAATAGTAACTCCCCTATGCTTTTGGTGAGAAAATGAGACGACCAAATTAATGCAAGAAAAGCCTAAACTAATATGAAATTAAGGCACAAACAACAGCTAAATATTCCCACCCTTAATTACGAAACATCAAAACCATGCAACAAGAAAGGTGGATAAAAAGAAGGTAACTTTCTTTCCCTGACAGCTGATTAGATGATCATTGGAATGGGCAATAAATCTGCAGGCTGTCTCCTGCCAGCAAAGCACCATTACTTCACTATATACACACACACACAAGCTAACTGCACTTTTAATCACACCACAACAGAGTGAATTTATAATGATGACTCAAAGTGAAGCATCTGAATGAGAAGTTTGAGTGAAAAAGCAAATATTCAGTCTGACGGTAAGGAGTATCAGTCCAATTAGAGAAAGTAAGGACACTTCCTCACAGATCTCATCCTCATTTGCCATGCCTGTGCCTCATTAGTAAAAGCCCTTGTGTCTTCTGTATTCTCATAGTGCTTTTTCATCTCTCTGCTTAAAGTGCACGCACACATAGTGATTAGTTAGTGAAATAGTCCAGTTCAGAGCTAAATTAAACCCCATTACTGCCTGAGAGAGGATTGATGAAGGTTTTGCCTTTGTGGCAAATTTGCATTTGCGGCACACACAAACTCATACACTCTTTGAAGCCTGAAACGTGCGCTAGAGCATGAAGACAAATACATTTTATGCTTTGTTGTGTTGAGAAATCGCAGATTCATAAAGCAACATACTACATGTTGCATTCTCTGCATTACCACAGGGGGTGCTAATGGTTAGTTTTCTTCTTCAGGTCAACAACTGTCATTAGTGGAACAACAGTTTGAAGAGAATACTGCTGAACAAGTTGATTAAGGTTAATCATGTAACAGTATAATGGTGTATATGATTAGCTACCTACCTGAACAACGTTGAATTAAGATATTTTTGATGTAGTGTGAGAGGTTTCTGACCCTCCATAAAGATCCAATGCAACTACCCCCCCAAGGTCCAGAAAGGTAGTAAAGATGTCATTATAATACTCCATGTGACTCCAGTGTTTTCTTTGTGCAAAAAATAAAAATAAAATTTACCACTTTATTTACAAAATAATATTATCCAAAGCATGTTCATGCAACAATGTCAGCTCTCGCGTGAACACAAAATGCATACGTCGTGACGCTCTCGTGAACACTTGCGAAATGTGCATTGAGTTGACGCGCAAGTCTGAACAACACGCATGCGCTGTGCAGCTCTCGTGAATGCGCATTGCAGATCTATTTTTGTAGGTAAAGTGGTAAATTGTTTTTTTGCGTAAACAAAGCACTCGTGTCACTTCATAAAATTGAGGTTAAACCACTGGAGTCACATGTTAAAGGCGCTCTAAGCGATTCTGAGCGGAGTAACTTCCTGTTGACGTTCGAAGTGTTGTTAAACAAAACAGAGGCTAGCTAGACCCTCCCTCCTACTCCTCCTGGTCCTCCCCTCCGTGCTTCCTGAAACAGTCATGAACGCGCATTTAAAATGTAAGTAGCTTGCGTATTGACGCTGCTTTTCGTTATTGGCTGGAGCATGTTTATTATGTTAAGTGGTCCAGGCTGCACCAGTTTGTTTTTATTGCAGTTTTCGGAGCTTGTGGCGACTACAGAGACCACGTTTTTTACAGTGTGTTCAGGGGACAGGCAGCTAGCGCATAGTGAGGAGATGTTTGCGGTATGTGACAAAAAAAAAAAATTGAGCCTAAAAATGCGTCAAATCGCTTAGAGCGCCTTTAATGATGTCATTCCTACCTTTCTGGACCTTGAAAGTGGCAGTTGCGTTGGATCACTATGGATGGAAAGAAAGCTCTCAGACTTCATCAAAAAGATCTTAATTTGTGTTCCGAAGGTCTTACTGATGTGGAACAACATGAGGGTGAGTAATAAATGACAGAATTTTCATTTTTTGAGTGAAGTAACCTTTTAATGCGTACTTATGTATTGTATGCCAATAGCCTTACACTAAGGTGGCAAAATGTAAATGGTATAAAACAAGGCTGTGACCATATTATTTCACATGCTGGAAACCAAAAAAAATAAATAAATAAATCTATCGATACAAGTATATAGCAAACATTCCTGATGAAATACTCTGTCAGACACACACCGACATTAAAGCGCAATTGCGAACCAAACCACCCACCACAAACACATGCACTTAAATACACACGCGCTCGATGGGGGAATGCCGGGCCACACACATACAGATGTATCCAGCAAAGCAGGCCTAAACCACAAACCCCAGACTACATCATAAAGATGCCTAGAATCCACTAAAAAGTCCACTCTGTCTAGGCACAATGAAGATATCATGGGTATCAGCGCAAAGCTGTTTCTGTGCGGGTGGCTGTCTGTGGGTTGGTTGTCTTCATGTCTGAGCCATTGCAAACCCAGAGGACACATTAGCAAGGTAGGTGAGCTTGTGTGTTCTGAAAAGGGCTGGGCAAAGCAAAAACTACTGTAATGAGAACCTCCGGTCTAAAGCCCTCCTGTCTGCTGATTAGAGGCCTTCTACACAAAAAACACCCAAACCTAAGCACACAATCAAGAACATGCAGAGACATACGCAAAACATGTGCAGTGCTGCAAGCAACTCAGCATGGTTACACCATATGAAGCAGCTCTCTTTGTTATACAGTTCCTGCCCAGTTCACATTTCCTGCCGGACTTTGCGCTGTAACCTGACCTCGGCCTAAGTGTGTTTCTCACATAGACCAGTGCCCACACACAAACACACCTCTTCCCAGCTCATCTTGCCAAATCTCTTTAGCTCTTTCCTGTCCTTTAATCCAACACCAATCAGCCTCCAGACACAAATTACAAGAACTAAAATTAAAATCTAAGCCACGCCACGTATAGCCAAGAGCTGTCTGTGCCTGTCTGGCGCGTCCCGTGTGTGCCTGCCACGTTCTACCTGGAGCGGGACCAGCTCAGTGGCAGGAGAATGCTTATGGGAAATGCCGCGTCTGAAACACCATGGGAAGGCCGCTGCTAATCTTGTTGCCTAACCTAATGGAGGTTTGCAATTTTTAGACTTTACATTGTAATGCTTAGTAAAGTGCTATTCAGGGGGTAATTACAGTGCTAGTAAGAAATTTAAAATCAAACTGTAAAATCACCCATTGACTTGAAGTCACAGTTTGACATTCAAATTATAATGCTGCCTTTGTCATGTTGGAATGATGGTATTTACGAGATAAGCATAAATTAACAATACTGGCTGTAATTACCAGTGGGGAAACTCTGGATTTTCTTAGAAGCCAGTCTTTGAGTTGGGGGCACATCAATTAATGGCAGAAGCTTAGGTATTGGTATTGATCTTAATTGTTCATTTTGAGGTTTAGTATTTGTGTACCATTGATGAAAAATAGTGATAAAGCTTGTCAGAAAAATTCTACTCTTTTAGCTGAATTGTGAGGTATCAGCCTTGTACATCCAATCTCCATTTCCCATCACGTTCTGTGGCAGCATTAGAATGAAACAAAAGCATTAATTGCACACCTAATGCACATGTTTTGCTCTTCATTTTGTGCACTGACTAGAAAATCTGGCTGGAGGAAATTAAACAAAGAAGGAAATTAACCACATTGTCCATTTCATTTGGACCCAAATCACATTGAAAATTAAAACTAATATCCAATTACAAACTCCCACAGCATAACTTTCATAAATCATGCGACTCTAGTATTTGCATACAGTACTGATTGTCGTGAAACACAAATGTAGTTCATGATTCCTTGAGCAAAGTATTCAACTTATGTTGAAATGCTCTAATGATAATAAACGCCCAACAAATGAAACCAAGAAACGGCTCCCACTCTAATTTGATAAGTGTGCAGGTGTTTGGCCCTCTGCGTCAGGCTTGAGCCAGATTCATTAGATATTCGAGCACCAGCTAACTGCGAAAACCAAGAGCAGATGATCAACTCTTAAAATCTGATTCGGAGACCAATACAGAGTCACATGAGAGTGGTATTAACTATTACTTTAGAAAGGTGCACAAAATAACTGCTTAGCTGTTGGCTTCCAGGAAAGATTTTGAGAAAATACAGCCATAAATATCCAGGCTGATATACGTGTAAAACCTGCAGCCATCAGAAGGGCTGAACTCTGTTTGTACAGAGGATTTTTGAGCTTATTTGACTGAACTTTGAAGGCGGGAACAGAAGAGACCCAACAATAGGAATGTGGGGACTGGGTGGATTTGCCGATTCTGGCATGAGGAATCAAAGCTGTAGCCGTGTGAAGGCTTGCCAGTAATAAGGAGGGGTGTGCAAGTGTGCAGAGGGGGCATGGACTACCGTACCAAAGAGAGGATGCCAGCACCTACCAGAAATCACACACGGGTCATGCCTGGTCTGGCCACATTCCTGAGCCTCAGAGTGCACATAAAACAAACCCACAGAACCAAGTTGCATGTGTGTAAAGCAGTGGGCCTTCCCCTTTTAGAAGCTACAGCAAGGGATTTCTTTTGAATACTAACAAAATTCTAAGCCACTAAATTAGCTACCATCAGAATTGATGGTAGCTAATTTAGTGGTTTGCTGGTGTCGAACAGAGGTGTCCAATCTTGCTCCTGGAGGGCCACCTTTTTGCAGAGTTAAGCTCTAACCTCCCTGGAATTTTCCCTGTAATCCAGAAGATCTTGATTAGCTGGTTCAGGTGTGTTTAACAATGATTGGAACTATACTCTGCAAGAAAACATCCCTCCAGGAGCAGGATTGGACACCCCTGGTGCAGATTGGTCGTTTAGATGGACAGGCAGAAGTCAATCATCTTTGTCAAGCAGCTACCATGTTCCAAAAAGCAACCTGACCGCCGTAACCACTGACATTTTAACCTTTCTTCATAGCCTTCTTCCTACAATTACATTCTGCAAAGACATTCTCCCATGGGTTGACAAAATTACAGGCTTGGAAAAATGTTTTCCGATAATATTGACAGTGAACATCTTAGAACTTAGCGAGTATGTATTAGCAAGGGGGTTGTACCTGTGATACTGTGTCTGCAGGAACTGGAACTCCTCCTTTATGCGGTCCAGAGTCTCAGGGTAAGTGAGTTTCAGAGGTTGGGTTGACCCCGATGCTGCAGCGACTGCGGCTGCTGCTGCAGCAGCTGAAGCCGAGGACCCAGGGGGTGGTTGCAAAGGTGCCTATGGGTGGGAGGAAGTAGGTTTAGCATCTGAAACTTAAACAGTTTTTTTTTTTTTTTTTTAAAAAGGTACACTTAAAGCTAACTTCTGGCAACTGCAAAAGACTCTGTCCTAACACATAGACCTGGAGCCAATAATTGTTTCATCACTTGTAATGAAACCCGACATAAAACAGTGCCATTTTGCATTCTCCAAAAATCAGACGATTTACAGAACTGATGAGAATCATTCAGTGTGAATATGATTTGAGGAACTCATTGCATAGAGGTCTGTGAGCAAGATAAAGAGTGCTGTGCACAAGGCAGAAATGAAGGACACTGATGAAAGACAAGCTCCCCAGAACAAGAGATAAAGCAATGAAAGAATGAGAGAGGATGGGGGTTGGGGTAGTTCCATGACATAGGCTCCATTGTAAAAGGATAAAGCATTACAGACAGATGCATGTCTATATCACAGTGGTTGTGTGCTGGGATGTGGGACTGGGGTGGGGTTCATGTTCACTGCTAGAATTAAGACATTTGTTTAAAATTAAGCATGGATTAGAAGAGGGCGCAAGAAAGAGGACCCCATCAGCATGGGACCCCACCAAGCTAGCTGAAATCCACTGGCAATTAGGAGCTTGGCCTCAGGTTTGTCTTAGGCAGACAAAAGCCTACGTGCCGTACAGTAAGGCCTGTCCATCCATCTATCTGTCTCCAAGCACCTCTGCTGATGAAGGTCCTCGAGCTCACAACTGCGCCTCATAGGGGTTCTCACACTTCTCACGGGAAACTCTTTTTCTAATGAGCTAAAAGAGGGTAAAAACTGCCAAAAGGGACATGATTGATCAAATGTGAAAGTGCATAAAGCCCCATTACTTCAATTAACATGGAGCATGGTTTTGACGGTAGTCGCATTTACTGCCAAACACTTGAGCGGCTAACCGTTGGCAAAGTGTCATAGGTTGTTATGAGTGTATGTGTGACCTGCATTAACACAGGAACGGTCTTGACCTAGCCAAGAATTACTGAAAAAAAGAAAACAGTACATGAACAGTTGAAGCTTAAAGCTCATCTTGGAGGGATGGGGACAGATGTAGCTGCAAATATCAAATAGGGGGTGGAGGGTGTCTGTGGGTAAAAGGGGTCACCCTGTGTCAGGGCAGCAGGCTTGGAGTACTAAGGGGGGATGTTTGAGGGGGGGGCTGGACCCGAACTACACAGGGAGAATGGAGCTTCTCGGCCTTTAGCTCATGGGAGACACGGCGCATTGTTAGAGTCTCTAACGAGCTCCTCTCTCCAGCCCTGCATTTCAATCTGCTGTCCAGATCCCCAGGCTCTCACAGCTCCAGCCTAGCAGGGAGCACACACACACTACAATTACTTCTCACAGGCCAAAGAAAAGAGTCTGGAGAACAAGAGGAAGGCCATTTGACGGGGGGGGAGGCGGGAAGAAGGGGGATTGACACTTGGCTCTATTCCCTTCTTCCCCTTTATCTCCTCTCTCTACCCCACCCAGCCTCTCACTCTGATATTCACCTCTTTTTATTGAATTTTGCGTACAGGTGCAAAGAGACTTCCGGAAGAAAGAAAAAAGGAACGACAAAGAAAGCAGGCCTTTGCTGAAAGGCAGAGACCAAAGAGCCAGTCGCATGGAGCTTCTTGGAGACTGAATGTTCATTAATTAGACATTCAGTTTTCCGAAACCAGATTGTCACTACCTCTCAGAGGCCATTATTGTGGTTCTTTCTATGTGTCCAGTCTCAATATGGCAGCCATTTTGATTCAATGCTCTTATAACCTGCTTCTCAGGCTAAATCGCCTTGCAAATCCTCTGTGCAACTTTCCTTGGTGGTTGTCACAATAAATGGCTCACTTGACCTTGACAGTTTCACAACAAGGTTTTAACCTGGCAGGACATAATCAGCATTGTTGGCCACTCTTGTCTTAGCGTGAGTCACAGTCACAGAAATCTGTATTTTGGCAAAACTCTGAATACCCAAGTTGACTGAACTGTTTAAAACCTCTTATGCCATGCTAACAGGTCACACAAGAAAAGGGTGTCTTGAGGCAGCAGTGACTTCAATCAAGGCTAAATTCTCTCTTTATGATTTTAAATAGTGAAGAATAACAATGTTCTCACATGACCCTTAGAAAGGAATAGCTCAGGATAAAGATGGGAGTCTGCTGGAAATTATAGCTTGAGCTGACTAGATACTATGAAAAGCCTAGTATAGACATTATAGGCATGTCCAAGTCCATTTCTTTACCACACTCACAATGAGTCTTGGAAAATGTGTGTGTGCATGCAATGTTTTCATTTCTTTTCCTCTAATTACATTGTGTGTTGATGTGTTGCATCAACCCATAATGATCTCCCAAATCCCCCTACCCACCCACTTACTAAGACAAAATGTAGAAGACTAAAGAGACTGCTAAACACTACAAACAATCATACACAGAGAGAGAACTGCTGCTTCTGTGTCCACTGAGCTGTCCAAACCACAGCTTCTTTCCTTCTGTCAGAGGTCTGGCTGAGGGACCTACAAGACTCCCACATGGCCTACATCTGAGAATTGCTACACAGCCTGTGAAATGCTGCGGCCGGCCATGATGACCGACATCGCAAAACCTGTCAACACGGTTGCCTAACCTTTGATAAAGCTGTTTCTCTTTTCACACACAAATCACTTGGAAAGAACAGACCATGTGCTTGACGTTTCCATTCCCAGAGTATTGCTACAGAGCCCAATTTGGAATTCTCCAAAGTTTCTAAATCTTTAAGATCACAGTGTAAATTATAACTGTGCTTTAAAAACAGTTGTATATTCTCTTTAGGTGTCTTTTCATGGTAGTCTCCCCAAGTGAAGTTTCTGAGAACCAGCAACCCCACTAATTATATCATCAAAAAAAAAAAAAAAAATCATAAACATCCACCCTAAGAAATGGAGTGGAGACAGGCTAAAAATAATTGGAATGGACTTTCTGCATCTCTGAACCATTTGAAGAAGTAGCTCTTTTTAGGTGTACATACAAATCCAAGGAACTAGGCGATGCTTTCTGCAGCAACGTTTGAAGTTCAGGCATTGCATATGAAATCTTTTGACTACAGTGTCAACAACCAGCAGGCATTTGCATTTTAAAGAACCTCCCCAGGAACCTGACCTAGGCGCAGCCTTGTTTCATTGATTCCGTACTCTACGGCAGCATGGAGCTTTAAGGAATGCCCCAGTAATCCCTTACTTAGACGGGGGAGGGGACATGGTGTGTAGTATGGTGCCAGGCACCTGTTTCATTAACATCACACATCTTTTCTCTACCCTCTCCGCAAGCTCGTTATTCAAATTTCCCCGCTGTCAGGATACATTAGCAGCGCCGCGACGTTGGCTTGTCAGCTGTAGTAATTGCTGTAGGTGCTTCCTTTATGAGGTAACCCGCAGCCTGTTTGTTCTTTCGCTTTCAAGGAATTCCACACTTTCTTCCAATGACTTTTTCAAACCTGGCCCAAAATGCTTCACTTCATGGCTGAGGGTGCCAAGGCATGTGCCATGGCCGGAATGGGCCATGCCCTGATTTCTCTTGGATTCCTCTGGAAAAGAGAAAGCTGGAAGAAATTGGATCACCGTCAGGGAGGAATACTGAGAAATACCTCACATAGGAAGGATAGTAGTGCTCCTCTGTTGGAGACATCTTGGCTGGAGCAGATCCCTCCAGAAGACAGAATTAGAACCAATCGGCAGGTGTCAGTAGGCAATCGGTAGGAATTGCCCACTATTTCAAACTGGGAAATAAGAATTTACACTTGGTAGTCAAATTATATGCAATGTAATAATAAAAAGAAGTTGCTAATGATGAACATTGCATTCTCATCTGTAAACAATCTAGTTCGTAGTTTACTCAAACAGCAATATGAATACAGATGCAATTAATTTTCTCTCTTTTACCTGAATACAAAAACCTTATTTAGTCCCTTAAAAGATATGACTCTCCCTATTAGCCATAAGTTAAACTGTGTACAACAACCACTTACTCTCTCATTCAGTGTTAAAAGCACTTTTAAAAACTGATGGACTGACTAATTAGCATGAAAATTGTTGTCTTGGTTAAGAGGTGAAATGAGAGATTTTTGACTGAAGCCATCCATTCATCAAACAAAAGGTTTTGTATTAAAATGCTTGTTTTAAGCAAGATGGTAATTTTTGCATGCGTTAACCTTTTTCACATGTTGAGGAATGTGTGGGTTGGTTCTGTCTGTTTCAACTACTTTATTTAATGCATGCGGCCTTTTTCCAGTTTCATCAAGATATATCCACTCATAATTGACTAAATGAAATGCCTGTGCCAAAGTAAATATTCTTTATATGGATACTAACAGGTTTTGTCTAGAAACTTAAAAACTATGACTTTGACTGAAGAACTGAAGTCTTGTCTTATTAAAACGACAAAACAGCTGCATCACATCCCAACCACCTTGTCATGTTTTAGGATGTTCAAGGTGAGCAGAAAGAGGCCATATTCAGAAGCAGCCGGGCACCCTGGAAAAACAGGTTGGACCGATCTTTCATTCTAAAGAGAAATAAGAAAAGCAACAAGCAACCTGGTCACTGCAGAGCAACATCTAAAAGGGGTGGAAAACCCAAATACTTCACCTATGTACCATGCATCTCCTTCAGATCACGAAATTGCACACCCCAGTGGAATCTAATTTCCATCCTTTAGGAAATGAATGTCAAAGCATTCTTAGGGAAGGTTGGGGGTGCTGGGGGAGGGGTGTATGGTGACTAGAGAAATCTCAGGAAGGATTTTAACACATAGTTTGATTCAATCAGTCCACTGTATTCAATAATAACTGACATTCATTAAATGGTCGTCGACCAATATGGGCTTTTCAACAGTCAATAATGCCAATATGATAACTAGAGAGCACAGTGACTGAGAAAACACCTGATATATACGTGATAAGCCACATACATTTTAGACATTTCAATATACACTGAAACCAAACAAACTTTTCTGACACAAGGGAGCTCTAATGCATCTATTAATTGGCCAAGAAGCACAACCAGACGATTACCATCACAATGGCCAAACACTCGGCCTAGTTGATATATCCATCACTGATACTGAAGTCTCATAGCTTTATGAGATGTTACATGATGCAAAATGAGCATACAAGAACAAATGTTTACTAAAAAGACCATAAAGTAAAAAAAATTAAGTCTAGAAGAACTGCTTCAAAGGGTGGTCAACATTGGAGGTTCATTCAGTACTGAAATCTGAAAATTTATGAAATTGAAACATATGAAAGGTGAATGTACTGTGGCACTCTTGAAATTACAGTAGCTGAAACTTACAGTAGTTGAAACATCAGAGATCTGCCTACAAGCTGTAAGGGGGTATAACAGTAACATAACGGTAAAGTAGTATCATTGATTTCATTGATTATCGAATTGGCTACCTTGAATAAACATACTAATTTAAAAGCACATTTAAGTCTGGTTTAATTTAATCTTGATGAGCAGCACTACTCGGCCAACTACAGTTTCACAATCCATGTGAACGTTTACCCTAAATGATGAGACAAAGGGTACAAACACACTTTGTTTTAGCCTATATGTGAAATGAACTAAAGCGCATTGCGCACCAAGCAGACGGTCATTTTACAGAGTAGTAAGGGCAACTTACCGGGGGTCGATTCTGGGGAAACATGGTGAATAACGGGGTTGTGGCGGTTTGAGGGTCTTCTGTTTCGGTCTTGTGTTAAACGTTGTTTCAGAAGAGTTTGCACCTTTGGCGGCTCTCAGAAGAACATTTGGCCCTGTTTCGGCGACGCCAGGCTCGGCTCGCGCATTCCTCGCTCAATACTCCCTTTGTTCTGCTTTATCGCGCGATATAAGATGCGCCCAGTCCGGTATCGAGTCCCTCAATGCGACGCACCTCGAAATATCAGAATGCACGCGCTCGGCCTTCAGAGCTCCCCCGCCCTTGATGTGTTTTACTGATGAAAATAATAAAGAAACCGAGTGGATGGCCAGCTATCGTGCTCCCAAGACGCGACACTCTACGCAGCCGCAGCTTCTTTTGTCTGCTTCTCTCTCCCTCTCTCTCTCTCCCTCTCTCTCCTCATCCGCTCCTTCCTTTCGATCCTCAGCTGTTTTTCAATGGGACATGCGAGTTGTTTTCTTCAAGAGAAACGCATGCCCCCCTGTGCTAAAAGAGAGGGGGTTTGGCTTGTGGTAACCAGAAGCAAAGGGTTAAATTCTCAAGTTACACTCATTTTAGGCTGCGGTAGGAGTAGGAACCCATACGACTCATGGATTGATCTGTTCAGTGCTGTATTTGTTTATGTATGTGGGTCAATGACAAATAAGGATGTCTGAGATGATTGAAAGGAGAAATCGTTTAAAAATTTGTTTGTGATCTTTGTGTTTATGTTGGTTGAATACATTCTTGAAGTATTTATATCATTTTTCTACAAATATTCTGATTTAATGACTTCAAAAATGTCAAGTAGTGTAACCATCACTAAAATACCTGAGTAGACACAACCTAATCACGTTTTTAAAGGAAACATATTTTTATTTATGAATTTCAGGACATCCTTTGGGTTACTCCGTTTGAAAAGAACAAAATTTGCACTTTTATAGAAAAGTCTGTGGTAAAAAAAATCGTTTTTTTTATGACTTTGACACAGTAAGGTTTTGTTGTCACATGACAACAAAATGGCTACCTGCATATTGGTTACACACCACACTAACCTTGATTTGGCAGACAAACGTTTTTCAAATATTAATAATTGTGTTTGCTTCAATGCTCTATAAATAAAGTGGTTACTAAACTGTCAACATTTCTTCTTTTTTTCATGAATTTAAACTTTATAATGAGACTTTAGTTATTTGTGATGATTACACCACCTACACATTTATATACATATTGAAATATAAAAACTTCATCAAATGATAGGTCATTATCTGTATATATGGCATGACATATTTTAGTACAATAATTTAAAATACAAAATAGATGCCAACGTAGTGTTTTAGCCAATATATTGACAATGATGATTAAAATAAAATCTCATCTGCACAAAAGTCATATTTTGAAATGTGGTTTAAATATAGCAGCCCATCTCTATTCACGCGTTCTCTTCACATTGTCTAATTTTATGCACAGGACTTCGATTGAAAAATAAGGGTGCAGCTAAATGTACAATGATTGAATGAAATCTCCACGTGGGGTTTGACCCAGCCACAATCAACACTGGCTGTGATAGCCAATCAGCGCTGAGAGCGCCCCACGTGGGGTACGCTGACCGCTCGTTGATTGGTGCGCGTCACAATTATAGAACCCCAAACGTCAGTCAGGCGCTCAGAGAGACCAAGAAAACCATTTAACCCTTTCGGTGCGTGCGGTGGAGACATTTGAATTCAAATTCCTTTTGTGATGTAAAATAGTTTTTTTTAGCCTCTTTTATTACTTTAAATCGCTTTGCATTGTTTCAGGGCGCCCACAATGAAATCCCACGGCTAGTGGTTTAAAACGAGGGCCTATTTCCTATGTAAATCACTTTTTGTTTAGGCCACCAGTCTCTTCATCTGTTTATGAAATATCTTGATTTGAAGATTCCTAAGATAGTACGTCCAGCATTTTGATCTTTGATCACGAAGACACATGAAACATCCCTTTGCAATAAAGATAAAATGCTCCAGGGGAGCAATAAGAACCAGTGTGTGACCTAAATCAAATCTCTTGTGTGCTTTGCTCTGGGTCAGGGAATACAGCTTAATATCCTCACTAAGGTATTATCACCAAGGAATCTGCATGGAATATCTTGGATAAATTGTTCAAATTTGCTTCTTTTTTTTCTTTTCTTTTTTTTTTGACAAAACAATATGAACGACAGCTATTTTCATGCACCGCTGTGACAAATAATCTAATACGTAAACTCCCTTTCGCTGTAAAGAAATGCAAAAACGCTGGAGACATTTATTAGTATTCCAGTGGCATGACCCCTTTAGCTGGGCTCATAATTAGAGAGGCAGATATTGAAAAAGCAATTTTCCCACTGTAGAAATCACTACCTGGCAGCAGTGCGGCTGAAAACAGAAAGAAGGGATGCGGAGGAGGAGAGAAAATAGAGGGAAGGAAGAGTGTAGAGGGATCTGCTTAAAAGAGAGATACAGATTTAGAGGATGTATGGGGACTGGAAGTGGGGAGGGGGGGGTCATTATTGCCATTTTTTCCCATGAATTTTAATGCACAGAGCAGGTCTCCTGGCCACTGCGGTCCATATGTATTGGAAACAGTCATAAGCGAGCCACATATTAGAGTCATGCTGCAGGACGTCTGATATATGATGTCTGGTGTGTGTGTGTGTTTGTGAACAGAGAGAAAAAGGAGCATTTTAAAGCTCAGATTTCACAAAAGTTTTACAAGCAACGGTCAATATCTCAATTTTTCAGATCAGACGAGAGAAGCTTTTAAACCATGTTTCCACCGGGGGCCAAGAAAACCGAACAAAAAGACATTTTTATCCCCTAAAATGTTTGACATTATTTATTCCAGAGACGTCCTTCACAAGTAACAAACTTGATCAATGATCTTCCCCTGTAATTCACTTTCACATGCAGCCCACACACAATTGCAACAACACAGATATGAGCCTTTTTGAAGGCTGAACAGAAAAAGACCAACTTGCTTTGTTACTGGGAAAATATGCTTTCAGCATTTAGAATTGCAGTAGGGAGGATATTTAAAGGGATAGTGCATCAAAACAACAACAACAAAACATCAGAATCTATAATAAACAAAAGGGGGAAATCAAGACTTTAAAACACACATGGCAACATACTCTTTATTTTAATGTTGTTTAAAAAAAATAAAAAATAAAATAAATTCAACAGAAGTTTCAATTTAATGACTCTAAAAATGTCATGTAGTGTAACCATCAAGTATAAAAGTATTTTCAGAGTTCATTATTTTCAAGAATGTTTTAAATATCTTTTTCTAGGTAAAACATATCACAAATTATTAATTAATAATTATCATTACATTTTGGAGAAGTCGAACCACCTGACATTTTACCACCTGTACTAACCTTGTCATAACAAAAAAGAAATTATCAGAAATGTTAAGAGACATATTGGCCTTGACAGTCAAGACTGACTTCAGTGGTCCTCCCTATGATATAATTTCCTGTTGTGTGAGGCTTTTTTCCATTATGATATCAGGACAGTTGTGCTATCCTGACATTTTGCTTTATACCTTCAAAAATATATATTCGTATTTTAAAGGATAAGTTCAATTCTGAATTAAAATTTCTTTAAAATTAAAATTTCTTACTCACCCCCACGTCATCCAAGATGTTCATGTCTTTCTTTCTTCAGCTGAAAAGAAATCAAGGTTTTTGAGGAAAACATTCCAGGATTATTCTCCTTATAGTGGACTTCAATAGACTCCAAACGGTTGAAGGTCAAAATGACAGTTTCAGTGCAGCTTCAAAAGGCTTTAAACGATACCAGACAAGGAAAATTAAAAATTTATATAGTTTTTAACCACAAATGCTCATCTTGCACTAGCTCTGAGATGCGCCACACATTACATAATCATGTCGGAAAGGTCACATGTGATCTAGGTGAAAGTACAGATCCAGTGTTTACAAAGTGAAAGCCAAAAGCCCTTTAAAAAAAAGGTAAAATAATGACAATTGTTGGACAATTTTGAAGTTGGAGGAGGAAATGAGATAGAGTTTTTTGCCCTATACCACGATACTTCCGCCTAAGTAATGTGCCTACGTACCTTTCCAATGTAATGTGCTGCACATCACAGAGCAGTATAAGGCAAGCATTTTTAGTTAAAAAGTATATAAATTCTTATTTTTGTTTTAGAAAATGACCGATCGTTTCGCTAGATAAGACCCTTATTCCTCGTCTGGAGCCCTTTGAAGCTGCACTGAAACTGTGATTTGGACCTTCAGCCTGTTGGTAACTGTTGAAGTCCACTATATGGAGAAAAATCCTGCAATGTTTTCCTCGAAAACCTTTTCTTTTCAGCTGAAGAAAGAAAGACATAAACATCTTGGATGACATGGGTTTGAGTAAATTATCAGGAAATTTTAATTTAATCCTTTAAAAAGATAGTTCACCCTCAAATTCTGTCATCATTGACTCACCCTCAAGTTGTTCCAAACCTGTATGAATTTCTTTCTTCTGCTGAACACAGAAGAAATTATTTTGAAGAATGTTGGTAACCAAACAGTTGATGGGCTCCATTGACTTCCATAGTACTTTCTTTCAGCTTTGGAACAACTTGAGTGTGAGTAAATGAAGACAGAATTTTTATTTTGGGGGGAACTATCCCTTCCACAAACACATGGCATTTGGTTTCCCCTTTCCTAACAACATACAGTTTCCATGGTGGATATATTGTTACACGCACTGGATTGCAAACATACCTGCACACATATATCAAACTGACAGCAGTTTCTTCACTTTCTCCAATTACAGAACTATATTTAGAGCAGAAATGGTCACTTATTCAGTGGCGAAGAGATAATTTGTCAGCATTTGTGTTGGTACTTTGCTCTCGATGCGACACTCGTAGTACTTGGCAAACTGCTTATGTAATTGTCGCAATATGTCCACTTAAAAGAATGCAGTCTTGATACAAGAAGGTACTTATATGAATATAAACTTCATCCACTTTCGGATAAACTCGACAGTCCAAGACTAAAGAAAGAAAAGGGGAAGTAAACAAAACGGAGCATGTATCAGCCTGCCAGAACTGAACTTAGAAAAATGAATGGATGAATGGTAATGAAGGTCTGCGGCCTCACGATGGAGGAGTGTGAGTTTGTTGCCTGGCCAGTATGGCAGTGACTGACAGCTAGACAAGGCTATGCTGTTGTTGTGATCCCCCTCTACACACACACATACACACAGCACACACCCCTCACAGACAAGCCCCATGTCAGCACGGAGACGGCAGGCTGATTTATTGGATTCTCCTCCCCTGGGAACCCCCTCCCATCCTCCACCTCTCCCCCCATCCATCCATCCCTCCTCCTCTTTCCTGCTTTCCCCAGGGGGCAGAGAAGGGGTAATGACCCACATCAGCATCCACACACACACACACACACACACACACACACACACACACACACACACACACACACACACACACACAATCGTTCAAGTACATTTGCACCCTTCACAGGATATCAAACTTCAAAAAACAGGAATCAGAAATTCCACTGCACCCGTTATTCAATTAAGATGATTCATTCAGACAAAAATGAAGCTTCAACTTGGAACCAAGACAATGTATTTGCATATACAGAAATATGTCTCTAAAATAATAGAGCTGTATCAATTATTCTGTTGGCTGCCTGTCAGTTCTTTCTTTATTTGGACAAATTCATATCTAATGCATATTAGTAGAAGGAAAATGAACTTTTTATTGTTGTATTTCATATTTCGTTTTGCAAGTAAATGTAAGTATTTAGCAATATGCTATGCTAAAAATATACTTTTTTATTTATTGATTAACAATATATCTAATTTGTGTATCTAAATTCCCTAATTTGCTTCTAATAAAGACTGCAATATTAATGATAATATACTGCATAGTTACGAACTCCGGCTGCCCCCTTCAGTTCATTTTCAGTATTGCAAGTGAGGGAGTCAGATTATTACTATTAAAATTCATGAAAGAGGCGTTATGGCTTATGGTGTGGTGAACATGTTGACCGTGGGCGTCACTGCAGTCCTCACATGTTGCTTTCTATTTTTGAAGTAGATTTTCACGGTTGGTACATCTTTATCTTGAGCACTTGGTAGCCTACGACTATGTTAGCTTAGCTTGCTTATCTCGTGGACAGTTGTTGTTTAGTAAATATAGTAAATATATGCCCGGTTTCACAGACAAGGCTTAAATGTAGTAACATACTAAAATGCATGTTTTAGCTGTCTTAACTGAAATGAACTTGCAACTGACATATCTTAAAATGTGTCAGTGCCGTTGTTTTGTGTCAATATGCACAGCAGTAATGTGTTTTTTTTTTCTTCTAAGGCACATTTTAAAAAGCTTGTCTTAACTAAGACGTAACCCTGGCTTTATCTAAGGCCCGTCTGTGAAACCAGGCTATAATTGAATAACTTTCATAATGCAAAATTATAGTGCATTTTGTACTCGCAGACATGAAAAATCGCAGTAAACTGTCACTCAAAGTTAGGAAGTTATGAGACGTTATCTCAAAAACATAAAGGGTCTACATTGTTTGTAAAATAACTGTTTTATAGATAGAAAATGTTGTAGTGATATTATCATAGTGTAGTTTTGAAATATCATCTTCTGACACACGTGTTCACGCGGTTCTATGGTGTAATGGTTAGCACTCTGGACTTTGAATCCAGCGATCCGAGTTCAAATCTCGGTAGAACCTAATGTTTTTTCTTTTCTTTTTTTTTCATCGAAATGTGGCGAATAGTAATAGTAATTTAAAAATGTTTTAAATAGCAAATGAAACTATTAATCCATCGTAAACATTTAAAATGCTATAATGTGACAAAGTATCACTATGTAACACGTAATTAAGCGAGTGGTGTCCACTGTCCAGATATCATTATATTGTATTTTGAATCGACTTTCAAGTAAAATATCTTGACTGATGGTAGTCTGATCATTTGAGGAATAACTCCCAAATAATGCAATAAAATCAGATGAAATAACACCAAAGTAGTTTTATCAGTATTTAGTCATATGACAGTTAAGATGTTATACTTGAAATGTCCAGTAGGAGTCAGTATATCACATGAACATGGAAAAAGTGCACGTTTCAAGTTCACCAATTTTATTGCTACTTTAATATGGAGATAATGGAGGGAAATGTTGAATGTTATTATTTTTATTATTATAAGCTTCATAACATTTAATATGGATTAAAAACATTAAACCTCATTTAACCTTACCCAGGGCTGTACCTAGATGCACCTAATAAAAGGTTTTGTCAGATTTAGCTAACTTATGGTGTATCTAAGAAACCCCTACACAAATACATGGTAACACTTTACAGTAATGTTCATTAGTTAAACTTTAGTTAATGTATTAACTAACATGAACCAACCATGAGCAGTACATTTGTTACTGTATTTAATAATCTTGGTTAACGTTAATGAAAATTGAGTACAGTGGCTGGAAAGAGGAGATAAAGGTTTTGTATGTAAATTTTTGTGTGTGTTTACCATCAACCTGCCAGGGACTGCAGATGAAAATTAGCCAGAATGGCTAAATCTGGCATATTTACATAGGAGACTTGTTTCTTGTGTTAATTAATGTGCATTGTCCTCTTTTAAAAAAGCAAATAAAAAATAAATAAATAAATATATATATATATATATATATATATATATATATATATATATATATATATATATATATATATATATATATACAGTTGTTCATTGTTTGTTCATGTTAGTTCACAGTGCATTAATGTTAACACGATTTTAATAATGTATTAGTAAATGTTGAAATTAACATTTACACGATTTTAATAATGTATTAGTAAATGTTGAAATTAACATTAACAAAGATTAATAAATGCTGTTGAAGTGCAGTTCATTATTAGTTCATGTTAACTAATGTAGTTAACTAATGTTAACTAATGAACCTTATTGTAAAGTGTTACCAAATACACACTATGCTCCCTTGATTTTCTTATTCTCTCCACTTTTTAGATCTTAAAATACTCAATTTATCTCCTCTCTCCAGCCACAGTACTCAAATTTTCCCCTTTACCCACTATCTGCAGCCAGATGGGCAGTTTAACAGACCCTGTATTTTCCAGGCCTGAGACACTGCTGCCCAGTCCAGATGTCTGTGGATCCTTTGACCTCAGCGAGAGCTGGATGTCTGTACTTCAGGCTCAAAGGTACATTGACTGTAATTTGTAGGTATAAAATTCCAAATTTATTAAGTATACAAGTCTGCTTGACCACCACAACATGTTTTTCTTCTGTAAATAAGAAGGAAGTTTTGCTTGGCTAGTGTTCAAGCATTCATTGGATCAAGCATTTGTGCATCAAAGTTACTTTAATTATGATCTAACAAAAAGCTATGAAAAATTTTACTTTGAACTTTTAAACACAATTAAATGCGGAACATATTTAGTTTCACTCAAATATGCTTTCGGCTAGTCAACAGACTTCTAATTTCTCCCTTTTACATGACTGTCGACCACTCGCAAAATGTACAACCGTCCAATGTGTTTTACCTGTAATAATTCCTCACAGAGCCGCAGAGAACAGCAGCAACAGTGAGCGAGTATAAATATATAACCCCATCCAGCCGGTGGTGGGTATGGCCGGGAGCCAGGCATCACTGACCCCTGGGCTGAAAGAAGTGTAGCATTGTCTCTCTGAGCCTCCAGCTCTGTGCATTTCAATATGAACACAAGCCCTTCTGGATTATTTACTTTTGCCAGGCTATGCCACATATGAGTCAAAATTACTATTTCCCTAAAGGAAGAAGGCTTTCTTTAGTCAAAAATGAACTGTAGAAAATACTTCTAATAACTGAGTACATTTTCATAGCAGTTGGGCTTGAATTTATAAGCAGAAAACGAGAAAACCTAAAATCATGTAGATGAACAAAGTTATGAGATATTTAGAACCAGAGGCTATTGATATTTTAGTAACATTGTAAAAAATTTGTAAACTAGCCAAAAAACACTCACCAATGATTCTTTTCATGAAAATGTGCCCTCCTTTTCCATGAAAAAAACGTTTACAAGTGCTTAATACCAAAGACTATAGAATAACACAAGACGTGTCACTCGTATTGTTTTGAATGGGAGAAAGTGTAACGCGCAATATGGCGGAATAAGTCCCGCCTTCTAAATAAGAGCCAATCGCCGACTGGTAAAGTCATCGCGTCACTTCAGCGGCCGTTAGAATCACCGGTTTCTATAGAAACAGCCAGACTCCCGCCTCCGAAGAGACGCGCATTTAGGTCTGCGCATGCGCATTAGCTTGATCCAGCTTGAAAAATACAGTTTTTTTGTCATGATTCGAGCGTTTAGAAACTAAATTTATGAGCCGGTTGTTGTTAGATTTCATTGGTGATTTCAAATATGAAATTTAATCGTAAGGTTGGTGAACAGTTTTGGAGAATTTGATGTTTCCCCATTCAAAGAGATTGCATGATGCCCATGATGCCCGAGAGGCGTTTCAAAGATGGCCGCCGAGTGAAATGACTCGTCTTAAAGGGACTTTGTTACACAGCCAGGGCCTAAAATTAACTTTTTTACCACACCTGCCAGTGGCCGGTGAAAATTTAATAGCCATAAAATTAATTTAATAGCCATACCAGCCATGAAACATAGAATAATCCTGATTAAAGTTACAGTTTTTTTTCAGTCAAGAGCAATGAGTGATTGTTCTTTGTCTTTTGTTGTTTGATTAACATAAAAAACACAAACAGCAGCAGGAATATTAGGCTGCTGTCACTTTAAGAGCTAATGCATGAATATAATACACTGTTACACGTGTTTACGGTCAGTTAAGACTAAACTGACTGTGCTTACAAGGATACTTGCCAAGACGGACATTTTGACAATTTAGTTGAATATGTCTGTTCAAGCTTAAGACGATGTGAAAGAGAGCTCAATTCACGCTTTGGATGTTTGCGCGCAGAAAACTTCCTACACTGTGCACGAGTAACGAATCAAGTTCGCTTTCGTGTCTTCTTGAGCTTGAATATTTAAATTGGCAAGGCTTAAACTTGTAACGATACAGCGCTGGCCCGCCAACTGTCCCAAATGTCTTACACGTTTGTTCACGTTCATGTTCTCACAATTTTGCATTGTTAGAATTCATAAAAATGTTACCGGCCAACTGGCGATTGATACCGTTTCACACAGAATACTCGCCGATTTTTACTCGCATTTGGCAGTTGGCCAGTGTTAATTTTTAGGCCCTGTACGCAGCGCTCTGGAAAGCTTGATTCTGATTGGTCAGTTGTGGCATTCAGCAGACAGATATTTCCTAAGGCTCGCATGGCAATGTTGTATATCAGTTTGCTCATTGGTGGAACTGAAACTGGAGATACCAACAATACACAGCTAAAATGTTTCTGAATACAGTGGTGTGACAACAGACCTACAATCATCCCCAAACAAATAAAGGTGCTAAATATGTTTGAACGGCCAACGCTTTTTTTGACATCTTCTAAACCTTGCATAAGCAGAGAGGCGTCAAGCCAGATGGAAACCCACAAAATGACAACTTGCATCTGAGGTAAAAGGAACGCAACATGATATAGAGTACCATTGCAGTTTAGGAACACAAGGGTAGGATGGAAGCTTTGTTACCATCCTGACTAGTGATTATAGTGTATACTAGCCAATACTCTAAAAAGTAATTCAGTGGACCTGTTACCACATGGTTGCAAGTTAAAAATTCAAATGTGTTGTTTTAATTAAACCTTTTACGTTGTAAACATGATTTTGTCGAGTCCTGTTGACATAATAATGTTAATCATTACAACAACTTAATATCCTCTGTAATTTCTGTTAATTGGCTTTTTTTTTTTTAAATAGCTTTTAGTAACTTAAAGGGGTCATATAATGCCACTTTTACAAGATGTAAAATAAGTCTCTGATGTCCTCAGAGTGTGTATGTGAAGTTTTAGCTCAAAATACCCGACAGATCATTTTTTATAGCATGTTAAAGGATTAGTTCACTTTCAAATTAAATTTTCCTGATAATTTACTCACCCCCATGTCATCCAAGATGTTCATGTCTTTCTTTCTTCAGCTGAAAAGAAATTAAGGTTTTTGATGAAAACATTCCAGGATTATTCTCCTTATAATGGACTTCAATGGCCTCCAAACGGTTGAAGGTCAAAATTACAGTTTCAGTGCAGCTTCAAAGGGCTTTAAACAACACCAGACAAGGAATAAGGGTCATATCTAGTGAAAGGAACTGATCCTAAATGTAAATGTATATGCTTTATATAGGGAAGGTGTAGGACATACAGCGTAAGCTTTTTGAAGAATACGAAAGTGCGGTTTTGGCGGAAGCACGTGCAAGGTGATAATTTTTTTATATAAAGCATATACATTTACATTTTTTTTTTGAAAATGACTGATCCTTTCACTAGATGAGACCCTTATTCCTCGTCTGGTATTGTTTAAAGCCCTTTGAAGCGGCACTGAAACTGTAATTTTGACCTTCAACCGTTTGGAGTCCATTGAAGTCCACTATAAGGAGAATAATCCTGGAATGTTTTCATCAAAAACCTTAATTTCTTTTCGACTGAAGAAAGAAAGACATAGACATCTTGGATGGCATGGGGGTGAGTAAATTATCAGGAAAATTTTATTTGAAAATTAACTAATCTTTTACATTTGTCACTTTTTGAGGGTGAGCAAAAACACTCTGTTTTTGTGTGTCCCTTTAAATGCAAATGAGCTGCTGCTCTCAAGAAGAGGGCGGAGTTTCAGAAGCTCACGTTTGTAGCTCCGATTACCTCAGACTATGTCAGAAACTGTTCAGCCTTTTATGTTCAAACCGGAGTCGGACAATGATGGAGAGATTTAAGAAGAAGTGACAACATGTAGAATGCAACAGGACGCTTCTGAATGGTTAGTTGATGAATTTATGTAGCTTTATCTTAAAGTCATTGATTAGCATATTCTGTCATGATAATCTATAAATCGCTTGTGTGGGAACTGTTGTAAGATCCTACAGAGCCAGAAAATATATGCTGCATGAAGATAGAACAGGTAATAGTTTAATTACGGTTATATCTTATGTTGTCATCTTGCTTTTATGACATGCTATTGCGTTTGTGTTATGTACTGTATTGCAGTAACATGGCCTCACCCCTTTGTTGCGTGTTCTCGGGGGCAGGGTTTATGTAAATTTTAGGGTTAGTGATGTCACTAACTCAAAGTTGTCATAACTCAACAAAAATTGAAGCAAACTGTTGCGTTAATTTTTTTTGTTGAGCCAACATATTTTTTTTAGTGTATGATATAATACAAATAAAGAAATAAACACATGCAACTACAGATCTGCCCACTCACACCTAATCACAGTTCCAAATTTTATATAGGCTGAGTATTATAATATATATATTTATTTATTTGCATCTTTGCCTAGCTCATTAGAGGTCTGGCTACTGCGGTTCTGGACTGACAGGAAAGTGCCCAGCAGAACAAGGCTAAATTAAACAACGTTTGCAAACCAAATAAGATCAAAAGTGTTTGACAACCACTTCTGGCTGATGTGTCCTTCACGGTATGCAAAGCTAAAGTTTACATGTGGATTGAATTCATGTTTGTTCATGCCTACATAAATATTTTTATTATTGACATAGTACTTCTGGATTAAAATATGCTAACTGGATATGCAAACATTAAATATACCAAGCTCATGTTTTACAGTAGAATACAAATGCAGTCAAAATAGAGTCCAATTTATGATATTTATCATTTAAAGTAGTGATATCTGAAAAAATAAATTAAACTGTGGTACTCAATAACAAACAAGCCAATTGTTATTACAAATATTTAATAGGAAATTAGACAAATTCACAAAGTTCAATAAAGCTGGCTTTTTTAAAATGCAAAAAATTAAAAATTAAGCACAGAGGCTTGCAGATGTTGTAGTGGTATCTCAAGTTTTAATTTTAAAACATAGGGGAACCAAAAAAAAAGAAAAGAAAAAAGATCCTAACAATTTTATGGCATTATTCACTTTTTGCAGTCCAGATTACTAGATATAATTAAGGCACATAGTATTGGACAAATACAAACAAGCAATGATTTCCAACACTTTAAATCACAGAGTATGGGATTCTGTTTGGGTTGTCAAAGAGAAAGGCAAGCCATTATTTACACAACAGTTCAGTAAGATTTACAATTCAAATAAAGAAGATACATGTCGTACATGACTTTGTATAAATCCTGGTCCAGTACACAGACTTAAAAAATAGATTCAGTCCCTCAATATCTGGTATCCTCGGCAAATCGTTTTGATTAAAATAAATTGATTAAATACGTATAAAGAGTTCTCTCTCACTTGAAACAAAGGAAGAGACACTAAAGCTTTTTCAAGGAGGGCCATTGTGAGCATGTGCAGTCTTACTCCGCCCCCTGCCGTCAGTCCAGTGGTTTGTGGGAGATGTAGTGTGAGTGTTTGTTCTCATTTCTCTCACACATGTCCAGAATAGCTGTAATGGTTATTGTGCTCCACCTCGAAAGCTGTGTTTCTGCTCCTCATTTTCTGCTCCTATCTCTGGACATGAGTATTCAGGCGAAGGACGGACCTTGAAGAAATTTGCGACGTATCGCACCTGTAAGAGACGAGGTCAGTTAGCAGAGTTAAAGACCCTTACAGTGCTACATTTCAAACTGAACTGAGTGGCCTCGTACTTTTGAGTCACTTTAACAGAAAAGGAAATATTCAGTGGAGTAAAAATAAAATCTGTAAAGAAAATGCTTTTATTTTACATTTTTGGGGTATATGACAGATTTTTGGGGTATATCACTTTAAAAAGAAAAAAAATGTTAACTTACAGTGAGAATTGCGATAAGCGCCCCCTGGAGGAGCCCCACCAGCACGTCGCTCCAGTGGTGCTTGTAATCAGACACGCGGGTGTAACCTACATACACAGCAAAGGCCACCAGGAAGAACTGGATGGTGGGCCTCAGAAGACGGGCCCATTTTGCATTCAGCCTGGCCTGGACATAGAACTGGTGAAGGAAAAGAAAAAGAGGTGTTTTTCATTAGCTGAATGATAATGACTTCATTTGTTGAGAAGATCAGAAATTTGAAGACAAAAAACCTCTTAAATGACTTTAGCCTCTGGGAACTGACAAACGCTAATGACAGCTTAGCATTATCTCAGTGGACTCACTAAATAGCATTTACTGTATCATTTGCTTTGTAGTTCATCTGTGGTGTATGCAAAATTATTTGTATTCAAATTTATTCTTTTGATTAATGTCTTTCATTTATTTATTTTTTTAATAATCCTTTTTATGAATCTTATTAATCTCTCTTAATGAATTCTAGTCATTGATAGCTATGTATTCATTTAATCATTAAAGGGATAGTTCATCCAAAAATGAAAATGATATCATAATTTACTCACCCTCAAGCCATCCTAGGTATATATGACTTTCTTCTTTCAGTCAAAAAGTTCAGTTTTGTTTTGCTCTATCCTCTGCGCTTCCACGTTCATCAATTCGTCATGTGTCAGGTCAAAGACCTTCCGCCAGAATTGACTCACGTATGAAAGCCAGTGATTCTAGTTTATAAAGTTACAAATATGGATATTTTTCTTACAAAAACAGGCCTTTATTAACCCTGGAGCTGTATGGATTACTTTTACGATGGATAGATGTGCTTTTTTTGGGCTTCAAAATCTCAGTTACTGTTCCCATTATAAAGCTCAGAAGAGCCAGAATATTTTTTAATATAACTCTAAGTGTGTTTGACTGAAAGAAGAAAGTCATATACACCTATGATGGCTTGAGAGCGAGTACATTATGGGATCGTTTTCATTTTTGGGTGAACTAAACCTTTAATTGTTATATTCCTTATGTTGCATTATTATTCTTTTCATGTTATTTATTTCTTTAATCATTTATATATTTTCTGTTATATGCTCTGATATGTTTATTTCCTAATGTAAGGTCTTTGGTGTCTCTTCTGTGCTGTAAAAGCAAGTGGGTGTATTTCCCATCAGAATTGTTTACGTGATGTACCTTTGGATCTAAATATGTCTGTTTCCATTTCTGCAGACATGAGATATATTCAAGCGATATTTTCATAAAGGTCTCAAAGGTGTCAAAACCACAACTCATATATCGATCTTCATCTATCTTTGACATCTGACCGGTTATGCCGACCTAGCTGTTACACTGACTGTGACATAATGGATAAGTTTGTTTGACTTATCAGACCAAAACATAAATTTAGTATGACATAAATATATATATATATATATTTTTTTTTTTTTGTTGTCATGGCGACGGGAGCTGCTTGGCACGCCGCTTTCGTGACGAGTCATGTGACGCCAAAGGTTTGGTGACATCACGCAAGTTACGTTGCTACGGCCTTCATATCTTATAAAAGAACCTAATAAAATATGAAAATAGATATTCCCAAATATTTAGTAAAATTTAGTAATTTAGTAAAACATAAATATATATATATATATATATATATATATATATATATATATACACATATACACACATATATACACATATATATATATATATATATATATATATATATATATATATATATGTGATGTTCTTATTTTGTTCTTCACTTCTACATCTCGTCTGGGTCCTTCTTTCTCTATACTATTATAAACTGTTATTTACTTGATTAATTTGTTTGTTTCTATATTTTACATTTTTACTTAATAAATGTGTTATTCCTTATTCAAATTTGATCTTTGACATAATCATTGATTGTCTGCTTGGATGTCATTGCATTAATCAGGAAATCATTTTGTACAAAAAATGATGCAGAACCTGTTTTAACAGATTTCAGAGATTGCTTTTTACTTTTTTGTTTTGTTCTCTGACAACTTTGAACGTATACACTGTTTATTCCTCATTGTGTCCCATTTATGTCATATCTATACAGTGCTTCAAAAACAGTTGCTTAAAATGCGGTCATATTAGCGAAATTTGCAGCCAATCAGGTCCATTTGTCAAGTGTAGCAATGTATAAAGCACAGCTAACATTCAAGTCACTTTCAAACCAAGCAGCTTTCTGTTGGTCAATTGCTCTCATGAGAAATTCCTGATCGTGCTGATCCCTACTGATATGACTGACGGTAATTGTGACCGCACCTTTAAATCTGCAATTTTAGTGCGTCTAGTTGAATCAAATGGAACTGCAGAAACAAAGCCTATTTTTAAACAGGTTTCCCCATTCACCATTGGTTGCAAGACAATCCCACCCCCAAACTGTTGGTTGATCCCAAGGGGTAAATGTTTTGCGGGTAAACGTCCGATTGCTTCAGCACTCACCGCTAGAAACAGCATGCAGTACATCCCGAAGGAGGAGTGACCCGAGTAGAAGGACAACCTACGACACACAAGTCGCATATAGTTTCAACAGAAATTCACTGAACTCAAACCATTAGAAAGATTTATGATGAGACACACACCGAGCTTCAGTCACTTCACGTGGGTCGCCAGTGCAGTTGATCGCAGCCACGTATCCTTTGCAGACTTTGGGAGCACACACTGCTAAGAAATGTGGACGTGGCCGCCCAATGGTGTACTTAGCCAAGTCGGTCAGTGATTGGCTGACAGCTCCCCCAAATAGGAAGGCACCCAGCACCTTATAGATGGCCGACACATATTGATTAAAGGTAGAGTTGGAGTGAATTTTCTTGCTGTACACCAGATACGCTTCACCTGACGATATCTAGAGGAACAGAAGAGGTAAAAGTTTAGTAATGTGATGCATTTCTGTAGCTTTCAAAAAAGGTTATGCTACATTAGGTTTGTCATAAATGTGTCAAACAGGTCTGTGAGCACAAAATGTTGTGTTGTTGTGCATAATCAAACCCTCTTCTGTGCAGAGTCATGAACGGACACTTTGTTGAGGATCAGCATGTGACTCGAGGGATGATGAGATCATGGGAGGGATGATGGAGATGAATGAATGAGGGACTCACGATAATGATAGTGCAGGTGATGGTGACCGCAGCCAGCGTCACGTGCGTGATGGTGTCCGTTCTAACAGGGTAACCGATGCTCTCGTCCTGGCAGAAGATGCCTCGCTGGTATGGCTGGGATGCGATATTCATTATCACAAAGGGCAGAGAAGCTACAGGAATAAGAAGAAGAGACAATAAAAAATAAGTTCATAGAGAGATAAATATCTGCTTCCTAAATGATGAGTGTGCAGAATATACTGGGTGAATCTCCTGAAAACTAGAAAGAACCTGTCTTTAACCTCAATAAAATAAAATTTACATTATGACCTTATATTCATGACAATTAATCACATTTTTCCAGCCATTTCGCATTATCAAATATATACCAACATTACATTATTTTCATTATAATGTAATAATGTATATATTTACTTTATATATTTATACATCATGGTATGTTTGTTATAGTGCCTTTATTTTTATGAAAATTATACATTAAATAAAAAAAATTGTATAATTAAATCAAATATAATTAAATGAAATATATTTTTCTGTTGATTTGTGGGTGAGATGTCGTTTTCATTATTGTTAAAGTAATTAAATAGCCCAAAAAATATTTCTTTCCCCATTGTGGCCATCTTTCATAAGCACAAAACCATAAAATAATTTTATCATAAATTAATGTATATATATATATATATAAAAAATTATATAATAATGTAAATATGAATGGGAATATACTTCAGAGATAATTCACTCATAAGAATTTCTAGGGTGCCAATAATTGTGGCCAACATGTATTGGAGAAAAACATTCATAATGTGATTTTCCCCCCACTTTCAACTGTTTTCCTTCAATGAAAGGTTAGAATTTTGTGAATTTTTTGAATGAAAGATCAAAAGGATAAACAATGCTGATTTATTTTCACATCCACCTTTGCTCATATTTACTAAGGGTGCCAATAATTGTGGAGGGCACTGTATATTTTATATATATATATATATATATATATAAATATAAAAATCATTAATGTATACATATATTGTTGTCTGTATACATATACTTGAAACACTCTTGGGACTAATTTCTTACGCATCTCATCCCAAGCCTCTGTTGCTAATTCTAAAACTTCATTTCAGAACTAGTAACGGAGGATTGATCCTTGATTGCAGAATAATACCGTTGATGTTATTAATGCAGTTGTGAGAGAGAGAGAGAGAGAGAGAGAGAGAGAGAGAGAGAGAGAAATAAGCATATGTGAATTAGCCTACCCAAGTATTTGCAAGTGTGCATCTCTCACAGCAGAAGTGTCTCTACTAATAGCGAAACTATAAGTTTATCTACCACAAGAACAGCACAGTTATTACCTGGTGAGAAATGTCATATATCTTACATTTCTATGTATGTATGTATGCATTTATATGTGTGCATGTATATGTGTGTATATATATATATATATATCTGTTGAATTTTTGTGAAATTTCACATAAACTAGGCTAAAATAAAAAAAATAATATAAAAACGGGCACAGTTCTTTTTGCTGAAGAGATGATTCCATGAAATTCTGCCACAATTTTTCAATCAAGCTTTTTTTAGTAACTCACAGAACACCATCTGAATTCTGTCATGGAAGCAGTGAGTATTTATAGAACCTCTTTTTTCCAGAGTCACACGGAAACACATTTATCCCACAGCAATGAGGAAGTCACCTGACCACACCGTCTTAACCCAAAACACGTTGCGAGCCATATCATAAACATGCCCGTACACACCCACAGCCCAGACATCCTTTCCACAGCGCCTTGGTCGGTGGACTGATGTGGCTGGAGATACACATGTCTGAATGTAGCCACAGCGTGATCCTTTAATGAATGGAAAAAGTCCTTGGGACATTCGGAAATGTTACAAAATCACTCGGCAACCATGTGATCCTAAACCACAGCAACTGAAGAGAACAGTAAGAGCAATTCTACTTCCTGTAATTCCATTTTCTGTTGATAAAGTGGGCATATAATAGCACAGTGTTCTAGTAAGTTTGCATATCTTAACTGACAGAAAATATTCTACTGTTTGAATGGAATCTATTTGAGTAGATATTTTAGGCAGGCTAAGAATGTAAAAGACCTTGTTCCTTCCAGTTATCATCAGTAAATGAGTGTCAGGAAGATGCTACACCAGCAGGAAAACATGCAGTCTGTTGGTACAGGCCAAAAATATGATTCTGAACCATCTGGTTGACTCAGTGTATGTTTAAATATGGATAAGCAGCTTCCCACACAAATCCAGAAGTGCCATTTATACCACTGCGGTATTACAATGTACAAGAGGATCTGTGAGACTGACGGTCAGGTCCATCACAAAATTTAACTCTGGGCTCACTGTGAGGGAGCTGCTTTCACCAAGGCTGTTTTTATATTTACACATGGTTTATTCTTGCCATTAAAAAAAATATAAAACAACAAGCTCATAATATCTACATATGGAGTCTACTCATAAATCACATAGAATTTAAGAAAATATAGTTAAACTAGTAATAATAAACATTTTTATAGAGCACAATGCATACTAGCTCAAACAAACAAATTTTCTAGCACCTTACAATACAAAGCCAAACTATTTTTTTGAAAAACATTTACAAATATGTCTTGTTTCCTGCATTTTATAAAGCCAAGCCTTTTTGAAAAGCATTTAAAAATGTACACTTTTTTTTCTCAAATTTTTTTTACAAATATGTTTGTATAAACAAAGCATACATTTGTAAATTAAAATACGAACTACTGGACAAAACATGGTAGCAAGTTCCAAATTTTCATAATGAATTCTATAGCTGACTAACTGATGAATTAAATTATATGGAACACCAGGGAAATGTACAAGAAAATTAGTAGTTTGCCTGTTTTCAAACACCTCTTTTGGCGTTAGTTTATAGACAGTAAAAAAAAAAAAAGGTTTATTTACTGGATTGAATTGTTGGGCCATATAAAAGAACAAACATCGATCACTTTAGCAAGTTAATCATGATGCTGAGTGACAACTAAAAATTAATCAATAGAAATTTAATTTTGAAGTCTTAGCGCTAGAGATGTAGAACTAAATCCTTGAGATGTTGAAAACGTATCCAAAGCAAGTCATTTTGAGTTTCATTGTGTTATTGAGACATTCACGTCGCCTCAACAACAGACGAACAGTCATAGAGTCAGAGATTCACTTAACAACTAAGTGTCTTTGTATTCCTAAAACAAATAACAATGGTGTTTGAAATGACACTGTATTTCCATATACTGTCTGGACAGTGACAACACACACACACACACACACACACACACACACACACACACACACACACACACACACACACACACACACACACACACACACACACACCATCATAATCTGACATCCTCAATGGTGCACTAGTAAAACATACTGCTCATGTAACCTTGCCCCAAAAAAATCTGTAATTATTATTACGCTGTATATTACTGAACCAACAACTGTGAATTTTGGAGCAATGATTCAGTTATATTTAGGTACAAATTCTGGGTCAAATTGTATTCTCAGGTCAAAGTAACAGTTCTAACGAACTAACTACTGTTAAATCAGACTCATCCAACAGATGTGGCCCAAAATGTTTTGATTTCTTTTGTTTTGTACCTTACCAAACAAAAAAAAGTTTATTTTTATTTTTTTTAATATTTACAAATGTTTTGTTTTCTCTTGTTTTGCAACTTACCAAACAAAAAAAGTGCTTTTTAATACTCAGATATTTTGTTTTCTTTTTTTACACTTTTTTTTATAAAACAAAAAACATGTTTTTTTATATTTACAGATGTTTTGTTTTCTTTTGTTTTGCTCCTTACAAAAACAAACAAAAAACATTTTTTCTCCCCAAAATATTTACAAATATGTTTTGTTTTCTTATTACAAATCAAACTCTCTTTTTGAAATTTTTTTATAAATATATGTTTTGTTTTCTTTTGTCTAGTTCAAACCTTGTGAGGAAAAAAAACCATTACCTTAAACAGTAGCTCTAGCCTAACCCTAGCTCGAAATTATGTGATCCAATTGCTGAAAATGGTTTCTTGAATGTATCCCCTAGTTTTGTTGCCATTAAGAACATTTATTCTTTACAAACAATGCAAGAAAAAAGAAACTTTCCCTCAGGCCTCATAGACCATCCTGTTGAGGGAGACCCCAAACAATGGCTACAGTTTTAGCACTCCATTGAGATTCAGATACTTTGTGGATCTGGAGCTGAGCTTGGATGGACTTTTCTGTATGTTTGCCAGCTGAATATATGCCAAACAAATGGAAAAAAAAAAATGCCCAATAAAACTGAGTCTCATTTTTCCTTTCTCCTCTCCAGACTTTTCAACTCTTGAGACAAATTATTAGGAAACAAAAAGACGGGTAAGACTGCAAGAAAGGTTTTTGCTACAGATTTTTATGGTCAATGGAAAAATGTACCCAGAGGAGTAGTTTTGTATTTGAAACTGTCATTGATTAATGCCAAACACAATTAGAACACTGAGAACTGAGTGTCAACTTTACATTTAAAAAGACTAAGCAGTATTCTGGTACTCATCAGTGAAATTCATGAGTATTACTTCTGAAGTATTTTCCAGACTGTGTTCCCAGGGAATTAAGTCAGTATAAGGTACATTAAAAGTGGTCAGTGTGGAAGAACTTCAAACAGCTTGAGTTCAAAGCCTCAGTTGGCAGGTGCGAGCTTGGCGGTCGTTTAATTACGCAATGAAACAGGACTGCAGGGAGAGATGTGGCACGTAGAAGTGAGAGGGCAAGATGTGTGGAAGGCTGAAACCCAACACATTGCAATATTGGGGCTGCACTGAAAAATGAACCTCGTCTCAACTGCCACCAGCCATCACCCTTCAACCATTCCCTCAAAACAAATTAGTTCCATTTGAAGGTACAGGAAGTGAAATTTCCTGTAAAACATTAAGGGACTCCGTTTTGGTATGAGCTCTTTTTACGAGTCTATGGACTAGGCCTATGCTATGCTATGCTATGCAAGTAAAAGCAGTGTACTGTAGTTCCTAACTGAATAGTTCACCAAAAATGAAAAGAAGTTTGCCATTTACCCAACATCATGTCCTTTTTACTTGAAAAAGGTAATTAGACGTTGAAGAATCTATGAAGAATAGGGCTTGGCGATAAAATTAGGAAAACAATTAGGGAAAAATAAAATGGATTTCATGAGGGCCTACTCTGTACAGTTTAATGTGACATGTTTACATTCATTCTCAAGGTCTAACATATGTATGTGGAAAGCATTTCCTTCCCCATTAATGGTAAATAAATATAGATGATATATGATATGGAAAAAAATATTATGATAATTATAAATCCAATGAAAGTGAATGGGCTTCAAATGAAAGAAGACCAAAAATACAATTTGCACTCTATCTTCCAAGTCTTCCTAAGACATAAATGATAGTTTTGTGTGAGGAACAGCCTGAAATTTAAGTCATTATTCACTGGAAATCTTGCTTAACAGCATTATTATTTTAGTATTATTTGTATAGTATTGTAGAATTTATTACCATTTGAAATTCGCTTTTATTTTTATATTTTCAGTTTAGTAGTTTAGTTTGTTTTAGTAATGTTGTTATGTGCCTTTGTAGTTTTCACCAAATATTTATATATGAATGCATTTCAGCCTCATTTTAATTAACAAACATGATTTGTAAGTTTTAGTTTTAACAATAACAACATTGCTTGACAGTCTTGGTCATCATTAACTTTGTATGTGGAGCAGCGTGAACATCCTGCTAAACATTTACTTTTGCATTCCACAGAACAAAGAACGTGATGTAGTTTTGGAACAACATGACGGAGTGTATTGGGTAAACCATGAAAGACTTTTCATGCTCCTAATGGAAAAAAAAGGAAAGTCATTGTAATATTTTAACAGAGTAGCAAAAAAGCAATGTAGAGACATCCAGAGGGTGAGGAGAGAGTCAAATGTTTCTGGGTTGGTGATTAAGTGTTGAAGGACTGAAGATTCACGTCCTTTTGCCCATCCCACAGACAAAAATGAGCTTGCCACTCCTGTCGTCTCCACCTCGTTCATTCACGGTTTCCTCTTTGTTTAGAGTATCCTCCCCCTCCTTCACAAACACTATAAATATGAAGGGCTGAACTGAGAGTTGCTTTATTTGGTTCAAACTGATGTGCAGTTATGGTATGTAGGATAATTGTTGGCAATCTGAGTTAACAGAATTTGAAATGCTTCCCCTCACCTCACACCACTGGAGAAACGCCAGAGCCATTATTGGATCTAACCATCAGTTTCATTCAGTATACAAACAAGAAAGTTCACCCAAAAATTAAATGGTCAAACCCTTGTGTTATTCTCAATGCTGAACTTTTTATTTCTTGCATGGAACAGGAAAGCAGAAGTTTATCAGAATGTCTGTATTTCTCACTTTCCCACAGTGAAAGTGAATGCTGACCAGGGACTGTACAGATTCAAAGAGGACAAATAATATTCACTACGGGAGTAGTTTATATGATTTGTGCACTATATTTCATGTCTTCTGAAGTTTCACTTTCAGTGAAGGGAAAAGAGCAGCTTGGAAAATGTTATACAGAAAGAAAAAAAATCCACAGGAAAAAAAAAGCATAGAGGGACAGTAAATGATGACACATTTGTAATTTTTGAGTGAACTTTCCCTTTAACATCAGCTTACAGTGGCTCAGCTATTTTTTTGCTGTGAATTTTTTTTTACTAATTTCTATAAAGTAAACATAATAACTTTAAATTGTTAGTAATACTTCAAGATGAACATTTACTGGACTGAAACTTAAGTTTACATGATTATCCAAAGATATATACATATATATATATTTTTTTTAGAAAAATCATGTTAAAATATGATCAGGCTTTTGAGGAATGTTTCTTTGTACTCTCAAGCATCATCATATTGCATTGGATTTATGTTTTATTAAGCTTTGATCATAAAACTGAGCATTTAAATATCATCTTACTAAGGCATATAATTGTGAGACTTAGAGTGAAAACTGATATTTTTGTGTATTTTATGTAAGTAGACTGTTATACAGTTATAAAGATCTCACTGACCTTTACAAGATATCAGAATTTCATCTTACTTTTTGGCCATTTAAACATCAGCAACTGCATCAAATTACATACATTTGCTCAGTGTAGGCCTCTGAATAAAACAGATTTTTCTGACTATTACTTTATATGTCAGGCTTTACAAGGTTAACTACTTTAAATTATGAACAGCTTGTAACTTGGGAAGCTAAAGTTTCAAAGTAGCTTTCCCAACATTGGCGATGTTGGTCCAAGAAACTGAAATTCTGTGAACATTTAGCTCATACATTTACAGTAAATCTGAATTGTTAGTCAAGGACACACACACGTTGGTGGATTTCCAATGACAGGCCTTGAAAAGAAAAGAAAAAAAAAAAAACCCTGGCGAAAAACCCATTTGTTTTTGGCTGCACCACAGCCTGTGAGGGAGTATCCTGTTTTCTTAGGGTCGGCTTTGACCTTCACCCTGACGTTGGTTCACCACCTTTCATTATCAAACACATCCTATGTTTTTATTTACCGCTTGTATTCTAACCCATTTGCAGGCGTTTCAACAAATATATTAAGGTTTCAACACCTAACCTGATCCATTCTGGCTTCATTTCAACATTTGAAACCCAGTTCATACAAACTGAACCCACAACGATCACATTCGGTTTCTACTCTGAAGATGAAAATGAGATGTTCTTGACTTTCTTTGTGGGTTTTCTAGAGTACTATCATAAGTGTTGCGAAAATACAAGCCTGTCGCCCCTTAAGTGAGAGTTTTGAGGGCGGTCTGTCTGCCGGCAGCACTCCCTGAGCTGTAGTTTGGCAAGGCCGCCTGACTCATTTGGAAGCTATGTGCTGAGCGTACAACCTCGCAGGAGAGTCTGGAATCCTACTTCATGAAGAAACACCCACCCTCCTCCTCTCTTCTTTCACCATACACCAAAGTCTATCCGTCCCAGCCCTCTACCTCCCCACGCTAATGCTAGTGTGTGATTTACACTCTTGGAAACCATGGAAATGTATAATATTGCGTGGGAAACAGGTTAGCTAGTACGCTAGTAGCGTTTAGCAAATCTGTTTTGCTTTAAAAATAGATTCTGTGATTAGTGGAACAGCATCATTATGTTAATAGTCTCATGATGTGACCAATTTCTGAACAATTTTGTTGATGTTGCAATTGCTATCTCATCACAGATGGTTCAGAACAAGTTTAACCAAGAACTAAAATGTACAGAATGATGGTCCCTAGCCTGCACTTTTCCTTGTCATCCTCCCATATTTCGCCAGTAGTTTCAGGGAATGAATCCAAATTGTGTGGCAATATGTCTTTATAGGTTATTGTGCAATTCTATGATGCTAAAAACCTTCACTGTTCCTCACTGGTGGAATGATCTTCCCAACCTTATACCCGAACATCTGACTTTTTTTCCCTTTTTTTCTTTCCGATTTACCATTTAACTGTCACACATAGCCTATATCTCCATCTCTGTCCTAGTTTCCACTTTGAAGAAATGTTGTATCGCGGCACGCATGTTTCATGACTCCTTTGCATGAATTGCTTGTTGTAGCATTGCTCATTTGTAAGTTACTTTGGATAAAAGGATCTGCATAAAGGTTCTGTAAGCAATATATCAATTATCCATGCGTGTTGTTGAAATTGTTAATACCAATACAACAAAATGTAAAAAGGTGTCTGCTAAAACAGTGTAACGGAGGCCAGCTAGTAAGAGTTGTGCAAGTAAACCCCACTCCCCTGGCCTCAAGAGTCGCACTAACGACTGAAGCTAGAGGCTGTGGTCTTTAGCGTCCTTGTTAGCATTCCTGCTTCCCAAGTCTGAAATGCTGGTTTTAAATCCCGCTCGGAGCAGTGCGAGTAGAATCGGATGTGGTTACATTAGCTGCTTTCCCACTGTCAAGTCAGTGCTAACAATGTGCTGGGCAGGGCCAATATCCTTGGACCTTGAGCACTGAGGTCAAAATCAAGCTCAGTTCCAATGTTGGGCCAGTAGCCCCGCAGTGATTACCTAAAAACCCTACTTTAACATGGTTTGAGCAATCGTTTCTGTCTCAGTATACTGTTACCCTTTCAGTCAGAGCAACAGAGGGAGCTCACTGACAGAAAACAGGAGTTATGAGTTATATGAGTTAACCGGACTATATATATATATAGTTCATGACATATGCAAATGCATTGGAGAAGTCCGGTATCAACAAAGGCACAGCGAAGAGACGGGTGAAACATAATTGTATACGATTTGTTTAATTGATTTGTCTCTGGTATTTCCCATAACCATGCGTATTTATTATGGTAATGGTTAGAGTAAGTAGCTTTAAGCCCCGGGTATACTTCGGCCGCCCGCGTTCGTGCACCGTCCGCATGATGTAATTTTCGAGATCGCGCGGACAGTGCGCGTGCAACAGCGCATGCGCAAGCAGGATAGAACATTCCACTAGGTGGCAATACGCGCAGTACTGAGCACAATGTGCAGACGTCGAAGAAGAGTGTGTTAAGAGCGATTCAAAAACAAGACGTGTAAACTCAGAAGCATGCTTTCTCCATCGCTTTTTTATTCCTCTTCTCTTGGTGTATCTTCTGAACTATGTTGCAATGGTGGATGCTAGGGCTGGGCGATATATCGCATGCGATTGTCACGCGCATTTCGTCAGTAAAGCCGGTTCCCTGATTACCGCTAAATCGCCATCACCTGCTTTCAAATGGAGCGGCATTAAATAGACAGAGCCGTAGATCACTGACAAGATACGCAATATCGCGTTCATTATCGAAGGCGATTCATCTGCGATATGAACGTGATATTGCGTAGCTTATCAGTGAACTACAGCTCTGTCTATTTAATGCCGCTCCATTTGAAAGCAGGTGATGGCGATTTAGCGGTAATCAGGGAACCGGCTTTACTGACGAAATGCACGTGACAATCGCATGCGATATATCGCCTAGCCCTAGTGGATGCACTATTTTTCTTCTCCGATCATGCCCAGCGAATGTTCGGTTGATGACACGATGTCTGGTAAAGAGTATAGAAAAATTGTACTGCGCATATGTCGAACTCGGTCATCCGCGCGCATCCGTGGTTAGTATACTTTGAAATATGCGCAGACGCGACTGCGCACGTGACGCGTCCGGGCACGGAAAGTGAAGTATACCCGGGGCTTTTAGAATCGCATGTAAATATATTTTTGATTCATACGGTGATCCCATCGGATCTCAATCAGAAGTTATTTCAGACACTCGCTGATGTCTGAAAATGAGTTGAGCTGAAAATGGTTTTAAAATGTCTTAAATGTTGAAGTTTGCTTGTAGTCTAATATGAAGCATGTGAAATGAGCAGGGGTGTTGACCCTCTCCTGACTCAAGTAAACTTCGCCTTTTGTTCATGACCACTCCTCAAGCCCCAGCTGGCCTGCTTTAAATCAAGGTATTTGCCGATGAAAGCCCGATCAAGCCCCGGAAGTGACAGCGGAAAAGCAACTATTGGTGCCGTGACCCGGATGGGAATGAGGTTTAGAGGGGTGAGTGTTATGGAGGCCAGCTAGTAAGAGCTGTGCGGGTAAACCTCACTCTCTTGACCTCAAAAGGTGCCCGCCTCCCATGCCTGAAACCATTGGGATTATAAACGCACAATATAATGTTAGTTAAGAAATGAAGAGCTTTATTAAATACACTGCCTTTAAGCCAAACCATGCCAGAGGTACCTGGAAAGAAGCCCTTCAAAACTGAGCCAAATGCTTGCTTTTTATAGGCACAGATAGGCTTCTCACCAATTTCGCTTTCACTGAAGTAAAATGCTGATCCTGAGGCTTTGACTTGCTGTATCAGTGCAGTAGAACAGATTCAGAATATCAGATGTCAACTCTTTTTTTCTGATGAAAAAATTTGTAAAGAATACCAGCATACAGGCAGCAGTAAAATTAGCCTGTGAGCGAACCAAAAGCCAGACAGTGTTTGTGTGGAGGGAAAGTTTACTTAGACAGAAGAAAAAGAAGCAGAGGGTGGTGGGCTGGATTGAATGTCAAAAACAGGGCTGGGAATAGGATATTAATGCCCAGAAACACTTACAGAAATTCTCCAGTAGCTGAAGTCAACTGGATTCTGGGACTTTCTGTTGTTACAACAGCAATTTGAGAGGCTGATATTTATTTGAAAATGACTGAATAATTCCACCCGTGCTGAAGTAAAACCTCCTTTACTTTCGTTACCTCAAGGCCAACTGTCTCAAATTCATAGGACTTTGAGCTCTCTTTTATGTCCTCATAGATCAATCAGAAGTCAAATTACCCATGCACAATGCAGTTATGGGTTTCTTAGCCAGGGGTCCACATAACTGGTGCACAGGTGTGCATGCGTGGTAAAAAAATAAACGACGCGCACCACAATTTTTACCAATATTTTTGAGGACTGGTTCACAGGGACACGTTTACTTACTGGAGTAGGATTTTTCTCCATCTCTGGTAAGATAGCAATCATGATAATAAGTGTGTTCTTTAATTATTAGGTGTGCAACAGATTGCAGTTAATCCGTTATCAGTGAAAGTTTATAATTTGGATGTGTTTTGTCTGGCCAATTAACATATTCAAACGGCGAAGAGGCGAAAATCGGTACTCACGAGCTGTTATTTGTGCACACAGCCTCACACCCCTGCGCACGCAGAGAGAGAGAGATAGACAGCGCTCAAACACCAAATTATAAGTTAACTTGCGCTTTAATGGACACATACACACAAAATTATGTCAAAATACCTGTCTCGGCAAGTATTCTCTCAGTTGTGTCATAAGTGAACAGTTGAGAAAGAATCCGGATGTGTGTCAGTTATTCGTGCTTTCCTTCTTAAAGTGATAGCAGCCTAATATTCTTGCTGTTGTCTGTCTCATTAATGTTAGTAAAATAAAAAAATCATTATCATCATCTACCATGTTTGATAGAAAAGAAGATAGTGAGGAGAGCAGTCAGGAGGAAAGTGATGAGGCTTTTAGGATAAGAGTGTTGCGTAAAGTGTGAGTACCAAGCAAGATCTCTAGGTGCTTCCTTGAGAACCATACCAAAAAAAGTTATGTGCACCCCTGTTCTTAGCCCTTCTTTCCATACCGTACATGATTTTTTTTTTAGCAGAAAGCTGTCCTAATTGAGAAACAATACATTTTCTTTAATATGATTTGTAATAATGACAGAATGTTCATATTAGGTAAACTACTTTGTTAAATACAAAAAAATATTTTTGGACTTTTCAGATAATTTGACCTTTTAATGACATGGCAAGATTAGTTTAGGTTGTAAAATGTAATTTGGGGCAACCTCCCAAAAATGTAATGATATTGATGAATTAATAATTCAAGTTATTTGTAAAAAAAAAAAAAAAAAACTTACTACCTTGAAAAATATATTTAAAAATACATTCACATGCATTCAAGATTTATGGAAAATGTTTACTTTTTATTTGATGGTTACAACACAATTTACAATTACAGTATTTATACATATTTTGAATTAGCTTTTTTATATTTTCAGTTTTCATTTGAATTTTAGTTTAAGTTTTATTAATTTTCTTATGTGTTTTTGTCATTTTAATTAGTTTTATTTCATGTCTATTTAGTAGAACTGCACAATTCTGGATAAATTGAGAATGAGATCACGATTCTCCCACGAATCTGAGTAGACAACTATAAATACCATGTGATTTACTAGAGGTTCTGACAAAATGTTAATTGCTGCAGTCTATTTTAAAAATATTTAATTAATTGGAATTAATCATTTTTTGAGAAAAAGCTGTGATCGTACTTGTCAAAGGTTTAATAGACATAGCTGCATCATTGTCATTTAGGAATAAGATCGCGTGGGTGTTTGAACTGGTATCGCAGTCTTTTAAATATTAATCATGCAGGGGTGCATTTCCCAAAAGCAACTATGATCTTAAGTTCTGTCATCACCAATAAACTAAAGTTCAATGGAATTTACGACCATAGTTAGCTAATGATGTTAGCTAGTTCTTCACCTAATTTATAATGTGTTTGTTTTCAGCTTTATATAAATTAACGAAAAATTGTAATCTTAGTTTACTATAACAACACTGCACCACATTACATTTTTTAGAGCGATTACATTTAAACATTCACTGAAAATGGCATTTCAAAAATCATATGAAAAACACATGAATAAAAGAGTAGATTACTAAGAATGTGGCACATCCATTTTAAACTAGATTTTAAGAAGAATTTCCCTTTTCTCTTATTTTTCATTGACCCTCCTATAGCAGAAATACAAGGTAAGAAACATCTGAAATTGTCAAATATATCACCATGTGATGCCCCTTATAGACTAGACAATATTGTCCTTCCCTGTCTACAACGTGGATGGAGACACTTGCACCATGGTAAAGGTGAAGGATCATGCCTAGGGCACATTCTAGCCCTCGTGAAATCTAATGCTGTGGCTGGAGAACACAGACACAATGAAGGACTTCAAAGGGCAGGTGCAGAAACTTCATCTCCACAACGTTGTGGTAGGGTTACCTCATGTGGTTAAGAAAAACAGACTCAAGCACAATGTTTCCAAAGGAAGTAATGGTCAAGATGATTCACACTCACTTTAGCACTGAGGCAAGTCGAATCTTTTCGTACATGGTCATTGAGTTTGTCTCATGATTGGTCTGCAAGCAAAACCCTAAATAAAGCCAAAAATGCAAGAAGAGGAACATTTCTGTGGCACTACACGCTGCCAAACACTGTGGGAAATACTGACAGGCTTGGATCACATTTCCATAAACAAATACTCAACTTCCTGAACGTGCAAAATCCAGGAAAAGAAGCAAGGACGGATGCAACTCAGCTTGTGAATACAGAGAACACACCTCCCAATACATATTTAAATATGAAAATATGAAAAGACAGGCCCCTCACCATGACACAAACACACTTAACGTTGAGCATGGCCACTGTCACTGAAAGCACTTGTTTTGTTTTTGTTTTTTGTTCGTTTTGCAATAAGATAACACACATGAAATATTGGCAAAAGTCAAAAACTAGTCCAGGTCAGTCAATATATTGCGGTTTAGTGCAAAGCCAAGGCAGTTTTGAAAGGTTGTGAGGTAAATAACACTGATTAAAAATATATATTTTTTTAAAAGTACAAACAAAAAAAACGTATTTAAACTCTAATTGACTATCTGAATGTAGTTGTTAGTATGACCTAGAATGTAAAAAACTTGATCTCTCTCACACACAAACATAAACATATGTTACATACTGTTGTCACAAAGCACAGACTGAGAAAAACCTTTTTGGTCCCTTATAAAATACATTTCCCCTAAAAGCATTTATTTGGCAAATGAACTTCAGAATATGAAACTGAACGTTGAAACATTGAACTCACTTACCTACAACAACACACAGCACGTCAACCAGGACGAAGAGTTTCTTTTTCCTCATGTCCGTCATAATTTCTTTAGCTCGGATGCACTTTAAAATTAGTACTTTAAAAGTCACTTCATTTATGTGATAATGTCAAAGATAATCCAACTGGAGGAAAAAAAAAAACAAACTGAACGCGACCAGTATTGCGAGTTCTTCCGGCTCTGCTGTGTACCTGCGCTGTTCGTTCTTTACTTCAGCTCATAGGTGACGGTGAAGTACTCGCGTCCTTTACGACTTTATATATCTACAACTTCAAAAGCTGACGGCAGTGCCGCGTTGGTGCACATATTGCTTTTGTAAAAAAAGACTTGTGTTCAACCCTCCAGCTGATTTGTAAGGACGCATCCACTCCTTTCCCAAAAGAACGCCACTGTGTTCCCACTCGCGCTCGCGCTGTGTCCACACCTTGAGCTGACAGTGTGGGGCGCGCCTGCGCAAACGCGTTCTGCATGGATAAATCTCTGCACTTTGAGCTGAGGAACATGACACACTCACAGGCCTACTTTTATGGCATATCATTCCATAAATATGAACCTGGCCAATTATTTCTACAACATTTATAAGAAGGCCTATCTATCTATCTATCTATCTATCTATCTATCTAGCTATCTATCTAGCTGTGTCTGTCTTTTGAGCGCAGGATTGGATTTGGTGTAGGCTAGTCATGGGATGGTTTGCTAGTAGCTGTTTTTAAATTCTTTGGGAATATTTTTAGTTGATTGCCTGAACACACCTCCTAGAATATGATTATATGACAACAAATAGTGTGATTTTACCATTTTAAGTTAAGGGAACACCTAACTTATTTTTAACACGTGAACATCGTCACAAGTTAACCCAGCTAACAATTTTTGGTCACTAGAACCTTATGGAAACGTTACTGCTTGGTTGCAAAAATATTAAAATTATATTAAATAAAAGACAGTACCTTATTTTTTGGTTGCCCTGGGTATAGCAAACATTTTAGTAGTTTAATTCCCGGATGCTTCATAGATGGTAATATTCAAACGAGGCTTTCATAATGTAAAAAACTATCACTGATGATTAATACTGATTTATTGTAGCCTACTGAGATGTGACGTCACCGATTCAGGACATATATGCAATTACTATTCATTAGTAATACAAAGTTTTTCAAAGGTCAAGCCTAGAATGTAGGGTGTAAACTGAATGATTGCGTCTCAGTTCAGCTTTCTTTATTTCGTTTCATTTGTATGTTAATCTGCCCTCTAGTGGACACTAACAGGTCACGCATTAAAGGGTTAGTTCACTCAAAAATGAAAATTCTGTCATTTATTACTTACCCTCATGCCGTTCCACACCCGTAAGACCTTCGTTCATCTTCGGAACATAAATTAAGACATTTTAGTTGAAATCCGATGACTCCGTGAGGCCTCCATAGGGAGCAATGAAACTTCCTCTCTCAAGATCCATAAAAGGTACTATAAACATATTTAAATCGGTTCATGTGAGTACAGTGGTTCAATATTAATATTATAAAGTGACGAGAATATTTTTGGAGCGCCAAAAAACTAAACAAAATAAGGACTTATTTAGTGATGGCTGATTTCAAAACATTGCTTCATGAAGCATCGGAGCACAAATGAATCAGTGTGTCAAATCATGATTCAGATCGCGTGTCAAACTGCCAACGGCTGAAATCACGTGACTTTGGCGCTCCGAACAGCAGATTCGATACACTGATTCATTTTTGCTCCGAAGCTTCCGGAAGCAGTGTTTTGAAATCAGCCATCACTAATAAGTCGTTATTTTTCCTGTTTTTTGGCGCTCCAAAAATATTCTCGTCGCTTTATAGTATTAATATTGAACCACTGTACTCACATGAACCGATTGTGTGGAACAGCATGAGGGTAAGTAATAAATGATAGAATTTTCATTTTTGGGTGAACTAACCCTTTTAAACTATAACAGCAGTTGAACAGCAGAAAATTATGTTAACATTACTAAATAGCTTCATTAAGCAGTCTACACATTTACATAAATGAAAACAGAGCACAGGAAAATATTCATGCTTCAGAGATATGACGAGCAGTCAGCTGGGATGTCAATGGTCATTATGACTTGACGGAAAAGAGACAACAAAATAAAATATATAGTGTGGGACTGGTTGTCACGAGGGGTGTATCTCAATAACTAAAAGACAGAGTTTGTTTTCATTTTTTTTATTATTATTTACAAAATATAATAACAGGGACAATAAATCAACAGGAGGAGTAATACATAAATTGCTTAAAAAAAAAGTAAAATAAGTCAAGGTGGTGTTTGTCTCCCTTTCGTATGTTCTGAACCTTGTGTAAACTATAGTCAAAACTTAAAGCCAATTATAAAAACATTTTTGAATCTGAATGTATAAAGGGAAGTGAATGATGATACATGATGCTTTTAAATTCTAAATAACAGAAGTCCAGTCACAATTGAGGTACTAAACTAGATTCGACAGTGCCGGTTTCTCTGGATAGCGAAGGATTCTGGGTAGTATGGAGGGCTGACAGGTTGTGGCTTCACGCAAAGACAACTGGCTGCAAAACCTGAGAAACTTAATAGAGTGAATCCGTCACTTACATCAGGATTTGTTGGCGAAGCATGGAGCGTATATTCATAAACCATTAAAAAAACCCTCTTCAACACTTAGTACTGAAGTACCGACGGACCAGACCGAGAGGGAAACGATCGAAGCCCCTGAGGAACTTGTGTTTTTTATTGCACAAAGAAGAACCTACAATGGGAAAGCCAGAATCTCATAAAGGGTATCGCAACAAATGAAAGGACGAAACAACTGCATTAGTAGTTCATTCTTGATGATATCTTCTTTACAAGTAAAACATTTTATGCTTTAACAAAAAGAAATAAGCGATTTAAAAATTTAAGTTTTGAGAGCTTATAAGAACTACATGCAATGAAGGGCTTACCAAAGTTCTATAAAATGAGACCATCAAACTTTTCTTACAATTAGGAAGCTTACAATTAGGTAGTTAAAAACACTTTCATTGCATGTAGTAGTCTGAAAGAGACAACCAGCTCCCTAAAACACCTGGTTACTAGTTTAGTAGAAGACGCATGGTTTAAACGAGGAATTCTTGAACACATTCCTTAAAGGGATCGTTCTGGCAAAAATAAAAATTCGGTCATTTATTCACCCTCATGTCCTTCCAAACCTGTATGACTTACTTTCTTCTGCAGAACACAGTAAAAGTAAGTCAATGTGGAAAATTTTGGGGGAAAAGTAGGAGAAACGGGAAAGAAGTTTCTGAAAATAAAATAAAAGTAGTGTATTTTTGGATTACCTTTATGCTACCTTGATGTATTTTTTGGAGCTTGTAAGTTTTGGACCCCATTTACTTTCACTGTATGGACAAAAACATTTTTTTTTTTTATTTAAACAGGTTTGGAATGACATGAGCTTGAGTAACGGTGACATAATTCTCATTTTTGGTTGAATTATCCCTTTATTTCAGGCTTTTCTGGAGTAGCCTGAAGACAACTGCAAACTCAGTCGTCACATTTGCTTAGATCTGGAATGTTTCTCTTCGCTGAACAGGTGAGTTGCTGTGTTGGATGGGTGTGGAGCAGATGGAGGAAGGTGGACACAAGAGGCTACCGAGTACCCCAAAATCTGGGACGGATGGGACAGGCGAGGAAGGCAAAGAAAAGTCCATTTGAAGCCTCCGTGAGGCAACATACTCTGAGCAGGCAGGTGCAGGATCTTCAGAGAAAGACCCCAGTTGTAGCTGGTTAAGACCTGCTCCCAGGAGCCCTGAGTCTGGCTGGGAAAAAGGGACGGAGTGGCTAAGAGGGAGCGAGGACAAGTAAAGCTGGGTGGCCGGGGAGGCTAAGTCTGGCATCTGGAGCGCTTGTGGGAGAGGCAAAAATTGTCTGAACAGCTGCTCCCCCTGTGGGCTAGAACAAGAACCTGCACATAGTTCCAGCTCCCCAATGTTTTGCTCAGAACCTGAAGAAACAAGAAACAGGCATATCAAGAAAAATCAGTCGAGCGTTTGGGGAAAAACAGAAAAGGGGGTGGAGGGGGAAGAGTAGATGTATGAGGAGTTTCTGTTTTACAATTTAAAACACATGCACAAAGAAAACTTTTCCACAGACTTTTCCACTCTGTTTATTCTTGTAGTGTTTGGGTCATTCCTGTTATGCAGTACCAGATTTAACAAAGATGCTTTGGTCATGTTCAGACATTTAAACTTTATTAATTATAGCTTCCTTATTTTCACAATGGTATGTAAATATAACAGGGTGGAAATAAAGAAATTAACAGGATGGAACTGAACAGGATGTAAGCAAAAAACTAAGGTTAGATACTTAGTTTATAACAATCTTTTGAAATTTTGATATTATACAAGTGTTGTTTTTATAAACTAAAACTATTAAAAATAAATTTCATTAATCGAAATAAAGCTGAAATAAAATAATTTATAAATATTAGTTAGCATTCTAATTTTAATCTAACTGAAATAAGTTTGAAGTACTAAAATTACTAAAACTGAAACAAAAATAAATTAAAAGATAAACAGGAATATTAAAAAATGAATAAAAATGACAAAACATAAAATCACTAAAACAAACTAAAATAAAAAAAAATGTTAGATCAAAATATTAATAAATATTTTAATATCAAAACACTGATGTAAACAGATAAAGTTTCATGCAGATATCAGTAATTTTATCTAACAGTGAGGAACAGGATGGAAAGCAATACTGAAGACACAAAAAAAAATTGAAAACTAAAAACCTACCCCCATTTTTGATTAGATACAAGAAAAAAAAAGTATATATATATATATATATATATATATATATATATATATATATATATATATATATATATATACACACACATATATATAATTTTATATAATATATATATATATATTTTTCAGGAATATTCATATATTATTCATATGATTTCCATTTTTAAAAATTGAGTTTAATATTTTTTATATAATAAAAAAAGTGAGTTTAATATTTTATTCACTATATGAAGATATGATATGAGCATGAAAAAGTACTACATAACAGGAATGATCCATTTCCTGGGACATCTATACTTCTGTTTTTACCTGTGTCTGTCAGTTTTAGGTTGTCTGTGAGCAGCAAGCTCAGGGCTTTAATAGGAAGCGCGGTGTGCGTTTCCGTCGTGGACGACCCTGAAACTGAGCTGCACAATTCAGGCTCTCCTCTGGATTGTACGACCAAATGAAAGGTGATGAAACATAAAAGAACACAAACACAATAGGAAAAATGCTGGCAGATGGAAAACATGAAACAAATCATAACTCTTTGACCATCCAGACCAAAACCAAGAAAATATGCATTTATGCTGGACATAAACAAATGAATATAAATGAAGAAGCTTGTCAAAAATTAAGAAAATGGCCACAATGGAAGGTTCCATGAACTCATATGGATGTGGAAAAGTATGTATAATATCCAAGAACTAATAAAGCATACCTTGTTTATCCAGCTCCATGACAGCAGGTGGCGATGGAGGCTGGAGTTGAATGGAAGACCTACTTGGCAAACCTTGATTGGCACCTTCCACGTCGCCAGTATCCGGCTCAGCATCCTCTCTAAGAGACACATAAATCATTTAAATATCATCAGATCATTATTAAAAATGTGAAAACTTTTACTATATTTTGCCTTCAGTGTGAAAAAAAATTCCTGTTTTGTTTAATTTTTCTTAAAAATATAAGCCTCCACTTTTTATATAATTAATTCAGCTTAAATTGCTTTTAATCAGGCAACGAAATAAAATTATTCAAATAACCTGTTCATTTACACCAGGGGTGGGGAACGTTGATCCTGGAGGGCCATTGTTCTATAGAGTTTAGCTCCAACCCTAATTAAACACACCTGAAGCTATTCAAGGTCTTCAGGATTACTAAAGTTACAGGAAGGTGAGTGTTTTTTTCAGGGTTGGAGCTAAACTCTGCAGGACAATGGCCCTCCAGGATCGTTCCCCACCCCTAATTTAAACCCTTCTGCACCACTACATTATTACTTTTTCAATTTCTACATTTACATTTATGTATCTAGAAGATGCTTTTAGTTTCTTGTGTGAGAGTCCTTACTCAGAAAGAAACAAGCAAACAAACATAATACACACACACACTCACGTGTTCCCAGATGGTAGATTGCACTTTTTCCGACCCAGCTTAGTGGCCTGCTGTGTGAAATACTCATGCCGCTCTGATTTCTTCCACATGTAGTAGTACTCTACACACTCACCCACCGAGCGTGTGCGGACCTGGGTGAGGGCAAATAAGAGAGACCGACACATTAAGGCGCTCTCATTTCTCTAAAATAGGTGGAAACATCAGCAGCAATCCCTACTGGGAAACAATATATGTTATGAGACAAATTTGGTGCTCACCTTGTTGCCCTGTATTAGGTGGAAGTTCTTCCCATAGGCACGGTAACCATGCTCAAAGTTACGACACTCCTCCTCACTCCAGGCACAAAGCTCTTCTGGAACATTTTTTCAAATTGAGATTACCCAGCTATACATATCAGGATGCATTTAATTATAGAAAGAAAGGAATAGAAAAAGAGACAAGGAAGGAAAAGTACAGAGGTCTTACCATTGAAAACCTTGACATTAAAGCGATATCTTCTTAGTGCCTCTTCTGCATTAAAGTTACATTTTACTAGTTCATAAAGAGCCTACAAAAGAGATGGAATGAAAGAATAAGTGCAACCAATGAAAGATCAAAATAACACCCACCCACCAGACAATAAAAACGTACAATGAGATACAAAAGAATCAGACCACTAGTGAAAATGCATCTGTGTAATTTCAGGATGTCTTAGTATTTGGCAAGTTGCCACTTTGCTTTAATGACAGCAGCACGAGAGTTGCATGAACTCCACAAAACCTGATGATCATGTTTTCCAACATGGTTTGGAGTTGGATACTATGTTTCTTATTTATTTATTTTGAATGTCACTACACACATTTGCAAGAAAATCTTTAAGAAAGTACCGGGTAGGAAAACCTGATTCATTTTGCACAGAGTGGTCTACTGATACTGATACTTTTAACTATGGAGTCCCACTGGGCTCTATTCTTGGACCATTATAATTTCATATTTATTTATTATATATAATTTTATATACACTATATTGCCAAAAGTATTGGGACACACCTCCAAATGATTGAATTCAGGTGTTCCAATCACTTCCATAGCCACAGGTGTATAAAAATCAAGCACCTATGCAGACTGCTTCTACAAACATTTGTGAAAGAATGGGTCACTCTCAGGAGCTCAGTGAATTCAAGCGTGGTTCTGTGATAACTTGCCACCTGTTCAATAAGTCCATTCATGAAATTTCCTCACTACTAAATATTCCACGGTTAACTGTTACTGGTATCATAACAAAGTGGAAGCAATTGGGAACAACAGCAACTCAGCCACGAAGTGGTAAGCCACGTGAAATCGCAGAGCGGGGTCAGCGCATGCTGAGGCACACAGTGCGCAGAAGTCGCCAACTTTCTGCAGAGTCAATAGCTACAGACCTCCAAACTTCGTGTGGCCTTCAGATTAGCTCAAGAACAGTGCGTAGAGAGCTTCATGGAATGGGTTTCCATGGCTGAGCACCTGCATCCAAGCTTTACATCACATGCAGTGGTGTAAAGCACACTGCCACTGGACTCTAGAGCCATGGAGACGTGCTCTCTGGAGTGACGAATCAAGCTTCTCTGTCTGGCAATCCGATAGACAAGTCTGGGTTTGGCGGGATAACGGTACTCGGTAACTGCATTGTGTCAAGTGTAAAGTTTGGTGGAGGGGGATTATAGTGTGGGGTTGTTTTTCAGGGGTTGGGCTTGGCCCCTTAGTTCCAGTGAAAGGAACTCTTAATGCTTCAACATACCAAGACATTTTGGACAATTTCATGCTCCCAACTTTGTGGGAACAGTTTGGTGATGGCCCCTTCCTGTTCCAACATGACTGCACACCAGTGCAGAAAGCAAGGCCCATAAAGACATGGATGAGTGAGTTTGGTGTGGAGGAACTTGACTGGCCTGCACAGAGACCTGACCTCAACCCGATAAAACACCTTAGGGATGAATTAGAGCGGAGACTGCGAGCCAGGCCTTCTCGCCAACATCACTGCCTGACCTCACAAATGAGCTTCTAGAAGAAGACACACTCCTAAACCTTGTGGAAAGCCTTCCTAGAAGAGTTGAAGCCGTTATAGCTGCAAAAGGGGCCAATTCCATATTATCCAAGGGCCAATTCCATTGTCATTAAAGTTCATTCACATTGGCCAGGTACAGCATGTGATGCTGGTGGAAGAAAAGGTTTCCTGACTAGCTCCTCCAAAATACCCCAAAGTGGCTAAATAATATTCAGATCTGTTGACTGTACAGGCCATGGGAGATGTTCAACTTCACTTTCATATACATCAAACCATTCTGTCACAAGTCTTGCTGTGGGTATTGGTGCATTACCTTGCTGATACACAGCACCCCCTTCAAAGTACAATGTTTGAACCTTTGGATGCACGTTCCTCCAGAATGGCTTGGTAGTCCTTGGCAGTGACATGCCCACTAAGCACAGTAGGAAATGCCATGATTTTGCAGCCCAAACCATCACTGATCCACCCCTGTTCTTCCCCCGTGTGGGAAAGACAGTGAAGGTCAACTCAGACAACAATACATGTTTCACATTGTCCACATTCCAGGATTTGCACTCTTGGAACCGACATTTGGCACTGGCATGAGTGACCAAAGGTTTGGCTATAGTAGCCCAACCATGAATATTGACTCTGTGGAGCTGTGAGTTGGGCAGCTATAGTTTTATGTTTTTTGGATACATTCCGGGTTAGTACCCAGACATCCCTTTCAGACAGCTTCCTCTTGCGTCAACAGTTACTCCTGTTGGATGTGGTTCATTTTATGTGGTGGTATTCTGACATTACCCTGGATACCAGAGCTCTTAATACACCACAAGGACTTTCTGTCCAGGTCACAGATAAGCTGGTGAGACAAGTACCAACAATTGGTCTTTTGAACTTTGATATAACTCTCATTATGTTGTGTGGATTGCAATATTTTATGTACAGCTGTGTTATTGCTCTGCTAATTCAACACACTCTGCTCTTACTGATGGAATGTAAAATCAGTGAAGATTGGCCACCAGGCGGCGCATATATAGGCATGAATCCTTCAACTCTATATTGGCCAGTTAGATATACACTCGCGAACTTCCCTAAGCACTTACCCTCAGGGGAATCCCCACAGCCATTTTGAAGAGCGTTCAACTTCGTCAAGTGGATAAGGGAAGTTTAATTGGACAGACCCTCGGCCCCTAAATTTTGACGGAGTCTACTCTATATGAACATTTCAGGCAGATCTATAGACCACAATGCAACATGATTGTGATGTCACAGCAGGCCGCGCCTAATTCACCCCCACCCCACACAACTCTACACTGTAAAAAAAATCCCAGTAAAATGTACAGTAAAAAACCAGCAGCTGTGGTTACCAGAATTTTACCATAAAAAATACGGTAGCAACGTAAAAAAAAAAAATCTGTTAAATTTACGGTAAAATAACATATTTCATTAACAGATATTAATGTTAATTTACCAACCTAATGAAGTACTAATATCTGTTTTGTACCTTTATAATACACTGACAATCACCAAACACAGTGGTGATGAGAGTCACATGATGAATCAAAATTCATCACAAGCTAAGGAGGACAATACTAATATATAGAAGGTGCACACAGTGTCATTCACACACACACACTAAACACCATCATGGTAACACACATGACATTTTAAAAATGCAATAAACATTAATTTAACAACATTAGGTGTAACATAAAACCCTAATGTACATAACTGATTAGAAAAAAATTAGAAAAACTAAGAAGAAACTGAGTTATTTCAACGAAAATATATCAAATGTGAAGTGTCACGCAGGGAATTGTGGGAATGTCAATTTACGGTTTTTCACTGTAAATTTTTACAATGAATTGTTATTTTCACTTCCAAAAACTGTGAATTTAACGGTATTTTACCGTAAAATTACATAAAATGTACCATTAGATCTATTACAGTTATTCACCGTATATAGTACGGGAACTTTCTGTAAACCAATTAACAGTTTTTCACCGCAGCATTTTTACAGTCTTTTACTGTTAAAATCACGGTCATTTTTTACAGTGTAGTGTATGTATAGTGAGTTATTTTGACATTTAACTAAATTAAATATTTGTAGCTACCTTAGGCTGACTGTTTTTTAACAGTTATAGTTTATTGTATTGTTATTTTCATTTGTGTATTTTTTATATTTAATATAAATATATGAATATATTAATATTTAATATGTTTATATTTAATTTTTTAACCACCCAAGCATACATAGAGGCCTATAGAATGGTACGTAAAAAATTAAAGAAAAAAAGACTCAATCAGCTCCTTATCGGATTCCAGGGTGTTCTATTTAAACACGTTGCAATGGTTCCACCAGTAGTGGACCAGTGCAATGTAAGAAATGACATACATCCGCGTGAACGAGAAGGAGGGAAGTTAGTGAGGGAAGGGCATAAAAATTGTCGAACACATCATACACTATGATTTGTCATAATTAATTAAACAATTCAATAAATTAGTCTAGTAATCAGTGTTGTTATTGTTAACTAAAGCTTAAAATATTAAACAGAAATGTTGCCATGGCAAATAACTGAAATATGTGTTGAAGTACTACCATTACTAAATCTGAAATTACTAACATTACTGAAACATATTAATAAATGCTGTAAAAATATCAAAATTCAATATAATAATAAATGCTATAATAGTACATAAATAAAACTCAAATAAAACTGTTGGCATGCTCCACCCCCCCCCCCCAATTCAGACACTTCCAAATTGCATGAAAAAATGCTGAGTGATTCAACCCAACCTGCTCATTGTCTTTGACTATATCTCCTGTGTTCAGAGTGTTTGTAGGTCCATTGTCACTCCCTTTTCTCTGGACTTCAAGCAAAAACTTCTCTACTGCCAGACTGGACAACACATCTGGAGTCCACAACAACTGGTCCTCATTTTCATAGGCTGGGGATAACAGTAACAAAACAGGTGTGGGTCCCAGTGGACTCTGCAGGTCGGTTATGCAAAATAGACCACTGAAACCACAATCCTGGAGCCAGTGTAAAGGACACTAGCCAAGAGAAGACACTCACCTCTTTCATAAAAAGTGTGTGTACAGAGAGCAGGAATTATAGCCTGATACTGGGGGCCCACCATGATGTCCTGATAACCAAAATAAGGCACAAAAGCATTACTAAATTTTTTTTAACCCCCATTAAGATTAAGACATTTTTGAATAGTTATAAAATATTATTAATTCTATTTTATGGATACAACTGTTCAAACATTTATTCTCACCATTAGTGCATTTAATTGATCACAAATACAATAAAACAGTAATATTGTGATATAATAATACAAAATTAAATAATTATTACAAAATAACTGTTTTCTATTTGAATATATTTTAAAATTTAATTTATTCCTGTGATGGCAACACTGACATAATCCTTCAGAGGTTTGCTACTTTGCAAAAGTAATTCACTTTGACAAAATAAATGAGTATTAATTTCTTTTAAAAATAACCCCTAATGGTCATGTTTTCTAACATGAAATTTGTAAGAACTGTGTCAGAAAACTTGACATTTCTATTCATTTTGAACAGAATGGCCTACTGATACTTTTAACTATGGTGTCCCACTGGGCTCTATTCTTGGACCATTAAAATGTCATTATGTATAATTGTTAACTAAGGCTAAAACTTCTAGAATCATTTTTGTTCACTGAAATAAAGCTGAAATAACATAAAATATAAAAACAGTAAACTATACCATGAATCATTTTTTACCTTTCGGCCATCACTGGAGGGGATAGAGGTGCTTTCTGAGTCGTCTTCAGAGCAGCTGACTGAAGTGTCTTTGTCATCACCTAGCATGATTAAGGGTTAGTTCATCCAAAAATGAAATTTTGAAATTTCGTTTCACACCTGTAAGATCTTTGTTCATTTTCGGAACACAAATTAACATATTTTTGATGAAATCCAAGGGTTTCTGAACCACACATAGGCAGCAACGTCATTGTACGTTTTGAGGTCCAGAAAGGTAGTAAAGACATTGTTAAAATAGTCCACGTGACTGCAGAGGTTCAACCTTAATGTTATGAGGTGATGAGAATACTTTTTGTGCGTAAAAAACAAAACAAAAATAATGACTTTATTCAACAATTTTTTCTCTTCCCTGTCGGTTTTGCACATGCGTCTTGCTGCTCACGTGAACAGCGCAGGACAATACTGAGTAGGCGTTTGTACGTAAACACGGAAGCGCTGCACTGTGTTCACTACGTCAACAGCGTAGGAAACTGACAGGGAAGAGAAAAAATCATTGATTAAAGTCGTTATTTAGATTTTGTTTTTGTGCACAAGTATTCTCGACACTTAGTAACATAAAAGGTGCCCTAGAATTAAAAATTTAATTTACCTGTGGGGCACAGTTAAATAACAAGAGTTCAGTACATGGAAATTACATACAGTGAGTCTCAAACTCCATTGTTTCCTCCTTCTTATATAAATCTCATTTGTTTAAAAGACCTCCGAGGAACAGGTGAATCTCAACATAACACTGACTGTTATGCAACTTATTCAGAATCAAATGTTCCAAATAAATACTATACTCACATAATCTGATGTATGCATGCAGCATGCATGACGAACACTTTGTAAAGATCCATTTTGAGGGTTATATTAGCTGTGTGAACTTTGTTTATGCAATGATAGAGTCGAGAGCTCGGGAGGGGGCGGAGAGCGCAAGCAATTAAAGGGGCCGCAGCCTGAATTGGCGCATTTCTAATTATGCCCCAAAATAGGCAGTTAAAAAAATTAATTTAAAAAAATCTATGGGGTATTTTGAGCTGAAACTTCACAGACACATTCAGGGGACACCTTAGACTTATATTACATCTTGTAAAAAACGTTCGATGGCACCTTTAAGGTTGAGCCAATGTAGTCATGTTGACTATTTTAACAATGTCTTTACTTTTTTCTGGATCTTGAATGTGGTAATTACGATGTTTTCTATGGGGGATAAAAAACTCTCAGATTTCATGAAAAATATCTTAATTTGTGTTCTGAAGATGGGTTTGGGACGACAGGAGGGTGAGTACTTAATGACAGAAATTTCATTTTTGGGTGAACTAACCCTTTAAGAACAGGTTCGGAACAAGCCCAAACATTTTTAACAAAAGAAAATACATTTTTCATAGAAAATTACCACACACTAAATGTCTTATTTTGGTGTCACCAAGATTTATCACAGAAAAACATGATTAAGTTCTAAATGTATGTGCAGTGTGGACAAATTTAACAAAATATAAAAGAAAGAAAAATAAGGCAACTACCACTGACATTAAGAATATTTACTTAGGAGTTGAACAGTAAAACAAGAAGCATTGTAATGTGATGTGCTACCTCTCAGGTGGCATTGTAAGAGGTCAGATGCATGGGACGTGATGGAGAGTGTGAGGTCATCAACAGAGGAATGGTTGTCCACATCCTCCCCTCCTGAGAGCAGATCTTTACCTATCTGAACCTACAAAATGACTGACTTAATTTCCAATCATAAGCCATAATTTGTTACTTTCTAATTTTCCTAATGAAGCTCAAAGCATTTCAAGAATCTACTGATGAGGACAAGCACAAAATAAGAACATTTTCCATAGATAAGGTGCAGAAAGGGCATACTTGGTTTGAACATGGGGGGGAGGGAATACTTTTTAAAATATTTTTGTGGTAGCTTACTTATAACGCACACAAAGTTGATCTCCGCAACTAATATAATTCATTGTTTGCATAGGATACACAGGTATGAAGCACTTTATATCATTTAAGCATCTGGAACCTTTTCAGTTTGACAGAATTTTCTACTTCAAAATGCTAAATTCATTAGAACAAAACACATTTTACATGTAGAGAAAACTAGTGATAGTGACCTTGTCCAGTGTCATTTCAGGCAGACTAGCTGCCAGCTCATTTGGCTCCTGTTGTTGTTCCAGGACCGGATCAGGCATGTTGTACCCATAAAGTGCCAGAAGTTGCTCGAGGGGCATCTCACCACCCTGTGGAAAGGTAAATGAAACAATCCTTTTGTTAATAAGAAGCTAATCCAATCTATCAATGCAGAGCGAGAAGTTGTTTCACTCACTGAATGGGTTTTGGTTGCCATCTTTACCGCCTGTCTCCGCAGGGCCACCAGGCTCCTGTCCTGCTCCTCTAGGAACGTAGATGCCCGGGGAAGGGCCTCCAGTGGCCCCGCATAGCCCTGGTGGAAAATGTCTACACGACTGTGCCGTTGGTCCTTGGAGCCCATTCGCACAGCTAAAGCACAATGACAGCAGATAATTCTCAAAATATGTAGGCCAATTTAATGTCAGTTTATTCAGTTATAGGTCAATTACATTGGTAAATGTTGGTTAAATTTAAAAGTAATTATAAAAATGATTAACAAAAACGTTTTGAGAAAGGATGTTGCATTATATATATATATATATATATATATATATATATATATATATATATATATATATATATATATATATATACGAAGACAATTTGGAAAAATGAAATACCCTCACGTCAACCAACAACATCTCTTAAAGGTTATGACAGGCAAAATACCAAAATAACTTTCTTTTGAACATCTGAAATGAAGCACTTTTAGTAAAATGTATGACAGGTCATGCAACTCAAACAATATCCTTACAAAATTTTACAACAAAACCCATATTTTTTATTTTTTTTTTTACCAAAATTACATTGTTTAAATGAATGTTATTTACTCTTCAAACACTTTTAGACTATTTCAAGAAATATTCTACATGGTGAACATAGTGAATTATGTTAAAAAACTGTTATGAAGCAATTTTTCCAAGAGAAGATCTATAAGTTAGAATAGAATATTTCCCATACTAATTGTACTAGGCCTTTTAAAATATATAAGCCCTTACAACAATGTTCCATAGTCAACATAGTTTACACCAAAATATCAGTTATTGTTTCTACAGTACAAATGTGATAAGAAATTAATAAAAAAAATTGCAATATTAGCATCACTAAAAATAAAGGTTCCAAAAGGTTTTTTTTTGACAGTGATGCTATAGAAGTTCTTAGTGTGAAGAACATTTAAATAATCTAAAGAACTTTTTTCTACTATAAAGAACCTTTTGTGCAATGGAACTGTTCTGTGGATGTTAAAAGTTTTTCATGGAAGCATCAATGCCAATAAAGAACCGTTTGTTTTTAAGAGACATGTTCTAGTAACACAAACACTCTCTTTCCCTCATATAGCCTAACAAGCCTCCCTTAGTCTCCCAAAAATGACATTTTACCACAACATTGAACATAATTCTCTATGTTTACCTCATAGACACTTCTAGACTTGGTCTAAAACTCAAAGTAAATTGTTTTTAAGCAGCACAAACATGTTTAAAGTGTCTTTTCCTATTTTTTTTTTCATAACCGTTAAACGCATCTGTATGTGACCTCTTTGAGCTTTACTGAAGTTTGCAGCGGTTAGTCACTCAGGCGCTTTCCTGTAAGTCAGTGCTGAACATTTGCACTGTGACTCCGAACCGGTGCGAAAAGGAAACAGTTTTAGGGAAGTCGAGGAGGCAGTGACAGTATCTGAAGTTTTGAAAGTTTAGACCTGCCATCCGTCCTGCTCCGAGCGCACCTGGGACACACTTCAGCACCAGCGCTCGCGCAGCTCTCCAGTTGTTTCGTACGGCGCTCGATCTGGCGAATTAAACGCTCGTGAACGCGTACAGACAGAGAGATAGATAGAGTGGCGAAACGCTGAGGAGTGCTCCCATTTTAACTTCTTCCTTATTAGTGACCGTCTATCTTTGCCGTTTTCTGAGTCGGTCGATCAGACGGCCGGGATCTTAAGCTGTCTGTTAATGCGCGGCTGGCGGTTAAATTGTATCGGAGCGGTTGAAACATTTAATCCTTGTGTTGTTCTTCCCCCAAGCCCCGCAGCTCACTTACCTCCGCCATTCCGATTCTGCGCAAGCGGTGGAATGCCCGGATGTTGTGTAGAACTCCTATTGAACTCAACACACACTGATGATAGTCACCAAACTCTGTCATATTAATCATACAGTTCTCATATGCAGTGCATATATTTGTGTTAAATGGAAATGAATCCCACCGCTAACATAAGTGAGCAAAATATACTTAAGAGTCTGAAGGGTCTAAAATAGGCTAAGTTATCAACTATGAATGAAATTGCAAAGGTCTTGACTCAATGTGAGACTTTTTACATAGCTAGTGTAGTCACATAACCAGATGTTTAATTTTAGTTTGTGCCTCTGAAAGATGATGATCAGAGATCCATAAAAAAAGGTTACAAAACTACAACTACAACATTTGGTGCATCTGATATTTAAAGTGTTTATTAGGCTATTAATACATTTCCAACTGTTTTGCCTCATATTAATCATGATCACAATACATGTAAACATACTGTAGTTTATCAAATATTTATTTATCAAATACAGTAAATAGGCCTACAGTAATATTGTGAACTTTGTATTATAATTTATAATAATTCTGTTCTGTTTCATTACTCCAGTCTTCAGTGTCACATGATCCTCCAGAAATCATTCTAATATGCTGATTTGGTGCTATAGAAATATTTCTCATTATCAGTGTTGAAACTGCTTAATGTTTTTGTTGAAACCGTGCTACATTTGTCTTAGTATTCACATTGTAAGAAACATTTCCCGATAGATTTCAAAATATTATTATTAAATATATTAATATTAATTGATGTTACTTTGTTTGTTTGTTTGTAACTTTCTTTTAGGTCTTAACTTCCCACCCTCCCAATAGTTTTCCACAGGCTACAATTCTGACCAAGAATAAAACACATTCTTTAACTAATGTTTTGGGTTTATTTATTTACTTTGTTTCAAGGAGTAAAATACATATTCTCACTTAGAATTTGAAAAAAATAGGGATTAAATTGAAAAACCCACCGTCTCAATGTCTATGGTGGTTACAGCCTTGGCAATGCACGTGGTAAAGAGTCCATATGATATTTAAGTAGGCTAAAGTAAATTGAACTATTAAATCCTAATGCATGCAGTTCGGGATGACATGGATTTATTTAATCCAAAGATTTAATATACAAACCCAAAATCCTTTGGAAAACCACTTCAAATGTTAGTCTATTGTAAAGATCTTTTTTCTATGGGTTTATGGGTTGCCCTGTACGCTTAATAAAAAACTCCAGCTTGTCCAAAACACAGCAGCTAGAGTTCTTACTAAAACTAGGAAGTATGACCATATTAGCCTGATTCTGTCAACACTGCATTGGCTCCTATTAAACATCACATTCATTTTAAAATCTTGCTAATTACTATGGAGCCTCGCACATGAGGGGAAATAAAATAGTAGGCTACTGGGAAATAAAATAGTAGGCTAAATCGTGCACACGATTTACTATTTACGAATAAGTAAATCGTGCACATAATTTAGCAAATCGAGGGAATGAAATAGTAAACCGTCAGCACGATTTAGCAAATGGAGGCAACGAATTAGTAAATTGTGCACACAATTTACTTTTTTCCTGCATGTCATGTGCGGGGCTCCATAAATTACTCAAAAAAAGCTCCTCAGTACTTGAGTGAGCTCTTAAAGGTGCCGTAGGAGATCTGGGAAATGCTAACGTTAGCCTGCTAGCATTGAAAGCAAATCGCCATCCAAAGCCACGCCTCCTCCAGAACACATGAATGCACACACATACACAGCTGCTCTCGATAAAGTGTCACAAGAGATGGCCTTAAAGGTGCTAAAGAGGATCTTTTCGTCGACCGAGAAACCAAAGACTGTTAGTGAGTTTTTGAAATGAGCGCATGCGTAAGAACAGCCCCCCTCCTTCACAGCTCATTTCGAGGGAACGCCTCCCAAAACTCGTGCACGAGTATTGGAACACAAGTGTTTACCACCGGCATTCGCTGTGTCGTGTTAGTGGATTCATTATGTCGGACTCTCCACAGGTAACCCATAATCTGCAGTTGTTATTCCTGTCTCCTGACAAAAACATTGCATGCGGCGCCTGTAGAGTGTCGAAAGTTACTGGAGCGCGCAGCCGCACATGTCTCTCACAAGGAACGTCATGGCAGTGATTGACAAGCCAGTTGGCCAATCTGCACACTTCTCTCACAAGGAAGGTCACGGCAGTGATTGACAAGCCAGAGGGCCAATCGTTTACGCGATGATCGCGTAAACGATTGGCTGATGTTTTTAAGGCCCTACCTCGTGCACAGATGATGTATATTAATATTATTCCTATCAGTGCACCTAATAAATAGTCTTTTATCAGTTAGTAAAGACAGTTTCAAGTAATATTGCAAAAATGTATAAAACAAAACATCCTCTTTAGCACCTTTAAACTACCTCATGTTTCAAAGCACATATCTTTACAATAATAATGAACGTAAACAACTTTGTTCTTGACTGCTGCAGATTAATTTCGGTGTTGATACTGTTGACATGGAATCGCATAATTCCGAGTCTGAGGACGTGCTCTGGTTAGAACGTCATGGGTTGCCATCTCTTAATTACGGTAGTTATGGCGTGAACGCAGCATAAAGTCATTGTTTTGATTCAGTAGGAACTGTAAAAGGTGGCTTCTGTTTGTTTGCGGTGCTCCGTAACTGAGGTCTGTCTGCAATCTGTATAAACTGCATAGCATGAAACGCACTGATGACATATGATGTCTGCGCGAACATGGTGACAAGGGTATGTAAAAACTTACGCTGACAGGCAAGTAGGACATCGTATTATTTCATTCGGACCTAATATAATAATTGGATGAACATTTTATGATCATACGCCTTCCTGTTTCTGTGGAGAATCACATATTGCACCTTTAACGCATTATAGTCCTTCGTGTCTACTGTGGCCTCAAAATTCTGGCCAGTTGATAATACCTAGAGTATCAAAATCACCTGCAGGCGGTAGATGCTTTTCCTATTTAGCACCCAAAGTCTGGAACAGTCTTCCTAGTCTTGTTTGGGAACCAGAGACACTCTGTCAGTTTAAATCTAGACTAAAACACATCTCTTTAACCTGGCCTATGTAACGGAGGCCAGCTAGTACTTGCTGAGCGAGTAACCTCACTCCTCTGATCTCAAGAGATGCACTAGCGATTGACGCTAGAGGCTGCAGCATTTAGCCTCCTTGTTAGAGAGTCTGACTCCCACACCGGAGACCCAGGTTCGAGGCCTGTGCAGAGTGGGGCGAGTAGGATCTGGGTGAGGGGTTATACGTACACATAACACATTATCACATTTCTATAATTCAGATCTGTTAAAGGATTGTTATGCTGCATAAATTATAGGTCAACCAGACCCGGGACCAGGAACACTTCCCATAACATGTACTTATTACATCATAAGAAGAGCGGCATCTACGCTAACATTAGTCTGTCTGTCCCATTCTTATTCCGAGGTTACCGTAGTCAGCCGTATCAGGTCCACCATCAGATCAGATGGTGGACCTGCACCTAGACACCAACAGTTGGGGGGGGACATTAAACATGAAATTTCTCAAGAGCAATTTTTGAAGGGGACACGAATAATACAGCCAAAATTGTAGGCTACTTGTAAGGATATGTGTACACAGAGGAAAACCTTACTACTATTATGAGTGAAGCATGGAGACTGTGACGTTTTCCCCTCTTTTCCACCTCGCTTTTAAACCGCTTATGAATGTCCGTGCGGTGCATTTTACTTTCGCTTTCGAATTAGCGGCAATTCAGGGCCAGCAATTTCTTGAATGGTGGGTTCATTTGTTATTCTTAATGAAAAACACAACAACAACACAGTATGACAAACTCACTTACTGACCCCTCCCCCCACGAGCTCTGTGTTTAACAAAGGGTTATGACACTTTTTATCTATCAAGATAATCTTTACAAGTTAACACAACATTTAAACATTTTGAAGCCTAAATAAAGTTGTCAGATATAAAAATCTAACAGTAGGCTATAAATGGACTACAGCACACCATGGTCGCGGATCAACGCCACCACCACCAAGCTTCCTCAAACTTTATTTAAAAAACAACTTTATTTATAAACATGCTCGCTGATTATGATCTGCACTGTGTATGAATACTTATCCACTTTTTCATGAGAAATGCTGTCCAAATGTCCTGTTTGTCATGATGACATCTAAAGTCCCCGCCAAAGGAAGTAGTCCCTTTTAGTAACTTGTTAGCAACCGCCGTTTTTAAGACACAATAAAGGTTTAAAAAATCACAAGCGGGTTATAACTGGTGTGTTTTACGTCATAGATCAAAATGTGAAAATATTTAGAGGCTTTAACCACAGACCTTATTTCAGGCGATTTAGCAAAAACCCGTAGACTTTAGGGCGATGGAACCGGAAGTCCTAAAATGCTAACTCAGTTCCGGGTTTTGCATACAAAAACACGTCATCTCTGAGGTACTCTATTGATCCACAATCTGATTTCTGATTTGTGATGCAGCCAGAATGATAATAACACCTGGCGAGTGGGCGAGTCACGGAATGTAAGGTTTGTCCAAGAAGTTGCTAGATTTGTGCTAGGCTTTTGAAAAAGGGGCGGGAAAGTCGCTAAATCTAGCGACAAAATCGCTAAATTGGCAGCACATTTTACGCACATGCACACTATTCAAAATGGCGCTGATCACTGACACGCTAAAATATATCGATTCAAAGGTATATATATTATAAGAGAATAAAAGATATAGAATGTACGGTTGCTTATTGTGCCCAAAAGCATGATCTATTTAAGTCCACATGTCATTCAACAAGAAACTATGCTTCTACCCACAGTTAGAGATGTAGTTCCAACCACGTAAGTTCGTGATGCTTGTTGGAACTATGGTTTTGGGAAAAACCAAATTGTTGAACTACGTTGGTAATGAGGGAACTTGTGACCATAGTTGGGTAACAATGCTTTTGGGAGACTCACTCCTGGATGATGACATCACAGTTTTCTATACTGCTTTCTGGGTGAATTAACTAAATTAATAATTGACGATCTTTACAACAGAACTGAATCAACACTGAACTAACTTCAGCTGAACAATGACACTATGAGCTGTATTGTTATAAGTGCTATATAAATAAAGCTGATGTGACTTGACTTGTATATGAATTACACAAAACAGGAACTTGCACATGCTCACAGACTGTGTTGTTTTGACATCAGATGGCATGTAAACTCCATGTGATCTGTGGTATTAATGACACATGGAGATTCAGGATGAAGCGGGAGTGGCGAGTGTGTTTCTCGCAGATAAACTCATCATGTGCATCAGAGTGTGTGTATCAGTACCGGTCGTCATTTTGCCCTGATGTTCTATAAGCTATGCTTCCTTACCCAAAGCCCAATCCTAGTGACTAACAGAAACCGCACCACTGGTTTCAGACCAGAAATCAACAGTAAAGTCTGCAAACACCTGTGCAGTTTCTCAGAGGATGTGGTCTGGCTGAAAAAAAAGCTGACGGCTTCTTTGCTGTGGAACAATTTAACATTTAAAAAAAAAAAAAAAAAAAAAATCAACATTTGATTCATGTAATGTAATATAGCCTGTATTATGTTTTTTTTTTCTCTCTCTCTCTCTCTCTCTAGCTATAAATTGCTTTTTTAATTATAAATTATAGATCAAATACATTTTATTTAAAATAGATTGAGATTTGATTCTTTTGAGGAATGCTCAATTGTATTAAATTAAATAAGTACATTTTTCTCTGGTGTGTTTGACTTTTTTTTCTGGCTACTACTGACAGATGAGAAAATATGACTGTAAAAATGCAAAAGATGCAGATTTCTGTTGATTGTTGATTGAACTGTATTTCAGTTCTGTTGACTCTTCCATGTAATTTGATTCAGAAAGCTTTTATTAGAGATAATAATGCCTGTTTAATATCCAGCTCATTGACACAAAACACTGATTACATTCGTTTTTGCATTTATATACACTTGCAATCAGAACTATTCAAACTACTAAAGAAAGTAAGGATTCAAAACCTTAAACATTTCTGCAGAGCTAGATTTTGCTTTAAATTAGGCCTAAGTCTTTATCAGTCGATAGGCCTATATATTATTATATCCCAGATATTTCATGAGAAAGGTGTTGCTTTTATGTATCAATATTTTTTATTTGTTTACTGAGACTTTTTTAATTCTACACATCACCATAATACCTTTAAGGTTCGGGGTTGAATATTTCCAATTACAAGTGAATGTATAGTCTCAATGAGACAATTATACACATATTCTTTAGGTGAACACACTAAAAGAAACTGAAATGCAATAAAAATCTAAATAAAAAAGTAGTGAAAAACTGTATATGTTGCATTTAAAACGAGACACAACCATTTACACAACAACCTTATCAGCCAATGGCGTGCCTCAGGGGTGGGGCTATCTGTTTTCCTGACCAATGGTGGGTGAAGGGAGTTTTCAGGGAAAACTGTCTGAAAACAGTCATTTGCGCGAAACGATCATGTAGAAAAACAGGACAGCCATTGTGCTTAAAATAACTCGAAATGAACATTTTGCTTTAGAGAATCTTTTCACTGCAACAGAACTATTTTTTTCCTCAAGAAATCTTTATATATATGGCCAACATACAGTATGTGCCGATTACCGAAACCACAAGGGGGCAATGTTTGTAGGCGAACCTCTTCTCCTTGTTATCTTTGATTAACCTAAACCTAAAATTCAGCATAAAGTAGCCAACTAATTAACATACGAACATCATGTTCATGCATACACGAGACTTTAACAACTAACATGAGTTCTCCAGTGATCACTTCTCTTTATGCCTATGCCTATCACACCATTCTGTTAAAATGAAAGCAGACACTCATATTGAGCATTATTCAGTTTCGTTATGCTACCTACCTCAAATGTCATGGGCAATCAGAAATTATTTTTTACACGACTCATTCATCCGAAAGTGATTCATCAAATCTCCGTACTCATTAGTAATGCCAACATTGCCAATGTTAGAGTTTACTTTATTAATGTGTTCCTATGAAATCTCCCAGTTTAAGCACCAAAATAATAGCAGAATATCAAACACGATTAGGCGAAAAAATATTAACTCGGCCATTTAGCCTAACTAACATATATAAGCATAGCCTAAAACAACATTTCACCCTATGTTTAATTCAGAACTCTTTTCTACGGAGTTTTTGATCTTTGATTTAATTCGAAATTCAAATAACGTCTGAATCCATAGAATCGGATTTAGAATCTAACTTAAATCTGAAAATAAACAGAAAGTTCGAGGGGTTTAGAAACATACAAAACGACGACACATTATAAATTGGAATTCTAATCACATTATTAAGAATAGCTTTTCAAGGCTATCTTGAAAACTTGACTTGACAAGAGGATTCATTTAAACTCCCATAACCTCACATGTAATCTCAAATACTTTGAGGTATTTTGATTCATATTTTACCACTGAATTCAGGATGTTGGAAAGCTTGTTCTTCTGGTGAACCGAATAAAAACATGATTTAATTTCCGCAGAAACTTTTAAAACAGATGTGCTGATAGCTTAAATGAATGAGTCAGGCCTATATAAACATACTTCCTATCAAAATAAAAGCATTGTACAGACTTTAAAATGCAGATAAGATGAAAACAGCTCATTTTAGAATGTTTGCCCACTTTATCACTGATAGTATAATAATATATTTTTCTATGTATGCAGTATTTGAAATATTTAACATTATCAAAATTTAACTTTGCTTTCCCTATGATTCATTTTAAAGCAGACACCATCAAAAGCAGTCTGTGGTTTGGCAGTGGCATCAACAAACCACCAGAAGGGGGCAACATATCACCTCAAGACTGTATGTGCTTTCTGGAGGTAGACGATAAAATAATGGAACTTTTGACAGTAATGTATAAAATGATACACTGACACAAGATGAAGTCTTAAGTCATATCAGTCTTCGAGAAATAGCAGTTATTCTACATAAAGGTGGTCCCGCATCACGCTGTCTGCATGTTGAGACATTATTCACTGTAGCCGCACGCGCAGGTTCAGACAGACAGGCTGACAGCGGTCAGGTCAGCTGTGTTGGTGTTTCATGGAAATAATGAATGATTTTGTCATTTTGAACAAAATGAAGAAGAATATTTTTTTGTGGTCCAGTTTGTGGATGTCACGAGTTCAACTCTGGGATAACATCTGATCCGCATGCATTGTGCCTGAGCATTACGGATTTCTCGTGTGACTCAGCCAGAGGAATTATTGTAATTGAAGAGTAATTTATTGCTTTTACTTTTACATTCATTTAATATTTTCTGATATTTTTTATAATAACATTGTATTTTCATACACATTATTTCTATATACTCTTATAGGCTACTATATAGCTACTCTTAAGGTAAAACATGCAGACAAAAACATTGAGTGTTTCTAACATGTATCTCTCTTCTCTCACATAGTATAAACAGGATGTTTATGCCAGTTTAAGGGCCATAGACAAACCCAGAGCTGATGGTCAGATAGCCCTCAGTGAGTTCCAGAGTAAACCTCATCCTTCAATCTAGATTAACTTGGATTAAAACCTCTATTCTGTTTAGTTTAGACTGCCGCAGGGCTGAAGCTCTTCCTGTAGCGGTAGGCGACGTGTTTTAGGATTGGATCCCAATTGCCTGTGCTTATTTCACTGAGCCTGGGTTTCTTTTCATAACAGCAACACACCGTCTGAGCTCTCACAAAAATAGGATTATCTGAAAGTAAACATGCAAAGTTATGTTCGCAGATATATGGGCATGAATAATAACTCAAAAGACTCACCTTGTGAAGGATTAAATGGAGAAAAAAGAAAAAATCCCATATAGGCTACTTAGATAGACCAGAAAAAAAACAGCCTAAACTGGTTGACTGGTTTTAGCTGGTCCTCAAGCCTGGTCATACACGGTTTAGTGGGCTGGTTTTAGAGCTGGTCTTAGCTGGTCAGGCTGGGAGATGAGCTGACAAACCAGCTAAAAACCAGCCGAACACCAGCTTGGCCAGCTGGGAGACCAGCTTAAACCAGCTAAGACCAGCCAACCCGCATAGTCTGGTTTTAGCTTCTTTTTTTTTTCTCAGCAGGGATCTTGGAGGTGGACCAATTAGAAACCACCTTGCGATGCAACATGCTAGTAATAACCACTCTAGCATTGTAGCGTGGAGTTTTATGAAGACTATATATCTCATTTTGCTACAATTTGATACAAAAATGTGACAGTAATAATAAAACGCCTCCTAAATTGTAAATTAGCATGGCATTTATTGCAGTTTTTTAAATAGTTTTCTCTCAGTTCATTGTAGACTAGCTGGAGGCAGTTTTAGTGAAGCCAGAGGTGGTAATTCAGAGGAGAGTTTCCTGTAAGCAGCAATTAAAGTTGACAACTTTACCCAGAGCAGCCTCTCTGTTTACCTTTACAAATATCCCTCTCTTTCCTCACATTCTGTTTTTATTTTCAGTATAATTAATTTAAATAGTTTTGCCTTTGGTGTATCACAGAGTTCAATAAAAAAAAAAAAGGTGAGATTAAGAGGTAAAAAAATAAGTAGGTATGTCGTCAGGATTAGCTAGCTGTATGTAGCACTAATTCAACCTCTTGATGTAACACAAGAGATTCAGTGTTGCAGGATGTTAAGTGTTATTTTTCCAAACGTACACAGCAAGTTGAGTGTAATTTTGGGCCGTGAGTGGTGTCATTAAATCGGCCGGACACACAGCGCATTCACGCTCTGACTCAGGTACACACGAGTGCCTTAGATATCCAACACAATTCCTCTCTTGTGTAGGAATTCAACTCAAACGGTTAGCGCTAGTTTCCCCTACAACATTGTTGATTTACTCGAAGTGTTGTGGAATCATTCAACGGCCATTTCCAAAGGTCTTATATGAAAAAGCAACATCTTGAAAAGCATTTGCTGACAGATATTGAGTGTCAAGCAAAACATTTAGTGCCTAGCACTTTCCAATGTAAATATAGCCTCAGACACCAACTAGCATTTGAACATATTTCTTTTTCATGTGCATAAACGTATTATAGCTTAATATATTTCATTTGCTACCTTAAACAAAACATGAAAAGTCATCTCAGGACAAATTGTAAGCCATCAAAAACTATTAATCTTTTGTCACTCTTTCCGAATAAAGAAAAAAAGCTTATCCTTTAACGCTAGTCGTGACTGTCAGCCTCCTCAGAGGGTTCTGTTTTAATCTTTTGGTTCCAGTCCATAGAAAACAATTCTTCAGAGCTGATGTGGAATGGATGCCGTGAGAATCAACAACCCTTTTGCGAGGCCATGATTTGATATGAGGCACTTTATTACTGATAAAACTCCTTCCCAGGAGGCACCTCAACATGAACCATTTATGGGCGTGTTGACCCACGGCTAAAAATACTTCGGAAAACTGGTGCTGAACACCACAGATCCTTTCTAGGATTTAATAGAGACTGAAGGGGATATGACTAAATGCCTTTTTACACCAAGAACAATAACGATAATGATAAAGATAACAAAATTAGTGCCCACACCAAGTCAGGTGGATTCTGATTGGCTGTCAATGTTTTTAGTGCTCATCACCTGGGAAAAAACATTCTGAAAGTGATCCCAACAATATCCTTCCTCTGTGTTGTTATCGTTACATTTGTGGCGTACTTTGCTATTCTTTATAGTTATCGGTATCGCTATAGTTATCATCCTTAGTATAAACACACCTTAACTCACTCAAATCTTGAAAATTTAGCTATATTTGGTAGGGTGAATTGTGATTTATATTGAAACTAATTCATTTTTCTATTTTGATCAACATTCTTACACAAATTTCTAACAGTTCGACCCAGGCAAGGCACAGCAAAGTGACAAAACACTGAACATTTTTGTCCTAACCAGCCGCGACAGGACATTTTGTTGGATGCTTGCTTTCTATTTCTGTTTCTGTTGCCCCGCCCCCTGCGGAATCTCATTGGTCCAAAATCTTGCTCCTCGTAATTGTATTTTAAACATCAAATTCTGATTATGAAGCAACATGTGTTACTTACTGTGTTAATTTCCATTGTTTTTCTATGTAAATGTGCTAGACGGATGTGTTTGACCACTGTGTCACATGGACCTTGCGATTTTCCTTCTACTGCCCTGCGTCTCGAGTTTTAACCACAAAAACGCATTCTGTGTGAATGGCCCCTAAAGTTAGTATTGCAAATGGAAGTGTATACAGTGTGAACTGCTAACTCTGGATAAATATTAAAAATGTGTCATACAACAACATAACCCAGAATTACGTTAAAAATACCCTGGGTTAGCGATTTTAAGTGCATTACCTGGCAAACAAAGACATAGGCCTACCCCTAATCTGACTTAGCTAATGATTAACTAGACTCTTCTTAATTTAAACAGTTTTCATTTAAAAAAGACACTGTTATTCATCCAGTCTTTCAGTTTGGAGGAGGCAGAGGAAAGGATGAGCTCATTAGAGAGATAATTAAATTCTTTCTTGGTGTCTTTCCTTCCCCACGCCCAGCTTCATGCTAAGTTTATTTTCACACCAGATTCTCGTAAGGAACCCTCCCAGCACCACATGACCTTCCAGCATCTTCAACCTCCACACCTTCACCTCACTGCAAGTCACTCTAAGCACCCATTCAAGCGCGCCGTAGCGTTAGCCATATGCTATGTCCGCCTGCAGACCCCCCCACAAAAGGTAGCCCTGTTAGAGCCCAGTTTTAAACAACACGCTCAGTCTCAGAGGTGTATAAACACAGGTGGTGAAGTTGCTAATGCAGGGTGGTAGGAAGAAAATGTGCCAGACAGATGCGCTTTAAAGATCTCAGTGATCCAAAATGAGTTTTTTTTTTTCTCCATGTCTGTTGTCCTGGTTGTGTGTAGGCTGAATCAAGACCAGCGGGGAACGGCTCCATGCCAGACTTTGTTATCTTAATGCAGCTTGAAATGAAGCAGATCATAACCTGGAATTTCATGGTTAATAAAATGCAATTGTTTATATTTGTGACAGACAAACCCTGAACACATTTTAAGTACATCCACAGCCCTATCAATAACACTCAATATGAGTGCAAAAGCAAAGTGGTTACAAAGCTATTGTATTTCAGCTGGTCATGTGATCTCAACATAGCAGCTCCCATAAGAGCTTAAAACTTTTTTCTAAAACATTTAAGCACATTATTAGCAGTACTAATAGTGGATGATTCTTATCTGGCTATCTGTGGCATCTCAGGAATAAATTTACATTTGTTTAAAGAAAATATCAAGGATGGAAAATTATCATCACTACAAAGCTATCTGATGTCCATGTTTATGAAGCTAAAGCGTACTGAACTGCAGTAACACTGGGTGAAAAAGAACCCTTATTTGGGTAATAAGGATTTACTATCTGGCAGCGTTCTCTAGTGACGGGATTTTAAAGTTATTGAGGGTAATACGGCGTGAAATGTTGTTTTTAGCACTTTAGTTAGTGAGGCACACTCATGGAGCCATGGAGCTTTGGGATGGTTAGTTCAATAGTTTGTCAGTCTTGTTCCTCATTGGATGTGATGAGAAGGTCAACAGGGCACGTGCTACCTCTGCAGATCTCTATCTCCGCTCTTTATGTTGTCACTCCCTCTATTCATCCTCTCTTATGTCTGTATAGTGGAATAGTGGCACTAAATTCTTCTGCTGGACAGAAATAATAATGAGAGCATAGGTTTCGAATAATCATACAATACATTTAAGAAGGTTCATCGTTTTTGAAGATACTTCTCAATTTCTCACTCTGTTGAGATTGAACTCATGTAAACCAAACCTTTCAAGTCTTTTGTGACTCTCACAAAATTAAATAACTAGACTTTTTAAACAAAATATTCAATATAATATGTCCTGTAGTTCAATTGGTAGAGTATAGTGCTAGCAATGCCATAGTCATGGGTTTGATTCCCAGAGAACACACATACTTTTTTTAGTTTTATTGATTTTTTTTTTCTTAATGCTTAATGTTTCACAATGAAAAACTTCAAACTTCAATCTTTATTGAAAACTTTTTTCTTAATGCTTAACGTTTCACATTGAAAAAACGCAAAACTTCAAAACTACAATTAATGAAATCATGGAACTTGGAACTGATATGCCTTGCTGCTGAGTGGTTTGCATCTGTAACTCCATATAGCTTTGTTTTGAATCTCTATTTACTATCATTCCTTGTTGTTTATTTTGCTAAATATAACTTGCTCATCACCATATATCTGATATTGTCTAATATTGCCTATCACATTAATCTGACATTGCTAGCTTTTAATCTAAATCGCTATCACTAGCACAACGCTTTAGCATTTTGCTAGCCTGTTAACTTGTCATCCATGCTTACTGTCTTTTTTCAGGCGTGCTCCTTTTTCTGCGAGTCTATCAGACAACTGTGATAAGCCGGAATCAGTCAACAAACACTGTGAGTCATGTAATTTCCTCCTGTTACTGTCACATGCACTGCCATGTCACATGTTTAGCATAGCCTTCTCTATCAGCGACAGCGAGGGCTTCACATGTCATAAATGCAGTGAAATAGTCAGGCTGACGGTGAAGATTTCAGAATTAAAGACATGCATACAAACTTTAATCAAGGATAGTAAGAATCCAAGGGCTCTAGACACTGTTTAGGAAGTGACTAGCTCTGCAAATCCCGTACATTGTTCGTTCTGGCTGTAGAGCCCATGCAGCAGGGCAACTGGGTGAATGTGAGACAGTATAGTCGCTGGACAAAACACCACTCTTCCTTTCTGATTAGAACATCAAACAGGTTCTATCCACTCAGTGATGCACCCACTGAGAATCCTGTTGAAAGTGCCTTTAGTTATTGGCGATTCTATTACACAGAACTTGAAAACACCATCCACCATAGTCACAAGTTTGCCGGGAGCCAGAGCGTCTGACATCAAAGTAAATTTAAAAGTGCTGGCTAATGCTAATCATAAATACTCTAAGATTATTATTTACATCTGCACTAATGATGTCCGACTTCGCCAGTCGGAGATCACTAAAATTAACATTAAGGATGTGTGTGAATTCACAAGTACGATGTCAGACACTGTAATTTGCTCTGGCCCCCTCCCTGTTCACCGGAGTGATGAGATACTTAGCAGACTATCATCACTCAATGGCTGGCTGTCTAAGTGGTGTCCGCAGAATAATATAAGTTTCATAGACAATTGGAAAGGTTTCTGGGGCAGACCTGGCCTGTTGAAAAGAGATGGTATTCATCCCTCCTAGGATGGTGCCGCTCTTCTTTCTAGTAATATGGCACTAGAGTTGTCAAAAGTACTGACTTCGGAACCTTTTCGGTACTGAAATTGTAAAAATGTGCTGTTGAGTGGATTCGTAAACACCTCTGATTGGCCATTGTTTTCACGTCTCATCGGATATGTCTGTGATTGGCTTTTCACCAAGCGCTTACAGAGATACACACGGGAGTGTTTGAAAGCAGGTGTCTATCAGTGGACTGCTTTCAAACGCTCCCGCTTTCAAATTCAAACACTTCTGTGTGCTTTCAAGCGCTGCCATACGTTGATCATTGTAGCCAATCACAGACATATCCGATGAGCGCGTCAACACAATGGCCAATCAGCTGTGTTTACGAATCCACTCAACAGCACTCAAAGTGTCACTTTTTTAAAATTTAAGTACCGATTGGTACCGAAGTCGGTACTTTTGACAACTCTATATGGCACATAGTCTTACAGTCTAGGTTAAGAAGCAGATAGACTGGCTAAACCGACCATCTGCTAGCTGTCTCATGTCACAGAAGTCAGATAAATCCCAACACATAGAGACTCTTTCACCAGATATCATCACAGAGACTGTGTATGTTCCCTGAATTAGTAAATACAAAAAACTCCCAAACCCATTTAAAGGTAAAAATGTAATTGACGTTCAACAAATAACAGATATAATACAGATGAACAAATGATAAAGCTTGGGTTGCTGAATATTAGATCCTTTTCTTCAAAAGCACTTATTGTAAATTATATGATCACTCATCACAGATTATAACCAATGTGCTGTGTTTGACAGTAACCTGGCTAAACATTTAAAGAAAGAAATATTGCATACAGAAAAACCTTAAAAACTGCTAGATCTGATTATTTTTCGACTCTCTTAGGTGAAAACAAACACAACCCTAGATATTTACTTGATACAGTTGCTAAATTAATGAGAAATAAAGCTTCAACTTCTGACATTTCCAAACAGCACAGCAGTAATGACTTTATGAACTTCTTAACTTGGAAGATTGATAATATTAGAGAGAAAATTATAACCATGCAACCGTTTACTACAGTATCGCATCAGACATTGTATTGTCCCTGAGGAAAAATTCCATTCATTCGTTGCTATAGGAGAGGAAGAATTGTCCATAGTACTGAGACTGCTCTCATTAGAGCTACAAATGATTTGCTCTTATCATCCGATCGTGGTTGTATATCTCTATTAGTGTTACTAGATCTTAGTGCTGCATTTGACACTATCGTCCACAACATTCTTTTGAATAGACTCGAAAATTATGTTGGCATTAGTGGATTTGCATTGCCGTGTTTCAAATCATACTTATCTGACCATTATCAGTTTGTAGCAGTAAACAAAGAGATGTCATATACCGATCACAAGTTCAGTATGGAGTACCACAAAAATCAGTACTTGGACCGTTGCTTTTCACTCTTTTCACTCGCATTAATTTTCACTGTTAGTTTTATTTTGGTGTTAGTTTTCACTGTTACGCTGATGATACTATATATAGCGCCCTGACGAAACTTACCAATTCACAAAACTAATGGAATGCATAGCTGATATCAAAAATTGGATGAATAGTAATGTCCTACTACTAAATTCTAAAAAAAACAAACAGATATTCTAATTATTGGACCAAAAACCTCCACACGTAATAACCTAGAATACTGTATTTTTATATATATATATATATATATATATATATATATATATATATATATATAAATAACTCCTATGATTTTCAAAGTGACTCTTTTAAATTAAAAAATGTAACAAATTCACATAAATGCATCCAGGGTCCTGTGCAAGCTTCAGTTGTCGAGTTTCCAGCACATGCACATCAAGTAGAAGGGAGTTGAATAATAACATATCTTACAATGTCTCCTTCACTTAAAATAGTTTTGACAACACACAGAATGACACAGGATGTGTTGAAGTGTTAAGAAAAATGAGGACTGGATGATGACTGGACCCAAGATGTTTTCAGGCTGTTTGCAGACATACTGGCCCAGATGTTTGAGAAGAGAAGTTGATTCTGGGTAGACACAAAATAAGAGATTCAGAATCACTCCAGTCTTGACACCCTTGAGGGAGTCTCATTTTGACCTTGTCTCACACTTTTGCTAAACATAGAATAACTTTTGTTTGGACATATGGCGCCAAAATGCATATTTCTTGAATTCCAGAGAAGACAAATGCTTTGGTCCAATCCGTGGGGACAGAGATGGTTTGATTTAATATACAACCTCTTTCTACACTTGACATCTAACATGAAATGGACACATCTAAAAGGCAAATGTCTCCAGCCCCACCCTCAAAAGTTTGGATTAGAAAAGCATTCCCAGCTTTGCTGTTGTCCTGAAAGTGCAGAGTAGATTCAAAGTGCTAGAGATGTTTACACAATGGCCATCCAAGTTTTTCACAAGTTATTTTCAACAGCAAAGGGCAGAAGTTTATTTAGTGCTTAACAGAGTGATTGCAAGCCAAATAAATTCACATTGTTAAAAAGTTCCTCATGTAAATGAGGTATAAGAAAAAGGTTTGTAGCTTTGTTATTTAGAGTTATATAGTGATATTTTTTTTTATGTTTTTGAAAGAAATATCTTATGCTCACCTTAAGCATAATTCACAATGTTGTCGTTTTATTATTTTTTTAAACAAATAAATGCAGCCTTGGTGAGCTTAAGAGACTTCTTTCAAAAATAAAACCTTAATGGTCCCAAACTTTTGACCGGTAGTGTATTCCCATGCACTTTCATTGTATAGAAAGGAGCAGATCTGACATTTTGCATTATGAGAAATAAAAACTACCCAACCCCACATAAAATAATAACTGTACATATCACATAAACAAATCATTTTGAATTCAATACACATATTTCAACAAAAAAAAGGTGATAGGTTTGTGGCACTGAAATATTTTACCTACATTGAAAATTCATTTGAATCTGATGGACATGCATCTTTCAGCAGTCTACATAGTCTTTGTTTTTCTCACCACAAATTAATCCCAGTTTTAAAATGTAGAGAAAAAAGCAGTTTAACTACAGGCCAAAATAGACCTGTGGGAGGTACAACAAATGGCAAAAGTATTCTTAGAGAGCAACATCTAGACTGTAAATGCCCCAAACACCAATAGATAAGAGACAATTGGAAAAGCAAAGATAAGATACTTGTATCAGCAGATATCTGTCTGAGAGGGCTGTGATTGGTATACAAACAGGACTTTTAGAAGACGTTGTAAGGATCATGAGAACGTGGATGTGAGAACAGGCCCTTATATTCTGATGTGGCGTGGATATGCCACTAATGGAAAAAGAAGCTTTTATTGATGGGAACTAGTAAAATGTGGTAAGTTACCGTATAAGCAAAAGCCAGATGTTTGGTGTCTGAGCGCAAGGGGAGGGAGGCGTATGGGTATGGGCTCGGGGCAGTTAGGATGGAGGCATGGGCCGGGGCAGAAAGGTGAAGGCCCGAGAGATTTTCCATTTTCCTACACTCATAAACACATACCCCTTGAGTTCCCACTGAACTTTACATTCCAAACCAGCCATCTCACCATTAAGTTCAGTGTCAGGAAGCCTTGACTCACAGAAGTACCCAAGCATACCAAACACCAGCACAATAAATCTAGCACGTTGCTATTAAAAACATACCTCGAAAATGACCGGCTGATTACTCGGAAGAGAAATCGCAAGGGGCTTTGCTTCTACGGCATCTCCTTTCCCCAAAGTCCAAGTTAAACAAAATGTGGAAGTAGGACACAACGACCATAACAAAGTCTTCTGGGTGTTTTTAATAGAATTAATAGCATCTACACTTATAGGCTATGTCCACATTAATTTGGATAAGTTGAAAATGCATCATTTTTCTCTTTGTTTTGGCCTTCCGTCCAATCTTAGATGGCATTTTTGTCCAGTGAAAGCAGCTTTTTGAAGATGCTCTCCAAGTGGATACATTTGAAAATACTGTTTTTGGGACTGTGAATATGGAGGTATTCAGAACCTATGACACTTGGTCACGTGACACATATTATACTCAGATATCTATGGTGGTACTGGCATCTTTGTGCTTGCTATTCACATTCAGTCTAGTTAGATAAATGTTACTTTGTATAATCTTCTTCTCACCAGTGTTGGGGGTAATGTATTACAAGTAACACATGTTACATAATCAGATTACTTTTTTCAAGTAAATGCAAAGTAATGCATTACTTTGAAATTTACAACAAAATATCTGAGTTACTTTTCCAAATAAGTAATGCAAGTTACTTTGTTCTCCCATTTATTGCTGGATGCACCATCAGGTGGTGGAATATTTTGCTAAGAAAATGATTGTGCCAGAAGAATGATGTGAAAACATGGTTTCTCTGAATCATCTCACTTTTATGCTGGTGAAGACTGAAGCTTTTTCAGACATTTCTGTGTAGACGATCTTTTGGAAAACACTTAAAACGCTAGTGTGGATGGAGAGTGTTTCAAAACGAAAGTGACATTTTCAAATATTTTCGGATTAATGTGGATGCAGCCTTAAAAATAAAGATTCTTTATTGGCATCTATGGTTCCATGAAGAACCTTTAAAGAGTTAGTTCACCCAAAAATGAAAATTCTGTCATTTATTACTTACCCTCATGCCGTTCCACACCCGTAAGACCTTCGTTAATCCTCGGAACACAAATTAAGATATTTTAGTTGAAACCTGATGGCTCCGTGAAGCCTTGACATTTCCTCTCTCAAGATCCATAAAGGTACTAAAAACATATTTAAATTGGTTCATGTGAGTACAGTGGTTCAATATTAATATTATAAAGCAATGAGAATATTTTTGGAGCGCCAAAAAACAAAACAAAATAACGACTTGATGGCCGATTTCAAAACACTGCTTCATGAAGCTTCGGAGCACAAATGAATCAGTGTATCGAATCTGCTGTTCGAAGTGCCAAAGTCATGTGATTTCAGCAGTTGGCAGTTTGACACGCAATCTGAATCATGATTCGATGCACTGATTCATTTGTGCTCCGATGCTTCATGAAGCAGTGTTTTGAAATCGGCCATCACTAAATAAGTCGTTATTTTGTTTTTTTTGGCACACATGAACTGATTTAAATATGTTTTTAGTACCTTTATGGATCTTGAGAGAGGAAGTGTCATTGCTCCCTATGAAGGCCTCACGGAGTCATCGGATTTTAACTAAAGTATCTTATTTTGTGTTCCGAAGATTAACGAAGGTCTTATGGGTGTGGAACGGCATGAGGGTGAGTAATAAATAACAGAATTTTCATTTTTGGGTGAACTAACCCTTTAACATCCAATACACAAAAGGTTCTTTAAATCCGAAAAAGGTTCTTTAGATTTTTTAAAATGTTGCTTTAAATTTAAAGAAAAATTGGTTATTTTAAGAACAGTTCACTGAAAGGTTCTTTGGGGAACCAAAAAAAGGTTCTTCTATAGCAATACATTTTTGAAACCTTATTTTTAAGAGTGTAACTTCATAAATCCACCACATTTCCTACACTCAACTTGAGATCTTCCATGTGATTGGACTGAGTAATGCGGGGGAGATCAGAACAACGAGAACGTGATAGTGGTCCATGCAGCACCCCCCTCCCCAAACATTCCTTTGCCCATGCACCATCCCCAAGCTGGAGCACTAGATTGGACACTGTCCTTTGGGAATACTATGAGAATGTGAAGTCTGGTTTGTGCACAGCAAGGGAAAACACTTAAGTTCTAGAAGAAGCTTTTGATGATTTGATATTTATTAATCATTGTGGAGAATGTATGGCTATTTAGAGCCAAGGTCTAATTTTAGGCCAACTGTGACACATATGAAACCAGACAGAACTTTTTTTTCTTCTTGTTTTGCATGTGTGTCTTGAGCGGATCGAGGCTCTGGGAGAGTGATGACCTGTCGCCCCAAAGGGGAGGGAAAAAAATGTCTTTTCCCATTTTACCATGAAAAACAATGTTTGATCAAAGAATAGATATAAGATGTTGTAAGTGGAAATGTTGTGGGCCTTGGCTTGTCATTAGGGGAAATATCAAATGAGGCGGGTCAGATGAGTATTTGGCGTAGAAAAAAAACTCAAGTACTTTAGCTTATTTTGGATGCTCTATTAAAGGAATAGTTCACCGAGAAATGTCATCATTTATTCACCTTTGTGATGACTTTCTGAACTTGGCATTTTGTCTTCTGGGTGTGGAACACAAAAAGTGTTCCACACATACAATTAAAATGAATGTGCATTAAAGTTGGTTTCAAGCTTCAAAAAGGACACAAAATCATCATAAAGTATCATAAAAGTACGGCTCACTGAATTAGTGAGAATGAATCATTCGGACCGGTTATGTGAACTGGATCAAACGATTCTTTGAAAAGGTCTGACTTCAAAGAATAATTCGTTTACAAATCGGGCAGTGCTGCTAATAGAGCACCTCAGAGATGATGTGTTTTTGTAGGCCAACCCAGAAGTTAATGGCACATGGGTTCCCTCGATCGAAAGCCAATGGATTTTTCCCATAGACTTTTGGAAAGTCACAAAAAATAAGCTCTGTGTATAACAAAGGGTTACACTTACATGTTTTGTCTATCAAGATAATCTTTACAAGTTAACACAACATTTATACATTTTGAAGCCTAAATAAAGTCATCAGATATAAAAAGCTAACAATAGGCTATAAACGGACTACAGCACACCATGGTCATGGCTCAACATCACCATCACCGAGCTTCCTCAAACTTTATTAACAACTTTATTTAAAAACATGCTCGCTGATTATGATCTGCACTGTGTATGAATACTTATCCACTTTTTCATGAGAAATGCTGTCCAAATGTCCTGTTTGTCTTGATGAAGTCTAAAGTCCCTGCCAAAGGAAGTAGTCCCTTTTAGCAACTTGTTAGCAACCGCCGTTTTTAAGACACAATAAAGCTTTAAAAAAAATCACAAATGGGTTATAACTGGTGTGTTTTACGTCATAGATCAAAACATGAAAATATTTAGAGGCTTTGTTAACCACAGACCTTATTTCAGGCGATTTAGCAAAAACCCTTTCAAAAAACCCATAGACTTTAGGGCAATGGAACCGGAAGTCCTAAAATGCTAACTCACTTCCGGGTTTTGCATACCAAAACACGTCATCTCTGAGGTACTCTATAATGACTTGAGAAGACTTGGAATATAGATCACATACTCGAATGGAGTACTTTTATGATACTCGAGTGAGTCCCCATTATATGTAATTAGCCTACATAAAAAATGTCCAGCAAAATTCAGAAAGAAAATCATATAATGATGTGAAGTAGTAAATGATGACTAAATTAAATGTCATAGTCAGTTTTTCTGTCTTTCTTTCTTTCTTTCTTTCTTTCTTTCTTTCTTTCTTTTTTTTACATTTAACAAAGGTTTTGTCCTTAACTTATTTCATCTTCATTTCATTGACTTAATCATCAAATAATCTATTGAGTATACATTTCAATGAGTAACCAAACCTGGTAATTGAACTTGTGTGTAAAACACTCCTTTAGGCTACGCTCAAGTCAGGTGTCAGAGGTCATTATATGATGACTACGCGGTTAGGTCATTCTGCGTGACTTAACCCAGTAATTTCCCTCAGTGTAATGACACACGTGTAAATAAAAACACAGACATAATCACTGTCTGATATTAGCGCGCGCCCTTTAAAAACAAACTCAAATCCAGAAGAACTAAACACACACAGGACGGAACGTCCATTCGCTGCCTGGAAAAAAACGAAGTGTTGTTGAGTTCCCGCCCAGAATGAGGGAATGTTGTGGAAAGGCGCGTTTAGAGTTTAGGATCAGAACTTAACTTGCAGGTGAATTATTTTCCGTTAATAATCTGTCAGCGCTTCTATTTGGGTCCAAAAAACCTGGATATAGTTAAAAATAGGGATGTAAAGCGTTACGAATTGGAAAAAGCGGATAATCCACACGTCTGATCGTTGAACCTACATGTTGGAAGTCTTTCATTCCCATAAGATTGTATTATTTATGAACCATAAGATGTAGGTGCATCTCTCAGATAAATAACCGGTAAGTCTGTTTCATCACTTCAGAAAGTTTTAGGCTAGCGTTAGGCTTATAAAGGAAACCTGTCTTACTGGCATAATTTTAATGTACACTTTTACACAGAACGTTATTGATTTCTTATTTCTTATATCAAATTATATTTTTATATCAAATCACTGTAAAATCATATTAAATTCGAATAACAAGCTGTTCTACTTTTTTTTTTTTTTATTAAGACAGGGACTAATACCCAATCACCGAAAGATTATAAACTAGCTATGCCATCTTGAAAACTATTGCTACCATGTATGTAGCCTATATGTTTGTATTTTCGTACAATATCGTGCTTTAATTCAGGCTAAGTGTCGCAATCCTTTAAAGAATAGCTGTATGATGACAAAATATAAACAGCAAACTACCACACCAATGTTATAGCCTACAACCATAGCCGACTGGTATCATTATACTTTAAGTGGAAGTCATAACACTTCATGGGGATATGTCGGATAAAAGAAACTTTTTTTGTGTGTTTACATGCCTGATGTTAATTTAAAATGAATTCTGTGGCGACAAAGTTTAAATCAAAGTTCATCAAGTAAACAAGTAAACATAAAATAGTCACTGATAATATAATATAGCCTATAGATAATATAATAAAAATGACCTCATGCATTAGCACTAGACCACCTGAAAAGCTCTATATACCTTCATAGGTTTAAACCACATAACATATAGCCTTCATATTCATAACTCTTTGTGTGATAAACATATGTAAACCAACATATCTTTCTTTAAAAAAATAATAATCTTAAATTAGCCTTAGCTGGTTTGTTTGTCTCCCAAACTGGTCTGATGACTTGTTTTAGAAGAATTTGGGGCAATTTTCTGCTGGTCATGCTTAAACTACCTAGCTAAAACTAGCAAACCATCTTCGTTTTCTACAGGCATATTAAACCACATTTCCAGTTTCCACATCTTACTAACTTTTGTCAAGTCAGATAACGTTTTCTTTGCCCTGTTTTTGTAATTAGGTCCTACAAGAATGATGTGTGAAGTGGTGGATCCCTTTTCCAACTTTCTCACTGGAAGCTGCTCATAAACGCCATCTGGTGTTCAAAAGAGTGGAGAGTATGTGGAAAATGGATGGCGACTTTGAACGTGGAATGAATAAAGATATAATTAAATACTACAACCACTCGGGCAAGTGGGGAAGACCAAAAAGCACCGATACATGCAAGACAACCTTCCTGATTTGCATCTGTGCTCTGATTGTGTTGGAGAACATCACTGTACTACTGGCACTATGGCGCAACAAGCGTTTCCACAGCCGCATGTACTTTCTTATCGGCAATCTGGCACTTTCGGACTTGTTAGCTGGAGTGGCGTACATGGTCAATATCTTCACCTCTGGCCGCAAGACTTTTTTCCTCACTCCTGGCCAGTGGCTTCTGCGAGAGGGGAGCATGTTTGTAGCACTCAGCGCTTCAACCTTCAGCTTGCTCGCTATTGGGATCGAGCGCCACATGACGATGGTTCGCCTGCGGCCATGTGAGACCGCTGGAAGGGGGAGGTTACTGGCTCTCCTGGGAGCCTGCTGGGCCGTTTCGGTCCTGCTGAGTGCTTTGCCCAGCTTTGGCTGGAACTGTTTAGGCAAAATGCACACCTGCTCCACTGTCCTACCACTGTACGACAAAAGCTACATAGCCTTCTGCATCAGCGTCTTCACGGCCCTGCTAGCGGCAATTGTGGTGCTATACGTGCGCATCTACCAGCTTGTGACGTCCAGCGGGCGTAGAGTGAGTTCCCGGCCATCGGATCGCTCACTCGCACTTTTACGCACAGTAGTGATAGTACTAGGGGTTTTTGTGGCCTGTTGGTCTCCTCTTTTTCTACTACTGCTGCTGGATGTGGGATGCAGTCCAGAGCGGTGCCCGGTTTTGTACCAGGTGGACTGGTTCATCGCTCTGGCGGTGCTCAACTCCGCCCTCAACCCTCTCATCTACACATTTTCAAGCCGTGAGATGCGGGCCGCTTTCTTTCGCGTGCTGTGCTGCTGCGAAACGCCCCAGGACTCCATGCCTACGGTGGCAGGGGGGGCGCTCCCAGGAATAGTTATTCCAACCGCGGAGAACAGCAAATCAAGCATGGCCGGGGCTGGTAGCGGTGCAGCAAAGTCCTCCCTGATGCAAAGTAAAGTTCCTACCCCATCAAACTCCCTCTATCAGCATGGGGACACGTCGCCACCAGCTGTCACACACCCCTCTGGGCCAGGTGACTTGCTGTCTGCGGTGCTGGTTAAAGCTGGGGCGCTTCCCTCGTTGGGAAAGTTTTGAAAAAGATACTACGGGAGTCAACACAAAAGAGCGGGAATTTGTTATTTCCCAAGATGTTTGGCCACTGTTCCTGTGTAATTATGTAGCGTTCTTCAGCTCTCTGAGGATTACAAACCTGGATTTGCTTTCATACAAAAGACAATGAAATTTAAAAGGTACAACGGACTCAATCACAGAGCGATTGAACAAATGCTGACCAAAGGATACACTAACTGAATTTACTTCTACATGTATTAATATTTATGAAACTGAGCATGTGCTTTGAGCACATAACATAGAGCCACTACACAATGTAATCACTTGAAAAGCTTAGGTGTGCAATCTTTTCTATCAAAATAACCCAATTTGTAAAATGGTATATTAGCTTTTCATGAAGCAAAACGCCTTAACAGTATTATACTTATTATTATAGTACTCCGTGTGTAAGACTGACCTTTAACATATTCTCACAGTTCATTACTAGACAAAAACATTTTGAATAGTTTGCTATTCTTATTTATTACACAAGATATCTGTAATACTCATTACACATAAATTGAGTGTTTTAAAACAGACTGTGGATGTGTACGGTTAATATTCTGTGGATCGGTTTAGATGGCAGAATGTAAGATGAGGTGGTTTCGTTGTGAATGTCTTGAAATTGTTTATTTTTTTGCTCAATAGTACTTGTTAACTTACATTAAACTATCAAAAAAATGTAAGTGTTATTATGTGTTATTTAGTGTGAAACAACTCAATCTAATATTGAGATTGCCTTGTAAACATTGTCTATAACCACTAGAGGGAGCTGTAGCATCACGTTGAGATATTTGCTCTGCGCCACAGAGCAAATGTGAAGGCAATGGACACACATTTTGTCTATGAATACAGTCAAGCACTATAATTTACAGATGCATCATGGTAGGCTCTTTATAAATGGCTCTGCCTGTAAAAATCATGATCAATGGCACCAATCTTTGAGCCATACAGAAGTAAATTCTAACCATAGAGTGCTAATCTTAAATCATTATAGAAAACTTGCCTTAAGGTATATTGCAGCTTCATGTCGACAGCACTTGCGGCATATGTTGAATAGCAAAAAAGAAAAAAAAAAGTATTTTCGACTTAATTTTGAGCCAAACCTGGGTTGCAATGAGACACTCACAATGGAAGTGAAGAGGGCCAATCTGTAAACATTCAATACTGCCACAAGATAAACAATATGCATGTTAAGATTTAAGTGTGAAATAATCGCTTACATATTCAGTGTGGTTATCGAATTTGACAACTTTGTTGCCATGACAATAAAATAAACGTAACAATGACAAACTTTGCAGCTCTAAAAATAAAGATTTAACATAAGAATTAATGTAAGTGCTTTTATAAAATTATAAGCTTTACATTTCTGCATTTCTTGGTCCCATTCACTTTTTGTAAGTGCTTCACTGTAGCCTTGATTTTTGCTGTTTTAACGAAACCAAGTGATTCACTGAAAATACTTGTTTTCTGGTAATCAAAATGATGCCTCAAATGCTGTTGATTGAGCTCAATTTGTATTGAACCAGGAATATTCCTTTAATTCTACCAGTTACTACCAAAAAGAGGTTCAACATGACTTGTTCATACTGAGAACATTGCGAGAACAAATGACATTTTGTTGAAGAATGTTTTTTTATAGCATTTGACAAGTGTGACATTTCAAGTAATTTACCACCCTAAGCGGTAGACCTTCTCTCTCTCCATCACCATGATCTTTGCAGTCAGGTTGAGGGGGAAAAAATAGAATGTTAAACAAATCAAACTCATTTACAAGAGCCAAAGCAGTTTCCTAGGTAAAATCATGTCTATCCCAAAGCTGGAAACTACTGTACAAGACATTCAGTATCACAGAATCCGTTCATCAAGAGATTTCACACCAAACGATTGAAGTGCCATGAAGGATCAACATCAACAAACAGTGATGGCTGAGTGTTATTCTATAATGTGTAACCTTGAGCAAAAACAAACATCATCCCACATCACACAACAATAAGCTTTGTACAAAGTCCTTGAAATAAGCATGCCACACATAGAGGACTTTAATCCTTTAAAGTGAGGCATTACACACTTACCACACACAATGTGCCTCTGCACCTCATGTAATGAATGGCTCTTTGCCACAATGGATCAAAGCGCAGACCACTGAGCTATTGTGGATGGCCACTATTGAGAATATTCATTTGTCTGTGTGCTTGTCAGAGCTGAGGGGAGTATCTGTAGCTGAATACATCAGACTGGCACATTGCTTGGCCCAGCACTCAATGTGAACAATGCCTCCATCTGGACCGGCGACTCAGGATGTGCCTATGCGAGAGCACTCAATTGATTTTCTCCCATTCGGGGACCAGGGGTCACATTTAACAAGCTTTCAAGGGTTGACTGAGGTAGAAGGTGTTTGTGTGTACGTGTGTTGCTTAGGAAATGTGTCAGGACCAAGACCTAGAAGCCATAATAATCTCTTTGGTTCACTTCTGGTCGAGGTTTGGAATTGGACGTCCTCATTAGCCTCGGACTAGGTTTGCTAGACCAAGACCTGAGATTGGTGAAGAACAGTCATCATTAGCTAGAGCCCTAGTCAAAGGGTTAGTTTACCCAAAAATGAAAATTATGTCATTAATTACTCACCCTCATGTCGTTCCACATCCATAAGACCTTCGTTCATCTTCTGAACACATATTAAGATATTTTTGATGAAATCCGATGGCTCAGTGAGGCCTGCATCGCCAGCAATAACACTTCCTTTTTCAATGCCCATAAAGCTACTAAAAACATTTAAAACAGTTCATGTAACTTCAGCTTTAATATTATAAAGCGACTAGAATACTTTTTGTGCGCCAAAAATAAACAAAATAGTGACTTTATTCTACAATATCTAGTGATGGTGATTTCAAAACACTGTTTCATGAAGCTTCGAAGCTTTATGAATAATGACAGAATTTTCATTTTTGGGTGAACTAACCCTTTAAGGGTAAACTTCATCCAAAAATGAAAACTCACAATTTACTCACCCTCATGTCGATCCAAACCTGTATGACTGATTTACTTCTGGACAACACAAAAGATGACATTTTGAAGAACAGTTTGATTCCATACAATGAAAGTCAGTGGGGTCCAAAACAAGTGCACCCCTTATTTTCAAAAAAATGTTTTTGTTCTACACATAAGAAAGTTATACAGCTTTGGAATGACATTAGAGTTAGTAAATTGTCATTGATAATGCCAAAACTGTTGGTACCATTTGCTAGCACTTGTTAGTGCAAGGCAGGATCCAGCACCCTTGCCACAAGACCAAATACAGATCCAAATTGGAAATGAAAGCGAAGAGAAGATGCTTCAACTAAGATGCCAGACTTTGACAAGCTGTAGCGTGACACAAGCCCAGTCGTCTTATTCGACAGGGCGAGTGCCAATGAAGGGGTGCCCAAATTATGTTAGTTCGATTTACAAAATGAATAATAAAATCAACGAAATGGTGGAATATTAAAATGCATGATTGTTCTTCACTAGCAGAAATAATGCAAAAATGCCAGTACCCCCAAAGGTACAAACTTTGGAGCTTATCTACTCCTAAAGACTGCATATTAGTTCTTTATGAGGTAGGTAAGAGACAAAAATGTACAATCGAGGGCACTGCCCTAGTGACAAGCTAAAACAGGGATGTACAATCCTGCTCCATGGAGGGCCTCCTTCCTGCAGAGTTTAGCTCCAATCCTAATTAAACCCACCTGAACCAGCTTATCAAAGTCTTCAGGATCACTAGAAATGTCTAGGCAGGTGTGTTGGAGCTAAACTCTGCAGAATTGTGTCCCTCTAGAACGGGTGGGGGACCTTGATCATGGAGGGCCACTGTCCTGCAGAGTTTAGCTCCAACCCTAATCAAACACACCTGCACAAGCTAATCAAGGTCTTCAGGATTACTAAAGCTACAGGCAGTTGAATGTTTTTTTTCAGGGTTGGAATGAAACTCTGCAGGGCAGTGGCCCTCCAGGATCAATGTTCCCCACCCCTGCTCTAGGAGCAGGACTGGACACCTCTAAGCCAGAGGCACAATTATTTGCAAATTTGTCAACAGTGATAAATATATGTATTCTTCCACCTATGAGATCCTAAGGTGTATACTTACTTGTATGACTTGGTTGAAAGTCTAGGGTTCACAAGAACCATTGGTCATTTCCTTTTAGGGGTAAGTTTGGGTAAGGCATAGGGTTTGGTTTTGATTGTTTGATATGAATCTTGGCTGAGGACCAAGGATATTGAACCAGGAGCATTCCTACTTGGCCTAATCACATCACACGAACGCCTGAATTACGATTCCGAGACCTGGAAATCTGAGGATCATCTATGCTTATCCTCTGAAGTAGAACCGAGGATACGTTCAGTCCTCCCCAGATCCCTGTCTTTTTCAATCCATTACAATAGCCTTCAGCTGCAGCCGTATGTGAGCTGCATCTGACGGGGCTTTAGGAGATAAGCTCTCCAAGATGAGGACTTTATCTGGGACAGCTGCCCACAAGGGCGGGAGGAGGGTTCAAAGGTCAGATGTCAGTAAATTAACAGATGGTAAAGTTGCCAGTCCTCACAATAATGAAATCCAGATGACACCTTGCTTGAGCGCTGGTAACACGATAATGACTGCAGCCCTTGTGAATGATGTTGATTTTTTCCACCCTTCGGTGCACATCTGGGCCCCCTTTTCACTGCTCGGCTTTTGTCTAAGCTTGCGGCTGAGAAATGCCTCTCTTTGTAAGACCTAATTATTCCATGACTAGTAAGAGCCTAATTACCAGAGGAATTAGCGCAGTGTTCACTGTGAGGAAGACGTCGTAGGGCTTTTGAGGTATTGACACGGTAGATGAGCCCCCAGTTTCAGCTGTTTAAATTTTGACCGATCTCTGGTTACAGCCTAGCAGACACACCTGTCGAAACCTCTTTCCCTCCAAGAGTGAGTGCGTGCCTGTTTGTGGAATGTCTGAGCGAGATTAATGTGTCTGTCTCGGACAATGTGATACGAGGCGCTCGAGACGCACATGTGGACATGCCTGGATGTGTGTCAGAGCAGCTGGGAACAATCGTTACCAGTAGCCAACGCAGAAGCCGCTAGCATTAGATGCCATCCGCTGTAGGATTGCGAGTTTTTGGGCTTGGTCGAGATTGGTGTGGTTTGAGTGTGAAATTATTCCTGGCTCTGTTGTGATCGCAGGTGTCTTTCTCAGTGAGCGCATCTGATAGATCATCATCTGCTGCCAAATATGCACAAGGGCGAGGCATATCCTAAATTGTGATAGACATCTCGAAGCAAACCAAAATGTTATTGCATTAAAAAAGCGGCAAAATGTGCTTGCAGACTTAATTTCCCCCTCGTTTTATCTCACCATCTTCCTTACTGAAGTTGGAGGGACGAGGACTGATCTGAACCACCTTCTCCGCCCGTCACACCAGTAATCATTCTCCGCTGTTTCATTTGGCAGTGTAATGAAAGCAATCCCAGAACGCTTCGCTTCGGCAGAACAGAGATAATGAGGAAGCACACACATGTGAACACACAAACACCGCCTGATTTAGGAAGACGGCCTTCTGTGGGCTGCAATGGGAAAAGCAAAATGTTCCACACTCGTGCTTAACGTTCAATCTTTGCAATCTTTTCGTGCGTGGCATGTGGTCCCAGGATAAAACACACGTATAGTAACCATTAACACATCTTTCTGTCAATCTCAACACCATTTTCTCGGTCTCTTGATAATAAGCAATGTGAAGCTATTAAAGTAATATGCATGGCAAGCTACAGCAATTAAATTGACTACTGGTGCTTGCTACGATATCAATATGACTATTCAAATTCCAATTTATTTAAAAGCACATATTAAAACAACAATGCTGACCAAATGACTATAGCTCATAATTGGGGTTTAAGGATTTGCTCAACGGCTTATCTGTGGTAACTACATTCTGATTACTTTATCAGACTTTCGATTGTCAGATAATAAAACAGACAAAAAATATATTAAGACGAAAACTGAAGGATGGAACCAAGCCATATTTAGAGACCAGAATATAATGGAGACTAAGAGGTGGAGAATTTTGGCTGAAGCCAGTATGCAACAACCTAACAACCATCTAGAACACCCTAGCAAAATCCTACAACCCCCCCTACCAATGACATAGAACACCCTAATGGCCACCCAGAAAATCCTTGCAACCACCTAGAACTCCCCAAAAATCACCCAAAACACCCTATCAACTACCCAGAACTCCCTATCACCCAGAACTGCCCAGAACATCCTATATAATGAATTGTTCTGAATATAAGACGACCCCCCCCCACCACAACCCTTTTTCAAGATGTACTTAAAATATGTAATCTTTTGAATATAAAATGTTGTATTTTATAAATATTTTTTATGAAAATGCTTTAATTTGAAAATATTTTTCATATTTAAATTTTTGTATTGAAACTGCTATAACGTACCAATGATCATATTTAAAAATAAGCACTTTTTGGCATACCATAAAAATAACCTGTAGCCCATCTAAACTATATAACAATTATAACAATCCATCTCATTGTGAAAACCATTTGGCTTTTCCAAAATTTAATTAACAGTAGAAGCTCAATTTTATTGTAGTTTTGAAATCTGGGTACCTTACGTTTTAAATTCACGTATGGGGGAAGTTTGGTCCCGTCAGCGAGGTAGGTAAATATGACAGTCAAGCGGCTCTTAGACGGTGACTGTTAGCGTTTTTAAGACTGTCTTTTTGCGCTCGATCTTCTAACATTACACTCTGAATCACCGTATTTCTTGGCACACTCATTTTACGCACAATTGCGTTGCAGGGTGTATTGTTGTGGGTGTATTATTGACATGTAAAAGTCTAGACCCTGAATATAAGTTGAACCCGTTTTTTTAAAGGTGCCCTAGAACTTTTTTTAAAAAGATGTAATATAAGTCTAAGGTGTCCCCTGAATGTGTCTGTGAAGTTTCAGCTCAAAATACCCCATAGATTTTTTTTTAATTAATTTTTTTAACTGCCTATTTTGGGGCATCATTATAAATGAGTCGATTCTGGGCTACTGGCCCTTTAATTCTCCTGCTCCACGCCCACGGAGATCGCGCTTGCCTTGAACAGTGCATAAACAAAGTTTACACAGCTAATATAACCCTCAAATGGATCTTTACAAAGTGTTCGTCATGCATGTGGCATGCATGCGTCGGATTATGTGAGTATTGTATACTGTTATATTGTTTACATTGATTCTGCATGAGTTTGAGGCCATTCTCCGTGGCTAACGGCTAATGCTACACTGTTGGAGAGATTTATAAAGAATGAAGTTGTGTTTTTGAATTATACAGACTGCAAGTGTTTAATAATGAAAATAGCGACGGCTCTTGTCTCCATGAATACAGTAAGAAACGATGGTAACTTTAACCACATTTAACAGTACATTAGATGAAACATTTAGAAAGACAGTTTACAAATATCACTAAAAATATAATGTTATCATGGATCATGTCAGTTATTATTGCTCCATCTGCCATTTTTTGCTATTGTTCTTGCTTGCTTACCTAGTTTGTTGATTAACCTGCGCACAGATCCAGACGTTAACTGGCTGCCCTTGTCTAATGCCTTTTATAATGTTGGGAACATGGGCTGGCATTATGCAAATATTGGGGGCGTACACCCCGACTGTTACGTAACGTCTGTGTTATGTTGCGATTCGCCTGTTCTTCGGAGGTCTTTTAAACAAATGAGATTTATATAAGGAGGAGGAAACAATGGAGTTTGAGACTCACTGTATGTCATTTCCATGTACTGAACTCTTGTTATTTAACTATGCCAAGATAAATTCAATTTTTCCATTCGAGGGCACCTTTAAACATCTTATATTCGGAACAATACAGTACTACCCAGAACTCCATGGCAGCCACCTAGAACAACATAGCAAACAAGGTGGTGGGTTTTGCATATGTGAAATACAAATGTAAAAATATACAAAAATCTTGTCTATATCTCAAACTGTCAGCAACTGAGATGAAATACAGTCAAAGACTATAGAATAACACAAGACGCGTCACTCGTGTTGTTTTTAATGGGAGAAAGCGCAATGCGCAATATGGCAGAATAAGTCCCGCCTTCTAAGTCACTGCAGCGGCCGTTAGAAGCTCCGGTTCCTATAGAAACAATCAGACGTGCGCCTCCGAAATGAGACACAAGAGACGCGCACTTTAGGACTGCACATGCGCATTAGCTTGATCCAGCCTGAACATTTTTTTTTGTGTCATGATTTGAGCGTTCAGAAACTAAATTTATGAGACAGTTATTGTCAGATTTCATTGGTGATTTCAAATATGAAATTTAATCGAAAGCTTGGCAAACATCTTTGGAGAATTTGATGTTTCCCCATTCAAAGAGATCAGAGCTGCACTTGCATGTCAAGAGGCATTTCAAAAATGGCCACTGAGTGAAATGACTTGTCTTAAAGGGACTGTGATACAGTTTGAAGCATCAGTTGTTGTTATTAACTACTAGCATTCTCTTTAGAAAGTTTATTATATAACACATGTAAATCAGTTTACAAACAGGAGTTAAAGAAACACGTTCAGCATTTTACTGTTTCTGTGACCTAATATACCAATTACAGGAACATCTCTGTGAGTGACCATGATTCAAACTTCACATCAATCATTTGATCAGTTGGTTTCAGCTACTGTCCCAAACATTAAAATTTGCCAACGTACACTGATCTACGACCAGCCACACTGACAATGTTGAGGTCTAACAAAGATAATGTAAGAATTAAACTTGTTTTCCAAGGACTAGAGTCTTGAGTGGACCAAACAACATTAGTGTGTGGTCTCAAGGGTCTTCTAGAACCAAAAGGCTTTACAAATTTTAAAGAGAGGATAGTCATAAACAGCCGTGTGGAAATGTCTTTTACAGCAGCTATAAAAGAGCAGAGACTCGTCTGCTCATCCTAAGAGGCTGCTAATCGATCAATAAACATCAGCAGTGGCTAATCCACCATCCCAGTAGAGAATTACACAGGCAGACGACTGAAGACAAGCAACAGGTCTTGCTGCCACCAGTCTGGTACAGTTCACAGAAGGTTCATTTGGTGAATTATTAACAAGTATGTGAATTGGCACGTGAACAGATCTAACTGTAAATGGATCTGAAGTATCTATTGGAAAAGTCTGTGTCCTCAACCAGATGCTTTTGTACAATCAAAGACGTGAGGGACCCAAAAGTTGGTGTACGTCTTTGCTGAATGTGTTGAATGTTCATCCAAGAACTCTTCATTCCCAATGGCATAAACCTCTGCCGTCTGTTTTCTCTGCAGTGCTCTGACCAATCAAAGAGTCTGAACCAGCACAGGGAAGAGCAGGGACAAGTGTTCAGCTCCTTTGATGGGGAGTTTATGTGTGGTGTAATAGTGGATCACTTCAGGGATGGTGTCAAATGGAGGGCTGTTCTGGCCCAGGATATAGCGGCCATCTTTGGACTGGCTAAACTTCATGTGCATGAAACCCTGGCAGCTCCTGAAAAAGAACATGCAAAACCACTATTAATATTCAGGCATGTTGAGCAACAAAATAAGCCTGTAAATGCTTTCAACAAAAGAAACACTACTTTGCTGTTCTATGAAAAGAAAGCCTGAAAAATTAAATAAATGCTTTTCGTCAAATAAAATTAAATAATAATTTGATCCGGGGAAAAAACAAGGCATTATCATAAAAATAAATCATGGTAATACAACATTTTTGATACTACTATGATACCATGCCAGTATTGTGGTATTTTTTTTTTAAAGTTCTTTACAGTACCATGGTATATAAATATGGTAATCAAACAGTAACATTGCCTTATAGCATTATTAAATCACTAGAGACGACAACAAACTAACCACAAATATATTCCAATCATTTTATCGTGACTTGACAGCTTTAATATAACATGATCCCTAGGTGGGACTGTGAATCTCGTATTTGGGTCACCGGTGAACAAAAGACTACCCACAATAAATAGGACAATCTGAGTGATGTATAAGAATATAATAACTTCAGCACGGCCCAGCGTTAACATTATTCTAGACCTCCCCTTTAAGACGGCTCTGTACAAACTGCTGGATTTCTATGTATAGAAACAGGAAGTAATTGGTTAGTTTGAGGCTGTCATTGTACTGTACTGTACAATTCACCTTACTGAGTGTGAATAAAAACACAAGGAGGCTGAGAACATCTTTCTCACCCTATTAAAAATCAAGCTACCGCTGAAGCGGCACATTGAAATTCAAGACTTAACGTGTTCAAGGAGCTTGTCGTCTCCAAAAAGGTATTATCTACCAGGTACCTGACGAACAGAGTCATTTATAAGCTCAATATAAAGCCTGTGAATCTCAATGGCGGCTCATTCAAAGCTCTCTATGCTGAGCCGCTGTCACTTTGATTTGGATCAGACCTCTAAGGCCGCTGGCGTACAGCATTATGACATCAGACAGCACAGTTCATTCATTCCCACAGTTGTCAGATGCTGTTGTGCGAATGTGGTTTGGATCGGGCTTGTAAAAATCAGATTTCATGTGAACAAAGTCTCAGCATGTTGTTGAATGTGTTCTGGAGTGTTTCTGGCCATGACTTATGAAGTGTGCACTTGCATTACAAGGCGTGTGTGATTACTGAGTGTGTTCAGGTGTGTGAAAAGCCTCCCGCTTGTGTCTGCGGCTTTCTGCGGGTCATTCATATTCATTAACGCCGGCAGGAGCAGGTTTGTGAACTGAAGAGCCTTTCACCTGCCTGATTACAGCTCGGGGAGAATAAAAGAAAAAGAAGAAAGGGGAGGGGGGCCAGGGGTTCTGGATCAAGACGGTAATTAGAGCTGCGAGATTTGACCAGATAAGCACTATCGCTCTAGATGATAGCCTATCGAAAAGCACATCAGTGTGCAAATGAAGCAAGCCCGTTTTGTCCGAGGGAGAAAGGGAGAAAATTAATTCAAAACAAAATTATGAGAAAAATAATTAGTTTGATAAAACAGTATAATAGAAAAACAAATATTTTAAAATGTGAGATAAAGACATAAATGGCTAATTTAAGTAATACTGTCCAACACTGATGGCAAAAAGTCACATGACAGCAGGCAAAGTCTCTACATTTTGTGATTGGCTAAAAAAAGTGATCATTAATAATTGTAACCAAACAACAGTTAATAGTAATATCACATACATAGATCACATAAATTATGCTGTATTACTACAGACATTGTTTAAAGCAATTTAAAAAAAATGCTTAAAAACCTAAATTTGAGTCTACGAAGTGACTTTCAATAAATATTGTGTTTTTAAATTATATTATACATATAAAAATGAAGCATATACAGTATACAGCATATACAGAATTTTACATATGTAAAATTCACAAAATGATATATATTAAATATTAAGCATTTTCTTTGAAAAGATGAACTCTTCTGATGGGTGAAAAAATAATTGTAGGTGAGAATGAAGAACAAAAACAACTTAAGATTCAGACAACTAGACACAAATGAAGCAAAACACATGGCAATTAGCTGGAATGGGGTAATGAGGATGAGATTTGCTCATTTCATTTAATGGTAATGGAGGGAAAGGAGAAATAAAATGTGGCTGTGTTGGAGGAGGAAGAGGGGCAGTGCTGTACCTCAGAGAGAGGGAGTAGTCCAAGCGACTGGTCTCGCTGTTTCGCACCAAATAACTGCACTCCTTACAGAGGGTCAGTAGAGACTCAGCCTCCGAACGTGACAGAGCGCCGTGATACCATCTGAAAGACAACAGGATGTGATGTCAAAACCATGATGTTTACAAATCAAAGCCATTTCACAGGTAAAGAGGTCAGCAAATCATAACAAAATCCACTAACATATAAAAGTCCCCTATTATGCTATTTTAAAGGTTACTAATTTTGTTAAACAATAGGTTTACAACATTTTAATTTTCTCATAATATATATTGCAGCATCACCTCTTTTCTCACACAAATTCATAGCATTTGGAAAAACAGAAGAACTCGTATGACCTATACTTCCACCAAGATTAATTCGATGCACACTTTACTATCCCATGAGGCCACGGGAGCGGATTTATAAATGGCAGTGAAGCGAAGCAAATGATGCTGGTAGGTCACATGACAGTAACAGCATGGCAGATGTAGTACATCCGAATTTCATTCATACTATATAGAACATATTTTTTTAAATGGTCATGAAAGTAAATTCAAATTCAAATGTAGTACCTACTCAGACAGTATGCGATTTCGGACGTAGCATCAGTCTGTTGAGATTGGTGTACTCTGCTCTGACAGGTCAGACGGCTCAGTGTGTTGTAATTGGTCTACCGCTTACAGCATGTCGGAAACATAACGAGTCCGGGTTCTCATCCTTTGGAAGTGTATGCAAGGATTTGCATTGGCAGCACTGAAAACAGCGTCTTCTTAACAATATCAACAACACAAACCAAACTCTTCCAGGCCTCGGCTACAACTACAGTGTTTGAGGGCGGGTCGAAGTAGATGTTATTAATGGGCAGCCAATGAAGACCAAAGGCTGGCATTATGCAAATTTACCTAGGTCGAACACGAGATATGACTGGAATTACTGAAGACTCGTTTCAGGCAATTCGGAAGAAGACATCGGGTCTCATTCACTAATAACTGTGTACACTATTCATATTTATACGCACATTTGAACTTCTCACAAAAACTTTCCACCTAATTCACAACACGTGCATACGCACATGAATTTATTCGTAACCTCTTCTAATGTTGATGAATTCGGAGTATTCTAAATAAGCAACCGCTTGTCATTTACTGAGAGCATGTGCATCAAGATTTGAACAAGTTCAAATGCAACAAACACCTTTTATATACACATTACACACCTGATTAGCCAGCTGTACACGCCTTGCAGCTTGAGCTATAATGCAGTAATGCACCTTTTCTTACTCATATATATATATATTATATATCTATGATCTTGTTTAAAGGCCACCAAGATTTCATTTCATCTTAATGTTTAAGGCCACCAAGAGTATGTAATTTTTGCGTAAGAATGGTTTCAGTTGTTCCTACATTTTTCATGAGTTTAGAATACATTTTAGAACAAAAGTTATTGATGTTAGTTTGTGAAAAAATCTGTATGTAGATTTCACGTAATTTGTGCGTACGCATCCTTAGTGAATGAGACGCAACAACTCCATTTAGCGTGCACTATCGTGATCTTTAAAATTTTGCAGATCTAACATTCACAAACAGGTTGTTTAATTCTAAGGGTCCAGGTGGAAAATGTTTAAAAAAAAACAAAAAAACAAACAAAACTAAATTACCATGGATTTTGGTGCAAGAAACTTTAACCAACTTCATAATACTACAAATGTGTGGAATATGACACCAGTAAATATTTTGAGAGTTAGTATGTTTGTGACTGTTGTGGCATGTTCCCCGTGAGACCCCAGCTGCTGTCTAACTGAGGGTGATGTGTCTGGGGAATTTTGTATCCTGAACAGCTGACTAATTTGTAGCAATATTTTGGACGCACTTGACTGCACTTTCTATTGGAGTAACCATGCACATCGCCATCATAAATCATTCTCAAAGTCATAAAATAATAACACACTATGTTGACGTTCCCAAAGGCCCGAGACATTACACTGAGACACCATCCATTTAGCATCTTGAAAATGTCAAAACTGTATATTCTGTCACCATATCTTCTTTCAACTGTATATTCTGTCAAATATCTTCTTTCATGTTCCACAGAAGAATGAAAGCACATACAAGTTTGAAACGACACGAGGATCAGCAAATCACATTATATGATAGCATTCTAATTGTGGCATTTTTTTTTAGCTTAGCTGTCTTGTCCTCTCAATTTTTTTCTTCAAACCTCTAATGGTTTGTGGCGACATGTTGGACGTACACTTGTTTCTCCAGGGGAAGGGTGGGATCCACTCTCTCCCCGATCATGGAATGAGGATCGCTGGGCTTGCGTAGCTTCATGCTGCCTGTGGTCTGCGGAGGCCTGGAACACCTCAGGCGTTCTGTGGGAGAACAGGAACGGTCCCACTCCGCACCCTCAAACTGCACTGTATGAAGGACACAGTGAGAGAGACGAAAAGACTTAATTCAACATCAAACAGCAGTGCAAAAGTGATTAAAGATAGTTGTTTGAAAAACAAAAACACAGTAGATTTTCCATCACTGGGTCCTAACCAGGAATGACGCAACAAACCGGCAATTGATTAAACTCTTTCATGTTAGTCTCAGTTGTATGCTTCAAATGATGTATGTGGTTTGTGGCACAGTGCGAATGCAACAGGATGAGCAACAAGAATTTTTAATCAGACAACTGTCATGTTGCGCCAACTATTGTGAAATGTCAATGGTCAGAAATTCCATTCCATATATCTGATATTAAACAAATAAGTTTGTTGCATTATGCCTGATTAAGACAGTCCAAAAAAAAAAAAAAAAAAAAAAAAAAAGGTGGATATGCAAAGCAGGGGTCTAAACCAGGGCAACGAAGAGTAATAAAACAGGAGGGTTGTAGGAAATTAAAGTGCCACATTTATAACGCAATTGTACCAGGGTTCAGAGCAAAACAATATAATGTGAAAAGAGTCCTGCTGATCCATGGAAGAGGTTAATCGAACTGAAGTTCATATCAAACCAAGTGTGAAAACTAGGGATGCACGATTTATCAGTACCTCATTGGTTGTCATTAGATAGGCATTTGATTCTAAAATGTTCAATTTGCATATTTTTACATTCAGATTATCTTTGCCGTCATCTAAGGCTCACTTAAACTTAAAGGGGTACTTCACCACTGGCAAAATGGGCTTTTAATAAAACTTGGCTGCAGTAGAAAGGCAAAAAAAAAACTACCTGACTAGAGAAAACAGAAATAAGGCTGTTGTCTTCTCTTTTGCCAAATAGAAAAACTTCAATACCCATAATGCACTGTTGGATGGCGTCCAAGGCCACTCCCACCAGTTGGCACTGAATATGCTTGACCACAGTCAAATACCACCTTGCTTTAGTAGGAAATACTTCTTTGCAAACTTTTAGTCATAATGGTGTTCACTTGGGTGCGAGAATTCAAAGAGTGAACGTTGTAGGTAGTGGTTAAAGGCTGCAAAGAATTGTAAATACGGAGAGAATGCAGTGACGAAAAACCTCTGTTAGTCATCAACAATTCAAACTGGATGACAATGAACGGAGGGTTTTCACAGAGTCCAAAATGTGTAATTCGGTGGACTTTTGCTGACAAATAAACGTGAATTTCTCTGTCCAGGTAACATTGTTCATTTACATATGCTACTGACATTGTAACACTGCCAATTTTCTATTTTTTTTTCACCCTTTTTGTAGCGTTACACTTTAATCTTTACAAACACTATTAAATGTAATCTTTCGCAAATCTCAAAATTAATATCCATTTTTTCATGCAATATGTTATAAAATTGTAACGTCTAAGTTCACTTGCGCATTTAAAAAACAACTGATTTTAGTTTTTAGTCTTTTAATTTTTTTAGACAAAACAGTTTACAATTACAATATCAACCATTTATTGACTAAACAATAAGCTTATCTGTATCAGCCAGTACAGGTAAGTTTAGAGAATTTTTTTAAATTATTTACAGTAGCTTCATTTTTATTTCAGTTGTAATATTTTTAGTATGTCTACTTGCACTTATTAGTTACATAGGCAACATTTCTAAATTTCAAGTTAAAATTTTTCATCCAAGATATTTATTTTAGTTTATTTCAGTTTCATTTCAATTAACGAAAAAAAAAAAAAAAAAAAAAAAAAAAAAAAAAAAAAAAAACGCTTGTATCAGTAGAATTATCGGTGCATCCCCAGTGAAAACACGACCGGAGGACAGAACTGACCTCATGCACTCATCACATGCTACCGTGATAAGAGCAGCACTGAGCGGGAGTGACTTAAATCAAATGGGAAGCAAACGGGAGGTTCCTAGTAATACAGTGACTCAGCGAGCTCGACAGATGCAGGACACTGGAGGGGGAGCAGTGGGGAGGAGGAGGGGTCAAAGTTCACCTTGCTCGCCACAGTTGGGCTCCTCCTCCAGCTGTCCGACTGGAGGAGGCCATGGCAGCTCGGTCAGATCTTTCATATCTATTTCTCCACACAGCGAGTAACACAGACAGAGAAAGACAGAGAGAGAATGGTGAGAAACAGATAACAGAGAAAAGAGAGACAATCCACCGATGTCAGTGTTGCTTATCAGGCAGGAAAAGCAATATGAGAGCTGACTCAACATCTAATTAACATCTCAATCCCATAAATCTCATTAACAACACATATACTCACGCACTCAAACAGGGGCCGTTGTGACATTTCAGTCACATTGGCTGCTTGCTAATTCCCATACTTTCACAAAATGTACTGAATTACAAGAAGAACTTTGACTTGATGAGGTACGCTCCATTGAGACATTTGACTAAACAAGGTCTGGTCCTAATTCAGCTTATTCTCAATTATTTGTTAAGTCTTTTTAAAATTAATTAGCTATTTAGCATAGGTTAAAACTCAAATATTAAAAATGTCAGCCCAAAAATTCCATATCATCTCAATCCCAACTCACATACTTACATGGGGCGCCTTGTAACGCATACAAGCACATCACACTCTCAAACAGGATTACAAGATGAAGAATAGGCCAAAGGGGAGGTGTGTGACATCTTTATAAACAGACCACCATCCGACACTTCCACCCCCTTCATGCGCCCTCTCGAAAAGAACACGACTGGGTGATGTTTGGAAAAAGAAACAGGCGGGCCCATACGTCCCCCCGCTGACTGGTGAATTATTGAAGACAGAATGTCACACACTCTTTCGCCCCGCTCCCTGTGCATTATTGATGCTTGGCGCGGTACAATGGTCCCATCTGGAGAACCAGAATCAGAGCGTGGACCCGCTAATCCTCCTTCAAACCTGCCTAACCCTGTGAATAATCCACCTAATTCCACCAATAATTTGGATGATTTCACAAATAATCCAGTGTAATTCTTAATGAACCAACTAAAGACAAACTGAACTACCACCTTAATACTGTGGCATCCAAGTGAAAAAAAGAATAAAAACATTAAAGGTGCCCTAGAATTAAAAATTGAATTTACCTTGGCATAGTTGAATATCAAGAGTTCAGTACATGGAAATGACATACAGTGAGTCTCAAACACCATTGTTTCCTCCTTCTTATATAAATCTCATTTGTTTAAAAGACCTCCGAAGAACAGGCGAATCTCAACATAACAGTCGGGATCATTAATATGTACGCCCCCAATATTTGCATATGCCAGCTCATGTTCAAGGCATTACACAAGCCAGTATTAACGTCTGGAAGTGCACAGCTGAATCATCAGACTAGGTAAGCAAGCAAGAACAATAGCGAAAAATGGCAGATGGAGCAATAATAACTGACATGATATCATGATATTTGTAGTGATATTTATAAATTGTCTTTCAAAATGTTTTGTTAGCATGTTGCTAATGTACTGTTAAATGTGGTTAAAGTTACCATCGTTTCTTACTGTATTCACAGAGACAAGACTTTCGTTATTTTCATTTTTTAAACACTTGCAGTCTTTATAATTCATAAACAACTTCATTCTTTATAAATCTCTCCAAGCGTGTGTAATGTTAGCTTTAGCCACGGAGCACAGCCTCAAACTCATTCAGAATCAAATTTAAACATCCAAATAAATACCATACTTGCGCAATTAGACATGCTGCATGACGTACACTTCGTAAAGATCTATTTTGAGGGTTATATTAGCTGTGTGAACTTTGTTTATGCTGTTTAAGGCTGTCGCGAGCTTCGGGGGTGTGGAGCACGAGAATTTAAAGGGACCGCAGCCTGAATCTGCGCATATTTAATGATGCCCCAAAATAGGCAGTTAAAAAAAAAAATGAAAAAAAAAAAAAGTCTATGGGGTATTTTGAGCTGAAACTTCACAGACACATTCAGGTGACACCTTAGACTTATATTACATCTTTTGAAAACACGTTCTACGGCACCTTTAAAACATTATTATACAAGCAAAAACACACGTTTAATGTGTTATAAATATTTAACGCATTTAACGCAGCATATGTTTTATTTCGTCATCCTTTAGCTAGCGTTAGATTATATGATCACGCTGTTATTCATGCAAATGCTTTTAAACCATTCAAGTGCCACAAGACACAAAAGAGAGCGCTGTCTGTGAATCTTCTGTGTGACACACATGACTCGTGTGCACATAAAGCCGCTTCAGACGAATTTGGTGTTCTGACGAATAAGGCAAGCTTATTAGATTGTGCTACCAACACTATATTTGCATTGTTTGAAGGGTAGGGGTAGGTAAGGACGATAATAAAGCTTCAAACCACATGAATATGATGCTGGTAGCATTTGCCACTGTCGAATTGTGCTACCGCATTGAGTTCTCTTTCATGCTTGAACGGACAAAATCACACAAAATTATGCCAAAAGGCCCATTTTTGTCAAGTATCCTTGTAAGCACAGTCTTAAGTAAAAGTCTTAAATGAACACAAAGAGTTGAGAAAACAGATGCAGATGTGTCATGTGCGTCAGATCTTCAAGTGACAGCAGCCTAATAAACCTGCTTCAGTCTGTCATTAATGTTAATCAAAGAACAAATGAATACCACTCACTGCTCTTAATTGAATAATTTTTGTTGCATTAATAAAAATTCATAAAAATTTATCTATATTTTAATCTAAATTATGCAGTGAAGACTGAAGTGTTTGATAGCTGCTCTGATTCTGGATATTTCCTACTTGTAACATCAAATATTTAAAATATACTGTTTTTGTGTGTTATTATTCTTTAAAAGGGTAGGTAACACACACAGTTTCTACCTATCTCATGTTAATCTTGAGTACCTGTAGAGTAGTATTGCATCCTTCATATCTTCAAAAAGTCTTTAGTTTTATCATATTTATAAAAGATAGATACGTTGTACCGAGTCTTTCCGGAAAAAGGCGAGCTCCTGGAGGCGTGCCTGCTTTGGGCAAAGCTAAAGAGTCACGAGCGCGTGCAGCTTTTGCGTAGAGATCGTCTGCAAGCTGCGACATCATTATAAATAAAAGGGAATAAAAACGTTTGCGTTGTTTACATTTTATGCACTTGCGCGCCAATTGCCAACAAAACACAGACATTTGATGCAGTTTTACTCACCGCCCGCAATCTGCAAATCAACGAACTGGGACTTATTTACAAAGGGAAATTCCGGGAACAAACAAACATACACGCACAACTGTAAAAACAAACTCCATCCACTGTTCCCTTAACGCTGGGTTCTTTGGGAAGCTGAAAAAGGTTCTCTTTCCCTCAGAAACAAAAACACTCTTCTTTGGTGACATTGTTGAAAAATCTCTTGGCTTCCGTAACACGAACGAAGCGCATTGATGGGCATATTATATCTATATAAATTGATAAATATATATATATAAATAAATAAAATATATGTATCCAATTTATTTTTGTAAATTTAATATATATATATAAAAAACCTCCCCACTGCTTAAACCTAATGGATCTATACCTTGTTCTTTAACTCTATAGACCTACAGGTGCACAACTATCTACTCTGGTTTGAGACCACTCTGGCCATTCACTGTATGACTCTAATGCTCTGCATTAACTGTCCCATCACTCCTGCGGTCCCAGCATGCCTGTCAGACCCAGTCAGGCTGACAAAGGGCAGCGCATCAGTGCCTGTTAGCCATGGTCCTGCAAAAAACCCACACCGAAGAGCGCCAGCCACTCGCCACAAAGGTCATCTCTGGGCTACAATACATCATGCTGGGACAGATGGCCACACCATTCGTACATCATTATTACTAAAGCACAAGGCTATAGAGAAATGCGTCTGTGGCAAGAAATGTGCCGAGACGGCATATTAGTCTAAGTGTGAGAGCCCATCTGGAATAATGAAAGCCTCATTTGAGCATCTCATAAAAAGAAACGATATTACATCACTGGAAAACTGTGATTAAGTCTCAATTTACACAACAGATGTTATTACCGAAGGTGCAAACAAACTCTTAATGCGCTTTATGCTTTGGTAGCATTTTATGTGCGCTGTTAAAACTCATCTAGAGGATTTTTTTCTTGGGATCTGGATTCAATTAACATCTAACATGTACAGGTTTTACTGCTAATGGTGACAATTAAGGCTGGGGGATACAGCTAAATAAATCTCAAATTTTTCAGGCATTTTACAATCAGTATCTCGATATTTACCATAAATATCTAGTTACAAAAAGGCATCTAAGGGCACGTTTAAATGACGGAGAAGTTTTTTCTTTGAGTTTTACGTGTACAGACGTCACCATTGTCAAAACGATCCCCATTCACATGGATACGCGAAAACTACTAAAAACACTGTAATCTGCTGGCAGGCCATTAGATGGTGATAAAACACTATAGAACAAACATGTAATGCACATGTGAATGACGTCATCGTTTTTTTTTTTTACGTCACCATTTTCAAAAACTTGCACTTTGAAACCCATTTTCAAAAGTTTGTGTTTTCAGGCCAACAAAACGGTCAAAACGCATAAAAGGTTTTGCGTTTTTAGTTAAAACAGTGTCGTGTAAATGGCCCCTAAGGATACAGACTATATTAAAATCAATCATGTCTGCAAATTATAATACAGTATATGATGCGTTTTGGTCAATCGGATCACAAGTGGACGAGAGAGACACATACCCGTTTACACCTGGTATTTTAATCTGTCCCTTTTGTCCACTTTTAACCACTTCTGTCATGATTTCTTTAAGGGGACGGTCTGTGGGCGGGCAAATGTAAGGGTATTTTCAGATCTTTTGATTTAATGGACAAAATAAGCTTGCGCAATTTACATATGAACGCACACATAGATGACGAAAATATGGAGAGCAGCCGCAAGACCGGCTAAACATGGTTAGTGCGTGTTAGAAATCTGGAATGGAGAGAGAACATTGTGCTTGGTACATTTTTAGTCTTCAAACCAAACTTGGGTCTTCAGCCGACAAAGTTTAAATCCCATCTTGCTAGCACGCTTCACATGTTTACTCATTAGGTCAGTAGACTGAGAGAAGGCAGTCTCTAGTGGCAGTTTGAAAGCATTTGACAACAAGTGTTTCCACTACAAAAGCAATCCAGTCGAATGCGTTTTCGACTACCTCGGGAAGTGGTCGAAAGTGGACAAGCTCAAAACGTTTTACACCCCATTTACACCTATATTTAGCATCGTCCACTTGTCCAATCGACCAAAATGTATATCTCAATTCCAGGTGGAAACAGGGCCAGAGACACGACATTCACAAACAGTGCATTCTCATTTGTCTAGTGGCGCTTGGTTTAAAAGCATTTACGTGAATAAGAGCGTGATCATATAATGTAACGCTAGCCAAATTATAAGGGGAAAAAAAGGATGCTGCTTTAATTGCATTAAATATTTAAACTGAAAAAAAAAAAAAAAAAAAAAAAAAAAAAAAAAAAAATCGCACACGTTAATATATATATATTTACCACACAGAGACCGTAATAATGGTCACAATGACAAACAAAGCTAGTGTGCTATTTACCTCACTTATTGTTCACGTAATTACCGGAAAACAGTGCTAAGAAAATCCCATTTCTCCCCTTTCATTACATTCATCCTTTTCCGCTCCACTGTCTGAGCTTTTTATCTTCTGTAAACCACTTACCGCCCTCTTTCCTCTCTCGCTTTCATTTTTCCTCCTAAGTGAGATGATATTCCCTCTTCCATCCCCCGCCCGAATGTATTTCTCCCTCTCCCGCCTCAGTGTATTTGCGCGAGAGCGAATTACCAGGACATGCCTTTTCATTACTGTCACAAAGAGAAAAAGAGAGAAATAAATTGATATAGGAGCCATTCTCGCTTCCCTCTGGCTTGCTTACAGCGGCTTGACAGACCCGGGACACGCGAGCCACCACTTTCTCTCTCTATTTCACACACACAAACCATGTTCCCTCAGCAGGACTTTCAGCCAGACCAAATCCTCCACACAACTGATCCAGTTGCACTTCGGTTTGGCTGAAGCCCTCCAAAAAAGTGTGGGAGAAGTTTTAAAGGCGACACATTTGAAAACAAGTCTATTTTACATTCAAAGATTTCATGTGCAATCCTTCATGATTCCTTTAAACCACAAAAGCAACTCAAGAATACAAGCCAACAAACCCTTGATGGACAAACTGACAGACAGCTACATCAGCGTTCACATCCTCTGCTGGTGTGACTCGATGATCTACGGTTGGTGGCGTGCTGTTGAATGCATCTCTGTGGTTGATTAGCGTGGTAATGAGTGCAGAGAGGCTTGAGGGACGTGCTGGCCGGCTGTGTGGCTTAAATGATTGTGGTAATTGAGTGGATAGTGACAGCTTTGCAATGGCCTAATTAAGACTCACTGGAATGCGGCCAAGATTTTACTGTCATCGTCACACTTTTAAAAACCGAACTGAGGCTGAAAACGGAGCTGAAATGCAAATAAAACAAAACCATCTGTTGTGAAGGTATGTCAACACACAAGCAAAAGGAGTTTGGGACATGTTTTATATGACATTACATTGAGTGATTGCACTGAAAAAGCATGGCAAACAGCTGGGAAAATTTTCTTTTTTTTCCCCTTAGGGCCACTTCTGATAGTTACACATTTTGTTACTTTGCTTTTAAGGGGACGTTTACACGACAATGGCTATCTTTTTAAAATAGGTTTCAAAGTCCAAGTTTTTGAAAATGATACCAGTATCGTCTCTGTGTAAACTACAAAAACAAATTTGTGAAAGGCAATTAGATGATATTTACACTAATTGAAAAAAGCAATATATTCTATTTACACTAAATGGCAATAGCAGCATTTTCTTAGTGATAGATGCTATTTACACTAAGTGAAAATTTATTAAAATTATTAAATGGATGCTGCCTTTTTGGGAGAATAAAAACCCTCCCTACACCCTACCCAATAAACACTTTTAATATTATTAAACACTCATTCACAGTTTATTTCCACTTTTAGAACATTATTTTTATTGAAAATAAAAGTGAGCTCGGCAAAAGGCGGATTCAAGCCTGTGTTGATCACGTTAAAAGCCTTATTCGCTACTGCTGCGCCACTGAAGGCGTTATATTTTGACCGTCTTTTTTAAAACTTGAGTGGCCCAACCAGTCATTGGTGGGCGGAGCTAGTGTAAATAGCATTTGCCAACAAGCGACGCTATTTGCGCCTAGTGTAAATAGACGCTCCATTTGTGAAAACAGTGACGTCATGTGTATGTGTATTATGTGTTCAGGCAATAGGCACATAGTGTTTCTTTACAAAGTGACATCGACTACTGGCCTGGCAAGAATACAACGTTTTTAATCATTTTCGCAGCTTTTTTTAATCTTTTTTGTGTTCGCATGTTGATAAGCTAATAACACAATACTGTTATAAGCTTAAATAACACAAATTTTGTGTCTGTTTTTAATTAAATAGTAGTTTTTAATTAAATAAAATGAACTTTAAAATCAACCATTTTTACTCAATTTTTTCTCGACTCACCATCTTTGTATGCGATTTTCGATATTGGTCATGTCAATCACCCAACAATTACTCTAACCTAACCTAACCCTGACATTAGTATAGTGTTAGTAGCATATCCTGATAGACAGTTATGTTGTCACAATACCAAAATTATGAATTCAATACCTGACTAAAATATCGCGATACCAACCCTGAACTGATACCAGGTCAAAAATATAAAAAACAACAGTAAAAGTAATTGAATAATATGACAGAACTTTTATCTATCACATTCACTTTCCACCTTTCACAATTCTGAACAGGTTGCGCTAGGGGTGGGTGATATGACCAAAATCGTATTTCATGATATGAGTAATTTAATATTTTATGTAATTTTATCACAATATAGTGAATTTTATTTTATCTTTTAACTATAAAATAAGCCATATGACAAATAAAATATAAGAAAGATACAAATTAAATAAACAGTGCTTTAATTTTTTCAGGAAGGCTACAGTAGGTCTATTTAACAGAAGCACTGCGTAATCTTCAATCTATAAATTAACTTTACACTGATATGATAAATATAATAAATAAATAGATTAAAGCAATTCAGTCAAGTATTGGGTGATTTTCTCTTTTCATGTGTTGTTTGATTAACATTAAATCACACAGACAGCAGCAGGTTTATTAGGCTGCTGTCACTTTAAGACCTGAGGCACGGATCCAATACGTTGGAACACACCCGATTGATTTCTTAACATGCACTTAAGACATACCCAACTGTGTGTGTGAATACTCGCCAGGACATGCATTTTGACCATTCAAGTGCAATAACCCATAAAAGAGAAGCATTCTCCGCACAAGCTATGGTTATTTCTGTCTTTCGGTGCTCGCACTTCAGCTCTGAGGCCGGTTTGAGTTCTTTTTCGAGGCTTATTGATCTTAACTCTTTTAAACATCAAACACCTCCCGCACTTTATTTTTTCATGTGCTGCGTGGATATATTTTACTTCTGCAGTGAGGAAGCAGAGCTCTGCACACACGTGCTACTATCACACATTGAGACAAATTATGAAATACGGCTCTTAATAGAATGATGTCATTCTTAAAGTACCAGTACTAAGAAAATGTGGAACCGTACCATTTTTAATAAGAGGGTATTGTGTTACCTTTCTAGTACCAGTATATCGTGCAACATTAATAGGCTGCATTACCATTTATCATTATCAGATTCATGCATGATTTTTCCGAAATCAAGAAAGTTTGAACCTTTCCTGACAGGTGACTGCAAAATTGAATTTACCAATTAAATCAGCTATGGGGCGGTTTTCCGCTTCACTGGGTTGGAGAGGGAAAAAATTATGAATTTTTTCCACTGAGCTCAGGGCGATGGATTCTGGGAATGCCCTTCTGCGAGGTTACATGCGATGCTGCCTTAGAATTTAGCCATAACACTTTGGCAAACAAAACAATGAAATGAATGCTTCACCTTTAGTATGCAAGCATCCGATTGGCTGAGGGTTTTGAAACGGTCCAAACACAGGCCATTTATAACATTGAAATTGGCTGTATATGCGCTAAAGATGCTTTAATGTGTCCTTCTGTCTCTCTGTCCCCCTCAGCTCATCCCACTCTCGGTCCAGTTTTTCACTCCGTCTCTCCCCTGAGTGTGATAATCACCAGTGCTAGAGGGGTAGATGGGGGAGGAGGTGGATCGAGATGCCCCTGAACCCCTGCGGTGGTTTATCAGCCCGAGTGTGTCAGCACTGCAGGAGGACAAACCTGTCAGAAGCTGAAAGGGTGAGAGAGGGAGGGAGGCTGAAGAGAGCGGAGGTGTCAGTGTGTGACTGATTGCAGCCCTCCACTCGCAAGGCTAGCCCCCTCCTCACCATCACCCCCGTCTCTGCACACAAATCTCTTCACTCGCATGAAGACACACACACACACACACACACACACACACACAAGTGCTTTCAGCATCGCTATTCAGTTGTGGAGCTTTGTCGCTACTAGAAATGTTCAAAAGTACAAGTACTGGACAATTAGTTGACTAGTTGGTCTTAACGAATATCTCCATTTCCAAAACATTGGTTTAATTCAGTATCCAGTGATCTATAAAACCGGCCTCAAATCAGTAGTACATGATACAAATTCAACATGAAACACATTTTACATAAAAAGACGCAGAAACGATTTTGCCCAATGAATGAATGAACAAAAATATACTTTGGCTAATTCTTAAATTATTTTATTTAATATTTTTCATTATTTTTATTTTCATATTTTATTTTTTTATTTAATCATTCAAAATGTAAAAAAATGAATTGGTAAATACACTAAATAAATTAATTTTAAAATATGATATCAATTATATCAATAAAAAAAATGTTAAGATATTCAAAATAAAAAAAGTAAAATATTTTATTTAACATTTTTTAATTACATTTTTTAATTACATTTATATATATATATATATATATATATATATATATATATATATATTTTTTTTTTTTTTTTTTTTTTTAACTGTAAAATATATACTTTTTTTAAATGTAAAATATATACATTATTAGTAATTTATTAGTATAATTATATATTAAATTCATTGGTAAATAAAAGCACTAAAAAGATTTTATGTCATTAAAAAAATGATAATTCAATTAAAAATAAACAAATAAGGAGACAATTTTTTTATACACATCACATCACAGATTAGTATAAAATTTATGACTATTACCTTTGATTACTCAGTCTTAAGGAAGCCCTAAATAATCAGGGTCCACCAGACTTGCATCTAACAAATCTATTAGGGGGTGCTCACATGATATGCTTTCCTGTCATTTATTAATTATTTTCCTTCTTTATTTCTGTGCTACAAAAGCAGGCCGTCACATCAGCAGTTACCACAGACCCCTTTCATTCGCTTTCTCGCTCTCAGCTAAAAATACAGAGTGCTTCTGCGGCAGTAACCTATTGCAGTTTGGATGTGGGTTAGTGCTGTGCTCATGCATGGCACTGCTGACCACTGCTTCTGCTGTATTGAAGCTCAGACATGCTGAGAAAGGCCCTAATTAATGGAAAAAAAAGTGTGTGTTTGTGTGTTCGAGGTGAACATGGGGAGCGAGGCGGGGGGATGATTTATTCCAGTGTCACCTTGACCCCTGACGCAGAGATACAGCTCAATTAAACAGGATTGGCCCCATGGCACCGCTTTCATCTACTGCCCGTGAGTTCTGCAAAACACGCACACACACGGGGCCAGATTCACAAGATCCAATAACATCCATATGGAGCGCCTTTCGCCTCCTTCTGCCACCAAAAACCAAAAACAGCGATGACCTAAACCAAAATAAACCGAACAACAAAATGAAAAATCAATGCAATAACAGTGTATTGATTCCTACAGGCTGGATTGGTTCTTCTGTGGTCTCTAATTGCTGTTCTAGGCATCTGTTTCCAGAACACGTTAAATCATTATCCAGAGATCTATAAAGCTGGCCTTAGATCAGTGATAGAACATGAAACAGAATTAACATGAAACAGCCTTCGCAACACGTTTTACTTCCATAACAATGACGCTTTTGCAAGTATAATACAGTATTCAACGATTTGATCAAATTGATTTTCCTTTGCACCTTTTTCTGCAATATGCAACAATGAAAAATACTTTCCCACAGAATCCCTCACCTAAATCTCATTTACGTTGGATGAAACCATTGGCTGGTGCTGTGGAGATGTGCCGCCACAGAATTAATGAATGCATTCTTTATTAATTTACTTTTAAACATTTCTTATTACTTTATTTTAAATGTAATTAGGCATATTTTATTTCTATTGGTTATTTTTATTAATTTATTAATTATTTTATTCATTCATTTATATGAAAATGTAAAAATATAAACAAATTAATACAATTAATAATTAAATAGGGGCTAGAGACATGCTGGCCACATCTAATAATTATTTTTTTATTAATTTACTTTTCAAATACTTTTTTTTACTTTTACATATTTAAATAAATATTTTATTTTTCATATTTATTTAAAAACATCATTTAAAAATAAAAGAATCTCTCACCCAAAAAATGTAACAAAATACAATTACGGTTTAATAGGCGTTAGACATGCTGTAGACATATTTAATGATTTTTTTAAAATAACATTTACTTCATTAAACTTTTACTTAACTTTTAAAGTTACTTTTTTTTACATTTTTAAATAAATGTATATTAATTTAAAAGGAGAATAATAAAGTAAATGAATAAAAAATAAAAAATAAAAATCAATAACACAACATAACTCAACACGTAATTTTTTTTTTAATACGTAATTGTTTTAATGAGGAACTTTGATGACAAGATTAATTATTTTCCCCCAAAGTCGGATGACGCATAAAATCGAGAAAGTTAAGGTACCTGCAAAAGCTTTAGAGATATGTTCCTTCTTCCACTCCCATGGCTGGTCGTATTCATCGGCGGGCCTCTCGTCGTCCTGCGGCAGCCTGCTCTCCCTGCCCTCCTCGGGCAGATCCGGCTGTCCTGGGACGCGTTCCTCGTACGGGGTGTCATAGAGTTGGACCTCCCCTCTCCCCCAACCTCCTGCTCCACCACCAGCTCTCCTCTGCAGCTCTGCAACACCAAACAAACCCATTACAAACTCTTTTCCACCCTAATATGGCTCTGTTCTGCAAATTTCCACTCAAAAAAGTCAGTTCTGACCCCTTAAACAAAAACAAACTGTGTCTAGTCACTTCACATGTCCATCAGATGGTCTCTTTCTGTTCAAGTGGGCATTCGTGGTCAGAATTAGCTGCAAAGTGAACCAGACTTTATGTTAATGCTCCAAAGACTTCTGAGAGATTAACAGTTGTTTTTGTAAACTGATCCAGGTATCTTCTAGAGGGACTTTCATCGTGACTTTCATTAAAATAATGCGAGACAGGCCGTGCTGTTAAATCAAGACACAACAATAAATCGATATGTTCCCTGGGCTCCACAGCTGGGCTCCCTCGCCTGGGCCACATTAATTATGAAAATGTCTGGTGAAGAGTGGCGGGGTATGAATCTGAAGGAGAGACAAATTGTGTTTGCACAGCTTGCTGGTTTCATAAGGGAGGGCTTAACAAAGAGAGAAAGAGATGCAAGTGTGTGTGCGTTTGCAGATCGAGTCCAATCTCAAGGACTGGGGTCTCTCAATCACTCCTGATGGGCATTCTCATTTCCATTATCATACCTCTCAAACAAGAAGCACCAAACAACAGGATGTCTGAACAACCTTCAAGAGCTTTTCAGCAAAAAATAACAGTCGGTTAAAAGCCTATATGAAATGAACTGCAGCTACAACGCAACGCCAACATGTGATGCTCTTAAAGGAATAGTTCACCCAAAAATGAAAATTACCCCATAATTTACTCACCCTCAAGCCATCCTAGGTGTATATGACTTTCTTCTGTCAGCCGAACACAATCAGAGTTGTAATAAATAAAATATCCTACCTCTTCCAAGCTTTATAATGGCATTGAATAGTGGCAGAGTTTTTCTCTAAGTTCTAAAAAGTATGAAGTTCTATTTTGTCTACATAAATTAAAAATTAAACATTAAGAACTAAAACCAAGCAACTGTAAAAAAAAAAATAAAAATTATTTTATTTTTAGTTCAGTTTTAGTAATTTTGCCTCTTATTTTATTTCAGTTAGTTGGCAAGGCAAGTTTTTCCTATAATATTTCTATTTTTTTTTTTTTTTTTCAAATAAGGAAAGCAATGTTTAATAGTTTTACTTAATGGTAACAACACTAACATGCACAATTAAATATCCACCATAAACGAGAAACTTAAAGAATCTCTACTATCGGCCTACAATCTACTTGGTACAAATATATTGTGCATCCCTCGTTCATAATGGCTGGTTACCTGAAACTACAGGCAATAATGACACAAATGTTGTCGGTTCAAAGATGCATTCAAAGATTCAAAGATCTAAAGATAACATTCTTTTAATCTTTTTAACCCTAAATGCTAAATTACAAACATGAATGAATTGTGAGAGTTTCATCCAGCAAACGGCACGGACTGCAAAAATGATGTCAAGCATGAAATCAAACACACCAGACATGGAAAGGACTACCTGCAAAAGAAATACTGGCGTGGATGTGTGCTTCAGCGAGAAAGAAAAAAGCAGGTTTGAGAAGAAACCAAAAAAGAATAAAAAGAGAAAGAAAAACTTTAACCTTCACACATCCAGCTTCTATTGGGCTCTTTAGTCGTCTCCATAGCGACAAAGAGGCCCTGGGGGACCGACCCTGAGGTGGAGGGAGAGAGGGAGCTATGGGAGTGTGTGTTGATGTTAAGTGTTTGTGACGCGTGAGAGAGAGGCTGCTAGATTCCCCCATACCTGAGAACTGATGGAGAATGAGAGAAGAGATTAACCTGTAGAGATGGAAAGAAAATTAAATGAGGCTGCCTTGAAGGCAAGACAGATCTGAGGAGAAATTAAGGTGGATGCTGGAGTCCTACGACGATAAAATATGCCAAAATTTCCATGAAAACCAGGGAATGCATTTTTGCATTTCACTGCATTGCTTTTCCATTGTTTTTCTATGTAAATCTGCTAGATGGATGTATTTGAACACTGAACGCTCAAGTTAAAAGTAGTTCAACTATGTTCTGTGTTAATGGCCCTTAAGTTAATATCCTAATTGAAATGGGAATCGTGCTTATCACATTGCTAAGCTAATACTAGACATGACACTCTAACCACAAAAGAGTCATGAATTGAGAAATCAATCTTTCCTTGATCTAGAAAATATAAGAGGTTATTGTACTATAAATATATGCTGTAAGTTTCTGAACTCAAAACTTCCTTGTTAATCAAAAAATGCTATTCTAAAAACCCATAGGAAATTCCTGAGGGAACCCATGTCAAATTAGTCTTCCTGACCAACATACTGACATCATGACAAAATAAAAGTTTGTTATAATAGTCATTTCTCTGGGCTCTGCCATTGCATTATAGGACTGCTTCAACTGCAAACAATACATGCAATGCTGCCTTAAGACTTGTTCAGGTATCGTAGAAATCATCAAAATGTCGACCTTTTGGAACGGTCTTCGCGTTGGAAACTTGTCTTAAAACACTCTGTTTTGAAACAGAGCAATTAGCAAGTGCAGGGAGCAAAAATCAATTTGGAAGTTATAAAAAAATGGAATAGATTACATAAACGCAGAACTGTAATCTGCGAGACTCCAGGAGAGAATCAGCCGTGAGTCACTGTCTGACGGCACTGGATGACTGACAGCGTCTGAGGGACTCGCTGAGAAAGATGCACTCATAACGCTCATACTTCACTCTCTCCATACGACTCAAAGGGCAAACCACACTCCCCTGGGGTATGAAAATACACACACCAAAAGAGAAAAGAGAAGAAGTTTGACTGACCAGTTATCACTTTCTGGGCCTCGTAAGGCTCCATGTAGCCATTGTTCTCAGGAGTGATTGGGCCCTGGGCGGTTTCGGGACGCGGATCCAAACGAGCATCGAATGGGTCGGAGTAGTCGGTATCTCCCATAACTGGAGCTGACGGAACCACCTGAAACAAGAACCGTCATGTGATGATCTTCACCCAGGAGAGGGAACTCAAGAAATCCCTTTTATTCAGTGCAACAAATTGAAGATTATCTTTGTTTGCTGAGGGATGAATGAAGAGAAATATTTTTTATATAATTCTGCAGCAAAAAAAACACTTCATTTACAGTCAAACAGACATCTCATTTTATATTTTTACATTTCTATTTGTAAGCACAAAAAAAAAAAAAAAAAAAAGGGTGACGCAATATTTCGAAAAAGTGCCATATAAATCAGTCTTAACTGACTGCTATAAGCACCCAACAAAAGTTGCTGAATACTGGTTAATTGTTACGTAAATATATTTGGTCATGTGACATCATAATTTCTAAGTGATTTTTGCAGCTTAGTGTGTATAGGGCTGTATGATTAATTGAAAAATAAAACAGAAATCGTGATATGGCTTAGTGTGAATCAAAATGTTATAAAATTTGTGATTCAATTAAAGGTGCCCTAGAATTAAAAATTGAATTTACCTCGGCATAGTTAAATAACAAGAGTTCAGTACATGGAAATGACATACAGTGAGTCTCAAACTCCATTGTTTCCTCCTTCTTATATAAATCTCATTTGTTTAAAAGACCTCCGAAGAACAGGCGAATCTCAACATAACACCGACTGTCACGTAACAGTCGGGATCATTAATATGTACGAGCCCAATATTTGCATATGCCAGCTCATGTTCAAGGCATTAGACAAGGGCAGCCAGTATTAACACTCTGAGGTCTAAAAACGCGCCGGCGCGTTTTGCAGGTTTTTTTTCACATTGCAGCAAAACAGACTTAAAATACTCTGTCATTTTTTGTCATAGAGACATAAGTAATACATCAATTGAAACTATAGAATATCTCCTTTTATTTGTATACACTCAGAGTAAAACAAAATGTTGTGCTTTTTGTAAATAAAGAAAACTAACATGATGCGTGATCTCTCATCTTCCTCTGAACGAAGTCCAATCTGATAGTTCTCAGAAAATGAAGTGTAACTTAGTGAATACTAATCACAAAAAAATTCATACTTATGTCTAACAAAACGTTGAAATGTCAGGTTTTAAATCGTGCAAGTCAAATCGAAAACAAACATTCTGTGTTTATGTAATCTGTATGAAAAGAGCGCCATGTCAGAAGTCCGTGATTCAGCTCATTACCCACTAATGCGGCCACACCCACGGAGCCAGCGCTATTCACAGGCAAATTCAGAGACAACACATGCATTCATCATCTCAATCGTGTATTTATTGCCTTGAAAATTGTTTATCTGGATGAAAAAGCCATGGTTAGCGATCTCTGGAAGACATTCAGTAAATTCCTGTTTGTTTTCTTCTATTGATAAGTTTTAAGTGAGTTTTTGTTTCTTTAGCGCCCTCCGGCTGTAGTATGAATTGGTAAACACCATTCATGGAATATCGTCTTCTTCTTAGGTGAATTTGTGGACTAAAATGCACAGAGCGCCCTCCGGCTGCAGTATGAATTGCAAACACCAGCGCTCATAGAGATAACAATGAATATTAAATAAAAAATAACTCCTCTGTATAGAAAATTGACATAAACATATGAGAATCCTATATTTCTCCAAATATGCATGCTTTTAAACTAAAAGCCTATATTCAGACTCTTTGCATCACAGAAATACATTATATTTTAAAGTATAATATAAAACCATTATTTTATATTGTAATAAAATTTTTCTGTATGTTTCATATACCATGATGAGCTTGAGACATCACAGAAGTTTTTTTCACAGCCTACCTGACTGAAATGCCTCATTAATATGCAAGTCTTTTCAGGTCATTACTATTCAATTCTTTTGTCTTCACAGGTGAGAATGAGCCATTATTCATGGAGATTCACGCCTCCTCGCATACCGTGTTTCTTGGCAAAAAGTGTCTTACAAAAACTAAATCAGTATATTGTTATAAATGAAAGAGTAGTCAGCATAATTTTTACATAATTTTGAAGCAAAAACTCTAGTCTACAACCTTCAATACCCAAAAGTCTTGTGAACACAGATTTAATATACTTTTATTGGCCTTATATCAGTGACTTAAGTTTTTTGTTTTTTCAGTAACCACGCATAAACGTTATTCCTTCAAAAACACAAACATGTACACACATGTTCCTCACATATTATGGTAGCCTAGTTTGTGCTGAATACAGTGTAATGACACTTGTGTCATTAATATGTTTATGAACAACTGAAAAAAGCACAAATGTCAGGACATGTCAAAACTTCTCCAGGCCCCAAATCAGCCTCAGACTCCAGAGGGTTAACGTCTGAATCTGTGCACAGCTGAATCATCAGACTAGGTAAGCAAGCAAGGGCAACAGCGAAAAATGGCAGATGGAGCAATAATAACTGACATGATCCATGATAACATGATATTTTTAGTGATATTTGTAAATTGTCTTTCTAAATGTTTTGTTAGCATGTTGCTAATGTACTGTTAAATGTGGTTAAAATTACCATCGTTTCTTACTGTATTCACGGAGACAAGACTGTCGTTATTTTCATTATTAAACACTTGCAGCCTGTATAATTCATAACCATAACTTCATTCTTTATAAATCTCTCAAACAATGTAGCATTAGCCGTTAGCCACGGAGCACCATCAAACTCATTCAGAATCAAATGTAAACATCCAAATAAATACTACTCTCACATAATCCAATGTATGCATGCAGCATGCATGACGAACACTGTAAAGATCCATTTTGAGGGTTATATTAGCTGTGTGAACTTTGTTTATGCAATGATAGAGTCGAGAGCTCGGGAGGGGGCGGAGAGCGCGAGCAATTAAAGGGGCTGCAGCCTGAATCGGCGCATTTCTAATTATGCCCCAAAATAGGCAGTTAAAAAAATTAATTTAAAAAAAATCTATGGAGTATTTTGAGCTGCAACTTCACAGACACATTCAGGGGACACAGACTTATATTACATCTTGTAAAAAAATTTTTTCGATGGCACCTTTAAATATATGTGCTGCGTGTTTCAGAATAAAGTACAGCAATGTGCTTATTTACACACACGTTTTCAGTGTCTGAGAGTCTGGGTTGACAGTGAATGCTGCTCCACCCGAACTTCATCTCTGTTTTTGAGTTGTCGTCGCTGATAACTTAACATGCACCAACCATCTTCCCACACTTGTAATTAGAAATGCTTGTAAACCGCCTGTCGTCAACAAAAGAGAAGCTTTAAGACGCAGTAAGTGATTTCTGTGAAATGCTGTTTCCCTTTCACGCATGAGTTTAAAATATTCTAGCTGACTGAATGGAGTTATTGCTGCTTCCACTGATGTCTGACATCAGTCAGTGTGTATTTTATAAACTCTAAATGTATTGTTTTACTGGTGCTTATGTGTATTTAAATGTCTGAAACCTTTAAAAAAAAAAATCATCATCATCAACCGTCAAAGTTCAGTTCCAATTCTCAAGAACGCAAGAACAGAGAACACATGAAAGTACCCGGATGTGTTCTTGATATCGAGGATGCATCGAATGCAAATTTGAGAGAATCGAACCGTTAAAAATCCCAGAAGACGCTGCGGGTAGTCGACATACGGAAGCCTGCAAGCTTTAAAGGTGCCCAAGAATGCTTTTTCACAAGATGTAATATAAGTCTAAGGTGTCTCCTGAATGTGTCTGTGAAGTTTCAGCTCAAAATACCCCATAGATTTTTTTTTTATTAATTTTTTTAACTGCCTATTTTGGGGCATCATTAACAATGCACTGATTTACACTCGGTGCCGCCCCCTTAAATCGCGTGCTCCCTGCCACATGAGCTGTCGACTATATTACAGCGTATTTACAAAGTTCACACAGCTAATATAACCCTCAAATGGATCTTTACAAGATGTTCATCATGCATGCTGTATGCATGCTTCAAATTATGTGAGTATTTATTTGGATGTTAACGTTTTATTCTGAGTGAATTTGAGGCTGTCCTCCGTGGCTAACGGCTAATGCTACACTGTTGGAGAGATTTATAAAGAATGAAGTTGTGTTTATGAATTATACAGACTGCAAGTGTTTATAAAATGAAAATAGCGACGGCTCTTGTCTCTGTGAATACAGTAAGAAACGATGGTAACTTTAACCTCATTTAACAGTACATTATGCAAATATTGGGGCATACACCCCGACTGTTACGTAACAGTCGGTGTTATGTTGAGATTCGCCTGTTCTTCGGAGGTCGTTTAAACAAATGAGATTTATATAAGAAGGAGGAAACAATGGGGTTTGAGACTCACTGTATGTCATTTCCATGTACTGAACTCTTGTTATTTAACTATGCCAAGGTAAATTCAATTTTTGAATCTAGGGCACCTTTAAAGTTCTCGTTCTCACTTACGAGATTCCTGCTACAAGCTCGCAAATACGTGACGGCTCGTGAAAGTAAGCCGTTTGTTTTGCTTATTTTAATAAAGTGATAACCTGAAGAAAGCCTGCAGTATTTTCATTGGAATATAAAAAAGAATCTTAACATTGACAAAGCATGTAACACAAAGGCTACTCATTTTCATAAATACACACGGTGAAATAAAAAGATATAAAATTATATGTAAACAATGTCTATAATAATATGAAATAAACCTTTTAATAGGCATGACATTTGTTTGTGATGTTATGTTGTATTTATTGTGGATTAGCCACTTATAATATGCTGGGACGTCAGTTGAGCAACAAGATTGCAGCACATCTCAATTGTCAAATGATGCGTTCTGTGTCCTCGCATCCTTCCGGTCGCCTGGCAAGACCGGACTCTACGAGAACGCAAGTCCGTTCTCTGCGTTCTTGGAATTGAGAAACAGCCTATGTGGCTGAAAACACTGCATAGTTGTGATATGTGACCCTAGACCACAAAACCAGTCATTAGTCACAAGGGTATATTTGTAGCAATAGCCAACAATACATTGTATGGGTCAAAATTATTGATTTTTCTTTTATGCCAAAAATCTTTAGGATATTAAAGTGAAGATCATGTTCCATGAAGATATTTTGTAAATTACCTACTGTAAATACATCAAAAATTGATATATTACACAAATATTGTGACACAAATATTTTTGTGAGTGGATATGCATTGCTAAGGTCTTCATTTGGACAACTTTAAAGGGTTAGTTCACCCAAAAATGAAAATAATGTCATTTATTACTCACCCTTATGTCGTTCCACACCCGTAAGATCTTCGTTCATCTTCGGAACGCAAATTAATATATTTTTGTTGAAATCCGATGGCTCAGTGAGGCCTGCATAGCCAGCAATGACATTTCCTCTCTCAAGATCCATTAATGTACTAAAAACATATTTAAATCAGTTCATGTGAGTACAGTGGTTCAACATTAATATAATAAAATGACAATAATATTTTTTGTGCACCAAAAAAAAACTAAATAACGACTTAAGCTTTGGAGAGTTACGAATCTTTTGTGTCGAATCATGATTCAGATCGCGTGTCAAACTGCTGAAATCACGTGACTTTGGCGCTCCGAACTGCTGATTTGAACCGAAGATTCATAACGCTCCGAAGCTTCCTAAAGCAGTGTTTTGAAATCGGCCATCACTATATAAGTCGTTATTTAGTTTTTTTGGCGCACCAAAAATATTCTTGTCGCTTTATAATATTAATATTGAACCACTGTACTCACATGAACTGATTTAAATATGTTTTTAGTACCTTTATGGATCTTGAGAGAGGAAGTGTCATTGCTTCCTATGCAGGCCTCACTGAGCCATCGGATTTCAACAAAAATATCTTAATTTGCATTCCGAAGATTAACGAAGGTCTTACGGTGTGGAACGGCATGAGGGCGAGTAATAAATGATATTATTTTCATTTTTGGGAGAACTAACCCTTTAAAGGCAATTTTCTAAATATTTAGATTTTTTTGCATATTTTCAAATAGTTGTATCTCTGTCAAATATTACCCTATCCTAACAATTATTTATTCAGCTTTCAGATGATGTATAAATCTCAATTTCAAAAAAATTGCCCAGGGTCTAGGGTCACTCATATGACAAGTGCTGAGTGTGTCCATCTCACTGTCAAAGTGCGAAAGGCACAGTTTGAATCTGGCAGTTATGTGACGTCCAGGGCTTGACATTAATACCCGCCAACCCGCCAAATGCGGGTAGATTTCAGCTGTGGCAGGTAAGACAGCCACTCCCACTAGCCACTTTGGCGGGTTGAATATAATTTCAGCCTACAGCCAAATGAAAGGTAGCCAAGCTCGTATCACAAAATTACAATTCAATCACAATTCTCTATCAATTAACTTGCAATGAAGGCGGATAGGCGGAATTGCGCTGAATGACGCAACAGAAGCGCTCTCTCGCGTGCGCACACAGTTTTCCTTGCGCCTGAATAGTCAAATATCCGCACACACAGATGTCAAAATGCCCATCGTGTGGATATAGTCGGTTATGACTTAAGTGGACGTAAACAGGTGGGTAAAAAACTGAATATGTGTCAGTATATTATGTACATGCATTCAGCAGCCCCCAAATAAATAACTGTCTGTCATTAACGTTAATCAAACAACAAAAGAGTTAAATAAATGTATACATGTTAAATAAACCTATGTATCCGAAAAAAAGATTTTTTAAATTACTATTTGTAATTTGCTTTGTTCTTTTTATATAGCCAAACAAAAATAATTGTACATACCAGCTGATATACAATGTAGTCTTGATTTTGGTGGTCAATCTTTATTTGAAAGGTTAAAAGGGTTTTAAATCTTGTAAATCAAGTAAAATGACTCAAAATCAAGTAATTTAAGCATGCAAAAGTCAACTTTAATCATATAAAATGTAATTTTCCCAACAGCAAAATTGTGGCCAGTGAAAATGTTGAGTGGCTAGTAACTTTGGAAAACCACTAGCCACAGTGGCTGGTGAGCAAAAAAGTTAATGTCAAGCCCTGGTGACGTCACTGAATGTTCTAAATCCCATATGTGGGACCGTACTCTCAGGGGCACAGAAATAAAAATCCCATATGTGGGACTGTACCGCTCAAAAGGTTAAAATGGATCAGACCTAGCACCACAACACACTTGTAGCCAATCAGCAGTAGGGGCCATATACACTCAGGATGGGGGAGTAGAGAGTGTGAGCAAGAGGGAGATTTGAAGAAAGACTGTAAAAAGAGAGATGGCTGAGAGACATTATAAAAAAGAAAAGGTCAGAGGAATATCACTGGAAAGAGAAGGGTTATGATCAGGCAAGAGCTTAAGGGCCCATAGTAATATTGGAAAAGCTTTCCAGCACTGGAGAGACCCAAGCGAGAAACCAAAGTTGTGTTGTTTCTGCTCCATACGTGAGTAAAATTGTTTTTTCTGTTTCACAGAACCAAGATATGCTGTTGTTGTAATGTTAGCTATAGTAACAGGACAGCTTTGAGTGTCATTGTCTGGAGCTGATGTGCTGGTTTAACAACAAACTCTTGCTTGTATATAATCTTGTGTATTGTATGTTCATTTTTTGGTCTTCCTTGTTTCATTCATTGTATTCGTTTTATTTTTCATGAAGCATTATTTTTCAGCTATGATAAAGAGGCATCCGCTCTTACATTGTGTGTTTGTGCATTTCGGGGGCGGAGCAATGAAGAGAGGGGTGTGTTTGTTTGGGTTGATTTCACATATCAACAGTGTTTCTCAGAAATCGCTTACTGCACCTTTAAGGAGTCATTTTGATATATAATCACTAATACATTGTGCAGCCCTACAAACAAGCACAGTAAACCTGGAATGTTTATTTAAAAAAAATGCAATTTCTATCCAGAAAAATCCATTTTTTCCCCCCCCAAATCGTGCAGCCCTAGTGTCTTCACATACTACATTCAGAAACACCACCTCATGAAAACCAGCAGACTCACAAAAATGTGCTACCTTCCCCCGTGAAGCAGAAGGAGGCTGTGGGGAAGTGTTGATGAGCATGTTAGGAGGTGCGTTTGTCTCCCAGTCCAGGCTCAGGAGGAAGCCCTCAGTCAGTTGGCACTGGGTCAATTACAAAGATGGCCATATGGTCTCTCAAACAAGAGCTTTAGCCAACGGCTCCATGCGGCACCATTCAGCCTGCAAACTATGGCGCGCAACAATTCCCTGATTTCCCACCAGGCAAATCGCCCATTGTCTGGTTGATCTTTAACAAGAATAGGACAGTAAATCTGAAATGTTCATTTGGAACGCTATAAAAACTTAATCAGGATTACGGTGGAAATTAATGAAGGTTAACAGGGAACGATGCTTCCAAGACAATGCACTTACAGGGTCACCATTAAATTGGGATTTAAATCAATGGCGTGTCATTGGCAGGGTCGTTCCTCAAGCCCAACCAATCAGCTTGCTCATCACTGGTACTGATTACAATCAATGAGACTCCACTGAAGGCTGCGGTCTGTCCGTGTGTGTGCGGATACCTCAACTGTCTGCCAGTATTGGGTCTCTACTCAATGTCTGATCACAGGAAGAACCTTTCTGGCTCTTGCGAGTATTCTCTATGGGACCGCCCCATCCCTACCAGCCTAACTAAACTATGTATTATTCAAGAGCTTCAGCTTTGGTAGATCAAGGGGTTTGACACCTACGGTGCTCTGAGACATGAAATCTAATGCAGGGTTAACAGAGGGTTTACATGAAAGATTGTTTCACACCGCAAATCACTTGTTTGACAGTTTGTTTTATGTATTTCATGACCTGATGGTTTCAGGCATCACTAAAACCCCTCAGATCTTCAACTACTTAACGTCATGAACCACGGTAAGTGGTGTATATTGGGTTTATGTATATATAATTTAATATATAATATTAAAACATTTTCACATACACTGTAAAAATTTATTTTCGAAGATGTAAATAAAGATTATTGGAGAATGTTTTACAGGAAAATACTATTTCAGTCTTTATATTTCGAAATTTCACATTTAATTCAGTATCACTTGCCATTTGTTTGTGAAATTTACTAGCAATTTCCTAGTGAAAATTGTATGCGCATCCTAAAACAACAAATATATCAACAAATAAGATAAAAATTATGATTATCTTTAAAGTTGCCTAAACACTCCCCCATATCCCACTGGCTGGTCTAATAGATAGCCCTGCCTCCAGACTCACACCATTGGTTAAGCCAATGTTTTTGTGTTGGGCTGATTGGTGTTTTAAACAATAAAAACATATTGTAAACTTCAAACTTTAAATGAACATTCTACACAATATTTAAAGCAAAGATTTACTCAAATATTTGAAAACCGGAAATTTACATTGAGATGTTCAGACTTCTGTTAATGCAGAAAATCTCAAAACAGACAAAAATTTACTTATTACTAGGGCCGGGTAAAAAAAAATATCAATTTGAATCGATTCTCATTTTTATGAACCGATATTGATTCTTAAATCCCAAGAATTGATTAGTCTAGTCTGTTTTCAGTTGACGAATGAGCAGAATATGTAGCTCCTCCCATCCAATAAATTGCAATAATCGTTGTGCTTTGCTACTTTTCATATGAAGCAAAGTCTCAGATTTCAAATGACGTCCATCTTATTATTATGGAATTCAAAAAAATAAATACCGTTTTGGCGATCTTTAATGTGGCGTGACAGATCGCTGTAGCGCCTCAGTTAAAGAGAAGCAGCAGCACGAGCACATGTGAACATCCTCTCCTCCGCTTTAATACCAGTTACAGCGTGAAATAAACATGACTAAACATCTGAAGGTATGTTAAAAGATACAGTACAACTTACCGAAATGTCTCGTGTAATAGCTCAGTGATTCAACCTCGGAAAAACGTTAATAAAACAGCTTGTAAACAATATTGTTTTTCTGAGGTAAATGTGATGTTATGTGACATATGGTTATGTTCTAAACTATATTTATTATAAAAAACATCATCGAGTGTGATTTAAGTGTTTGTATATAAATAAAGTTAATTTTAACCTGCAGTATTATAGTAATCTAGTACCAACTGACTTCCATGTTTACAGCATTAGTTGAGAGATTTTTTTCCTCTAGAAAATTTGCCATGTACTGTATCTGATATACTACATCCAAAATAATCGATATCCAATCAAAATCAAATAGAATTTTAAGCATGTGAATAGAAATCGAATCGAGTCGTGAAAATTGTGTCAATACCCAGCCCTACTTATTACTAATATTGTAATTTAAATTACTCACCGGATCTGTTGGTTCCTCTAAAGACACAGAGCTCAGGAGAATCTTACTCCTTCCCAGGTCTTGCGAGTCCACCTTTATGAGGCGATGTTTCGGCGAAACCACCTTGATATCCAGACTTGAGGATTTCAAAGGCGAGCTGAAGCCCATGTGGGGCACTTCAGTCGATCCATTGTCATTTCTAGACCTGTTCTCAAAGTCTTCATAAGGGTCTTCAAAGTCTAGGTTCTTCTGTGCACGATACGCCTTCAATATCTCACTCTCTGTGTAGTCTGGTTTTGGTGGTTGCGGGGGAACTCGTTTGCTCCCAAAACTTAAATAGTCCTTCAACCACTTTGCCATTCTAATCCGTTTGTGAATGTCCAACAGTGAAGGACACAAAGACTAAGTGTCCAATGATGACCTATAATCTGAGGTCAAGGAACTAGATTATGGATAAAATTAGATGTTTATCCTGAAATTAAGATGAATACCTTTGGGAGAATACACTGAATTCATGTTTCAGTTCAAAGGCATGGCTGTGGTCCAAGGTCAATCCCTGGGAATACCAACCTGGATTTACAGGTGGTCCATGGACGGCAATGATCTTGAGGTTCTCAATACCCCTGCAACAGCAGAAGTACACATTAAGGAATGAGATAAATGCATGAAAAATAAAAAATAATAAATGCAACTCATAATATTTACATTATTAAGTCTGGAAAGTATTTTTTTATTTTTTTCATTATACATGCATTTACATTCTTCTGAACAATAAGATGTATTATTAAAGACCTATCAGAATAAGATGATAGATAGATAGATAGATAGATAGATAGATAGATAACATGGAAGAGCAGCTGCAACAAGCTGTTTAAGAACAAAAGCAAACAAACTGGTTTCGCACGTGCTTGTGATGCGCACAATAAAACCTCTCCGTTCAAACATCAGAACAAATGATTTTACAAAACCTGAACACTGACATTCAATTTCGAGTAAAAAATGAAATTGAACAACTCTCTAAGACAACAGCTGAGAACTCTTGTAAACTAAACGTGAACGCGCGTCTGCGATGAACAGTCACACTTTTATTCAACGTTAAACATTTTACAGCTGACATGGTGAACACTTCATCCAATACATCACCGTTTATGATTTTAGATGAAATTCAACACCGCTGAGGAGATCAAGTTGTTATACTCACGTTTTTGATAGCAGCGTTAAATTATCGTGGAACTCCAGACGCGGTTCCCGCGTTGCGACTGCTACAATGTTGCACGAGGACACCAAAACACGAGCCAAAAACCTGATGAAGAAAGTGCTCAGTCCTGGAGAATATATGAGAAGAATACGAGAAGAACTGTAAAGCTCGTCTGAACGCGTCTGGCTGTAAGTGAGTGAGAGGGAGAGCAACTGAGCGAGAGAGCTGTAGCGTTTAAAGGGGAGGTCCTCACATCCAGAGGTGCTGTATTTTCCCTTCAGCCGATCATTATTAGAGGCTGTATGGCATAGAAAATCAGATTTTTGTAAGTGTCTTGTGTTAACACTGTTTAATGTGTTAAAAAAACCCTCTTTACACTATTATTTCTCCAGGGAAAAAAGATACAGATTATGAAACACATTGTCACACTATATGGGTTGAGTTGTCACAGTGGAGCCCACCATCAAATGGTCAGTTATAGGCTTATCAGAAAAATTTGCAAAGAAAAAAACAATGATGAATTTATGTAAAACTTTACTGACATATAATTAATGTGTGACAACTATCCCCAGTCTTCCTAAAGCTGCAACTATTGTCAAAATCTATTGTCTATTGTCAATATCTGTTGATGATTTGTTTGATTAATTAGATCAATAAAAAAATGTTCAAGAAATGCATTTCAACAATTTTATTCCACATTTTGTCCAAAGTGTTCCTCCAAACAATGTGTATATTAAACACTATGAACAACAAATGTAAATATACACTATAAAAACAGTCAGATAGATAGATAGATAGATAGACAGACAGACAGACAGACAGACAGATAGATAGATAGATAGATAGATAGATAGATAAATAGATAGATAGATAGATAGATAAACAGACAGAAAGACAGACAGACATACAAACAGACAAAGAGATAGATAGATAGATAGATAGATAGACAGACAGACAGATAGATAGATAGATAGATAGATAGATAGATAGATAGATAGATAGATAGATAGATAGATAGACATACATACAAACAGACAGACAGATAGATAGATAGACAGACAGACAGATAAACAGACAGAAAGACAGACAGACAGACAGACAGACAGATAGATAGATAGATAGACAGACAGACAGACAGACAGACAGACAGATAGATAGATAGATAGATAGATAGATAGATAGACAGACAGATAGATAGATAGATAGATAGATAGATAGACATACATACAAACAGACAGACAGATAGATAGACAGATATACAGACATACAAACAGACAGACAGATAGATAGATAGACAGACAGACAGATAAACAGACAGAAAGACAGACAGACAGATAGATAGATAGATAGATAGATAGACAGACAGACAGACAGATAGATAGATAGATAGATAGATAGACAGACAGACAGATAGATAGATAGATAGATGGACATACAAACAGACAGATAGATAGACATACAGACAGACAGATAGATAGATAGACAGACAGACAGACAGACAGACAGACAGACAGACAGACAGACAGACAGACAGACAGACAAACAGACAGACAGACAGACAGACAGACAGATAGATAGATAGATAGATAGACAGTCAGACAGACAGACAGAGAGATATATAGATAGATAGACAGACAGACAGATAGATAGATAGATAGATAGATAGATATATAGATAGATAGACAGACAGACAGACAGATAGATAGATAGATAGATAGATAGATAGATAGATAGATAGACAGACAGACAGACATGCATACATACATACAGACAGATAGATAGATAGATAGATAGATAGATATACAGACATACAAACAGACAGACAGACAGACAGATAGATAGATAGATAGATAGATAGATAGATAAACAGAAAGACAGACAGATAGATAGATAGATAGATAGATAGATAGATAGATAGATGGGATTCAGATTAATAATTAAAGGGATAAACACCTCCTCAAAGCAGCTTTCACACCTGTGGACCGCTTAACAGTCTCACATGAATCTGACAGGCTCACCAATGTGTTAATGAAGTGAAGGTGTGTGTAAGTGCTTTGCACACCAAAACCATCTCTTAGTTACACATTTGAAGACTGAACATGGAGGTAAAAAGACATAAAACCGAGGCCAAGGGCTAATAATTTACAACACACAACAAATAACAAACGCACATCTGTGCTGCTAGCTTGAGGCTGCAGTTCTCTTATATACAGATGTCTTAATGTTATTCAGATGCAAATTGAATTCAAAGAAGAAGCAGATGACATTGTCAGCACATATACTTTCCATGCCGCTCAAACGTGAACCTGAAAACCTCACTATATAAAGACGCTGTTTTTACGACAGCCATGATCTCACTCTCTCTTCCTCCCCACACGGAGGGAGAGATGAGGTCATAGCAGACACCATCCACCACCCCCTCCATTACCAGCCAGTGTCGACACACATCTTCCCCTCACTTTTCTAAATTGCCCCTTTCAAACGGGGACATGTTAGAGAGAGGAAGGGCCTCCTGGGACAAAGAGAACGCCAGTACAGAGAGGGAAATTGCCCTTTCCTAAAGAGAGACAGAAGGGAATAGGAAAAAGGTTAATATATGGTTTGAATATCATACATTAGATTTGCATTTGTGTCCTTGGGTATACCAGTAAATGTTCTCAAACTGTAGGCATTCACGTAGAATAAAAAATATAAATAAATAAAAATCACTTTAACATACACAACATGTGCTGCTTTCTAATGGAATATAAGAAGTAATGTGAGAATAAAATGATATATTAAATTACAAAATATTTTTAAATTAATTTAATAATTATAAATATTGCTATTTTCATCTCCTTTTGCTGTAAGTTTTATTATATGACATTTATTTTAATTTTATTCGACATTATTGTATATATAATTTATATTATAATATATAATATATAATATATTTGAATATGTATTTATATTATAATATTGTACATATACGTCGTATAGGCCTAATTTTGCATTGTAAAAATGTTTAGAGTCCATATGAACATTTTCATTTAGTATTTATCGCCCCCAAGCGGTCATTCATATGTATTGGCTCATCTGAATCGCCATTTATGTCCACGTGCCCACTATCCTCAGCCATTGAAAATGTTCATCTTACACTACTAACATAATTACAGTGTGTTATAGCTACTTTTAAATTAACGAATCGATAATATAATAATTGAGTTGAAAAATAAAACATAAGGCTCACCAGCTAAAGAAAATAATCATATTTGCTTCAAATTAGTATTTCCTGTGAATGCAGTGCAATACGTGCCTTCTACAGAAGCATTGATTGGCTATTAGGATTTTAAACTTTATTTAACATTTTATTTTATATATCGAGCCTATATATACTTGTATATGTTTCACATTTTCTTTATGTTACTCTTATTTGAAGATATTTTATTATTTAACACTGCTTTAGGCCCTATATCAAAAAAAGAGACCCGTGAATCGCACATGACACCTGAAGTTTGAAACATGCGGTGCGCGGAACTGTCAATCAAATCTCTTCCGCCCGCCCCTCATCGCTGATTGGTCGGGTTTCGTGCCCAAATCCAACAGGCGTGTATTCTGCAAATGACGTCAGGGCATCCCACCACAGGACATCTCATACAGCAGCAGACCTGAGGAAAGCAAAAGAATAACATCAGAAACTGAATGTAAGTCATTGTGCATTTATCTTGCTTTATTTACTGCCTGCTTCCCTATTCATATGCTTCCTCGACTTGAGTCTACTTAAAACATGCGGTTAGAGCAAGAATGATTATTCGAAATAAATAATGATACAAAATAAACTACGACACAAAGTTGCTAGTGATTCAATGTTAGATTTGCTGAACATATTAATTACAGAAATTATTGTTTTTATTCACATTATATAATAGGTTTCCAGAAGCACGTGTGTGTGTAAAAACAGTAGACTGTATTTTAATTTCCTAATTAAATGTGTTGCTTTGTCTATTACAGCTCATGAACATTCTTTAGAACAACATGAAAACACTGAAAGCAAAGTTCAAGAAGACAGAGGTAAGAGCCCGTCACATACTAAGTATGCTAGATTTCTTTCTTATGTTTGACTATTAATCCAAGCCATTATGTCTGCAAAACTGTTTTATTTAATGTTTCGTAGTACCTAAGCTGTTAGATCTCTTGAGTATCTTGGTTACTTGTTGCTTTGAGTTTGTATCTGCAAATGTGTTTTACCCGCAGAAGCCTACAGACAGCACCTGTAACCAGAGACCTCTATAGTGTTGAATTATTGAAACACATTCATTCACACACACTGGCAGACTCAGTATATACTGCACTCTTCATTGTTTTGAGGGTTCGTTTAGCATTGGAAGCTTTTATGGCTCTTCATCTTCTTTAATATTCATAAAACATCGTGTTATTGGATGTAATCCTACTGCGTGAAGACAACATACTTAATATATTCGGTGTGTGTTTTCCCCCTGCTGAGGTGGTGTGTATCAGATTTGAGGTTGTGTTGGGATGAACAGATAGATGACCCACTGTAGGGGAGAGAAAGTGAGCTGCTTGTTTTCTGTTTGTTTTTATATTATCTTTCATTCAAGCCTCATGTCTGGGTCAGATGTCCACAGTGAAACTTTCTCTGCTGCTGCCATAAAGTCAGTGATGGACATATTAGGAAAGTTTTATTCCTCTGAATGGGTTGCTCTTACAAAACACTTTTACTCAAATATAATATATAGGCCTATACTTATAGACAATTATATGTATATACATCGATCAGGCATAACATTATGACCCCCTTCCTAATATTGTGTTGGTCCCACTTTTACTGCCAAAACAGCCCTGAACCATGGTGGCATGGACTCCACTAGACCCCTGAAGGTGTGCTGTGGTATCTGCACCAAGATGTAAGTAGTGAGGTGGGGCCTCCATGGATAGGATTTGTTTGTTCAGCACATCCCACAGATGCGTGATTGGATTGAGATCTGGGGAATTTGGAGGCCAGGTCAATACCTCAAACTTGTTGTTGTGCTCCTCAAACCATTCCTGAACCATTTTTGCTTTATGGCAGGGCACATTATCCTGCTGAAAGAGGCCACAGCCACCAGGGAATACTGTTTCCATGAAAGAGTGTACATGGTCTGCAACAATGCTTAGGTAGGTGGTACATGTCAAAGTAACATCCACATGGATGGCAGAATCTAAGGTTTCCCAGCAGAACATTGCCCAAAGCATCACATCGCCTCCGCCGGCTTGCCGTCATAGTGCATCCTGGTGCCATGTGTTCCCCAGGTAAGCGACGCACCCGGCCATCCATGTGATGTAAAAGAAAACGTGATTCATCAGACCAGGCCACCTTCTTCCATTGCTCTGTGGTCCAGTTCAGATGCTCACGGGCCCACCGTTGGTGCTTTCAGTGGTGGACAGGGGTCAGCATGGGCACCCTGACTGGTCTGTGACTATGCAGCCCCATACGCAACAAACTGCGATGCACTGTGTATTCGACACCTTTCTGTCAGAACCAGCATTAACTTCTTGAGCAATTTGAGCTACAGTAGCTCATCTGTTGGATCAGACCACATTGGCCAGCTTTCGCCCCCCACGTGTATCAGTGAGCCTTGGTCGCCCATGACCCTGTCGCCGCTCCACGACTGTTCCTTCCTTGGACCACTTTTGATAGACACTGACCACTGCAGACCGGGAACACCTCACAAGAGCTGCAGTTTTGGAGATGCTCTGACCCAGTCGTTTAGCCATCACAATTTGGCCCTTGTCAAACTTGCTCAAATCCTTACTCTTGGCCATTTTTCCTGCTTCTGACACATCAACTTTGAGGACAAAATGTCCACTTGCTGCCTAATATGTCCCACCCACTAACAGGTGCCGTAATGAAGAGATAATCAGTGTTATTTACTTCACCTGTCAGTGCTCATAATGTTATGCCTGATCAGATAAAAAATTAAGCCAGATTTTTTTCATAGTTTCCGTTATTCTCAGAAGAGATAATATAATGCAAAACATACTAATACAGTACAATTTACTAATGTAAACTATTAATAATTTAATTTATGCTGATATATATTTATATATAAAATAAATCTAAATTTGTGTATATATTAAGCGTATCTATATATATTAAAATAATATATAAATAACAAATATAAACATACAAAATAAAAATACATTTAAATAACATTGTTTTCTATGTAACTGTAATGACAACAGTGAAGTTTTCATATTGTTTATATACCATTATAGTAGTATATATTTTGAGCTTATTTATATTTTTTATAAATGTGAATATTTTTTGTAATTAAATATTATTTTTATATTTTCAGTTTTCACACAGTTTTAAATTTTAGTTTGTTTTGTAGAATATTTGTAATAATTTTATAGTTATAGTTTTTGTTTTTTATATATTTTTATTTAAGTTTAATCTATTTTTTATATCAGTTTTAGTAATTTTAGTACTTCAACTTATTAGTTAGCTTCCTAGGCAACATTTCTCAGTTTTTTATATTTACATTTAATTTTATTTCAGTTTACTTAAATTAACAAAAGCAATTTTTAGTAAAAAAAAAAAAAAATTTAAATAAATAAATAACAGTACTAAATGATAATAAGCTAAGCTTTTCTGCATTACGATAATGTAAATTGATGGTGAAAATATGCATGTTTTTAATGAGAAAAAATGTCGTGATCCAATAATCTAATCCTGATGGTTAAAATCCTGGCCTACAACTCAAAATTCGTCACATTACAGAAGTAAAATGGATTGTGAACACTATTTCATATTGACTTTCATGTACTGGAGACTTTTAACCAACTGGACCAGTTGGTTAAAAGTCATCGCAAAAATAACTTCTCTAAAGCCGGGGACACACCTAACGATTAGCTGAAACATTCTAAGACTGAACTGAACACGCATACCGATTGTTTCCTTCGACTGGAGTATATACTCACACATGGAATTTGAACACCGACTGTAATCGCGGACTGAACGCAACTGGCTCTGACTGGACGCGTTTAAGCGCGACCAGTTATAAGTATCAATTTACATTCATAATCGGCCTTACTATCGTTAAGTGTGTGCGCGGCTTAAAAAGGAAGTTAAGAGAAAAGTCTACATCATTCTAGAGAGCATTTGATTGGACAAAAATATTGCTTCACCTTTCCATGAAAAAGATGACTCATCAATATTTATAAAGAGAAAGATGCCTGCTTTTGCTAAAAGCTAGTTTTGGGAACTTTTAGGAGTACGTTAGCATATAAATGAGCTCAAAGCTACCAGACACTGACTAAAAAACACAAAACTGTTATTATGCAGCATACATCATCACAGGAAGTGACTAAATCAGACTGACTTTGCATGAAAGTGATACACTACTGTGCACTAGACACTGGGAGGGGTTGCAGAACCCAAACTGTTTATTTTTATACCTCCATTTAGTCTGATTGCTGACTGTGTATTTCTCTGTTGTGTTTGCTGAGTTTTCACCCCCTGATGCTAATACAGTAGCTTTGGGACCAAAGAAAGATTAGCCGAGGCGTGAGATGTAGGGAACGCTGTGAACGGTAAAATAAATGGTATTGGAGAGAAGTTAGACAGAACTGTTATATAGAATAAAAAAGAAGGACACCGGGACAGAGAGGTGCGTGCGTGCCAGGCAGTGACTGCAGTGTGTGTCGTATATCTCCGCAGACAGCAGAACAGGACAGCATAGCAAGAGTTGCACTCGACGAAGCTGTATTTGCAGGACAGATTTCAGCAATTGGATATACAATATTAAGTGGCATTTAGGCATTTGTGTTGTTACCGACAGATTAGATATATGGTCTTAACCTTGTCTCTTTTATGACAGCTTGAATGAGGAGTGGTCGTGTTCAGGTTCAGCTCATTTGAACTTTTTTATGGACATATAGTGTCCTTGTTGAGAGCATGTGTGTGGATGGTTTGTGGAAAGAAGCAGAGGTTTCATACGTCCTCTGAGCTCTATGGATCCTCATGTCGTCTTTTGCCCAATGAAACGCTTCTGCATGTGTTACGGCGTGATTACGGTACGTACAGCTCCTCCTCGTGAGGGTATACTCATGGAAACAGAACTGCATTGCAACATTTTCTTAATCGTTATTTTTATGTTTTTTAGTAAGCATATCCTTAAAACAAGATAAATGTACTTGAGAAGCACAATTTTGTAAACAAGATATTGTGGCCTTGAATTAAGAATTTGCTTCTACGACTTATAAATATGTACCCTTGTTTTTAGTTAAACTGTGATCATGTTGTACTGTTTTGATTGAATGAAAATGAGAGAACAAATTAGTACAATATGGTCATGATTTAACTAAAACAAAGGAACAAATCTGTACAATGTGGACACGATGTAACTAGAACGAAAGTTGGTACAACATGATTACAATTTAATTAAAACGAGGGAACAAATTTGTATAATGTGGACACGATTTAACTACAACAAAGGAACAAAGTTGTACAATGTGGTCGCGATGTAACTAATGAGTCAAACGAAATTGAACCCTCTGGTCAAAAATTACCTATTTTTGTATTTCCATGTACTATATTTTAGTTCGATAATGTTTTTTTTTTTTAATTAAACTGTCGTAAATCTGTAACTTAAGACTTAAGTTTGGTCTCTTTTTAAAGAAGACTTTTTCACATTGCTGAAGTGAAAAAAAGTTTTTAAAAAAGTGGAACTAAAAAAAGTTATAGTGTATTATTATGAAAAATGCACAAAAATACTATTAAAGGTGCCATAGAACGTCTTTTTAAAAGATGTAATATAAGTCTAAGGTGTCCCCTGAATGTGTCTGTGAAGTTTCAGCTCAAAATGTAACTAACTGCCTATTTTGGGGCATCATTAAATATGAACCGATTTAGGCTGCGGCCCCTTTAAATGCTCACGCTCCCCGCCCACGGAGCTCACGCTTGCCTTAAACAGCATAAACAAAGTTCACACAGCTAATATAACCCTCAAAATGGATCTTTACCAAATGTTCGTAATGCATGCTGCATGCATACATTGGATCAAGTGAGTATAGTATTTATTTGGATGTTTACATTTGATTCTGAATGAGTTTGATGGTGCTCCGTGGCTAAAGCTAACATTACACTCTGTTGGAGAGATTTATAAAGAATGAAGTTGTTTATGCATTATACAGACTGCTAGTGTTTAAAAATGAAAATAGCGACGGCTCTTGTCTCCGTGAATACAGTAAGAAACAATGGTAACTTTAACCACATTAGCAATAGGGTTGTTCCGATTCCGATACTAGTATCGGAAATACCACCAATACCACAAAAATTTCTGGCATCGGTATCGGCGAGTATTTAAACTCACGTACCGATCCGATACCATTTTCTTAAACAATACCTAGTTGTGCCCGCTATCTTTGCTTAACGCAGCAAATCGGAAATCAATTCTTCTTCGTGGCTCAGAATGCAAACACAGGAAGTTGTGCTGTGTTGCCACAAGCAACCACTGTTTAGAGCAGCGGAGAAGTGAAAACGCGCTAGCAGTATGTCTGCTGTTTGGCAGTATTTCAGACCAGTAAAACGGCGACATGTCTCATATGCAATGCTGCAATTTCGAGTGGCACAAGTATTGGCAACTTTAACACAAATAACTTAATAAAGCATTTGAAGACGCGTCACCCCGCGCAACACGATGGTTACATTTAGGTTAATGCTGCGTTCACACCAGACGCGAATGAAGCGATAAGCGCGAGTGATTTACATGTTAAGTCAATGCAAAGACGCGAATTGACTCCCTGCGGCGCGATTCGCGTGAATGACGCGGTGAAAATTGAGCGATTCGGGCGTTTGACGCGCTTAAGATGGAGAAGGATGAGGCGTGCCAGCTTCATTCAAACAAAGAGAAATGTTTTTAAAAGACAAATAAAGATAACCGACAAAATTGTCGGGTTTATTGTTCTGGATGACCAGCTGCTGTCAGTCGTCGAAAACGTGAGATTTTTATTTAACAAAATTGTTTCTGGACTTCAAGTTTTAAAGAGATTATTATCTTATATAGCCTAATTATATTCCTAGATTTATTTGTTGCACTGTTTTTATAGTTATATTGTAAAACTAATATACCTTTTTCAGTTTACAGTGTTAGATTTGTGGCTGCATTTGAAGTTCTTTTTCACTTAAAATAAATAAATAATATAACTGACAAATGTATGTCAGATAATAAAAATACTCTAGTTCTCTGTATGTTTTTGTTCTTGTTTTATTAAGGGATAAGTCTGAAGCACACCAGACTTGTTTTATTAAGGGATAAGTCTGAAGCACACCAGACTTGTTTTATTAAGGGATAAGTCTGAAGCACACCAGACCGATTCCGATACCTGAGCTCAGGGTATCGGCCGATACCGAGTACCGATCCGATACCCTGAGCTCAGGTATCGGAATCGGTATCGGGAATGGAAAAGGGGTATCGGAACATCTCTAATTAGCAACATGCTAACGAAACATTTAGAAAGACAATTTACAAATATCACTAAAAATATCATGTTATCATGGATCATGTCAGTTATTATTGCTCCATCTGCCATTTTTCGCTATTGTTCTCGCTTGCTTACCTAGTCTGATGATTCAGCTTTGCAAAGATCCAGACGTTATTACTGGCTGCCCTTGTGTAATGCCTTGAACATGGGCTGGCATATGCAAATATTGGGGTCATACATATTAATGATCCCGACTGTTACGTAACAGTCGGTGTTATGTTGAGATTCGCCTGTTCTTCAGAGGTCTTTTAAACAAATGAGATTTATATAAGAAGGACGAAACAATGGAGTTTGAGACTCACTGTATGTCATTTCCATGTACTGAACTCTTGTTATTTAACTATGCCGAGGTAAATTCAATTTTCAATTCGATGGCACCTTTAAGTTTTATATGAAATATATATTTTCCAAAACATGGTTTACTCTAAAACTGTGAAGGAAAAGGTTGTGCCCCAAATTTGAGGTTGATATCTCACAAAAAATGAGCTTTCAGTAAGATTTTGTTTGGGCACAGTACCAAACATTTCCACTAGATAAAATTCGTCTCCCATTCGTTTCCAATGCAGTCATTTTGACCGCGAACACATACAAGTGTGACTGTTTTTTTCAGGGCCATTTAACCTTTTCAAATCATGTCCATGATTTTTTTTGTGTGTGTGTGTGTGTGTGTGTGTGTTCACATAGCAAGTGTCAAAACCTTTACCAAGTTTTTTTCATGGTCGAGACTCAGTAAATATTAAAGGTAATTAAAATTAGGGCTGAACGATTAATCGCATTTGTGATAATATCGCGATATGAAAAAACACAATTTTTTTTAACCGCAAAGGTTACGATTACACTCTGGTCATGTGACATGCCAGAGTAAAGCAGTCTGAAGAGGAAGCATCAACTTGGCATGTTAATCATATAGGTCTGGCCTACAGGAAAGAACAGTTTATGTTTAATCTATCTAATATTGTGTTACAATAGAGGAGGGAGAAAATCAGTCAGTCAGCCCTGATTCATTTATAAAGAGAGTAGCATTCAGTCCACTTGTGTTTTTTTTTTCCAGTAAATTGGAGATGCTGTAAACTTTTATAAGCTGGTGGTTAGAGTTAGAAAAAATGATGTGTATAATTGCGTGTTTTGTGAGTTTGTTTCTCTGTGTTTTTAGAGTCAGGACTGGAGTAAGACTGATGACAGATTGCTGCAGGCTGTTGAACAGAATGATCCAGAAAAAGTAGCCGCGCTGCTGGTGAAGAAAGGTCTCTCCCCCTCCAAATTGGACACGGAGGGCAAATCAGCGTGAGTGGACTTTTGATTTCAACTCAGTCAGATGTTAAACCATACACTGGCCTTTCTTAAGTGACATATTCTTGTGAAAATTGTAAAAAAAAAAAAAAAAAAAAAAAAAAACCTTTCAATCAAAAACATTGTTCAATTCACAGGTTCCATCTTTGCGCATCTCGAGGTCGGTTGGACTGTCTAGACGTCATCCTCTCTCATGGGGTGGAAATCAATGTAACAGACGGCACAGGTAAGATTTATTCGAATCGGCTAGTTTTACTAAAGGAAGTTGTGATAGATTTCAATGAGATCTGTCCATTTCTCTCTGTAGGTTTTAATGCTCTTCATCTTGCTGCTAAGAATGGACAGCCAGATTGTCTAAAGAGACTTCTTCAGGTAGGATTCTTGAACATAGTCCCATAGAAAAAAATAGAGCCAATATTGATTTGATGTTGATGTGGAAGTACAGTTGTAATGTTCATCCTGTAGGAAAGGATGCCTGTCGACTCCACGGACAGTTTTGGGAGGACTTCCCTTCACCATGCTGGTAATAATAACGCTCCTAATATATATAACATATAAACATTATACCGAACATACGATTTGTATGTAACAATAAGCTGGTTTTGATTCATTACGTATTTGTTTTTATGCAGCTGTAAGTGGCTGCTTGTCCTGCACTGAGATTCTGTGGGACTTTAAAGCCAATCTTGATGCTCAAGATGGAGTAAGTTCATTGGAACACAACACAATGTAAAAAGATCATTTACATTTGTATCCAAAGTGACATTCTAGATATACTTTTTATTAGTATGCATGTACTGTATCCATTGAAGTCTCCACCAAATATTGATTACAGTATATTTACTGTTTTCTCTTAGGATGGGTCAACTCCATTGATCCTAGGGGCCCAGATGAGCAGAGTCGAGCTGTGTGCCTTCCTTTTGGAACGAGGAGCCAATCCTAATATACAGGATAACCAGGGCAGGTGATATGCTGGTATAAAATTCGAAGGGTCTTTAAAGGGATAGTTCACCCAAAAATGAAAATAAAAATCATTTATTCACCCTCAAGTTGTTCTGAACCTGTATGAATTTGTTTCTTCTGCTAAACACAAAAGAAGATGCATTTCAAAAGAGTCTGCACACTCCACCCAAGAAGAAAAAACATCAAATGCAAGACAAAAAACAGAATTTACAATGTTTTGATTGTAAGTTTGAAATTGACAAAGGTCATAAAGGTCACATGTGACTGAAACGTTTGCTCTTTGCTTGTTTGCTTTTTTTTTTTTTCAGTAAATTTTGTTTTTTGTCTCGCATTTGATGTTTTTTCTTCTTTGGTGGAGTGTGCGGACTCTTTTGAAATGATTCACTATATGGATATTTTTGTCTACGCACCTCATTTGGACTTATTTGAAGGCGCGGTGAGTTCCTGACTACTAGTCAATGGGGAAGTAAATGATGACAGAAGTTTTTGATAACATTTTTGAGTGAACTATCCCTTTAAAAAAATGACAAAATACTGCATGGATTCAATAAGTATTGTTATTATTAACTAAAACTAAAACTACTGTTTTTTTTGTTGTTGTTTGTTTTATTTGAAATAAGCTAAAATAAAATATTACATGAAAAAAATAAATATTAGATGAAAAACTTAAAAAGAAAATTAGATGAAACGTTGCCTTGGCAACTTAAATAGAAATGGAAGATAAAAATTTAAAAAAATAAATCTGAAATTAAAATCAATTAAAGCTAAATATAAAAAAATAAAATAAGAAAATGACTAAAGCTTAGACTAAAATGAAAACTGATTATATAAAAATAAAGGCTAATTCAAACTATAAATAAAAACTTTAATAGTATATAAATAATACTAAAATAACACAGGTTTAAATCACAATGTAAGAATTATAACATAATTGACATCAGCGTATCAAACCATCACAATCCTGATAACATTTACTTCAGTGAAAAGCCATCAGATGTATTGTATTATTAATTTCTCCCACATACACAATTTACCAAAATGAAACTACAGAAAAAAATCAATAAAATAAACATGTTTTTTTGTTTTTGATGTTGTTTTTATTCCTTTCCTAAACTTGGAAATGATCATGTTATTTTAATAGAAACAAATGTAATAACCTTAGGGGATACAATGTATTCAATAATATACAAAAATATTAGGAATTATTAATGTGCTTTTCTTCTATAATAGAGTGCAACAGTCGGGTTCCTACGGAAGAGGATTAGGGCCAAGCAATAATAAAAAAATAAAACCATCTCGAGATTAAAGTTGTTAAATTTCGAGAAAAAAGTCGAAATAAAATGTTGAGAATAAACTCATTAAATTTCGAGAAAAAACTCGTTAAATTTCAAGAAAAAAGTCGAGATAAAATGTTGAGAATAAAGTCATTAAATTACGAGAATAAAGTCATTAAATTACGAGAAAAAAGTCGTTAAATTATGAGAACAAATTTGTTAAATTATGAGAAAAATGCAGTTAAATTTTGAGAAAAAAGTCGAGATAAAATGTTGAGAATAAAGTCATTAAATTACGAGAAAAAAGTCGTTAAATTACGAGAACAAATTCGTTAAATTATGAGAAAAATGTTGTTAAATTTCGAGAAAAAAGTCAAGATAAAATGTTGAGAATAAACTCATCAAATTATGAGAAAAAAGTCGTTAAATTACGAGAACAAATTCGTTAAATTATGAGAAAAAAGTTGTTAAATTTCGAGAAAAAAGTCGAGATAAAATGTTGAGAATAAAGTCATTAAATTATAAGAATAAAGTCATTAAATTATGAGAAAAAAGTCGTTAAATTACGAGAACAAATTCGTTAAATTATGAGAAAAATGTTGTTAAATTTCGAGAAAAAAGTCGAGATAAAATGTTGAGAATAAAGTCATTAAATTATGAGAATAAAGTCATTGAATTACGAGAAAAAAGTCGTTAAATTATGAGAACAAATTCGTAATTTAACGAATTTGTTCTCATAATTTAACGACTTTTTTCTCATAATTTAATGAGTTTATTCTCAATATTTTATCTCGACATTTTCTCGAAATTTAACGATTTTTTTTCTCGTAATTTAACGAGTTTTTTCTCATAATTTAATGACTTTATTCTCAACATTTTATCTCAACTTTTTTTCTCGAAATTTAACGACATTTTTCTCATAATTTAACAAATTTGTTCTCATAATTTAATGACTTTTTTCTCGTAATTTAATGACTTTATTCTCAACATTTTATCTCGACTTTTTTCTCGTAATTTAACGACTTTTTTCTCATAATTTAATGACTTTATTCTCAACATTTTATCTCGACTTTTTTCTCGAAATTTAACAACATTTTTCTCATAATTTAACAAATTTGTTCTCATAATTTAACAACTTTTTTCTCGTAATTTAATTACTTTATTCTCAACATTTTATCTCGACTTTTTTCTTGAAATTTAACAAGTTTTTTCTCTAAATTTAACAACTTTAATCTCGAGATGGTTTTATTTTTTATTATTGCTTGGCCCTAATCCTCTTCCGTAGGTTCCATTAGTACAAACTCCATGCTTTTTATCCATAGGAAAAATATTTTTTAACAATAACTTAAACCTTTAAAGACAGACCTACTGTGAGCTGTGAGGTTGTTAATAGATGGTATTTGGTATGTGAGGTTGCTAATAGATTGGTATTTTAACAGTTGAATTTGTGGTGAAAAACTACATTACCCATGATACTGTACAGAAAATTCCACCAATCAGAGAGTCAAAACAAGCAAAATGTGCCATTCTCGTTAGCTCTGCCCACTTCCATGAAGAACTGCAAATGACGTAATTGAGTCGGTCGTCCTACGCTCTCAAAATACTTAAAGGGATAGTTCACCCACAAATGAAAATTCTGTCATCATTTACTCACCCATATGTTGTTCCAAACCTGTATGAATTTTTTTGTTCTGTTGAACTAAAAAGAATATATTTTGAAGAATGTCAGTAACCAGACAGTTTACTGTAGCCATTGTATTTTTTTTTTCCTGCTATGCTAGTGTCCACCATCAAATGTCTGGTTACCAACCTTCTTCAAAATATCTTCTTTTGTGTTCAGCATTGGAAAGAATCTCCTACAGGTTTGGAACAACATAAGGGTGAGTAAATGATGACCGAATTTTCATTTTTGGGTGAACTATCCCTTTAAGTATTTGCATTTTATTATGATGTTGCAATGCTTCATGGGATTGTAGTTTTTCCCATTACTAAAAGCCGTTAATTACACAGTCTTGTACCTTTTAAATTTTTGTCCAATTTTCAAATACTTTTTTCCTTCAAATCAAAAGTTTGTAATGTTCTGATTCACCTCATAGCTGGTTGGTTTGGTTCATGGTTTAAAACGCTTTAACGAAAACTTTTTTGAAATCCCTACGTGAGAAATGAACAGATTAAAATACTTCCGGAACCAATCATAATGTGTTTCGAGACAGATCAGCATTGATGTTGGCCTGCGAGAGTGACAGCATGGAGACTGTAGAGGTGTTACTGAAGGGCGGAGCTAACCCACACCTAACCGACGCCCTGGGGCACAACTCCGCCCACTACAGCATCACCACCGGCAACCAAAATATAACCCAGCTTCTGCAGAACGAAGGCGTGACCGCAGGTAACCACACACACATCTATCCCTCACCTTTAATTCCTTAGAGAGAGGGGCCATCTGGAGCCTGGTGGTTCTTCTTCCCACCGCCTCTGATGTTTGGCCCCATCTCCATTTGGATATGCTCGTAATCTGAGAGGAGAGACTGAAAAACAGATGTTACATTGGATCAAGGGATGAAAACAGAGAGAAGTTTGCTAACTCGAGTTACAAAGGCCGATTGGAAACATATGTTGGACTGAGTTGGAAATGGATCCCAGTGTTAATAAAGGGCCCATGTGGTCGTACCACCTGACAGAGTGATAAATGTGCTGCCTGTCTGCTTTCATGTTGCCTCTTTTTTACTGCAACAGTGAGCATGTGGTGGAACGGGAAGATTATATATAGTTATGTGTTTGAATGTGGTTTACGGTGTGTTTTTGGAGTGGTGTGTGTGAGTCTCACTGCACCGCTGTCTGTTTCTTATTTCTGTCCTGTGCATTCCCAGCTGCTGAGGGTTCGAGTGAGGAGGTAATTGTTACTAATGGCATTTTAAAAAAATTGCCCCTGCAAACACTTTATCACATGCATACAAATAACTGAACCACAGAAAATCCTCAAGCATGGTCAACGATACTTTATGCTGCTGTAAAATACACGTATCATAAATATAGTCAATTTTGTACCTCAACTGAGAGTAGGGTAACTGCAGTCTCTGAATAGCTTGATTTAAAGGTGAAGTGTGTGACTTTTGCGCCCCTTGTGGCACCAGATGGTATTGCAAAAAAACAACTCTAGCCTAAACTTCTGAGTTAAAGGTCCCGTTCTTCGTGATCCCATGTTTCAAACTTTAGTTAGTGTGTAATGTTGTTGTTAGAGTATAAATAAAATCTGTAAAATTATAAAGCTCAAAGTTCAATGCCAAGCGAGATATTTTATTTAACAGAAGTCGCCTACATCGAACGGCCAGTTTGGACTACATCCCTCTACTTCCTTCTTTAATGACGTCACTAAAACAGTTTTTGACTAACCTCCGCCCACAGGAATACACAAGAGTTGCGTTTGTAGAGTGTGTTTGTCGCCATGTCGTCGAAGCGCCGTTATTTTCATCCCGCAGTCCAATCACCGGGTCTGATTCCGGTTCAAATTGATAGGGTAAAATTAAAGACATGTTTACAATAACACTGAGCGTGTGCATCTCCACGTTATGGTAAGAGGCGTGACCTTTCCGGGCACGGTGTGCTCAGAGCTGTCGAATCACAACACAGGAGCCGCTGGCATTCTCGTTACGTGTTTCTGCAGGAGGGACTTCATAGAACAAGGAAGTCATCAGCCCGTTTTTATGACAGTGGAAACAGCCGTATACAGATAAGTAAATTATGTGAAAAATACTGTGTTTTTTTACACGCAAAACATGAACACATGTTATATTGCACACTATAAACACAATCAAAGCTTCAAAAAAACACGAAAAATGGGACCTTTAAGGTGTGTTCACGTTTATCATTGTTTTGTAAATTTTCATGGCCGAAATCTAGATATTTTAATAAGAATCCATGCAATCATGAATTCTGTTTGAGGGCAAATTACTTTTCCACACGGTTTTACATCGGTTGAGCAAATTCGTGAATGATTTCTGTGTGAGCTGTGCTTCATAGATTACTATTTGCTGGCAAAATTTTGCTAATGTGACCACACCTCATATAGCTGGGATAGGAAAAAGTATTTAAAGAAGGAAAAAAAAGACCAACTTTCCCTTTAACATCACAAAAGAACACACTTTACCTTTAAGAACTCATAAGCACTTTGAAGACAGAAGCGTATATTACAAATCTGACTAACACTGCTGCTACTTGATTTGCTTTCTAACCTGTGCATCCTCAAACCCCGCCCACATCAGCAGGCTCCTCCTCCTCCCAATCCCCCATCTAGCGGAACCACACCCCGCAAGAGGAAAGCCCCTCCTCCTCCTAAATCTCCTGCTCAGGTACAACATGGGATTCATGGATCCCATGAAACACTGCTATGAAAAGGAAGCTTTTTTTAAAATTAGTTTCCTTAAAGGGATAGTTCACCCAAAAACTCTGTCTTCATTTACTTACCATCATGTCGTTCTAAAACTGTATGGCTTTTCTTCTTCGGTGGAAGATAAAATTAGATGTTTAAATAAATGTTCACACTGCTCTATTCCAACAATGATGGGACTGTAAAGCTTGAAAAATAGAAATAAACACCATAACAGCATGAGAGACTTTTCATTTTGCATGAACTATTCCTTTAAATACATGACTTTGGTTTTATTAGTTAATAATTGCATGGATTATTCATATTTAAGTGCACACGAGAACTTTTGAACAACAACAAAAAAAAATTCTGGCTAATTCATAACCCGTTTGTATGCAGATGAATTTGTTTTTAACTTAATTGTGATGTTAATGAATTTGTAATATTATAAATAACCTTAGAAGGTTAATCATTTGCATAAAACACGCCCGAAACCATCTCCATATAAGGGCTTTCCTGACAATTTGACAATCATGATTTGTTGGTGAAAACGTTTGTATGTAGATTTCATTCTCAAATTTAAATGAAATCTGTTTTATTTAAAAAAAAATGTCTGTTTAAATTTTTCTAGACTCTGTTTTAATAGTTTAGTTTAAATATACTGTAAATTCCACTTTCATGACTGGATTCAGTGATTCAGTCTGCATTTTCTGCATTATAGAAATCATAGGGCCCTAGTATCATACACATGGTTATTGCATGGCAACCACTGTTTTCACCTTAATATGCATGGCTTATGCTTAATAATTCTGCAGGGCCCACCTCCTTCCTCAGATGCCTCAAGTATGCCACCTCCCCCTGTCCCCACCCAATCACCTGAATCCCAGAGCCCTGGCCCACCTTCTCCCGCCCCCAGGACCCAACGTCCCCAATCTGAGAACCTTGTGAGTGGCAACGAATGTAAAAAAAGTATGATTTTAATGAATTGTAGCCCTGATTGTTCCAACATAACCCATAGTCAACAGTATATTACAATCAGTGTTGGGGGTAACGCATAACAAGTAATGCGAGTTTCGTAATCAGATTACTTTTTTCAGATAATGAGTAAAGTAACGCATTATTTTTACAACAAAGTATCTGAGTTACTTTTTCAAATAAGTAAGGCAAGTTACTTTGTTCTCCCATTTATTAACTGGCATCTTTTCCTCATGTTGAGAGAAATCGTGAGTAAGTGCAGAGGCGCTGTGTGAACATGATGGTTATTGTAGTTCTAGTCTAAATGTGAGCATTTACTCATCTAACTTACACAAAAACAGATTCAATATTTCTCAAAATGAATTGCATTGTGTGTTTGTGTGTCAGACAGAGGATGAGGAGGTCTTTGAAGAGATCCGTAAGCTCAGGCTGGAGAGAGGACGCCTGCTGCAGAAAATTAAGGTTCTGGAGCAGCAGCAGAGTAGTGCCACCACTGCCCTGGAGGAGGTACTGCACTTCTTTAAATATAATAAACTTATTGGCACTGACAAGGAACAATATGAGATTTGAAACCCTTGAAAATTCACGTTTCACTAAAGGTGATGCTTTACCTTTCAGAAAATGCTGATTGTCAACCTCAGGAGTCCCCCCAATAAATCAAAACATTCATTTTATATGACGTCTGCAATTTTTGCAACCTAGATTTGAATACAGTTTAAATTTGATTTTGTCACTTTATAGCAGTAATCACAATTGTTCTTCAGCTAAACTCTCTGAGAGAGCGTCTGAGCGAGGCTGAGGCAGAGCGTGACCGGCTGCTGGCTGATCTGGAGGAGTTGAGAGCGGCCCAGGTGAGCGGTGTCACCTGTGACTCGGAAGATGCGGAAGACTCAGATGACATGCTGGACTTCCCAGGTAAGCCAAGAACACTTACTGTAAAAAGTATTGTAGTTTGGATGGAAAGACCCTTATAGAGGTCACATCCCATAATAAGTCGACATTAATGAACATTCTTATATGTATATCATCAGGAGCAGAGAAGTTGCTGTCTAGGCGATCACGAGGACTAGATGCTGATTCGCCGGCTGACCGGGATGAGAGCGCCTCTCAGGGGAATCCTGCCATGGTTGAGCAGCTTCGTAGAAAAGTGGAGGAACTGACATCCCAGAATGCTGAACTGGTCCTCAAAGTGCAGGTGGAGCCTCTCTCCTTTAAACACGTACAAGCAGACCAAAGCACTAAAATCGCATGCACACACACACACACACACACACACACACACACACACAAACATATATAGAACGCTGACCTCATTGTCTGTTTTTTAGCAGCCTTGTTCAGATGGGCAAGATAAAAACAGACATATATGCACTAACCGCATACTGCATCTGACCTGCTTCTTAAAGCATAACAGCTAGATTTAGAGATTTAAAGGAAAACACATGTACTAATTTCAACCTGATGCTGTATATATAGGTCATATATTTACTTTGGATCAGCATATTTTAACATATTGTTAAACATATTTAACATATAACATAACATGGTGAATTGCATATTATAGTAATGCAGTGCACCTAGACATTCTCAATGGTAATTTCCACATTGAAAAGCATATATATATATATATATATATATATATATATATATATATATAATTTATTTTCAATATATGTCATTATTTTATGGCACTGCAGTATTGAGAACTGAGTGGGAAATGTGCTTAATTGTAACAAAAAAGGTCACAGTGCAAAAAAAATCTAAAATAAAATAAGGAATTAAACTTTAGACAGATTTCTTGATATTCAGATCAAACCAAATAGAGATGGCATTACACTTTGACACATACTTCCCAATTTAATCATATGTTTCATGGTCTAAAGATAAAGCTAAAACACAGCTGACATTATAATAGCACTAATCAGATCAGTGTGGTACTGTAGCCTGTTCTGATAAAAATAGCATGGCATGTAATGCTAAGCGCTAATATGGCATTCCACTTACAAAGCCCTTTTGGGAAATGTTTGGGGAACATGTGGCAAACTCAGGTTTTCTCATGCAAATGAGCTTAGTCGAATTTATTTTGTTGCAAATTTAACACTTATAGCTGCATGTTTGACATGAACTAATGTTTGCTAGAGTTCTCAAAAACCGGGTTGTATTTCACTGAAGTCCAGGGTTAAACAAACAGATCAAAGAACTCTATGAGGGTAATGGCTGAGGCAACATATGGCAACTACATGGGCTGACTTTAAAGAGAAAACAAGTAAATAAATTATTACAGTGTTCAGAGGCGAAAAAAATCTATAAAAAAAATTCCATTTTGTTATTGTCTGCAGATGCTGGAGATGTTTGAGAAGGATGACACGGATATGCAGAGCTCGGGTCCAGATTTTGTTCCTACGGCTCAGTATGAATCTCTGAGGAAAGAGTTTGAGGAACTACAGGAGAAATACTCCAGAGCCCAGGCTTCGACTGAAGCCTCAAGCATTGCAGAGGATCCTGGGTAATGTAGTTAAAATGAAATCAGACTAATGTCAGTCAGTTTTTCTTGATTATAATCTATTCACAAATAGCACATACTGTATGTGTCGCCAAGACACCCATTCAATGTGTTCATTTTCATCTGGGAGATGTTATTTTTAGAGGACTGCTTAGTTGCAGTGTCATTAATATGTTCCTTGTTTCTTTACTGGATGTTATCCACCTTAATTTTGTAACTTGAATGTGCAAGGCTTTCGGTGTCATTCGCTTCCAGTTATTTTACCTGTCCAAAAATAGTCCGTCATGGTGCTTGAGCTGTTTTAATTTGTTATCATATGATTTTAAAGTCATTATCATAATAGTAAACTTACAGAGCCCCGCACATGACATGCAAGAAAAAAATTAAATTGTGTGTATGATTTACTAATTAGTTCCCTCGATTTACTAAATCGTGTGCACGATTTAGCCACGATTTTTTCCTTGCATGTCATGTCCGGGGCTCCGTATATACTCAGTGGTTTGTAGCGCAAATACTTTTACTGTTTACTGCGCTTTATTCTTCTGATTATTATTTTCCTATAGCAACAAATAAATGGGAAGTCTTGCAAATGTAAAGAAAATGGCTTACTTCCGCATTGCAAAAAAAAAAGGTGGATCGTGATATCTAGAGAGCAGGGTGGCCGATTTAATAATGACAAACAAGATGAATTTAAAGACAAAATTGCTGAATTTAAGCAAACACTTATTTTACACAATATTTATTCAAAAATTAAAAAAAAAAAAAGTTTGTATTTGAGAAAATGGTAGTTGGTACTACCATTAGTTGGTACTTACTAATATCCATCACTCAAGCACATATGAATCCTGTCAAGTAATTAAAATGTGTGCTTTCCTTCTCAGATCTGAGGAGAAAGAGCAGAAACATCAAAAAGTGCTGGAGGAACAGCTGGTGCAAGCCCAGGCCGAGTTAGAGGAACTCAAAGAACAGATGCGTCTGGGGGTCTACTCCGTGGAGGACGCAGGAGAGAAGCCTGAAGGGGGTTCTGAGGCCCCCGAGAAAGGGGCAAATTTGGAAAGCCAGCAGCTGAGAGCGAGGGTGCAGGAGCTGGAGGCGGAGTTAGCCAGCAAAAAGAAAGATGGGGAGGGGCCTAACGAAGGTGACAATGACATCATCCAACAGCTGAACGAGAGGGTAAAGGAACTTGAGGCAGATCTGCAGGATAGAGAGAAAAGGAAAAAGGGAGAGCAGGAGAACGAGACAGTTGTAAGTCTCAAAAAGCAGGTGGAAGAGTTGGAAAAATCCCTGGAGCGAAGCAAAACGGCAGGGCGCGAGGAGGGCGAGGGAGCGCCGGTGAACGGGTTGCAGGCACGGGTGAAAGAACTTGAGAGGGAGTTGAAGGAGAGCGTCCCTCGAGGTCGGTTTGAGGAGGTTCAGGTCACTTTGGGTCTTCAGATTAACCAGCTAGCTCAAGAACGAGCCGAAGTGGCTACACGACTCAACCAGGCCTTGCTGGAGCTGGAAAGGCTCCGACCCCCATCCCACATAGACGAAAATGAGGACGACGAGGACCCGTCTGAAAGCTCAGAGGTTTCCATTGCTTCTGGTGAGTGCACCTGTTGTCCCTCCGAGACTTTCTGAACTAACCATTTGATTCCAGCCTTTAAATATAATTTTTTTTTGACCAATCAGAGCACTCCCTGCATCTGTCGCCGGGTGGACGGACCTTGGAGGCGATACAGGAGGAGCTGGAAGTTGCGAGGCAAGAGGCAGCACAAGCTCTGGACAGCCTGTGTGCTGAGAGAGAGAGCCGGGCTCAGGATGCACTACATCTGAGAGATGCAATACCACTTGTGAAACACCAGGAGGCGCTGTCCGCCGTAGCCCAGCAGCTAGCTCAAACGGAGAAAGAGCTGCAAGCAGAGAGGGCACTGCGTGAGCATGCTCAAACCGAGCTCACCAGACTGGAATCCAAGCTGCAGGCTCTGCAAAAAGACTCAGTTAGTAAGGAAGAACATGATAAAGTCAAGGTGAGTTATTCAAGATGATAAATTGTTAACAAATGATTTGTTCTTTGGAATCGGCTCTTTTGATTGATGCACTTAAAATGATTCACAAAATACTCATCTGTAAGAATTGATTCACTAAAGTAAAGTAGATTTCACAAAGCTACTAAAATGAAAATGGCTATCCCTGCAAAATGTATGAAATAAATACAGTTTTTGAATTCAGTAAATCATAAATTAAGTTTCTTTGGGGAACCCAAAATGGTTCTTCTATGGCATTACTGTGAAACCCCCCTTTTGTAACATTTATTTTTAAGACTGTACTATGGCACACTTAGCTTGATTCTTTCTCACTTCAGGCAGAGCTAGAGCGCTCTCTAGAGGAGAGTCGGCAGAGTGCAACAGCGGCGCAGGAGTCTCTGAGCGAGAGAGAGACAGAATTGAAAGAGCTGCGATCACAGAAAGCTTTAGAACAGGGACTGGTGTCCAAAGAAGACCACGAGGCCCAAAGACTCTCCCTGCAGGCTGAGATCAACACACTGACAGCCCAGTTGGCTGATCTAGCACGCAAGCATGAGAAGACCTGCACTGAGGTGTGTATTTATGTTGTCCTTGATGTCGTTTATGACAGTTTCCACTCCACCTATTTGCACATATCTTAAAATTGAGCCAAATTTTATTTTAAAAAAGTCTCCCTGCGCAGGTGTTCCAGGTGCAGCGGGATGCTTTATTTAATAAGAGCGAGCGTCAGGTGGCTGAATCTCAGCTGGAGACGGTTAAAAAGCAGCTGGCGGATCTTCAGGCTGAGTCCACCCACATCCAACAGCTGCATCAGGACATCCAGGACTCGCAGGGGCTCGTCAAGGAGAAAGACCGCAAGGTGTGGGGGAGAAAAAGTCTCCATGAGGGAATAGATTTTTTAACGACAATTTATATACCATTGAAGGGTTAGTTCACCCAAAAATGAAAATTCTGTCATTAATTACTCACCCTCATGTCGTTCCACACCTGCCAGGAACACAAATTAAGATATTTTTTATGAAATCTGAGAGCTCTCTGACTCCTCAATAGACAATTGTTAAAACCGTTGACGTGACTGCAGTGGTTCAACCTTAATGTTATGAAGCGACGAGAATTGTGCGCAAAAACAAAACAAAAATAACGACTTTATTCAACAATTTCTTCTCTTCTGCATCATTCTCATGCGTTGTTTATGTCCAGCGTTTCCGTGTTTACGCCGGCTCACGTAATTAATTACAGAATTTTCATTTTTGGGTGAACTAACCCTTTAAAGACAGACCTGTTGTGAGTTATATGCTTTTGTGCCCACATTATTTCAATTTATAATTTTTTTAATAATCCTGGTCAACAGTTGAATTCCTGGTGAAAGACTACATTTCCCATGATTCTGCAAAAAAAAAAAAAAATCAGACCACTAATCAGACAAGCAAATTGCGCCTAAAGACCACTTTAGACTTTAGACCAGACCAACGACATGATTGTGAGTGTGAAATAGCTTTTATAAACAGTAACAGTTAAATAAATAATAAGTTAAAGGTGCCGTAGAACGTCTTTTTAAAAGATGTAATATAAGTCTAAGGTGTCCCCTGAATGTGTCTGTGAAGTTTCAGCTCAAAATACCCCATAGATTTTTTTTAATTAATTTTTTTAACTGCCTATTTTGGAGCATCATTAAATATGAACCGATTTACACTGCGGCCCCTTTAAATTCTCGTGCTCTCCGCCCACGGAGCTCGCGCTTGCCTTAAACAGCATAAACAAAGTTCACACAGCTAATATAACCCTCAAAATTGATCTTTACAAAGTGTTCGTCATGCAGCATGTCTAATCGCGTAAGTATAGTATTTATTTCGATGTTTATATTTGATTCTGAATGAGTTTGAGGCTATGCTCCGTGGCTAAAGCTAACATTACACACTGCTGGAGAGATTTATAAAGAATGAAGTTGTGTTTATGAATTATACAGACTGAAAGTGTTAAAAAAGTGAAAATAATGAGTCTTGTCTCCGTGAATACAGTAAGAAACGATGGTAATTTTAACCACATTTAACAGTACATTAGCAACATGCTAACGAAACATTTAGAAAGACAATTTACAAATATCACTAAAAATATCATCATATCATGGATCATGTCAGTTATTATTGCTCCATCTGCCATTTTTCGCTATTGTCCTTGCTTGCTTACCTAGTCTGATGATTCAGCTGTGCACATCCAGACGTTAATACTGGCGTAATACATGTGTAATGCCTTGAACATGGGCTGGCATATGCAAATATTGGGGTCATGCATATTAATGATCACGACTGTTACGTAACAGTTGGTGTTATGTTGAGATTCGCCTGTTCTTCAGAGGTCTTTTAAACAAATGAGATTTATATAAGGAGGAGGAAACAATGGTGTTTGAGACTCACTGTATGTCATTTCCATGTACTGAACTCTTGTTATTTAACTATGCCAAGGTAAATTCAATTTTTAATTCTAGGGCACCTTTAATATTGAGTAACTTACATTTTAGACACAATACTGGCATTGTATGGTTTTGCTCCATCAATGAAAGTAGCTACTAAACGAGCAACACACACACACTCACTGAATAAATCCTTGGTATTGAATGAATCGGTTAAGTAAATGATTCAATGACTCACTTATAAAGAGTTTAATTCCTGAATGAATTAGTGTGTTTGAACAAATTAATTGAGCAAATGAGTCATGAATCAGTGTTTCGAACAGGTTACTGTAAGATTCATTGACTGTATTGATGCTTTTCGCAACCAAAAAGCCGGTTTACACAAAGGACAATAACTATAACTGCATAAAGTTATAATAATCATTTTAATTCTATGAGAATAGGTCCACAATACAGCCATAACAGTAATGCAGCAGAGGAACAATATTGTTGGAATCCCTTTCAGAATGATTTTTTCCAGCTGATGAATGATATAAACACTATCAAACCTGACTTTAAAGAGCTCACACATTTAAAGTGGCAGACGACATAACTGCAGCGCATGCGTAAAATAAACAGAACATTATCGTGGGTTGGTGTGGAAGCTAATATGGTTATTGTTCATATGAACAGGCCTTTACAAATGCAGATTCACATTTGAAGGCAGGTACTGACTGTATAAAAATATTAAAAATATATATCAAATCAAATACGTGTTCCGTAAAACAAACAAGAAAAGGGAAATTTATATTTTTGTGCCTATAGCCAACTTTCAGTGACATCTTTTGCCCTGACATTTCTAACCCTGATCCAGATGCACAATGCATCCATGTTTGTCCAGTTGCAAAAACCATGATATGGAGATTTGATTCTTTCTTTTTCCTCTTTCTTAACATCTCCCTGCAGATCACAGAGCTGTCTAAGGAAGTGTTTCGTCTGAAGGAGGCTCTGGGGGCTTTGACTCCCCCGTTGGGACGTTCTTCGTCTCCACCATCCTCAGGAATACCTGGACAACAGCTGGCACTGCAGAACCGTGTGACCACACTAACACAACAACTCCAGGTACTGTAAACATTACGTGATCCTCCCTTTATCAGTCATATTGATAAATACACTCTAAAAATAACGTTTCCAAGCCATAGAAGAACCACTTTCGGTTCCCCAAAGAAACTTTCAGTAAACAGTTCTTAAAAGAACCATTTTTTCTTAGTGTGAAGAACATTTTAATAATCAAAAGAACCTTTTTCCATTATAAAGGCCACTTCACACTGCACCGACAGACTCAATCAACAGCAGCAGACACTTCATCGGGTTTTGTCCAATCAGTGTGTTACCCCTGTCTACGTCTGTTGGTGTTGGTCCAAAGGGAGTTATTCTCTATATTAGGGTTGTAACGGTATGAGATTTCCACGGTATGATAACCGTCTGAGTAAATATCACGGTTTCACGGTATCATAGTATACGGTATTAAACAATCAATTTTTATTTATATCATCAATTAAAATGACCAATAAATTAATTAAAATGTTTGTTTTCTCTATTCAGATTTCAATAATCAAAAACAATCAAATACATTTAATAAATTATTATGGATTAGAAATTGAACAACTTTTATTAATAATTAAAATTCAGAAATTCTGCTTTGACTTAATTCTTCTGGCTTTTATTTTTTTTATACAAATATTATCAAAAATTATGGAAATGAAATTAACTTTTTTTATAATTATTTTGAGAAGTACATTCTATTTAACAATCATAATAAATTTGTCAATTTCTTCGAGTTAAAAACCGTCTTTTATTTTGACGGGATGTAGTGAAGAGCTTTGAGTTTCAGTGTATTTGACAATGGTTTTTCTCAAATAAAATGATGAAATGCTCATTAAGCGCTATCTCAGAGCAACCGTGGATATGTTTGTGTTCATGTCCTCTGATAACGAGACGGCAAACACTTAAAAAACAATAAGAGCGCCGCGCAGACTTAAGTATGTAGTACACGAAACAGCACAGCTCATTCACACAGGCAGACACGTTAAACAGACAGATATATTTATACAGCAGTCTGTTTGCGTTTAATATTCAAAGACCCCACCTAGACCATGTCGCGATCTGATTTATTGTACAGCTCTGCTTTCGTTTTATTCATCAGTCCAACAAATCGCGCGTTTTTTTTTTGCCTGACATCGCTGCGTTACTGTACATTCCATTTTCATGACTGGATTCCGGGATTCCCTCTCCATCACGCATATCATACGACCTAAGTTATAAACGGAACATACCTGCATCTACACGGATGGTGTTCTCGAATATAGGTCAACATGTTTGATGTGTTTCCTCCTTTTGCAGGTAGGCCTACTTTGCGCCCGCATTGTTTTTGGATATCTACACTCGAGGACTGCCCCGCGTTTGTTTTTCTATATCTAAAGTATTCCCATACTGCAAATTGTAACTTATTTTTCAACGGGACACAGAGAATAGAGATAGCAACTTCTGTCTCTGACATTGTCTGCTGTAGGCTATGTGTGGGTGTGGAGCAAGTTTAGTGAAGTGGAAAGTTGTTGTCTATATGCAGGTGAAATTCTGCGTCTTGATTTTTTTTTATTATTATTTTTTTTTTTTTACCATACCGTAAGTAAGCAAATGTACACGATATAATAACCGTACGTGTTCATACCGTGTGCCGGTATATCGTTACAACCCTACTCTATATCAGTGCACACTGTTTCTGAACTCCCTGAAATGCTTCAATTCTAGTCTTGAATTTTCTTCCGGGAACGAACACGTAACAAACAATATTCCTCATTTAAATAATTCCCGCCCAAAGCATATGCAAAAAGGGGCAAGGCCTCGTTGAGTTGTGTTAGTAGTGTGTTGAAACTTGTGATTATGGAAAGGGGTGTGACATTTCCAAAAGATGCTCAAAGCGGTTGACCAATCACAGCACACTGGTCCAGCCAACCAATCAGAGTACATTGCACTTTCCAGAGCAAGGGGCTTCATAGAGACTGGAACTAAACAGAGCATTACTGACAGACTGGGAAGAGAGGTGCTGCAACAATGAAAAATATGTGGAAAATAATGTGTTTTTTGAACATTCAAGCATGCAAATCTAATCAAGATTTTGTAAAAGGGCATAATATGGCCTCTTCAGGAGAGTAAACTCTTCAAATTCTCAAAGTCTTTGCTTTCTTCTTGTGCTCAGGACTGGGAGCGCAAACACAAGGCTGTCATTTCAATTTATCGTTCTCATCTATTAGCTGCTGTACAGGTGAGACCCATAAACCCAACCTTACTTCTACAGAAACATCTTTGTCTTATATTACTCTAACCTATGCAACTGTTTTTGACTTAACAGGGTCGGATGGATGAAGAAGTTCAGGCGCTTTTGCTCCAAATCCTCCGTATGACACAGAAAGGTCAAAATTAATGCTTTTTAACTGACAGCAATACACAGATTTCAAGTGAATGCTATACATACCCTTGAGCCGAAGCATATCAGCACTGTGCACAGAGAGGCACTGAAACTGTGATTGAGAAGATATAGTTTTGGAACATGACAGAGATTATTATATTTCCTGTATGTAATGATTTATGAGGGAGAACACTGATAATTTTGTACCACGTTTCAATAAACACTGAGAAACGCTGCTCGTCTTTCTTTGCAACTCTGCGGTTGACACTTTCATTGCAGGCCTCTCACAATGCCACACGTCATATGTTCATTTGTGGGTAATAGAACGTTATAATGAATTTCCGTGGTGTTAAAACGTTGTGTAGCAAACCACAGGCAATCTGTCAGTTTCAGGCGTGCCTGTTATTTTATGTTTTCACCTCTGAGCACGTCTGTTAATACAGGTTTCTTTTTTAATCAGAGGAATATTTCACATAATAATAATAATTTGATCATTATTTTGTCATTCAAACCAGTATAATTGTTCTTGTTAAAAACAAAAAGAGATGCTTTGCACAATGTCCAAGCTGCTCTTTTCTATAACATGAAAGTGGATGGTGATTCACTTCTACCATTCAAAAATATTTTTTTGAATACTTTTATTTAACAAGGATGCATTAAATTAATCAAAAGTGAAAGTAAAGACAATGTTAAAAAATCAACAAAAATATTCTACAAAAATATTAAGCAGCACAACTGTTTTCAATATTAATAATACTAAGAAAAGCAGGAAATCAACACAGAATGATTTCTGAAGGATCATGTGACACTGCCTGGAGTAATGATGCTGAAAATTCAGCTTTACAGCAAATTATATTTTAAAAATATTCAAATAGAAGATTTCACACTATTACTGTATTTTTGATCAAATAAATGCAGCCTTATTGAGCATAAGAGGCTTCTTTCAAAACCATTAAAAAATCTTACCGATCAAACACTTTTGAACAGTATCCCAAAAAATATGGACATAGGCACATCTCTTAAATGATGACATTCATTTTTGGGAGTATCTTTCCTTTAAAAACAAACCAAACATTTTCTTATAGTTTTCCCTTCCTGTTCAGGTTTATTGAGAATGCTTTAAGATCATAGAGGAACACAGCATAGAGAAACAACATCCTGAGAAAGTAAAGCAAGTGGTTTTTGGTGTTGGCAATGAGGTCTATTATACCTGGAGGAAGTTAGCCGTTAGCAGTCCCATTTATCTCAGTGTCAGTTGCCCAGCTGGCGCAGGAGTCCTGTATGTTTTGAAATACTTGTTATTTAGGCCAATATGTTGCTTGCAATAACTTATAGCTACTTTTAAATGTTTGTCAGTGGTTAAAAATGTTTTTTTTTTAACCCAAATGGTGTCGCTACAGCATATATCAGCAGGCGCTAACTGAAATATATTAACTAGCTAAACCCTAAAAACTGTTTCTGCCGCAAATATATATGGCTGAAATAGTAGTGTGCTAGTATGCTATTCCGAATTATGCCTCATACATACTGTATGCAACAACTTTATAACTGAAACCGGAATGCAGAAAGGAAGTATACAACCTAAATAAGCGGAAGGATGTTTTTGAAATAAAAAGTAAATACTTTTAAGGCACTGGAATCTTCTCTTCGGATAAAGAAAACGTGGTTCTTAATACACTGTAGTGAGCCAAACACTTCATTTTATATAACTAGAATATTTGGACATTTATAAAGGCAGGTTTCAATTTTATACCGACTACATTTTTCCAGAAAGCAGCTTTTACGTTGGAATAAGATGGTTTCACATTACAAAATATTTATAGGAATGTATGAAAAATGTTTGTGGATGACTTATATGTCCATATAAACAAAAAAACAATATATACTGAGGTGCATTCAGTAGTTCAGGGTTAGCATTAACATCGCTGGTCTTTGTGTATTTTAAACGCTGCATGCCATGTTTTATGTGTAAATTACACTGATACTAGTGAGTGGTTTACACAGAGTAAACAAGCAACTTTGGTATCACTACGTCTTCAGCCGTGAGGTAGTGATTCTCCCATTTTTTTCCCACTGATAATAAGTGTTTCATTGTCTAATTTTCGTTTATCACATCACCGAACTACACCGCTATTATTAACGTTATATCCAGTGTTGCCAAGTCCGCGGTTTTCCTGTGGAATTGGCCTATTTTTACACTGTTGCCGCGGGTTGTTTTTCATGTCCGCGGGTTGAATCGAACCCAAATAGCATGACCAATTTTACCAGAGGTTGAACCCCGCCAAAAACGTGGATTTTACCCACTGGAACTTCATTTTTACTGGGGGACCCCCCTGAAACGCCATTGGGCTAGTTTTGAGTAGCAAACCATTGAGTAGAAGACGCGGTCACATTTTCAAAATATCAGCAAAATGAATGAAGCGCAGCTCACACCGAATCATTTTCAAACCAAGTAATTTTCTGTTCATCAATGCGGTGAATGAATCTACATGACCCTGCTGCAAAATCTGCGCAGGCAAATCTTTCACCTTTCATGTGAACTCCTTCAGTCTTCTCATGTGAGTGTACACCAATCAAATGACTCTTCACCAAAGAAACTACCAAATGCACCTTTAAATGAAACTCTGCACATTGTGGGCATTTGTTGATGTGACTAAACACAAAAGAGAAATGCAAAATTTGTAATTGTGAAGTATAATTCATGTCTGGAACACTATCGTTTAAAAACGGGCAATATCACATGAGCATGACCCAAACGTTTGGTCCTGAGTTCATAAATTAAACATGTGCATTTGATATGACTGCATTAGAGCGACTGAGCTTATGAGCTTTACGCAATGTCCTTAACAAATACTGCATCCTGAGAGCAAACCATTGGTAAGCACAACAACACACTGATGTCCAGAGTTTCAGAGGTGACCCTCAGAAAAGATCAGCCGAACACATTAATAAAGGACGACGAACGCTCGTACAGATGTAAAGGAAGGGAATAAGACTGTTTGTCTCATGTGTTTCTCATGAGTTCACATTTCTGACAGGAACAAGAACAGTCTGTTGGGAAAATCAGTGTTCACAAGCACTTTATTTCCCAACACCAAACTCTCAGTTGGGGTCTTCTCTGTTGAAGAAGGGGTCGATTGAACAAGGCATGCTGAAAGCCGTTTGTGGTCAGTGCCTAAGGAACAGGGATATCCCACAAGTCCCAGTGGAAGCTCAAAGTCTGTGTTTAAGGCAATAGTGTGGGGCCTCAAATTGGCGGCACAGGGGACGGCCTTGCACCCTGAAAAAACACAATACAAAACCTGTGAATTGCCCAACCAAAAAGCTTTGATCATCTGTAGAAACATGTCGCAAACATCTCACCATGTATATGGGCTTCAAATGTAGGTCAATGCTTTCTGCAGACCACCTGCTGGAGGTGTAACTCACTCTCCGCTGCAACAATTGGCAGCTTGTTCGACAGGTGGTAGTTGATCAGGTGACTGATGCTCTCAAAAAGCATGTCTTTAGTCCGAACCTAATGGAAAAAGAAAATTAAAACATATAAGGAAAATGAAAGCTGATGTGGTTTAAAGGAACACTCCACTTTTTTTGAAAATAGGCTAATTTTCCAACTCTCCTAGAGTTAAACAGTTGAGTTTTACCGTTTTTGAATCCATTCAGCCGATCTCCGGGTCTGGCGGTACCACTTTTAGCATAGCTTAGCATAGTTCATTGAATCTGATTAGACCGTTAGCATCTCGCCCAAAAATGACCAAAGAGTTTCGATATTTTTCCTATTTAAAACTTGACTCTTCTGTAGTTACATCGTGTACTAAGACTGACGGAAAATGAGAAGTTGCGATTTTCTAGGCCGATATGGCTAGGAACTATACTCTCATTCCAGCGTAATAATCAAGGAACTTTGCTGCCGTACCATGGGTGCAGCAGACACAATGATATTATGCAGCGCCTGTAGTTCCTAGCCATATCGGCCAAGAAAATCGCAACTTTTCATTTTCTGGTTGTCTTAGTACACGATGTAACTACAGAAGAGTCAAGTTTTAAATAGGAAAAATATCAAAACTCTTCGGTCATTTTTGAGCGAGATGCTAACGGTCTAATCAGATTCAATGAACTATGCTAAGCTATGCTAAAAGTACTATGCTAAAAGTACTATGCTAAAAGTGGTACCGCCAGACCCGGAGATCGGCTGAATGGATTCGAAAACGGGAGTTGGAAAATTAGCCTATTTTCAAAAAAAGTGCAGTGTTCCTTTAAGAGTGTTTTCATAACTGGTTTGATGGTCCAAAGTTTGATTAGTATGAAACCACCCTAAAAGTGAGCCTAAAGCGTCACTGACCACTCCTTCTGGATCCACCAGCAGCAGATGTTTGGGAAGCCCACACTGCATCCCAGTCAGCACATATTGGCCTGGGTTAGTGGCGCTGTCCCGCACCAGGAAATCTCCATCTCGGCCCAGCAGATTCTCTGCATCCCTGCGGCTCATGCGGCCGTGGTACCACATCTCCCGGCGGAGCTGGTCCTCTGTGGGTGCGACGGGGGCCCGGCGTCTTGGGGGACTTGGCCACTTGTCCTCCAGTACGCAAACTCCACTGGCCTCATGTAGACGCAGAGCGTCCTCAAATGGCCCTGTGAGGTCAAGAACAGTACATTTTGTAGGATGAAATGAGTTTTACGCATTACTCTTCTTAAGATAAATCAATTTCAGTCATTTGCAGTGGACGCACTCATATCAAAAATATCTTTCTTCGGGCTCTCAGGTCTGCGTCCTCCTTGGGCGTCCATTGAAACCTCCATGTTGTCCAGATTCTGAGTGTTTACGTACAGGTGTTCCTCGTAATCGCGGCTGCTGGGAGGACGACCGTCTGCTCGTAGGTAACCATCGGAAGTCAAACCTACAGTAGAGGTCGAAAGAATATGTTTACTAAATAACATCAACAGTTAGAAGGGAAAAAAGTGGAATATCACTTTGGCACCTTTAATATGTTAAAAAGCAACAAAAATCTACAAAACGTCACAAGAGTTACATAATACTGCTAATTAGCCACCAGGCGTCTCACTTGAGCTGCTGTTGTTCTCTGTGTCCCAGTGCACTTCGTAACACAAGTGGGCGGCAGGGAGGCTGCAAGCATCTCTTTTGGCCGGTGACCCCGTCTGAAAGAGTAATTGTTTTATTTTAGAATTTGAATTTTTTATTATTTATACTAAAAAATAAAAATGTATAATACATTACAATATATATGTATATTCATTTGTCTTTATATATTTTAACTGGGGGGGGGGGGAGAGAGGTACTTAAAGCAAATTATGATGGATGGTTTGACAGGGCAGGTTAAAGAGGTCAAAGGTTTCGAAAGGTCAAGTAAGTCTAGAAATAATCATTGATAAATGAAAAATTGCTCTTTCAGCTTTCATTACTGAATGTGTTGTACTGACAAACAGCTATTTGCCTGACACAATTAGCTTTATGCTAATGCCACTCAAGGAAGTGGACGTTTATTTAAAAAGGCCAATTCTCTCCACAAACCACAAACGTCATGCTGTTCACAACACAAATCAAGGCAGCAATAAAAATCCGGTAACACTTTAGTTTAGGGTCCAATTCTCACTAACTAGTTGCTTATTAGCATATTGCTAAGATATTGGCTGTTTATTAGTACTTATAAAGCAATGCCTTATTCTGCATGACCATAATCTACATACCCAATTCCTACCAAAAACCAAAACTTAACAACTACCTTACTATTAATAAGCAGTACTTAGAAGGTTATTGAGGCAAAATCTCGTAGTTAATAGTTAGTTTGTATTGAGAATTGGACCCTAATCTAAAGTGTGACCAAAAATCCACATCCATTTATGAAAAAGTCTATTATTTTACCTGAGCGGTTTTGCTCTGTGGTTGTGTATGGACGTGACCCAATAGGCCCGCAGGAGGCCTGAGCCTAGAGTCCACCACTCCCCCAAGGGGAGGCTCCTTCCCTGGGATGCTGTTGTAGTAATCGTGCTCAGACGATTCCTCGTCATCCCCCCATGCCGACTCTTCTGTTCGTATAGTCCTAAAAATTAAATAAACCTATTTAGCGTGTTTGCGCATTAACATATTTGAGATCAGTGAAAAGGTAATTATGTATTTAATTCAATCTAAATATATAAATCATAAATATGTGTCCATTGAGTAATGAAATGTACCAATAAAAACTCTTTAGTAGAATCAACTTACAAATTACTATTTAAAATAATATTAATATTGATAATAAATAATTTTAATAGTAATGCAAATTTCGCAACGGGTTCAAGTTGATCACGTGAATTTGTAAATGACATCTGTGTGAGTAGTGTTTCATACATCACTACACTATTGACAATGGACAATAGACTTTTTGCTAGCAAAATTTCACTCATGTGATCGCACCTTTAGAGTTTCATGTTGTTAGCTTAGCAACGTGCTAACAACACACAGAGCTGTTCTCTATGTAGAGCGGTTCACATGAGTGACATCAGTTCCATTTCAGTTACAGTAGGGTCCTATCTATGTAGGGAAGTAGACCGCACACAGCTTATATTAAAGACAAGAAAGCGCATGTAACAACAATGATTTAAAACAGAACAAACTGAAAGAAATGATCCATTACTGATGGGATACTGAGCAGTCTTGTGGTTTCTGAGAGCCCCTTTAATAAATTTAGCTTTAAATAACGGCCTGCAATCAAAACAGGATGGCTATATGAAACACAAGCCGTGCGTATTCTGTTTCAACCTTGTGAAATCTGTTCAGAGCTGAAGCTTGACTGCAGGTAAAATGATGGAGGAACTACTGTCATTTCCATGTTTTGAAGCATTTAGAAGCCCAAACAAACAATAGGCCTATGGTTCAAGGGAAATTATGTGAATCTCACCTTTCCATGGTGGGAATGGCTTTGGGTGGGCTGTGTAGATACTGTTTGAACTGCAGTTCGAAGGCCTGGCCGATGGTACTGATCACATTCTGGGCAAGACCATCAGAGCACTCCAGGATGTGACACGCTAGAGAGATGAGAACAAGGTAACATTATGCATATGTGCGAAATCTAGCCAAAATAATCAGCGACACAAACAAAGGTGAAGGAAAATCAATTGGAAATGTAACTGGGGACACGACGCGAGCAAGAATCAAACCCATATCTCCCAAACAAGCCCCATAGCTCAACATATAACTGCATAATATGCTTACACAATCAAATGAAATATAAAATAAAAATGTATAATACAAAAACAAATAAAAATACCTCTTTGATTGACAGGGTCTTTGGCCACATAGGCGACGTAATCGGGTGTATCCTGCAACACATGAAGAAATCAGAGTCAGAATCAAGTGGCAATTTTTAATGGAGAGAAATAATATGAGCTGAAAGAAGAGGCCTGAAACAGTAAACGTATTCTTATGATCTTCTTAAACGTATTCTTATGGTCTTACCGAGTCTCCACCAGAGGCGAAAGATATGGACTGCATGGGGTGATGGGCAATCACCTACATAAAGAGATGAAAATGAGAAAGTGTGATGTCTGCATCAATTCAAATAGTCAGCACTTATTAGTATTAATCAAAAATAATGTCAGGGGAAAGTATGCAAAGCTTAAAGGGACAATATCTATTTTAAGAAATATCTGTCCAATGATATCATTTATAATTAAATCAGAGCCCTAATTTCCTGGCACAAAACAATTAGAGTTTTGATGAATTAACTCAATTAGTCAGACTTCGACAAATTTATAACTTGGGAAACTTGAAAACACCCTAATTCAAGCAATTAAAGGATTAGTTAACTTCAGAATTAAAATTTCCTGATAATTTACTCACCCCCACGTCATCCAAGATGTTCATGTCTTTCTTTCTTCAGTCGAAAAGAAATGAAGGTTTTTGATGAAAACATTCCAGGATTTTTTTCTCTATAATGTGGACTTCAACAGGGTTCAACGGGTTGAAGGTCTAAATTGGAGTTTCATTGCAGCTTCAAATGGCTCCACACGATCCCAGTCGAGGAATAAGGGTCTCGTCTAGTGAAACGATCGCCCATTTTCATAAAAAAATAAATTATATACTTTTTAACCACAAATGCTCATCTTGGACTGCTCTGAGATGCACCACGCATTACGTAATCACGTTGGAAAGGTCATGCGTGATGTAGGTGGAAGTACCGCGGTAGGGCGAAACATCTCATTTTCTCCTCCAACTTCAAAATCATCCGACATTGTGGTTTTACTTTTTTTGTTGTTGTTGCAAAAGGCGTTTGGTTTAATCTTTTCACGCTCGTTTTTTAAACACTTGCTTGATACTTCAGCCTATGTCACAAGTGACCTTTTCAACTTGATTACATAATGTGTGGTGCATCGCAGAGCTAGTGCAAGACAAGCATTTGTGGTTAAAAAGTATATATATTTATTTTTTTTAGAAAATGACCGATCGTTTCACTAGATAAGACCCTTATTCCTATATGGAGAAAAATCCTGGAATGTTTTCCTCAAAAAACTTAATCTCTTTTCAACTGAAGAAAGAAAGAGATAAACATCTTGGATGACATGGGGGTGAGTAAATGATCAGGACATTTGAATTCTGAAGTGAACTAATCCTTTAAGTCAAAACATACAAAAGAATAGCATAACTCTACTACAGTACTGTACAGGAACTTGAAACAAATCTGAATCTGTTTATTTGCATGAATCATCAAATGTACTGATTCACTAAAATGAATTAAAGGTCCCGTTCTTCGTGATCCCATGTTTCAAACTTTAGTTAGTGTGTAATGTTGTTGTTAGAGTATAAATAAAATCTGTAAAATTTTAAAGCTCAAAGTTCAATGCCAAGCGAGATATTTTATTTAACAGAAGTCGCCTACATCGAACGGCCAGTTTGGACTACATCCCTCTACTTCCTTCTTTAATGACGTCACTAAAACAGTTTTTTGACTAACCTCCGCCCACAGGAATACACAAGAGTTGCGTTTGTAGAGTGTGTTTGTCGCCATGTCGTCGAAACGCTGTTATTTTCATCCCGCAGTCCAATCACCGGGTCTGATTCCGGCTCAAATTGATAGGGTAAAATTAAAGACATGTTTACAATAACACTGAGCGCGTGCATCTCCACGTTATGGTAAGAGGCGTGACCTTTCCGGGCAAGATGCGCTAAACTGCTGTCGAATCACAACACAGGAACCGCTGGCACAATCAGAACTCGTTACGTATTTCTGAAGGAGGGACTTCATAGAACAAGGAAGTCATCAGCCCGTTTTTATGACAGTGGAAACAGCGGTATACAGATAAGTAAATTATGTGAAAAATACTGTGTTTTTTTACACGCGAAACATGAACACATGTTATATTGCACACTATAAACACAATCAAAGCTTCAAAAAACCACGAAAAACTGGACCTTTAAACTTTCCAAAGCTACACAAGTGAGAAAAGGCAGTTTAAAAATGATTGCTTATTATAGTACATCTGCTTGATCATTTGTAAAGCTGCAGTCATGCTACTGAAAAATGTAGTTTTGTAGAGTTACTATAACTTCTTAACACCGTATAGGAATGATAATGTTGTGATAAATCGGCTGAGGGTGAGGCTGCTATGATTTGATGGGTTGTCTTATGTGAAAGGAGCTAGAGGGCCGACCTGTCGTGTGGTGGGGACGAGTAGACTCAAGCCATCAATGGAGATGTTGACGCCAATGCTCATTCCAGCGAAACGTAGGTTACTCTTCCCCATGATAGACTGGAGGGTTTTGTTGGTGGTCTAAAATGGGCAGCAAAACAAGCATTTGGATATCATTACATTTCCTTTGATTTGTGCTTAATAAAAGAAAAAATGCAATTTGCTCTTACTTTCTTCTTCCAGGCAGCTTTTCCTCCAGGTACAGCTTCACACAACCTGTTGATGGCCTCCCTGTGTTCACACACACACACACACACACACACATTTCCAAAGAGAAAGAGCACTATTAGAGAGATATTACCAGATCTCACAATCTCACATACCCGGAATACCCACAAAAAACAATTTCCCTTGTGATTCAGTGCAACCGCTGTGTGAAAATAAATAAGTATAAATAATAAGTCTTAGCCTAAAAACAATGCTTTTTCAAATATTGAAAGTGTACTGTCAGTGTAATAAATAAACAGAGCCAAAATAAAATCAAAATAAAATAAAATAAAATAAAATAAAATAAAATAAATTAAATTAAATTAAATTAAATTAAATTAAATTAAATTAAATTAAATTAAATTAAAACAGAACACCTGAGTTAAACTGTTTCTTTAATTGTTTTATCCAAAACCAAACCAAATCAAACCGAAACAAAACAAAATGTAAAATTGTGACCAAAATGCAGTAAAACAGCCCTAACACTTTTACCAGTTTTAGGAATAGCAGTAGTGATGGATGCATTAATACAACTAATACAACAAAACAAAAACAAAAAAAAAGTGTAATTAGCCGTGAAGAGTCTGGCAGAGGGGCATCATGGGTTGTGAGGTCAACATCGGACAAAGTGACTTCGAAACACCAGCATGCTATCAAATAACCCATTAATATTTTAAAAGTGCCAACTGTCCCAGCAAAGGACTTTTCAGGGAATTTATCCAATAAATGTTACAGGATATGCATTGCAATGTTCTGACAATTTGCATTAGTGTGTTTTGTGTTGCAAGATTATGTGCCCATGTGTGTTTTGCCTCTTTGTTCTTATCGAAATTGCTTCTAGGCCACACTATATGACAATGACAAATGAGAGAGCCCACCCACACTCCCTCTTTCCCCAGAGTGCTGCAAATCAGCTGATTTACAAGCCGTTCGTTTCTGCTGCAAAGTAGATTCTGGCTAAATATGCAGCCTGTTCCAAGCATTCCCATTATAACCATTCTAATGTCATAACAGACTGCCGCTATCTACTCAAAACAATCACTCTTCTCCAGTCCTCCTTGTTTATCAAATCTAACTCCACCCCATGCAATCTGCATCATCTTAGGCCCCAGAAGGCCTCCACAGTCATTAGTTGGAGTCGTTAATAATACATAGCTGTATCACTCCGTCTCCATCTCGCCTGTGCTATCTGCACTTTAGTCCGCTGTGGGCCATTGGGTTCGGATTACTGCTGATCGATGAGCGAGGGCAGGGAGAGGGACTCCACTGTTGCCCTTGGGAATCTGGAGCTCCGCCCCGTCACCCCCTACAAGAATGCACGTGCTTGCATACATATAAATAAATATACACCTAAGAATACACACTTATACTTACACCTATGAATGCACACTTACGTATGTGCAAACATTGTTTGGCACACAAAAAGTGAACCGGAAAGTGATAATCTATTGCTTTCAATTTATGTAAAAGTTTGAAGCTCAAGAAAGTGTATACATCTATCATAAACGTACTCCACAGAGCTCCAGGGGGTTAATAAAGGCATTGGATATTTGAATATGGATATTTTTCTTACACAAATGCATCGTTTCACTTCAGAAGGACTTTATTTACCCCCCGGAGCTGTGTGGAGTACATTTATAATGGATGAATACATATAATGGATGAGCTTCCAACTCATTGGTCCCATTCACTGCCATTATAAAGCTTGGATGCATTAGGATATTTATTAATGTAACTCTGATTGTGTTCATCAAAAAGAAGAAAGTCATATACACCTAGGATGGCTTGAGGGGGAGTAAAGCTTGGGGTAATTTTCATTTCAAAGTGAACTAATCCTTTAAAGTGACAGCAGCCTAATAAACTAGTTGCTGTGACGTCTGTCATTAATGTTAATCAAAGAACAAATGTAACAGAGATAACTGTAGCTTTCTTTAATAAGGATTAATCTATATTTAATTTATAATTTATGCAGTGAAGACTGTAAAGTGTGTGATAACTTCATTCAGTTTCTGTATAATTCCTACCTGTTAGACGGGTAGGAAGGCCACAGGTAAATATGACATTTATTATAATGAGTTTATGTGAAGATTGTTTTAAGTTCACTTAAATTAAAAGTTATTTTTAAAGACTAATAAATGTTGAAATCGATAGCTTTTAGTTATTCTGTAATGTTGTATGTCTATAAATAATGTTTAAATAAAAATCAATTTCATAGAGACATCAGTACCAGTATTAGTATCAGTGATACTGGCCTTCATTCATAAAAAGATTTTAAACAAAATATTTAAAATATGCTGCCTTTCAGTTGTTTCTTTGGAGAGTAACTTAAATTATTACAATATAAAAATATTTTATAAACTCCAATGTTTTAAATCGCGATTAATCAGGATTAATTTTTTGTATAGAAAATATATAGATATATTTATATATATACAGTACAGTCCAAAAGTTTGGAACCACTAAGATTTTTAATGTTTTTAAAAGAAGTTTCGTCTGCTCACCAAGGCTACATTTATTTAATTAAAAATACAGTAAAAAATAGTAATATTGTGAAATATTATTACAATTTAAAATAACTGTGTACTATTTAAATATATTTGACAAAGTAATTTATTCCTGTGATGCAAAGCTGAATTTTCAGCATCGTTACTCCAGTCTTCAGTGTCACATGATCCTTCAGAAATCATTCTAATATGCTGATTTGCTGCTCAGTAAACATTTATGATTATTTTCAATGTTGAAAACAGTTGTGTACTTTTTTTTCAGGATTCCTTGATGAATAGAAAGTTCAAAAGAACAGCATTTATCTGAAATACAAAGCTTCTGTAGCATTATACACTACCGTTCAAAAGTTTGGGGTCAGTAAGAATTTTTTTTTTTTTTTTGAAAAGAAATTAAAGAAATGAATACTTTTATTCAGCAAGGATGCATTAAATCAATCAAAAGTGGCAGTAAAGACATTTATAATGTTACAAAAGATTAGATTTCAGATAAACACTGTTCTTTTGAACTTTCTATTCATCAAATAATCCTGAAAAAAAATATTGTACACAAATATTTTGTACAATTGTACACATTAAATGTTTCTTGAGCAGCAGATCAGCATATTAGAATGATTTTTGAAGGATCATGTGACACTGAAGACTGGAGTAATGATGCTTAAATTCAGCGTTGCCATCACAGGAATAAATTACTTTGTGAAATATATTAAAATAGAAAACAGTTATTTTAAATTGTAATAATATTTCACAATATTACTGTTTTTTACTGTATTTTTAATTAAATAAATGTAGCCTTGGTGAGCAGACGAAACTTCTTTTAAAAACATTAAAAATCTTAGTGGTTCCAAACTTTTGGACTGTACTGTATATATATATATATATATATATATATATATATATATATATATATATATATATATATATATATATATATATATATATATATATATATATATATAGACAAACACAAAAACATATACATAAATAAACTAAACTACACTACACTAAACTAAACATGGAGGGTGAGGTTGTGAATTAAAACATGAGAAATTTCCAAAATCAAAAGATGAATAAAATAATAAACAGAGCAAAGCAAAACAATATAATCACAAAAACTAAACTAAATTAAACCAAACATGGAGGGCACTCAAATATAAAATAAAATAACAACAATAAATAATAATATCAAGGAAATCAAAGAAAATTGTAATCAAGGAAATTGTTTATGGCTCAGCAAAAACAAAACAAAACAAAACAAAACAAAACATGGAAAGTGAAGTATTTGTGATTAAAACAAATGAGAAATTTCTAAAATAAACAAAACAAAGAAAATAATAAATATAAAATAAAATATTTAGCAAACAATAAAATCATGGAGGGTGAGGTATTTGTCACAAAAACGATCTAGGTTCAGTACAATCCAAACAAAAACCACTTTACCTTGTGACTTGTGTCCTAGTGCTGAAGTCCAAAGATCTCATTGATTTCAGAACCTCAATGCAGCCCATGTACTGCCAATAAAAAAAACCACACAAAATGACACACATTATTTTCATTATACTTAATTAGTTTTAATTTCCCAGAGGTCATCATTGCTTCGTGGAAATATGTATCTAATTCTTGTTGGCAAGAGCCAGAGTACATGATGTAGATGCTGAAAACAAAAGTAACAATTGTCTCTCTCTCTCTCACACACACACACACACACACACACACAGACACACACACACACGCACACATATAAGGATGATTAAACTGCACAATAATGGCAGCAGGGTGCACACAGCGTTGTTTACGCACCTTCATCATAATGCCGCATAATCACAGATAAATACTAAACGTATAATTTGAGCAAGACAGCTTCTTCTTGGCAGTTCTGAAAAAGACAACATAATAGCTGTGCCGGGGAAGGTAATTACCGTGAAGTGTGAGGAGATTGACGGCAATAACCACATCATGACTGGTGGGGGTGGACTTGGTAAGAGGTATTACTGTAGTCTGGCCCTTCTGGGACGTGGAAAGTGCTCTGATGAAGGTGTAGGGAAATATCTATTCGGCAGTTAGTCACTAATGCGTTCAAAAGGGTCGCAGTAACAGAGCAAAATGCCAACCCCCACACTGACAGTGCGACATATGTCTGAATAAAGGAGTTTGTGGTTACGGATGCTTGTAGAGGGTAATCGCAGATCATTTTTGTTGTCTTAGGCTGGGGTAAAGGATTTCGGAGGTCTACGCCTACCTCGACCCAAAGCACAGATCACGTGGCCTATGGTTGAGTCAAAATGGTTACCCTAGTTATGACAGTTAGAAACTTAAGATGGACTAAATCTCCAGCTTAAAGGGTAGTTCACCCAATCGGGAAAAGTCTGTCACCTCACCCTCATGTCATTCCAAAGCTGCATGACTTTCTTTCTTCTGCAGAACACAAAAGAAGATATTTTTAAAAAAATGCTGGGAACAAAACTACATTGGAGCCCATTGATGTCCAGTTTATGGATGGGGAAAAAAACACTTTTTTGTTCCATAGAACATAAGAAGTCATACAAGTTTGGAACAACATGAGGGTATATAAATAATGACAGAATTTTAAATTTTGGGTGAACTATACCTTTAAGACACTTGTTCTAGGTGTTTTGTTCTTGAAGTCAACATCCTCTGTGTTTTCTTCTTCAACAAATACAAGAGTGCTTTGGGGAAGTCCCAAAGAACTGATTATGACCTTAAAACTGTTCTGTATGAATATAAATCAGTCCCTCTTAACATTGTATTCACGTTTCTGCAATCACTCCTTTTCTCTTAAAGGGAGAGTACACTCAAAAATGTCATGTTGTTCCAAACCGATATAACTGTCTTTTTTTCTGTGGAACACAAAAAGTAGTTATTTTGAAGAACAATTTGCCTTTACAACCAAAGTCAATAGGGTCCGACTCCAAAACAACATTGGACCTCAATGACTTTTAATATATTGACCAAAAAAAAACAAAAAAAACAACAACACTGAGATATATTCAAAATGTATTTGTATTCCACAGAAGAAAGACAGTCATACAGGTGAGAAAATTAGGTTTTTCATTTTTGGGGTGTACTGTCCCTTTAAGGTTTATTTAAACTTTTTTTTATACATATCAAGAATATATCTTGACACCTGCCCTTTTCTATCTAAGCAAGCTTAACTATCTTAACTACATTAGTCAGCAGCGGGAAGTGTTCAATCAGTGTAATGAATCTTCTTTCTTTTCTTTTACGGCATCTCTCTTGCTTCCTCTCTTTCTCAAAGACCTTATTGTCAGCCAGCACGCTGTTTGATAAATTAATGCTCTTCCTACAGCAAAAACTGCAATTCGTTATCATCAAAACAGTTGTCTATAAAATGTTCCCTTGAAATTAAATTAGTACAAGCTCAAAAAATGTGTGCCTCCACAACTGACACACTATCCACAGCTACAATACATATGTGACATCACTGAATTATGTTTTTCACTTGTTCTGTCACTATGAAGACCATACACACACACACATATATATATATATATATATATATATATAGTCTTCATAGTGTCAGAACAACAATAGTATATAAACATACATATTACTATACTACTATTTATAATAGAGGGGGATGGCACAGGAAATGTTTGCACTAGAGGAAATGACCAGTGAGGTTTATTCTTCCTATATATGTGATATGAAAGAGATGAAACAAAATCTGTGGGCAAAATTTCTGTTCCTTGTAGTCTTTTGTTCTTAGAAAGTTTGTCATCTAAGAATAACACAAATTAGTCTAAATTTGAAACAACTTCCTATTCACCCACAGAAATGCAGATTATATATATTTTTTTTTTTAATTAAATGCTTTTACGAAGCTAAGCGCTAGCTAGTTGGTTTTAGCTTAATTTTAGCTAAACTAAAATCCCTTTATTTGTGGTATGCCAACATGCCACTGTGTTATTTGGCTAACAGCCCCCTTCCATGCCTGTTTCCTCTGCTACACATGTGATACAAATGACTGTGATTAAAAGTAATTGAATAAACCAATGAATGGTGCCTGTGTAATGCAATTACGGAGCGTGCGCAGGCCCAGTCTAGGTTATTGGAGAGAGGTGGGGTGGATGAGTGCAAGGGCGGAGGGGTAAGAAACTGGGTTGAGAGAGGATCGCTGTCATTGACGTCAAATAGTCTGCCAACATTTATAACCCTTGATTGACCAAGATGCAGCCCAGAGCTGAAGATATTGGCTTATATCCATAGCATCTACCAAACTGCAAGTAGTTGTTACTGGTTAGCCTACACTATGTTTTGTCTAACAGGAATTTGTCCACTTCAACAATACAAACTAAGTAAACAATGAATCAAGAGTATTGGAAATACATTTTCAATGTTTATATATTAAACATTAGCTTCAAAAAGTAAAACTGAACAGACTGCCTTTATATTAGCATGCTATGCTAATTTTAATCGCAATTTCATTATTATTCCTGAGTAAACACATGCATATATGAACCCGTATTGATCCCAAAAGGGAAATTTGGTAATTGCTCAAATGTCAATCCTGGGTCCAATCAAAAATTTATTTTGAACAGCCATCACTCATACTGAGTCATAAACAATGAGCCACCCTCCACCTCCCTTCAGTTCTTCAGTTTAGTTGTTTACATCTGCAGTTTGTTTATCCACGCCTGCCCCGTGCCCTGACGCAGTCGCTGTACCACACAAAGCAATATATCTGGATTAAATTATATATTCCTCCTTTCTCCTCAAGCAATTGCACCCTGACATAACCCATATACTGCAGTGAACAGAACCCCATTGTGTTCATATCATAAGCAGTTTTGCCTGAACTCAGCTTTTGAAAGGACAAGATATTGCAGTTGTTTGTAAGCTGCAAGGGGAGTCAAATCTCTCTCCGCGTCTTCAGAGCAGCATAAGATGGTGCAATGAATGTAAATGAATGACTATCAATAACACCACATAGCAGCGTATTGACACCGCTGCAGACCTGCAAAATAACATTAGGCGGAAAGCATGTAGAGATTTTAAGATGATAAGCAGGGGACTCACCCTGACAATGTACGAAGCCCCCGTGCTGCTGATCTTTTTGTCTGGGTGCAACCACCCCTGTGAGGGCTTGTTGATGAAGCTGCCCTTCTGGGTGAAGTTATCTCCCAGCCATATTCCCTCCACCCTTGTCCTCCGGTTCATCCCGGTCCTGAAGCTTCCAGAGCCCCCTGGACTCCCCTCGGCGGCCCCTGCACTGGACTCTCTTGCACTTGCCCTCTGCCTCCTGGCGGCCTGTAGGGAACAGGGACCCACACAAACAGGGTCACAGGAGTTGAACACAGCTGCAAGACTTGCCACAGGACCACTGGGGGCAGTCGCCCCCCCAAAAGCCGCAGCAGGGGAACTATCGGTTGGAGGCGCCCTGCCGGATTCCTTGCTGGAATTGGAGCTGGAGCTGCTATTGGATGGGCTACGGCTGAGCAACGAGTTGGAAAACTTCCATTGGGGCATCTTGGGAATGAGCATACAGAAGGTGGTGGTCCCGTCCTGCTCGCCATCCAGCCCGGGTGAGTCGGCCAGCACCTGGGCCGAAGGCGGAGGAAGGGCAGCGGTCTCCAGGGGTGGCAGCTCCAAGCCAGGCACGGACGAGGAGGCCACTGGTGTGGCCACCACCTTCCCGCTCATGGCCAGGCTCTGCATCAGGTCGTCGGAGGAGGTCACAGAGTCGTTCCGGAAGCGGCCATACTTGGGCTTAAGTAGCATGCCCGGAGGAGCGGTCCAGAGCGGAGAGGACAGTGGGGGAAAGAGGGAGGGGAAGGGGGGATGGCAAGGGAAAGGGAAAAGGAAAGATGCAGTGGCAGTAAAGGAGAAATCCGCAAGGTTCTGTGCGGACTGAGTCTAGCCCTGCGTCCTCTCTCTCTCTCTCTGCTTTCTGACAGCTACTCTCTGTCCCTTACTGTGGCTTGCTTAATCCCTCCCTCTCTTCTTCATTCCCTCTCTCTCTCTCTCAGCCCAGCTTGCCCCCACTCTCTTGATGATGTCAGTGTTATGGTCTGTCTATTAGCCCTGCCCAACCCAGCTGCGTTCAGACAACATTAGCTAATGCACATCTGCCTGAGCACCTCCTTATAGCATCTTGCACTTATTATCCTACACTGACACGTACACAGCCATTCAGTCCTGCAGCATTAGCCTAAGGTGATGTGTGCTGTTTTGAATGCTACTTTACTTTCTCCTGTCCCAGCTAAGTTTGATTCCCCTGAAAGGTGTAAACACTGTGGCACTATCAAAACATCACTATTTTTTGAGCATCCCAACAACTGGCCTAAAACGACAACATTGGCGCGAGTTTGGCAGAGAAATATCGGGTGTTTTTCCAGTTCTGTTTGGTGATGCTAGTAGCACATAAATTACTGACTTCACCTCAAATGCCATGGGACCAAGGTTTGGCTGGTTAACATAGGACGGTTAAGCCCTGCTAGTGAATGTTGTAACTACACCATCAACCAGCAAAATCCTCTTTTTCTAGGTCTAGTTATTAATAATATTTCACCTACAAATGAAAAATGTCTCCGTGGTAGTTGTTCTTCAATGAAAGTCAGTGGGGTCCAATGTTGTTTGAGTCCCAACATTTTTCAAAATATCTTATTTTGTGTTCCACAAAGCAGAAAATAAGGGTTAGTAAATTATGACAAAATATAATAATCTTTTTCAATTGAACTACCTCTTTATAAACATGAAATTGACTTAATTTTCACTTATCTGCTGCCTTTAACAGTATGTCACAGATCAGGATAGTCACTACTGAAAGGACTTTGCCAGTTAAGCAATTACCATTGGGATGAACTGGAATACCAGTGGATAGCTTTCTCTAAGATTTATAGACATCTGAAAATGAACAATTACACCAAAATAATAAGACCTACAGTATCGCTTGTTACACAGTGTACACATATGTGTACTCAAGATGTCAAGGCATCTTTTACACCAGTTAATATAGAATAATATAGAATACCTCACAACAGCATTACTTGCTTCTCCATCCAAACTGTGTTCTTCATATTGCTTCAGAATGGACAATATAGCAATTGTCGAGACTTTTTTCTGGTCTCCTCTTGCTGTCGAAGTCAAGAAAACATCTAAGTTGTCACATTTACAGGACTTGCGCAAGACGTGGTGACTGTATGACAAATAGTCTCTTCCTTCTGCACTGACGTCACTTTTTTTCGCAACTGCCCAAAAAGTAAATGCAAAGACTCCACAAGGCCAAATAAACAGGAAGCACTAAAATACTCTATATTCCGTTACCGTTGCCTATGTGTACAAACTATTTTGGTTAAAACCTCAGTTCTGTGGTATTGACAAAGCCTCACACTTGCTTCATGACTCACAAATGCTTTTTTTTTATTATTATTTTCCTAAATCAACAGCTCTTGGGTGTCCTCTCAAAGGTGTTGTGCAGAGATTTGGTTCTTTTTCCATTTGACACATGCGCTGGGGTAATTTTAGCTTCAAGAATGGGGTCACCAGGACCATTTGCAATTAGTGAGAGTGCATGTGCAGGGTCACAGTCTGGATCAATATCTTTGTTAAAAGCAAAACCACAAAAGAGTATATAAAAGCGGGAGAAAAGGAGAAAAGAAGGCTACTTCACTCATTCACTGTCTTGTTCTCCTCTGGGAGCCATAAATGCTCAGTTCTAGAGCAATCTGACCCATTCCTCATATTTACCCTTATGTCAGCATAAATAAGGGAGGTAAACGTGAATTTGCACACTAAAATCAACAATTTGGTAGAACAGAGGTCTTCAACCTGGAGTTCACCAAAGGCTGCTGTGTGATCTCAAACTGCAAGATACGTTTTTTTAATAAGTGGGATCATAAAAAATAATTTTACAGCCCCAAAGAAGCATTTTGACATAACGGACATTTAAATATACTTTCAAAAAAAAATTATAATAATAATTTAATCATATTATCCTGTTAAAAAGTTTACATTTCCTCGGTTCTTAATATTGTGTGTTGCCGACTCAAGCATTCAGAGAGTTGAAATTGACAAATGATTTTATGTAAATTAAAAAAAAAAAAAAAATTATTTGATCTCTTATTTAAAAAAAAAAAAAAACTTTATATAAATGCCTTTCTGAATAATTTAAAAAAAAATAAGAGCGTAAATGCATGATGAAAGTGGGGTTTGTAAACTTATGAGCGCAACTGTACATTAACATGGTACTAAACACATTTTATTATGTTAGGCCACTCAATTTTTTATAAAACAAAACAAGGGATTTCCACTGTCTCTCTGAAAAACCTTTAGAATCCTGCACTAGAACATGTTTGGCCACTGTAGTTACAAACAAGGTCATTTTACCCCAACAAAAAACAAAGGTATTCACTGATTACAGCACTTATCATTCAGCTAACTGTATATATTAAAATAAAAATGGCTATTATGCGACTACATAAGAATATTCATGAATATACTGGAAAAAGTTTTTAGAAAAGTAAAAAAACCTGCATATATTACATAACTTTGTGCCAACGTGGAAAAGAAAGTACTACTTTTAAATCTGATAAAAAATATTCCTATTCAAATAGGTCACATGTACATAAATAGATCAATGCCAGACAGCAGGTGACATGCACTGCGAGTTCATTACCCTTATCTGCTCGAACGTACTATCATGACATTAAACATCAAATTGTGGTCAGTGTGGGTGAATGTGCTATTTTAATATTTGCTTTCTTAAAAAAATACCACCAAATGAAAATACATCTTCCACATGGCAGGCATATACCACATCCTCCTAAATCATTTGTAGCAATGTATCACAAAACGCTATTACTAAATATATTCATGTAGAGAAAGTTTAAATATATACATGAAAGACAATCAAACAGTAACTCACCAAAGCTAGTGCTGTCTGCTGCAGGTTGCAACGCCGGCCCTACACACAAGCACCAAAAAAAAAACATGCAAATGTATATATTTGAATGTAGAGGAAGGGTAAAGGCACATAAGAGTCGACAGATGTGAAGTTTGAGCCCAAAGGGTGAGAGAAACCACTCGACCACAGGCTAGAACCATGTGCCCTTGTTCAGGAACACACAGCATCACATTAACACACCTCCTGCAATGACATGCCCAATCACGTTCCTTATGTTCTGGTCTTATGCACTTAACGCAAGTGTCAATATTTGTTAAGTTGCAAAATATGTAAACACTTTATAACTTTAAGTGTTCTCGAACATGAACATTATGATGATAATGATAATGGTTGATGCTGCCAAGAGCTGTTGAAAGGTGGCATGGAATCATTTAAAAAAAATAAAAAATAAAAAATTACCTCAGTGTGTGTGAAAATATTAAAAAGCATATTTAAAATCTAACAAGCTGACTGCGCTAAATATTGTATCATTAATATATGCAAAAACACATTCCTCATTTGAATTCATAGCTTGAACAAAAGTTATTAGGTGTTATTTGTGAAACGGAAACTGTGTAATTCATTAACAAAAGAGTCACTGAAGTTAACCTTTAGTTAAAGTCCTAGCAAGCCCGAGTCGTTTTTTTAACAACAATAGAGTACAGCATAAAAAAAGGGCTCTGTGTTCAGAGAAAGTTGACTGATGATCACTGCACAAAAATACACTATGTACTGTATGTTACTGCACCACACAAAGAGCGAATCAATTGTTTATAGACTGATGACTAAAACATTAAGGGGTGAAAGGCAAACAATAAAGCAGCTTTCTGATGCCTTCTTAGCTTTGCCGTACTTGATTGTGTACTGCAACAATATGTGCTTGTTAAAAAGGTCACAGGAACACTGTGGTCAAATGAGCAGCCCTGACATTAAATGTTAAAGCATCTGAAAAAAACGACGACGACAACAAACTAAAGAAAAAAATGGAGCAAACCTCTGCCACCTCAAACAACTCAATCTAAAATTTGTCCTTTTTTATATTTTTAAATGGTCAAAAAAATAACTAACCCTGTCCATCTTTATAGTCTTTGGGTTTCATGCATTATCTAAGAATAAAGCTTGATATATTAAAACTTCTTTGATTTTGTGAATTAACTATTTGGTGAAGAATGCAATGCTTGTATTTTGTTAAAGCACTTCTTTCACACAAAAGTTGCCTAAATCATGGTTTTCAGCTTTTCTAGGTGGATTAACTTTTAGTTATGTGTTTCCAATGTCATTCCTGTGGGTGTTTTGCTCTTTGTAAACTGTATTTTGTGGATATTTAAGTCACATCATCCATTTCTAGCATCATTACACATATTGTGTTAGGTTATTGGATTTGTTGACTTTAAAGGGTCATGACAGGAGTTAGTTAGCACAAGTTAGTAAGCGATTTTATCTGTTAACAGATATAGGCCTGGTTTCACAGACAGGGCTTTGATTAAGCCAAGATTAGGCCTTAGTTTAAGGTATTTTTTTATAAACATGCCTTAGAAAAAAACATTACTGGTGTGCATCTTGAGGCAAAACAATGGCACTGACATATTTTAAGATGCAGTTTACACAGATCCAGTGCAAGTTGCTTTCAGTTAAAACAGCTCAAACACGCATTTTAGACTGGGAGTTGCCTTTAAGGGTTAGTTCACCCATAAATGAAAATTCTGTCATTTATTACTCACCCTCATGCCGTTCCACATCCGTAAGACCTTTGTTAATCTTCGGAACATAAATTAAGATATTGTTATTGAAATCCGATGGCTCAGTGAGGCCTGCATAGCCAGCAATGACATTTCCTCTCTCAAGATCCATAAAGGTACTAAAAACATATTTAAATCGGTTCATGTGAGTACAGTGGTTCAATATTAATATTATAGTGACGAGAATATTTTTGGTGCACCAAAAAAAAAAAAAACGACTTATTTAGTGATGGCCGATTTCAAAACACTGCTTCAGGAAGCTTCGGAGCGTTATGAATCAGTGTGTCGAATCATGATTCAGATCGCGTGTCAAACCGCCAAACTGCTGAAATCACGTGACTTTGGCGCTCCGAACCGCTGATTCGATACACTGATTCATTTGTGCTCCGATGCTTCCTGAAGGAGTGTTTTGAAATCGGCCATCACTAAATAAGTCGTTATTTTTTAAATTTTTTTGGCGCACCAAAAATATTCTCATTGCTTTATAATATTAATATTGAACCACTGTACTCATTAATGGATCTTGAGAGAGGAAATGTCACTGTTGGCTTTGGAGGCCTCACTGAGCCATCGGATTTCAACAAAAATATCTTAATTTGTGTTCCGAAGATTAACAAAGGTCTTACGGGTGTGGAACACCATGAGGGTGAATAATAAATGACAGAATTTTCATTTTTGGGTGAACTAACCCTTTTAAGACTTGTCTGTGAAACTGGGGGATAAAGTTTAAGTCTTGTGGCTGTACTCAAAACAGTGTGTAATGTAATGTTTATTTCTCCATTGACCTCCATTGTAAACAAAAATTTTTTGAGGGACGGGCAAAATTGCTTTCTATAGAAAACCACAGCATATTGCACTTATAACTTGTAACGAAATGTAAATTTAAATATATTGGTTTACAATCTATTCGAAAAAAATATGTTTAATTACAGAACACTACCATTTGCCATCGTTTGATCATCTGACAGGATAAATGTCAAATGTGCTGTCAAAGACATTTTGGAGTAAAGAAAAGGTTCACACATTTCCACCTTCATATCATATCATATAAGGTCATCAAAGTAAAAAAATCTTGTGTAGTCTACATAAACACACTCACAGCATAAATACCATCCTTGGGTTTCACACTTCTGTCTCACTTCTACGTTCTCACGCCTGAAAAACACCTACTGTCGAAAAGAAAAACATACATCTTCCTGTATAGAAGATCTCAAAAGATGACTTAAGACCAAACTGAAGCAGAGCAATAAATAAAAAAAAATCTACACATGGTGAGTGTTGGTTTCAAGCACTTCACCAGACCAACTGATCTTCTCGCGTGCACTCCTGTCAAACGCAGGCGCGCGCGGAGGGGGCGGAGCCTAAACGGTGAGTGACTCAACCGACTCAACCTATCAGAGGCGCGCGAGGGACCGTTTGAGTTCAAAACTGAAGCGGCGCCTTTACAGGAAAACACCGACACTCTGTGACGACTGGACGCTAGTTTTTCCGGTATTTCACATTGGATTTTGCCTCAATTCAACATTTAACCAAAATGTCTTCAACGAAAAAGCAGATTTACTATTCCGACAAGTATTCTGACGAGGAATACGAGTACAGGTGAGGAATTTCACTCGTTAATTCACGTTATTGTTCACTTCAGTTTCGAATTGACGTGAAACTTCATGTTGGCTGTTTCATTTTTTTAAATAAAATATATTAAAAACACACGCAAATTATTGAGAATTGTCTGTTCAAAACTTATTTTCCATACTAACTGCGTTATATTGCGTGATAAACACTCAAAATATTAGTCATTCATACTAACATATTGTCCCTCTCCTTCTACATAGACATGTTATGCTTCCCAAGCAGCTTTCCAAACTGGTGCCTTCCTCCCACTTAATGTCAGAGGAGGAATGGAGAAGACTGGGAGTCCAGCAAAGTCAGGGCTGGATCCATTACATGATCCATAAACCAGGTTAGTATTTACCTGTGGACCAGCAGGGCTGTGTTTTAAAACCTACTTTGACAGCTTTTTTACTGTCTAGGTCGGCAGCTCTCTAGTTTTGAGACACATTTCAGGTGTAGCGAGTGAAATTCACCCAAATATCCAAAAATGCTATCCGTTATTCTCTAAGAAACCCTAATTCCACTCTTTTTATACAGAGCCTCACATTCTGCTATTCCGAAGACCGCTTCCCAAGGAATGAAATTTCAAGATTATCATCTGAAGTTAAACTACATGGTTGGATCTGACCATGAATGCATTTCTATCCATAAGTTGTGATTTGTATATAAGTTTTATTATTTGCAGATCTATGGTAATGAAATGTTACTACTTCTCCCCCTTTTATTTGGAGATCTGATGGCAGCAGGAGCCCCGGGGGAATGGGCTGCCTCCTTCAAAGTGTTTTCTTTAGATCTACACTGAAGTCTTGTAAAATAAGTTGGATGGTGTTTCGGGTCTAGTAATCGCCCCTGTCGTGAATAGAAGGAATAGTTTTTGTTGTACACTACGATGCTTTCCGTTGCTGAACTGCTTTTGTTAACATCTCCACCTTGTATTTTGAGCAGTCAACATTTGTTTGTTCCACATTTGTTGTTGACAAATCAATAAATATTATTTTTATTAGCTCACTTGCATCCTCATTTGTAATCAGTGTTACAGGACATTAAATAATGACATAACTATAAATATTTGGTGTTCATAAGTGACAGCAGATATTGTATATAGAAAATTTGTATATCACACTATACAAAAAACCAGGACAAGTCTCAAAAATTCATTGGTCAAATGGCGTGAGAATGCTGTATATTTCAAACATAGAGTTTACTGTATGAAAAATATCAAACATTTCTAAGAATACAATGAAATTTTCAAAGTGAAGCAGACATCGCAGTTGCGTGCACATTGTGGCAGAAAAACCGGTAACAAGTGGAGTAAAATGGGCGAGACCCATGGAATAGGGGAACAAAAATGTCTTGTGCATTTGGATGTCAGAATTGAAATGCCAAAAGAGATGGTCTTCATTTTTGATGCTACGTTTATGGTTGCAAGCTATTAAACGGACAGACAGACTGATGAAACCTGTGATGATTAGCCTACTATCAAAACATGGATTGATGTAAACAATAAATCTACATGATATTCACATTTGCAGTTCATGAGAGTCCCTAATGTATTAGCCTTACAGTTAAAGCATGAAATAAGTTAAACCTTTAATATTGAAACTTAACATTTTTTTTTAATCACAATTCTGACTTTTTTCTTGCAATTTTTATCTGAAGTCAAGAAATTCTGAGAGAAAAAAAAAGAGACTATCAAGTTTACATCTTGCAATTTAGATTTTTCTTCTCAGAATTGTGAGATATAAACTCAGAATTGCAAGAAAAAGTCAGAATTGTGAGATATAAATTACCTTTTTAATTTTCTGCAGATACTCACACTTGCTTTTTGCCACCAGGTAGGCTCTGCCCACAAAACACGTCATCGCTGTTTACAAACACCGAAATGGTCTATACTACTAATCTACCACTAAAGGGGTCACAAACTCTGAGTGCCTGACCCCTAAAGAGAAAGCAGGAGGTCTGGGCTTGTGCACTGTCACTTTCTCTGGGCTATGACTTCCAGGACCTGGTACTAATGTGGACTCCCTTGCAGCAGTGTGTCTGCCCAGCATAGAGAACGCAGGCTGCCTCGGGAGGTAAACACTGGGATCTGTGCGGTTATATCTCCCAGGACCTGGAGTCTTAGATAAGTCCTTGGCCGGACCTCCAGATTTGCATCTCCCAGAGATGGTGTAACTAGCACTGGATGTTTTGGTCAGGACGTGGGAGCCCATGAGAGAAGGGAGGGTGTATTTGTTCGGGGCGGGCACGGTGTCCACAGTGCGATATGTAGTGCGGCAGCCCATGGTGTGGGACGGCGGTTTGCGATGGGTGCTGCCAAGAGGGGCTTTCTCAGGGCTGTATGCTCCTGGTCCAGGGGTGGAGAAGGTTCCTGCTGCGATTATCAGATACAACAAGGGTAAGGAACTGTCAAACTCAGTCCATTCCAGCTAAAGTGTTTCCTGGTGGTTTCGACATGAAGTGGATCAGTCGACCTAACCGCTTCAACAGAATGACACATTGAATAACCGACTTGCCTCGATTTTCCATCCTGCCATGTATGGAATAGGCAGGAGTGCCATCCCTTCCAAAGCGAGTCAGTTTGGCATCAATATGATATTTAGGTCCTGGACTACAGTCAATGCTATGCACTGTATAATGAAAGCAGAATAAACAGCATTACATCACTTAGGAAAGAAACTGTCACACTTTACATCACAGTTTTCAAGTTACTGAATATGTAAGTAAACTGTCTAATTCACAAGAACCACATGTATTTATATTCAATTATTTTGTTAAATATGTAGTCAGATGCAATAAAAGGTTGCAGAATTTTATAGCTAATGCCTAAAAATATTAAATATTTACTATAAAATATTTACTATAATGCAAAATAATTTTTTGAAATGGCAAAAGTGAATAAGTAATCTTAAGTATGTAAAACAAAAAAACAGCATAGTTTTATATATATATACAGTACAGTCCAAAAGTTTGGAACCACTAAGATTGTTAATGTTTTGAAAAGAAGTTTCGTCTGCTCACCAAGGCTACATTTATTTAATTAAAAATACAGTAAAAACAATAATATTGTGAAATATTATTACAATTTAAAATAACTGTTTTCTATTTGAATATATTTCACAAAGTAATTTATTCCTGTGATGCAAAGCTGAATTTTCAGCATCATTACTCCAGTCTTCAGTGTCACACGATCCTTTAGAAATCATTCTAATATGCTGATCTGCTGCTCAAGAAACATTTAATGTGTACAATTGTACAAAATATTTGTGTACAATATTTTTTTTCAGGATTATTTGATGAATAGAAAGTTCAAAAGAACAGTGTTTATCTGAAATCTAATCTTTTGTAACATTATAAATGTCTTTACTGCCACTTTTGATTGATTTAATGCATCCTTGCTGAATAAAAGTATTCAAATTTCTTTTCAAAAAAATAAAAATAAAAATTCTTACTGACCCCAAACTTTTGAACGGTAGTGTATAATGCTACAGAAGCTTTGTATTTCAGATAAATGCTGTTCTTTTGAACTTTCTATTCATCAAGGAATCCTGAAAAAAAAAGTACACAACTGTTTTCAACATTGAAAATAATCATAAATGTTTATTGAGCAGCAAATCAGCATATTAGAATGATTTCTGAAGGATCATGTGACACTGAAGACTGGAGTAACGATGCTGAAAATTCAGCTTTGCATCACAGGAATAAATTACTTTGTCAAATATATTTAAATAGTACACAGTTATTTTAAATTGTAATAATATTTCACAATATTACTGTTTTTTACTGTATTTTTAATTAAATAAATGTAGCCTTGGTGAGCAGACGAAACTTCTTTTAAAAACATTAAAAATCTTAGTGGTTCCAAACTTTTGGACTGTACTGAATATATATATATATATATATATATGGATATATATATATATATATATGGATATATATATATATATATGGATATATATATATATATATATGGATATATATATATATATATGGATATATATATATATATGGATATATATATATATATATATGGATATATATATATATATATATATATATATATGGATATATATATATATATATGGATATATATATATGTGTGTGTTTACTGATCACAATTAAATATAAGGAAAAATAAAAATATAATACATTTAGAAGTTGCCTTGAGGCAAAATTTAGCAGCATTGTACTCTGTTCTGTAAAATAATCATGTGAAATAAAATAATATGCAAAAACACAGCAATGATAAGCAATGGAAATTTACAGCAGTCTGTCTCCCTCTCGTGGTGACGCTTGCAAAATACAGGCTTATGAACTAAATTATTTAAAGTGTTACTTTACCTGAAAATGAAAGTTCTGTCATTAATTACTCACCATCATGCTGTTCCAAACCCGTAAGACCTTCGTTCATCTTCGGAATACAAATTAAGATATTTTTGGTGAAATCTGAGAGGCTTTTTTTTTTTTTTAATCTCCCATAGAAAGCATTGTAATAACCACATTCAAGGTCCAAAAAAAGTAGCTGTTAAAATAGTCAGTGTGACTACAGTGGTTCAACCTTAATGTTATGAAGCGTCGAGAATACTTTTTGTGCGCAAAAAAAAAAAAAAAAAAAAAAAAAAAAACTTAGCTCTCACCTTTCGGATTTCATCAAAAATATCTTAATTTGTGTTCCAAAGATAAATGAATGTCTTGCAGGTTTGGAACGACATGAGGATGAGTAATTAATGACAGAAATTTCATTTTTGGTTGAACTAACCCTTTAAGTGAAAATGCTAATGTGGATTTTCTGCAAACGTTCCTGGTGTAAAATGAGCTAAAAGGATTTTATAGAAAATTAGAGCTCAATCTGTTATATTTGCATTATTCTCAGTTGAACTCTGTTTATTTCACTGCAAATACTGGCTAAGTCATTACAAACTCACTGTTGTTACTCATCCTGCCATGGAAGGAGAAGGCAGGACTTGTTGACTTGGTGAAATCATGGCCTACAAACCCAATAGCCGGTGGAAGGAAGTATCGACCAGGCCCAGGCCCTGTGGACAACATTGGAAAACACAGCCGTGACAAACACTTTAGTCATGTGTGCACCACATATGCATAAATCTACTTGTGCAAGTAATCAGAAATATGTAGTCATGCATTTTTGGCAGGCAGTTGTGACAGAATCTGTTAGAGAGATCCACACCCTTTAGACGCAGCCCAGCAGGAATGTGAGCTCATAGCAGTGGTGTGATGGTTTTTCCTGGAATGGAGGACACACAATGCCTTTTGCTATCTTCTCTGATACTACCAAGGGAATGCCATGACATCAGCCCACAAATGTTTGTGTGCATGAGAGGGGCTACTGGAAGCACAGAACATTCTTTCACATTTACTTAAGCATGTTTTGTCAGTCCTGGGCACGGAGTTATCACAACCTCCCTGAAAGTGTGACCTTTGAAGGAAAAAATAACTCCTCTCTATTTAAATGAAAATTTGATAGGGGCATAATTACACTGGAAGCATAATTGTTACAAAATACAACACTATGTTGGCTATAGTAACTTTTTTTAATAGGTCCATCAATTAGCACTTTTCACAATTAATTTTGTTTCAAAGCAGCTTTACAAACATTAAGCAACAGTGCAAAGAAAAAAAACCCTTAGGCCAACCAAAATAATTGCGTTTGAAGCTATTATTGAGGTATGTCTTTATTCACTTTTGAAAAAAGCTGCAGTCCGTAAGTTTTGCCTCTTTGTCGCCATCTCTGTTTAAAACCTGCAATTATTTGCAGAATTATCATCTTTACGTGGATTGTGCATCGGCACGGCTCCTCAGGGCAGATGAATCTAATGTTCGCTGTCAGTCACCACATCGGTGTGGATACTGTACTTCAGAATCACAGATTCTACGTCTTGGAAGTATGACCAAAATAAGAATTTTCACTGGAACAAGTAAGTAACAAATCTGCCACTTTTGTTCTGACCAATATATATATATATAAATAAATTGCGCTGCCAATGGTGACTAAATCTACTGATTGCTTAGCTCGGATCACGTCAGATCATGCAAATTATTATTATTGTTATAAATTGTTAATGTTAATGTTCTGTAGCCACTCCGCAGTCTGACGTCTTTTGCTTTTGACTATGGGTGAATCTCCAGTTGTCACTGATGATTGTCATTTGGACCTTTCTGGATTACAATCCACCATCAAAATAAATTTAATTATTGCAGCTGCTGTGAGAAAAGGCCATAAATCATCAGTCATCTGCAGCATACTCACATGCCATATAGCCTACTAGCTGGGACTCCTCCTTCATGTAAACAGACGTGATGTAATGACGCAAAGACGAACAGCTGCATGCTTGAATACCCCTCTTATTCAGAAAACATTATTACAAGCTTACCGTTGTGAATCGGGCTAAGGTAAGGAGATAGTTTTGAACACTGGCTGACTGACTTATGTACTTGCTCAAAAAATGATTTTTGATCATTTTTAACCCAAAAAAGTTACAGACTGCAGCTTTAAGCAATACAACAAGAACAAGAGTTCTGTTATTCAAAAAACAATGCTGCAATTTTGCTCCAAATGTAGAATCAACTGCCGCGCTTCTACTAGCACATACTAGCGACATTTAGTTTCTGAATGAACCAGTTAGTTTGAAGGAGTAGTTCACTCTCAAATAAAATTTTCCTGATAATTTACTCACCCCCATGTCATCCAAGATGTCCATGTCCTTCTTTCTTCAGTCGAAAAGAAATTAAGGTTTTTGATGAAAACATTCCAGGATTATTCTCCTTATAATGGACTTCAATGGCCTCCAAACTTACAGTTTCATTGCAGATTCAAAGGGCTTTAAACGATACCAGACGAGGAATAAGGGTCTTATCTAGTGAAATGATCGGCCATTTTCGAAAAAAATTGAAATGGTTTACATAAAGAAATGATTGCCTTCCAAGTGGTTCCGCCAAAACCGCTCTTTTGTATTCTTCAAAAAGCTTAAGCCGTATGTCCTACGCCTTCCCTATTGTACTTTTGGGAAAAAATGGAACTGGCGCTGCGTTCGTTCCGTAAGTTGAGTAGGGAAGGTGTAGGACATACAGCGTAAGCTTTTTGAAGAATATGAAAGTGCGGTTTTGGCAAAACCACTTGGAAGGTGATCATTTGATTATATACATTTACATTTTTTTCAAAAATGGCAGATCGTTTCTTTAGATAAGACCATGGAGTGGAGGCCACTGAAGTCCATAATAAGGAGAATAATCCTGGAGTGTTTTCCTCAAAAAGCTTAATTTCTTTTCGACTGAAGAAAGGACATGGACATCTTGGATGACATGGGGGTGAGTAAATGATCAGGAAAATTTTATTTGAAAGTGAACTAATCTTTTAAAGAATCGTTTGACTAAATGATTGAATGATTCACTCATAAAGAGAGTCACTTGTCGCCACCTAGTGGCATTAACGATGTAACCTGCAGAAAGAATCTCGGAAAATTCCCCCTTCTTATGCACAGATGAACAGTTTAGCAGACTAATACAAACAAAATCCCAGTGCTGGGCTATACTGTTTGAACGCAGGGTTGTTCCGGTTCACCATTTTGATTGGACAAGAGGCATTCCCCACATGCTAGTATTGCTTCAAACAAGTTTCTTACACTGAAGGTAAGATGCATAGCACACAACAGCTTACCTTTTTCTCTGCCAGCAATGACCGGGCGCTTCCTCTCCGTCTCTGTTTCACTCATAGTCACGATCGCATTTGGGACTGGTTTAACCATTTACTTCAAGAAATGTATGTTGTGTATTAGCTGCAGAATTGGACAGAGGTCTACTATCAAATCTCTATACTTAAATTTTATGGAAAAGTTGGCAAACAGAGCTCAAGGACAAGCAATTATTAAGGTATTAACGTTTACATCAATATCAGTTGTTCCAAGCAATTGAAAAACGCAAGCAGCTACATGCAAAAACCCAAAGCAGGTGTAGATCTTCAGAACATCATCAAAGCTAAGGTGATGGTTAGTAGGATCTCTTCATTTTCATCTTCCTGGCTTCACTAAATCAGATGTCCTCTGCAAAACTGTCCTTCTGCTTTCTGACCTCTTTTGAATGGGACAAGTGAATCCAGTCAAGTTCTCCACCATCCACCATCTGATAATGTCAAAACCGCTCAAGTGGAAAACTGATGCTTTGGAGTAATCTTCATTGAACCAGACTCAATCAGGGGCTGCCAAACCCATTAAATATACAAATGCATTTGAGAGACAGAAGCAAAAAGGTGTCATCACTTGAATTCATTGTCATGTAACACTATCTCCATCAGGTAATCCCTCCCCTCACTTACCCTTTCTCTTTCATGCTTTTACTCTGTTCATCAGAGCAGAGACAGACCATCAAGCGTGGGTCACCAGGGAGACCAGCCACTGGGGGCCCCCCTGCAAAGCTGCATAGAAAGGGCCCTCAGCCATTGAGAAGCTAGGAACATCTGAAGAAACATCTAAAAAAGTATGTACCACCATATTCCTATCTATCCAACTGAAATGTGTTGTATCAAAATCTGTTAGTGCTTTTTAAAAATCGCAGAAAGTGGAAGTTGGAGGTATGTTCGGTGAACATGTCCACCGTTGCACTGACCAGCAAACAAACATTAAACATTAACAGCACCGTCTGATGCTGTGGTAACCGGAGATAGATGTCAACATAGGCAAACTCTCACAAGCTGACCCAGCAGACACAGAAACACATAGGGTCAATGTGTCAAACAGGTTTCAGAAAGCTTTGAAGAAGCTGAAGCAGTTCATCAGGGACAACAGATTCTCTCAAAGTGACTTTAACCTGATGTATGTGCTTTTTAAGAATGATTTGAGCTTGAACAGTGGTATTGCGATGACAAAAAATTGTGCTGCATAATAAAGCCCAAGGTATACTTCAGTACTTATGCATGCGTTAGGGTGTGTACAGTGCATGTGACAAAATCATTATCAGCATAGTCTGTGTACAGCCGGTTTATTCTAGAACTGTAAGCTCAGCTCATATGTGCCTTGAAATTTATTGCGCTAATAAGTTTACCCACAAGGTGAGGGGATTAAGAGAACTCTAGATTAAACAAGTACACAACTTTTGGAGAGAAATTGCACAGACAATGCACAAGGATGAATCTTTCTAGTGTGCATTTGTTGAACGCCTATGATTGTTCACATTATCAAATGGCGTATACTTTAAAAGTAGGCTATGTCAAATAATTATTACAATAAGTTAGGATCTATTGTGTAACAAGCAGCAAATTAAAATGTTACACATTTATTATTCACAATATGGAAACAGGAAATAAAACAGTTCGCAAAGAGCGTGACTCAAACATGCCATTAATGGGCTTATTCAAGTTATTTTTATCCATTCAGCATGTCCCACATATGTGTGTTTTAGCAAGGCGGTCTGTGTTGCAAGATGGTGAATGAAGATACTTGCCAGGTTAAGTGTCACTACTCTGCTTTATTAATTTATCCAGTGTAAAACCTGGATACTGCCACACAAATGTGGCTTTTTGTTGATGACTGTCCTACTACAGGATTTAACACAGTAACAGCTCACTACCAGTTAAAAGACACTAACAGTTTTTCACAGGAAAGTTGCATTTTTCAATGCATTTCTTAAATTATCCTTTGACTATGTTCTGGCCCACCATCTAGAGGCGAAATTTAATTGCCGACCCCTGCTTTATACTTTTGATGCAAATGCTTAGCGTATGTGTACGGTTGAAGTAAACTTCGGGCTTTACACATCAGAGAACGATTGCAAACAAATTTCTCGACATAACAGATTGTGAGCAATGTTAGCCTATTTTGAAAATCTACACAAAATAATCTGAGATATTATTTTCAACATACTATGATTTGGTATGCACTAATCCTAATTTTGCATATTACATAGACAGTTTACAAATCGGAATTCAAGCATAGTAAAAGAAAGATTTCAGAAGATACAGATTGCATATAAAGTTGGTAGCACTTTATTTTACAGTCCTGTTCCCCATGTACATATTATGTACTTATTATCGTAACTACAATAAATGAGTAATAACTATGTACTAACCCTGAACCTGCCCTTAAACCTAACCTTAACCCATGTAGTTACCTTATAATACCAGTACTTTCTTAAGTAAGTACATGTAAGTAAAATAAAGTGCAACCATAAAGTTTATTCTCGTTGACCTTTCCCCCCAAATGTTTTGTGTTTGATATAATTGAAGGTTAAATTAATTTTAGGTCCCTTAAAATTTACAGTGATTTTCACAATTCACATAGTGCATTGCATTGCATCTGCATTTTCTGCATAGGTTTTATTGGAATTTAAATATGTCAAAAGTAAAGTATGTTAAACAGGCCTTGAGAGTAATACATTCTTATTGATACCTGCACAATCAAATTAAACAATATATTTTATTAACTTAATGATCACATAGAGGCATTTTGTTTGAAGTTCTGCGGGCGCAGATTACACATGGGCCTGCTGATTTTTTATTTAGTATGGCAAAGTTTAGTCAAAATAGCTTATATTCTGTACAAATCATATTCCAGTTTCCAGAGTTTGTTTTCTCTGATTCAAAGACTAATTTAGCATAGGGTGACTGGGAAAGAAGCTTATTTATCAGCTGCAGTCTCCTCTCAGGTGAATAAACCAGCCATCAATAAGTAAAAATAATAGCTACACACCTTAACGCACAATTTCGTAAGAAAGACCTGCTCTGGAAGTGCACTTTCGATCATAGCACATTTTAACGGGGTGTAAAACCACACAACAAGTAGATGCTGTTGAGAAAGAAGGGAGGATCTGACAGAGGAAATGAGAAAATAAAAAAAAATGAATCATACAAACAAAGACACTAGCCACAAATAAATACCACAGATAGAAAACAAAAACAATAAAATATTTGATTTTTAGATGAATTATACTTACAAACATAAATACTGGACTATTAAAACTAGATTACAAGAGGAATACAGGGAGATGTCATACCATCACTAAACGTACAGAGCTATGGAAATTAATTTAAAAATAGAGAGTATTGATATTATTTCTCTTTTCAAACACACACATACACACGCAGAGCTGTCATCTCGCTGGGTACGCCTCTCTTTTCCAGCCCTTCTTTCACACAAACATATTCACAGAGAATGTACAATGTGGAGCTCTCGCATTTGCTGCTGGTGGCCAAAGGTCTCTGTTGTAGAGGAGGCAGAAAAAACAGAAAAGCTGCTTAATATAAAGGTAAATGTTTTGGATGAAAAAGTCCTAGTAAATAGATTGTATCTCACCATCGCTCAGGCGAGTCCTTTGTGTCCACTGTGAGGATATGTCCACCCAGAAGTTGTGCGGTGTCTTCCGCCTCCTCTTCCTCTTCTATAGGCACTAACTTTTCCTCATTCTCTGGTGAAAAGCTGTCCGTGTCAGGGTCATACTCGTAAGAATAGTAGGACACTTCAGCCATAGAGCCTGGCTCCTCCCCTCCTATGAAATAAAAGCAGTCACTTTGCACAACAATGTGCCGTCTTTGACAAAAGCATTGTTTGATTTGTTTCAGGGATGTTCAGATAGTTTATTTCTGCAAATCTTGATTTAAAAAAAAATAAAAAATAAAAAATATGGCTGTGGTGTTCCTCAAGGGTATGTTTTTGGCCTGCTTTTCTTTTTCTAAAAACATGTTTTTGCAATTAAACCTATATTTTAACAGTTATTAATAAAAAATAATTTAAATAATTGCAGTTAGCAAATATCTATTGCCAGACAATATGTCTGAGAGAGAAAAAAAAAAAATACATGTACCAAATGGCCAGTAGGGGGCGAGCCTTGCCTATACATAAAGCAGCAACTTCCATATGTTTCAACAGACCAAGTGTTTAAATGCGTCTCTAATGTTAGGAATTCATAGCTTGGGTGTCTTAACTCATTTATCTTTCCACAGAGAATGTTTGCAGACTTTAACGCATTATGTCCATAAATGAGAAAAAAAAAAAAAAAAAAAAAAAAAAAAAAAAAAAGAGACAAATCCCAGCTTATAGGCTTTTTGTCAACACAGCTGCTCAGCACCACTTAATCATCAAGGATGATAAATGTCTTACTTGCAGTTTGGAATTATACCTGAAAATGAAGGCTACTCGTTTCCATGTTATCCTTCAACAATAATATAACATTCATACATAGACCTAAAACTAAGTAGAATAAATTATTTGACATGCATATCTGTTTTTCTTTTTGAGATTTGGTCAGGGTAAGTCATGATTGAGCATCAAAAAACATTTTCAATCTAGGACCTGTGTCTAGAAAGTGCTCTTACAGACTTTTTAAACACGTATTTCTGCTTCTCAAGGGATGTGGCTTGAAGTTTTCCCAAACATATTTACAAATGGCAAATCCAAGAAAATCACCTCAAGCATTAATAGACACAAACAAACTTGGAAATTACCTCAAGCAAAAAAAAGAACTGTAAATTCTCGGAAACATTTAAACAGGTGGCATCCAGGTAAAGGAAACTTAAAATAAAAAACGGGCCAAAACCATAACCTTGAGGAACCCCAACAACCACAGCCCTATAGACACATTTTCTCGGCCCAAACACAACACAGGGCAAGTCTTAACAGCTCTGCAAGAGACTGTCTAATCAGTCTGGGAGTTTTCCAGAGGACACAGACGCACATACCTACACACACCTAGCTGAGTGTGCATGTGATATCATGAGCACTTCTAACTTGCCTTAAGTACTAATTTTGCCACTTAAAGGGTTGTAATGTTTTTCCTTATCAAATTGCCTTCACTCCAATGAGGGTAATACACTATAAAAAATAATGTACTTTTGTCCTGTTTTCCAATAAAAATATAGCATTTTTTGAGAAGCAAAATTTAATTTAATTGGTTTCAAAGAATACATCTTGAATTAATTGCCAATTCTATATATTTATAGTGTAATGTTTTCCATTTCATGTTACAAACTGTCCAATTAGGTTATTAAAGTCAAGAATATGAGGGATATAAATCTTGCTAAAGATACTACAGTACTAATCTCCAACCTGTGAACACATAAGGGGAAAGATTTCAGTTTTGCTTTGTTAAATCTGTAAGTTGCAAGTTCTTGTAAAATTCTGCAAATGATTTAAATCAAAACAAGCTAAATTTTGCTCAGAGTTAATGGTGTTTGAACAGGCCAAACCCTATAGAGGAGGGTGCGAGTTGAGCGACAGCAGACTGGGATGCTAATTATCTGAGCATTAATGTAGTCTGGGCTGATATGCAGGCCTGTGCACGCATAAGCTTCCTTGCATGTAGCTTCTGATTGTTGAACTCTTCAACACCTGCCCATGTGTGGCACACGCTCACACCTGCAGGGGACTGATGCAGATGTGTTCAAAGAAAAGTAGAAGAGAGGAAGAGGAGAGGATGATACCTGCAGGAATGAGTATAGGTTCCTGTTCTGGTTCTTCTCCTGTAGCACGTTCTCGCTCTTCTATGGCCACCCCCACTGTAAGATGACAATACACACATAAACAGGTCAGATTAATGTACTTTACTATACTTTACATTAATTAGATACATTATTTGTTCGGTGTTTGATATCTGGTTTCTAGGTCTAGAATCATTTGTTTGCACTTGTGATGCCACTTGGTTTGATATTTTGATGTCTGTTGGTATGACATTTAGACATTCTTTACAGCCATTGTTTTCAAGTAGATCCAATATAATTAAATGTAACAAATAAAACACACAAAAAAGCTTAACATTTTATTAATTTATATAAACTCATTTAACAATAAATGGTAATAAAAATCAGTGTTTACCCATGTATATTTTTTAATTTTTTTTAGTGATACACAAAAGAATCACTGAAGGGTTGTGAAATGATCCCTTGAAACAACAATTTGAACTGATTCGCAAAAATGAATTGCACTGATCAACAGTTCTGAGGTTTTAATAAGTGCACTAATGATCCTGAAATTAATTTAATGACAATCTTTAGACATCTTGATGCCAAAATAATAATAATAATTTAAAGTCCCCCTGTAGTCAATCATTTTATCCCTTAAAACTCACCTTTGATCACCAAAATGGCATATTTAAACATTTTCATGCCTTAAAAGAGCTTGACTGTAACTCTACACCCTTGCCTCATTTAGTATAAGCGATTCTATGAATATGCAAATTAGCCCCACCTCCACTCACTCACAACAGTTCAGAGATTCACTAGTTGACGATCACACGTTGACGCGATTGGTTAAAAGGTAGTTTATGATGTCAGAAACACCAGTGATTTCAAACTACGTTTTTGAGACAGTCTTTGGTTCACTGCAGTTTTAAGGAGAAAATACACAGCAATGGTGTTGACTTATGAATTTGTGCATGGTTTGTCTTAAAGCATAATAAAAACGCCACATAGACAAACAACATTAAAAGCTTGATTTTCACCACAGAGGGACAATATTCACATGCTGCTTAAATTGAACCAGTTAAATAATTCTACTCATGTTTATTTTTTAAAACATGATAATATATGAAAAATGCGATGTGGAGACTTATAGGATTTTTTTTTTTTTTTTAGTGATGCTCAAAATAAATCACTAAAGAGTTTTGAATTGATTCTTTGAAACATACAATTTGAACTGATTCACAAAAATAAATGCCACTGGCCGATAGTAAGACCGTCTTTGCTTCTGAATTTTTAATAACAAAAGTATCTTGAAATTAATCTAATGACACAATCTTTAGGAAAATTGATGCCAATATTAACATAACATTTAACATGTAAAATCATTTAAAATCATTTACACATATATATTTTTAATAAAACACTGTAATATAGAAAATGTGAGACTTGAACGTTTTTATGTGAAGTGAAAATGAAGGAAAAAAACCCAACTGAATATATAAGTTAATAAGTGTACAAGTAGGCTTTAGATTAAGAAAACTAAAACCTAAATTTAGACCAAAACTGCTTTTAATTTAGGGTCTATAACATGCATTGCACAGCTCCTAAAACCTCAAACACTATTCAGGGCACCTGCAAATAAAACAATCATGCAGCCCTACATGTTACCACGGCCTAATACATTGGCACAGATTTCCCGTGTAACCTTTATTTTGTCCCCTTCCCGATGGCAGTCCTCTGTAAAACAAGAAAGCCCCTTTGTTGTTGGTCCGCGCGTCGGAAAGGAATGTGACAGGATTTTTCTAACCCTCTGCCCCCCCCCCCTTCTTTTCACTGTTAAAGGACCTCGGACAAAAGCGCTCTGTCATTTGGGGAACCCTGTAATACACCATATACTGGTGTGTATGAGAGTATGTATGTGTTTATATCATCAGCAAATGCAGCACCTGAACAGCTGTTCCTACCAAAGCAGGTACACACACCTCAGTCTTTCTCGGTTGTGAAAAACAGAGGTTTGATTCCTTGAATCAGGCCTGTCTGGACATGAATAATTGCAAAGCACTGAAAACACTTTGATTGTCTTTGATGCGCAAGTGGATGAGGCTTTAATCTCGCCTGTGATTTGAAATAACCAGACCAGATGTCAAGTGGCAAGATACAAATCTTAACAAGACAACAAAATGACCCTCTGGAAGCTCTGATTCACATTACAGTGATCCGAACCAAGGGGCCGGATTCACTAAACATTCTTCTTCTTCTTCTTCAAAAAAAAGTTAAGAATATTTTGATTCCCAATAAACATTTTTTATTTTTTCTTAAGATTGTTCCATCAACATAAATACCCTCTTAAAGATAGAATAACCTCCAATTTGTCTTAAATTGGGTTGCTTCAAATGTTAAGCATTACAGTGCAAATTAATGCAACAAAACGCTCCATTTAGTGACAGGCTCTTTAAAATGAACTATTTAAAATACATGGCACATGCGAAATTTGTGACTCGAGTACTGGACTCCCAACAAGCCATTCACCCCGAAATTAGTGTTCATTTTTATTACATAATTTGCAGGTAGTGCAAAAAGACACCATTGAAGTGTTTTTCATTGAGTTGATCTCAGACTATTCAGTACTCAGAGTACTATATATATATATATATATATATATATATATATATATATATATATATATATATATATATATAGAGAGAGAGAGAGAGAGAGAGAGAGAGAGAGAGAGAGAGAAAACACCAAAGCCTGTTATTTTCTTGTTAAAAAAAAAAAATGTTAGTAAATATTTGAGATATTAAGATTTTTCAGGAATGGCACTTAGGAACATTCTTGCAAATTTCTTGCGATTTATCTTAAAAAATTTCTAAACTTCTCTCTTAAGAAGATTTATGTGGATCCGGGCCCAAGGTCGAAGGTTTGTTTGCCCAAAACATCTGCGGTTTTCCTCACACATGTCAGTGCCTGTGTGTATCTGAAAGTCCTGCGAATGAACCTCTTAAAAGAAAGGAAAAAACATGTCTCTAATTATGCAACGAGCATGACTTCATCTAAGAGTGTCTGGAGAGGGTAGCACCTGGTTCAAGATCACATGGCATAAATCTTGGCGAAAACGAGTTTCGTAATGAAACGGTACAGGTTTACAAAGCTTGGGTCCTTAAAATACGCAAAAAGTGGGGATTTCTTATCTTGCAGACATGTCTAGGTTATAAATTCACAGGTAGGTGGCAGAACTTACTCTGTGGGCAGTGGCTGAAGGGCATCTGCTCTATCCGTGTGCCGTTTCTACAAGCGGACACCTCCATCTGACACTGGTTCTGGTAGGTCTGGCCATCAGAACCACACACTGGCTCGCCATCATAGCCGCAGTCACGATAACATGTACAACGCTCATAGTGTTCCTCCTCCGGACAGTCAAAAATGTTATTGCACTGGCCGCCTTGCACAAAGCCTGGAGGGGTAGAGGGAAAGAGTCTTTAAATGTAAAGTACAGTATGTGATAATAGAAGTTGATATACTAGAAGACAAATATGTACTGACCTGTCCAGTGATTGCTGGAGCTTTCCACTTCATTACATGTTGTGCCGTCACATAGTTCTCGTGCTAGTGGGCTGCTCTCGCTCACGTTGTAGAAACGTGTGGCTTCAAATGCTGTATACACACACAAAGTCAATCAAAATATGTCATGTGCAAAATTCATGCCATTTAAAAGACAGAAAGAGATCAGATATAACAAAGTGATAACTTGCAGTTCAATGAGTGAATCAGATAATTCAGTAATGAATCAGAAAATTCTAAGTTAATCTGTGACTGATTCATGGGGCAGTTTTTTACCGATTCATTAAAAAGTATCGTTCATAAGAGTCATTTGCACACAAAATGAACTACACTGGTATGCCATGTTTGTGTTATCAGTGTGGACAAAACAAACACACAAAAAACCCTTCTGAATAACATCCCTATAGAACAGTAGAGCATGGTGCTATATCAATGGCAAGGTTGTGGGTTTAATTCCCAAGGTTTGATAAAGTGTATACCTTGAATGCAATTCGCTTTTTGTATAAAAAAAGTCTACCACATGCATAAATGTACTGCTAAATGTAAATTTAAATAAATAATATTGCCATCAAGTGGACATGGGAAGCTAGTACCTAACAAATGGAGGATCTAAAAACAGTTTTCCTGTTGACCCGAATAGCTACAACTTGTTTAAAAATTTGAAAATTATTCATTGATATCACAAAATATCAAAAATAAATAAATATATTTGTTTTATTAAAGCAAACAGTGAAAGGTTAATGATTTTACATTTATTGTCTTTAAGGAATTCTTTAGGCCTGAACTGCATCTTTAGAGTCATTAAAGGTGCCCTAGAACCAGTTTTTACAAGATGTAATATAAGTCTAAGGTGTCCCCTGAATGTGTTTGTGAAGTTTCAGCTCAAAATACCCCATAGATTTTTTTTAAAGTCCCTGTAAAGTCAATTCTGAGAATTCTTTCTTAGCACTTTATAAATGTTACAAATGTATTGCTGAAACACATTACAAAGTCTGTGAATTGAGTAATGCTTAATTGTGAAGTTAGAGTGTTAAACAGTTTTTCACCAAGTCTCTGCTCAGGATTTTTTGGGCGGAGCTAAAACGGGGGTCTGATGACGCACATCGTCCCCCGAGCATAGCCCCTCCCCTAACACTATATAACTGTCGATGACGCACTGAGCGTGGTGCCGCCTCTAACTCTACAGCGGTTCACTCGCTCAATCTCGAGTGTCATTACAGTTATACAGCCCTTTGCAGAAGTTTGCACATTTAGCTAGTAATGCCTTCTCACGCAAATGCATATTACATGGTTGTTATAATATACAATATGCTCGGTCTCCTTATTTAAATTTCCTAAAACGATTCTAAAGTGATCGTTCTACACCGGATAATTTTACAAACTTTCATCAAACAGCTGGGATTCACAGATAATCCGCTGTTTTTGGTGAATGTGACTGAACAGACCTCGGCCCCCCTCCCGCCTCGGCCTTCCTACCGTCCCACCGATAACCGATGATATATGGAGCCGGACAGAGTCTCTCCCGTCCCGGCCTTCATCCTCCCGTTCGTGCCCATGAGTGTAAGTTGTCGTGTGTGCTTATGTTATAATTAGTAGGTAGTCCACAGTAACTCTACTAAAATTTGCAACCCTCTAAATGATTCTTTTATATGCATCAGTATGTTTGACTCATTAGACAAGTAAGTTGAGGCTGCAGCTCTCGCGAGTGGGTGTGGTTTCAGCGCCGACAGCGGACACGCCCCCAGCGTTTGAGAGCAGAGAGCGCTGCCTATTTTTTCGAGATTTTGATAACTTATTTCATTTACTTGCCGATTTTTTTAATCATTCAAATTTGGCTGGGTGGTTAATAACACATTTTTCTGTGGTGTGACAAACTCATGTGAACACATACTTTAAAATGACTTTACAGGGACTTTAATTTTTTTTTAACTGCCTATTTTGAGGCATCATTAACTATGCTCTGATTCAGGCTGCGGCCCCTTTAAATCGTGCACTCCCTGCCCCCCCGAGCTCTCGACTATAATACAGTGCATTTACAAACCCTCAAATGGATCAGGCTATGCTCCATGGCTAAAGCTAACATTACACACTGTTGGAGAGATTTATAAAGAATGAAGTTGTGTTTATGAATTATACAGACTGCAAGTGTTTAAAAATGAAAATAGCGACGGCTCTCTTGTCTCCGTGAATACAGTAAGAAACGATGGTAACTTTAACCACATTTAACAGTACATTAGCAACATGCTAACGAAACATTTAGAAAGACAATTTACAAATATCACTAAAAATATCATGATATCATGGATCATGTCAGTTATTATTGCTCCATCTGCCATTTTTCGCTATTGTCCTTGCTTGCTTACCTAGTCTGATGATTCAGCTGTGCACATCCAGACGTTAATACTGGCTGCTCTTGTCTAATGCCTTGAACATGAGCTGGCATATGCAAATATTGGGGGCGTACATATTAATGATCCCGACTGTTACGTAACAGTCAGTGTTATGTTGAGATTCGCCTGTTTTTCTGAGGTCTTTTAAACAAATGAGATTTACACAAGGAGGAAACAATGGAGTTTGAGACTCACTGTATGTCATTTCCATGTACTGAACTCTTGTTATTTAACTATGCCAAGGTAAATTCAATTTTTGATTCTAGGGCACCTTTAAAATACAGCACATTAAATAATTAATACAACTTTGCAAAATCATTCATCGCTGATGACAACAAACTTTCTTTCCATTATATTTCAAACTGACACAGCCCTTAAGACATCACAACTCATGTGTCAACACTTGTAAATATGACTTTGTTTGGTCATTCATAGACTCGATACTCATAATATTCTCAACTCCACTTAAAGGGCACATAACCATTCTTTGAAATACCATGCAAATACCATGGTATCATAGTACTGAATGATAACAAGATTCATATACCAAAGTACAATGTTATTGCCATCTAAAAAATTACCACTGCAATACTATGGTACCACCACGGTACTCTTGTGTATGCAGTAGGATGGTCCAAACGCACCTGGTTCATAATAGTCATAGACTTTCACTGGCACTGGAGCCGTCTTGCCCACAATATACTCCCTCACAGCGTTGAAGGCCACACAGGTCATACATTGACTGGGAATCTGTAGAAAAGACAAGAGACCAGTGGATTTTACAATGACAATTCTTTAATACGCTCCCCTGATAAAACACCTGGAGTTATATGAGACTTAAACCTCAACTTTTTAACATATAGCTCTCAAATTGTGTAAAAGCTGTCATTATGTAACATTAACTCACCTCGTCGAAGTAGAAAAGAAGCTTCCGTCCATCTACTTCATACCTCTTTAGCCCCACTCGCTTATCCAAAAACAGCTGGGAACAAGATTATTAGGAAGAATGATTATTTAGCTCTGTAAACAATGCTAACTTAAATGCTAAAGCTAATATGTCATTTAAGAAATGGTTTTGTCTTACAGTACACTCATTACAAGGACAATACCCATGTAAGCCATTTTATGAATGTGCTAACTTGGTTCGCCAGATAAGTTTTGGGCATAAACCAGGACTTTAGATTCTCCAAAACAAGCTAGCATTTAGCTAGCTATGTTAAAATGAGAAATGGGAAGAAAATGCCTCAAAGTTGCTTTCTATGTAGATACCAGTTGTAAAATTCTTAAGTAAACAAAGTCTACCAAAAATATGAATGGTTTTTGTGAACATTGCAATCATAAACACAATGGTAAGTCAGAAATATTTTACAGTGTACTGCACTTTACACTTCTTCTAATTATTTACCTATAGCGGCTAATGAATCTGAAGTCTTTTGCACATTCACAGGAAATAGCAACCGTCCACATTGAAAAACAATGTGGATAGACACTATTAAGTTTTGTGATTCTTCCCATTAATTTTCATGCAAGTGGTCCATCTCTTCACCGTCATACTGTATATCTGACTTCTCAAACCTGCTAGCTATCACACCAACGACTGCCAATGCACAATGTCACTGCACATTTGCATAAAGTTGAACTCATGTTTTGTTTCTCATGTCATACACTCAGTATGCGAGTATTTGTACACTGGTTTTTCCCAAATGGTGTTTGAAGACCATATTTTAGAGCCTGTTTAGCATCCTAACATGATTCATCCTACGTGTGTGAGCGAGAAAGAGAAAGGTGGCGAGCACTCTGACACAGTTTATGAGGGGCCCAATGTGAGCTGGCGCCACAAGGACACTTTCGAACATAAACACGCATACACAAACATACACAGTATGACTGCAGCCCCAAATAAATAACCAAGAGTGATTTAATTTGCCCAAAAGCCACAGCAGAGCATGATTTCAGAAAAAGACTTGCTTGTTAACATTGCTGAAATAAAAATCTAAAAAAGGAAACTTGTTGCTTTACGGACCAAAGATCGTTGTCGTAATTGCGACATTTATAGCACCGTTCATTGTAAAAAGTATTGATTTTCACTGTGGAATATATGAGAAGCAAACAATCTTCCAAGCATGTCCTCCCCCTTACTATAAATTAAAACAATGAGACATGACGGTGTAAGCAATCTTGCTTCCCATAGCGAAACGAGGAATGTGAATTGCCAGGGTCGTGTAATAAACATAGAGCCAGCCAGAGGTGGCTGTGTAAAGCCAGCTCGTTACTGGCTAATGGCGCTAATGAGACACGTTCTACCGTGGTGAGCGTCGGAGTCGGCTCACGTTATACGGCTCCCGTGGTAGCGTCGGTTTACTAGCGTGGAGGACATGAGGCCTGGGACCTATAACATGACTAATGAGGGACAATCAGTGGACTGGGGACAACGGTGGTGACCTAAACCAACCTCCATTTACCCACACCCCCCCAGCTGGAGGAGGAGGTGGCGCTGGTTGACCCCCCTGAGCATTTCCTGTTCTAGGCCACTGTTGTGGACATTACGGTCCTGTGGAGGGTCTGTAAGCCCAGCTGGAGCTGCATGACCCTCACACCCAATTGTGGCCAGACACTTTATGAACTAATAATATTTACAAAATACACACATATAACGGTCTTCATCCTCAGCATGTTATGTAGTTATAAAATATACTTGTAATAAACATAAATTATATTCATGTTAATTATATACCAGAAGTGGTATATAATTAAAAACATAACGGCCATTAATCATTTTCTTCTTCTTATATCGTGCATAAAATCCATTTAATATATAATTATTTTTTATCCATAATATAAGAATTCTGATATTTTCTGGTCTTTATAAAGAATATTATTATAATAATTTTAAAATTTATAATTGTTAAATAATAATTATTTTGGATAATAATAATATATTTAATACCTTAATAATTATTATAAATATATTTATTTTATATAGTAAACCAAAAATTATTCAGACACTAGATTTAATTCTATAAAGTAAACTCTGACATATTATACCCAAAAATTCTTCATACAGTGAACTACTAGTAAAAATTAATTATAAAAATTTGGGACCAAAAATTATTCAGACACTTTTACCTGGCCATGTTTTGCTTAAGTGTTATTTGACATAATTAAGATTAATTTTTTTCTGACACAGTTTAACTCTGATATCTTGTCATATTTTATTACCATTTTTTTTAACTATAGTGAATAAACTGTAATAATGAATGAAATGTTCAAGGTGTCTGAATAAATTTTGGTTTGACTGTATATATTTTCATGTTTTTATTTAATCTGACACAACCCAAATATGAATGACCATTCTTCGGTGTCTGTTTGTTTATGTGTGTGTTCGTGAGAAAGTGAAAGAGACTGATAAATTCCGTGCCATACTGCCTCCTTTTTGAAATGGCCTCCAGATGTAAACTCTGTCCATCTGCCAGGAGGACACATGCAGAGAAGGAGAGAGGAAAGGGAAAACGAACGAGAGAGATGCACTGTCCTATTATAGAGACACCTTGTCAATATTGTGTCTTTATTAGCCACCTTAAATAATGTGAAATGCGAGTGTGACAAAGGATAGGAAGCTGTCGAAGAGAGAATACACAACAATAAATAAAAAAGAAATCTCACCCTCTCCAAACTCTCAATATCTGCACGGAAGCCAGATAACAGAGGGACTTCTAGGACAGCCATGTTGGATGAGCCAGTGTGTAGCCACCTGAGGAAGTACACAGAGGGAGTTACAAACAATACTTCTAAAATCTAGAACCAATCTATGGTTATTCATTCATATCAAACAAGATTAAATGAAATCGACTTCAAATGGGTCAAATCCTTCTGTCAAAGTTGTTACCTGGTGCAAACCTCCAAAGTAACACTGTAGTCCAGGTGGTCTTTGTGGGCCGCGGGGTCCTCATCATCTACAGGTGCCCTTCGCTTGCGACTCAGCTCTGATCGGTTATCAGCTCGAGAACGGGAGCGAGGAGATATGTGTCGTGAGGATGGCAAGATGTGCTGTTCCTGTCTAGGTTCCTTGAGGTCGACTTTCAGCTGAAAGGCTGGCTTAGCCACTGGATCAGGCACATTGTAGGATACATCAATCTGGGGATGTAGACAAGCAAATGATCAGGCCCATTTGAGGTTTCATTCATGTCTGTTGCACAAATTGTGTTATTTATGTGCCAAAGTTTAATATTCAGTGTAAGGGATTTTATTATGAACTATTTGTTCGCGCAGAGATGAAAGATAATCTTAAAACTTACATCTTTTCCTCCAAACAACCTGAGAACAGAACGTTCTAGGTCAAGGTGGTGACGTGGTTCTAGTTGTTTTTGTGGCCTAGAATGACTCTATTGTTTCTAAGGGACATCGTACCAAAAAAAAAATTGAGTAGACCATCCTATCTAGGGGGTAGATTACAGGAGAAAGAACATACCCCTGGCATACAATTACTTAATTTTTACCAGATCTTTCCATTCTGAAGACAGGAATGTGAACATTAGTACTGAATTTCCCTTGGAAAGAGAGCTGGCTGTCGCCACGGAGGGATTCGCCTCTAGAAGAGGAGGAGGAGGACGACGAAGAGTACAATCGTTTATCCGTGGAGAGAATGTGGGATTGAGTTTGCCAGAAACAGTACCTGCATTAGACAGCAGCCTTCTCCTTTAGCGCTGACAAACAGTCCTGTTGGAATGCTGGGTATCTGAACAAAGAGAGAGAGAATGCAAGACTTATCAATCAGATTACCGGCACAAGCATAAGCAAATACATTAACCGACTGGCCCCTGTCCAACGTCAAAATTACACGCATTTAAACTGACACTGCTAATCACAAGATGGGGTGATGTGCCAAGCAGATGCTGAGAGGAGGGCGTATCAAGTTCAGGCCCTCACTGAAAATACCTCTCTGACAGTAGAATGTAGAGATGTCAGTAGTGTTTGTTGAAGATTTTTACCACAGCTTTCTGTAGAATCTTCTTATTGTCCCATTGAAGCTCAAAAGTTTCTTGGAAATCCAGATTAGTGGAAGCCAGAGATATGGTGAGATTGACCCCACCCACATATGACAGGATGGCATATTCGGAGAGGGCTTGCAATGCCACACAAGTATCCTGTTTTTGAATAAAAAAAGAAAAGAACCCAAGTTCAATAAAGCACAGTTAACCTAAACTATGTTTGTGCACTGTAGTGTATTACTTATTGTATCCAAAATACAAACCCGATTCCAAAAAAGTTGGGACACTGTACAAATTGTGAATAAAAACAGAATGCAATGATGAGGAAGTTTCAAATTTCAATATTTTATTCAGAATACAACATAGATGACATATTAAATGTTTAAACTGAGAAAATGTATCATTTTAAGGGAAAAATAAGTTGATTTTAAATTTCATAGCATCAACACATCTCAAAAAAGTTGGGACAAGGCCATGTTTACCACTGTGTGGCATCCCCTCTTCTCTTTATAACAGTCTGCAAACGTCTGAGGAGACAAGTTGCTCAAGTTTAGGAATAGGAATGTTGTCCCAATCTTGTCTAATACAGGCTTCTAGTTGCTCAACTGTCCTAGGTCTTCTTTGTCGCATCTTCCTCTTTATGATGCGCCAAATGTTTTCTATGGGTAAAAGATCTGGACTGCAGGCTGGCCATTTCAGTACCCGGATCCTTCTTCTACGCAGCCATGATGTTGTAACTGATGCAGTATGTGGTCTGGCATTGTCATGTCGGAAAATGCAAGGTCTTCCCTGAAAGAGACGACATCTGGATGGGAGCATATGTTGTTCTAGAACTTGGATATACCTTTCAGCATTGATGGTGCCTTTCCAGATATGTAAGCTGCCCATGCCACACGCACTCATGCAACCCCATACCATCAGAGATGCAGGCTTCTGAACTGAGCGCTGATAACAACTTGGGTTGTCCTTGTCCTCTTTAGTCCGGATGACATGGTGTCCCAGTTTTCCAAAAAGAACTTCAAATTTTGATTCGTCTGACCACAGAACAGTTTTCCACTTTGCCACAGTCCATTTTAAATGAGCCTTGGCCCAGAGAAAACTGCTGCGCTTCTGGATCATGTTTAGATATGGCTTCTTTTTTGACCTATGGAGTTTTAGCTGGCAACGGCAAATGGCACGATGGATTGTGTTCACCGACAATGTTTTCTGGAAGTATTCCTGAGCCCATGTTGTGATTTCCATTACAGTAGCATTCCTGTATGTGATGCAGTGCCGTCTAAGGGCCTGAAGATCACGGGCATCCAGTATGGTTTTCCGGCCTTGACCCTTACGCACAGAGATGATATTATGGATGATATTATGCAGTGTAGATGATGATAACTTCAAACTCTTTGCAATTTTTCTCTGAGAAACTCCTTTCTGATATTGCTCCATTATTTTTTGGCGCAGCATTGGGGGAATTGGTGATCCTCTGCCCATCTTGACTTCTGAGAGACACTGCCACTCTGAGAGGCTCTTTTTATACCCAATCATGTTGCCAATTGACCTAATAAGTTGCAAATTGGTCCTCCCGCTGTTCCTTATATGTACATTTAACTTTTCCGGCCTCTTATTGCTACCTGTCCCAACTTTTTTGGAATGTGTAGCTCTCATGAAATCCAAAATGTGCCAATATTTGGCATGACATTTCAAAATGTCTCACTTTCAACATTTGATATGTTATCTATATTCTATTTTGAATAAAATACAAGTTTATAAGATTTGTGAATTATTGCATTCCTTTTTTATTCACAATTTGTACAGTGTCCCAACTTTTTTGGAATCAGGTTTGTAGTATGCTATTGCAAATACAGACATTGTCTGATTAAATGCATTGCACTGTAGGATACATCATTTGCACACCTGTAGATTGTTGGGGGCAAACAGAATATTTGTGAATTGCACAATAAATAGAAGTAGTACACAAACATCACTTTGACCAATAATCTTTTGTTCATGACCAAGGATAGAAAAACGCAACAGATTTGTCACCTGAGTTGAGGAAAAACCTCCCAGGGCATTCCTTTGTTTTGACAGCCATTTAACTACAGGTAGGGCCGATGCCACATCACCCAGAAGAGCGTAGGTGAGTAGACCATAAGCTGTCATCTCAACTTCAGCTGACACAACTAAAAAAAACAGAGAAAAACAAGTTGAATATATTGAATATTGTTAGTGAGTTAAGTTGATTGATTGATAGACAGATACCTGATTGGGAGAGGCCATCACTGAAGCCCATGAACGTGTCCTCATCAGTTACAGTGCTGCCAGTAAGACTCCAATGAGTGAAACCATCTACAAAGACAGCAAAACATTTGGAATCAACAACATGCTAATCATAACCAATAACTATTTACTGTATTTTGTAACTATTTATGGTATCTTTACCTTGGGTGATGGCCATGTGGTTAAGTCGCCTCAGAGCCAATGGAGCATAAGGACTGCGAAGTAACGTCAGTGCATATGCGGACAGAGCAGTAGTATACGGGTCATCAGCAGAGTATGTGTTGCTCTCCAAAAACGCCTTTGCTTTAGCCACTGCAACCTTCTCCTCCTGAATAAAAACACCATTCAGAACAATTCATTAGCTGAAGATAATAAATATAGTTTAATAAGTGTATCTGAACATAATTCTAGTTTTTACTATGGTGTAGAGAAAGACTACTAAACAATGTCTTCGCTTTTACACAGCTAACAGGTGTTTCTTGTGCTAAATTTCCAAATGCCTTCAGTACAAATCCATTCAAATCCTTCAGCTTTTTCTTCCTAAAAAATGTATAACCTCGCTAATGATCTTTCATCTGTTTAGCATCAGCAGACTGACTTTTATCTGTACCATATGTCCTTTTTCTCACGGAACCTGGACGCTAGCCCTGAGCAGGCATGCACGCTAATCTGACCGGTATTCTTTTCATCAAGTCGATTTGAGAGTGAGAGAGGTGGATCTTTGAAGTGAATCATTTTGTATATACTCCAAAGGCTACAATGCCACACATAACCAAAGTGACACGTCAGAGAGCAGATGGAAAAGACTTGGCTCTAAACTAAGCAATCTTCAGTGGGAACTTATGAGGTGCTCTTTTGTTAATGAAAACAAAGATTGTACAAATGGCTGAACCTATTCAAATTGGGGCTTTCAAAAATTTAAATATTTAAATCATGATTAACCTAATCACCAGTTGATAGCATGCAAAGATGTTAACTTTGACAGCCCTAATTCATATATAATTTTAGATCTTTTTTGTTAACAGGTTGAATTTTTAATGACAATGAACGTAAATGTTTCAACATGGTCACCATGCATTAAATTAAATTGTCAAATCTCTTAAGTTTGAAGAAAGGAATGTAAGAAGGGTGAAGTTTTCAAAAGAATTCCATTGTCTCTGCATGTTCTTATCATTAATCTTTAGATTTAGACAGCAAGCTTCCATATTAGATTACCTATCACAAGGCTGAAAGAAATACCGTTGATTCTCTGCCAGAACATCCATCATCTTACGAAGCAGGAATGCCCTCTTAACACAGATCCCGGAAATGTGTGTGGAAAGGTTGTCTAAGAGACCTCACTGAGAGGTAGTTTAATGGGACACAGGATAAATAAGATGTGGAAGATCTCTCACCTCAGTTGTAATCCCAGTTTCCATAAGAGCTGCCACCACATACGCAGTCAAGGCGATCTTTCCATGAATCCCACCCTTAAAAGGAATTGGACAGAGCAACTTTCACTAGAGTGATGATAAATAACACCTCTATCCAAGCTTCCTCGGTTTGATGAGAGCTTGTAAACCTAAGGGCTATTGGCTTAATTATGAAATTGTTCTTCTAGGACTTCTAGAAAGGATCTGAATCAAGTGTAAACATATCTTGGTCTAAGCTATCTTTTTTTGAATAAGGTCTTTTGGATAAACTTTTACAAATTCAGTGGGACAGAGCACTGGTGCACAGAATTCCATATGGACCTTTCCTAGTTCACCCATGTCACTCAAATCTCAGAGGTAGTCTAAACTTCTCAGATTTTAACAATAAGGAGGTCTCCATTTATGTACCTGCAGGTCTTTGTTGAGTATCCGGCCCATTGCTGGGAATGATCCTTCGTCCTTTTGATGAGTTATCAGCCAGGATTTGGCTGAACGTAATTCTTCGGGATCAATGAAGATGAAGCCACGTGACTGAGCAAATGATTTCAGTACGAATGCAGTCAACCTGGAGGACGAAGAGGTAAAAGACACCAACACTGATGTGTTATACTAGGAGTTAATTCTAGGCAACTTGTAAAGGGTTCGAAGTCAGTCTCAGAAGGTATGACCATTGACATTAAACAAACAAAAACACTGTCCACTACCTATGTCCAAAACTACTTTCTTTCTTGGCCTGTCTTGTTTGTTTCTCAAACACTTGCCTATAAGTCAAGCTATACATTTAATAAATGGAGTGTGAATGTGAAAAAAGCTGATTTTCCTGGAGAAAGTATGTTTCTGCATGCAGGAATACATAAATACATAAACTGAAAGCAACTGGGGAAAAAGAAGAAAAAAAAATATCACAGCAAGGATGAACTTTGACAGATGTAAGAAACAGCTAATGGAAAACTGAGTGATTTTGCCTTGTAAATGCTTTCACCTCTGTGAGTCAACTGAACCAAGACTCGACAAACATGTAAACCATGTTCTGATTTGTTTTAACTCTACATGGCATGTAATGATGGCATTCCTGAAAGCAGCCAGATGATGATACAAGTGACTTCACCTAAAATAAAGGTCAATAAATAAACAAAATTAGCAAGTTTTTCCACAGCATGAGCTGTAGGGATGTCAAGACAAACACCCAAACAACACTACAGAGTCCTTGCAGGCCTGGCTTTGAATGTTATGTTCCCCAAGAGAGGTCGTAAGACTGGAGCATTGAGCCTTCAGGAATTTTTATAATGTTAAGTAATACCGTGTCAGAGTCTTTAACTGCCTGACCCAGGGGAAAGTTTCTAGAAAGTGTTCAGATGATATAAAGAGCAGAAAAGTGAAGGGGACGCCCCTGATTCTTCTAGTTAGACTTGCACAAAACATTCAATCAGAAGTCTGCAAGGTGCCTTTCTCACAATGTTATCCTTGTAAAAAGTCACCTTACCTAATACTTTGGAATGCTTGGAAACCACTGCCAGGACTCTCAAGGCAAACAGGGCTCTTAAAATGATCCTGAAACATCTGTGTTGAACCACTCCAAGCATTCAATAACAAACTCGAGGTGAAGAGCTACTAACGTTAAGCGTATCATTTTAAATGTGGTTTTAAGGAAGCCCAAAACTTCAACAACAGAATTTGACCTTCATTGTATTAAACTGGGTTTTACTCCTATCCATGTCCACAGAAATTGTTGTTGACCTCATCAGCCTGGATCTCTATTTACTTTCAGTATATCCATGTAGCCAGTATATTCAGTATTCAGTATATTCTTCAAGTGGTCCATGGGAGAAAATCGTGCAGGTTCTCGAGCAACCTTACATGAGTTTGGGGGATTGCTGGGGGTTACTGGGGGATGTAGAGTAGATTACTGCCGCATGTGGCTCACATTGGATCCAGACATACTGATGCCAGTGAGTGATGCCAGAAGATGGGTTGCCAGGTCTGGTCCAAGGTCTAAACATCTTTCCTCCACTTTCGAAGACATCCACACACATTACGAAACACTGCTAAAGCTGAAGAAGCATTTATAAATAAAAAGTTTCCACTGTGTTCCAGAACATTAGCTGCTCTTTCCACTGAAGGAGATTAGGTTTGAAGGCCTTGGCATTACTAGAGCACCAAGGCGCTGATTGGGACATTAAATACTTGCTGCACCATTATGGCCAATCTTTTCATTAGGAACCACAATTTCCTGTCCTATCATTCAGCCCAAGCTGGGACATATTAGCCCAGCTCTGGAGCTGCTGTTCACCTGGCAATAAATGATCTGTGCTAATAGCTGAAACTGGAACAGAAACAAAAGCGGGGTTGTTTTGGACTTGTAAACAGTCTCAGATGAATGTACAATCTTAGAGAGAGTTTGACATTCCCATTGGGCCATGTCCCAACAGCTTCAAAATGGAATCCCCCATTAAGTCCACTACTTAATGCAGAATTCTCAGTGGTGTCAGGGTTTCTTAATTCATTCTTACCTTGTGTCAACAAATTTGTTTCTCACCTGCATGGACACTTTCTCCACTCACACACACTATGTAAATGCATAATTTAATATGCCAAAAACAGCTAAAACTGCTGTAATTTACATAAGATAAACATTAGCCTGCAGGCTAGTCAGCTACATTTTTGGAAGACTAGTTGACTCGTTAAAATGAGTAGTCATGCAAGTTTATACAGGAAAAAGGGGGTACAGGCATCAGGCATGTGCCTACTTTTAGTGACACTTATAGCCAAGGCTAACTTCATTTTCCTGTAACTCAGGCTCCCTTGCCTCCAACGGTGTAGCAGGCAATATAGTGGGGGTAGGGGCTTTTGACCTCACAGAGGGCATAGTTAATGATGGCTGTTCTAGACCACGGGAAGAAATCCCCCAAAACAGCCAATAAATCTGTACTCCAGTGACTGGAGTCAGGGAGCTTATTAGCAGTTTGTTAATAAGGCTCCAGGGTACAGTCAGCTCAGAATTTTACAATCCATGGCTCTATTAAAAGTCAGACAACCATACTTAAATGTATCACTTTAATTTTTGTGCTAAACAAATATATATATATATATATATATATATATATATATATATATCATGAAGACAATGCTTTTCTTTAGTGAACACAAACATGTGAAGTTGACATTTCTCTTACTGGAGATGAGGGGTTAAATAAAGGACATACTAGAAGCAAAAATATGTCTTACGCTATTGTAATTAAAGCCAACTTCTTAGCAGACATGGCATGTACAGACTTCACAAAGTAGAAGCTTACCACATGCTTCCGGAGGAATCTCTTTCCCCAAAGGCACTGTAGGAACCATCCTGCCTCTTGTATGTCAGTTGCCTCTGATAACCTGCCAGGTACATTGGAAGACCCAAGGCATTGTTTGCACAGATCTTCAATCACTTTTAAATAATTCTTCAGAAGATTAATAATCAAGAAGATGCATTTTAGAATGAAGGCATGCTCTGTCTTGTACCTTGCAGTAGGTAGTCGGTGGCCTCTGCCTCCACTTCTGGGCTGAGCTGATGGGTCTTCTGAAGGTACTTGAGCACAAAGACATTGGGAGCAAAGTGGATCATGTTCTGCTCCCCACAACCAAAAGGAAGTCGGAGGAGCTTGTCAAGGTTATTAAGGGTGGGCCCCATAACATCACCTAGGACACAAATGATTGTCACTACAGTAATTATACATGCCACCTAACAAACTTTAAGATGAAGTTTTGGCGTGTTCTGTTGCTTGGATATTGGTTGGAGGAATTCATCCTCACCAATCATGGCGGCGGTGGCTCTCTCTGAGCCTGGCACCACGTTGTGTGGGACTCCTAGAGTAAAGGCCTCATTATGGTTCTCGTCTGCATCTTCTTTGCGCCAGATCCTAAATTCACCTACAGAACCCCAGCCAGTGGAGAAACCAATATGCCGCACATGACCAGAGAGTGGTCCAGCCCACTGCAGGATCAGGGTCTCACTGGATGGCTCTAGGCCATGGCCAACCTATTACAAGAAAGATTATGTAACCATAAAACCAGACCATAGTTATTAGCTGATCATCAAGCTAGGCCAAGCTGGTCTGGTCTTTTTCGATAGTTTCAAAAGGGTTTCGGGCGCCAACTAGCTAAACACCGAATCCAAACTGAGAAGCACTGTGCAGGTGTTTTGTGTTTGCTTGTAGAGCTTGTGAAAATAAAAGCCTCTTTCCAAAATTTTTAATTTTCGGAAACACCCTTACAAAACGATGAACTGATCTGCGAATGACATGGTGGAGATTTGTATGTGTTCATTCAGAGGAAACCAAGCAAGTATGACTACACTTTAATTTGATAATAACAACATGGAAACCAATTAAGTTCTACTCAAAAAGCAGTTTGATGAACACTGCTTTTAACAAGCACTGGGAGCTCATAAAAAACAATTGCCAAGCCTTGGCTATAGCTACCCACATCACCTTAAGCCTACATAGTCCCATTTTGGAATCTCCCATAAACAGGCTACCTTGGTATTGAAAATAATTTGTTGTAAAATATTAGACCATCTAAAATGGAATATAACTTGTGCTACAATGAAAATACGTCACAATATCAAAACAAATCTTTTTCAATGCTCCATGACAATAGTGAGCGGTTCTGAAAATGGTGTACTTTTCCAGTAACAAGCTAGACCTGTAGCTAAACAAAATTCCTCTATCCAATTTTCACTATAATCTCAGAAATTTACCAAATGAAAAAGCCTTACAAAATGGATTTATGATAATCATAACTGTTACTAAATTATGTTCTAACAAAATCAACTCAAAGTGTGTAACAGTCAAAAACTTTTTCATAGCAATGAAAAACTTGGTAAGCACCACTATCACCATGATCTGAACATACCTGCTCAATCTGATGACAGTGACTCCTTGTGGTCATAAAATCATAAATGGTAGCCATCAAATCAAAAACTGCAACTCCTAATGTTTTCAAGTCTAACTTACCTGCACCCCCCCTCCTCTCCAGCTGATCCAAAAGCTTCGGAATTCATCCCAGGAAAGGATTCCTGGCGTTGGGGCGCTGGCTACAGGCTCTCCCATCTTACCCTGTGAGATCCAGGAGCGTGAGTTTTGCCTCCCACCCAGCACAATCTCCACCATTTCGGTACTGTCATGTGCGCTTGGTGAGAGGGCAATGTGGGCATCATTATGGCTTTTTATGGCCACTTGAACATGTGCGACTTTGGCTGGCTTCTTCACGTACTGATACTCATATTTGTTGGGTGTGGAGATGTGGATTCGTTCTGAGGGTAGAAATATTGAAGAATAAACTTCTCATTTTTGAAGCTAGCAACTAATACTATCAGTTTTAACATATTAAAGAATTAAGAAAGAACAGGAAAGACTTGTTTACCATTTGGACAGAAAAATACGCTGTATGTGTACTCTCTAGGCAAACCTTCAGGCTATGGAAAAGCAATAAGAGAGGGATATTTAAGCAAACAACTAAAAACAAACAACTCAAAGCAAAAAAAAAAAAAAAAAAAATCACATAACTACTCTGCATGCTCATATTTTAAAACTGTCACACCGCTCACATACTCTGGTCTGGAACATTTCAAAAACAGATAAGTGATCTCCAGTGAAAATTATACAGAGCTAGTCCAATCAACTAGTACATTCAAAAAGTACCAGAACTGTTATATAACACTCACTAAAACACCTGTTTGCAATACAACATACAGCGACAATAAGACTCAGGGTCCCCACCTCTACCAGCACACTCCTGCGTACATAGTCCACGCCTGCGGGGCTTCTCCTGTCCTCCTGTTCCTCACCCACTTTGCCTGATTTGCTGGACTGCAGCCCATCGGAGCAACAACTTGGCTCACTGTAGGCCACGGCACGAGCTGCCATGGAAACAAATATGGGAAATGACAGAGCACAACTCAGTGACGAAAATGCTTTATTTGCATTGTGGGTGCATATGAGGGGAAAAGTAGTTGGCAAAGTATACATGCACAAACATATACAAATGCTCACATGTGAGACTTCTGGCAGCATGCTTTCTCCTTCCCCCCCCCCACCCCCCCCCCCCCAAACCCGTAATGTCTTCCGAGACCCTGATGGCCTGGGGATAATAGGATACACACATGGCTTTGCAACAGAATGGCTGCTTGCCAGCAAAGCCCCTTTGTATGTGTGTAGTGAGAAGGAAGGACTTGGAGCCAGGGGGACTAGGACAGAGCCGTGGGGGGGCCATTGGCTAGCACTGACCTGCAAATTCATTGACACGCCATAGAGATGCATGGAAAAGACCCCCACCACTATGCCCTCATGTACTTTTCCCTCATCTGATAGCCCAAAAAAGAACATAGCTGTTGTCCAGCATGGGTCATTACATAAGTCAATGACAAAGTTTTGTTTGGCAACTGTGCTTTCCTAAGGCTGAAATGGCACTACATTTAAGAAATTGCAGAATGAAACGAGCCAAAGAGTCAGAATATGTGACAATGGCTGATTAATATTCCCAAGAATGTTTGCAATGTCTAGTAATAATAAACCTTCTGTAAACAACAGTGAGAATAAATACACAATTCTTGTCAAACATGTAGCAAACGTAAGATTTATACACTACCAGTAAAAAGTGACTGAATTTGATTTTCATGATTCTAAAAGTCTTTGTCTAAGGGCTTCAAAACCACATGATATGAAGGCAGAAACTTGTCCAATATACAGGTTAATTCCTTTAATTCAGTTTAAAAAAATCATCCCAAGATGCACCTCAAGTGGTTGTTCTGATTTAGTATGCTGTTTCTGTAAAGTAGATGGTTTACCCACTTGTAGTAGCATTGTTGAAGTTTTTAACGGACTAACCTGTGATGTTGGCAGATATCAGCTCAGAAAAGAGCAGAACTATAAAAGTGGGTGTGGCCTCCCCAGGCGCCACACACTTTTTCCGGATAAGATTGTGTTTCCCTGGGTGACCCACAAACTTGATCCCTTTGGGCACTGACACTTTCACATGGACCTATGGAGAATGAGCATACAAAGTCATGGAGTTTTTCCATATTGCACAAACACATGCTGCCCGCATTTTCAAAAACACGGCATGAACTCCCAAGGGCTCCTAAAGGATTCTAGGGAATTTTTGAGGTGCATTGCACATTTTCCATGCTGCCTAACTCATGGCCTCCCATCGTTCCTCAAGGATTCAACTCCAAACCCCTCAGCGCCAAAAAATGCTGCAAATCTTTTCTCTGCACATACCTCAAGTCAAAAAATAAGCTGATACTAAATAATATTTGAATCCACATGATATGAAGGCAGAAACCATGGTAGTGTATCAAAGTCATGTAAGTGTCTTGTAAATGGTGCTTGTCTGTGCAAAACTTGCCATGATGTCAAAGTGTTGCTATTCAGTTGATAAGGTATTCTGGATGGTGGTTGTTTTGCGGGTGCTATGGTGTTTTGGGTGGTTCCTTATTGGCCCCAATTCTCTATTATAGCACTTATCTTTTTCTGTTATCTGTTATGATTGTGGCAAATATTGATCAGTTTTACCAAGATCTGTGTAAAAACACATGCATGCACACACACACACACACACACCTCGGCACATGTAGGGAGGTAGTTATACACTGTCAGTGGGACTTTGGTTTGTTCACCACGGACGACGCTGTATGGCAGGGTGAAGTCGATGAAGAAGGGCTTAAATGTGCGCAGATCAGCAGTCTGAGCCAGACCTAGACCCTTTTCTGCAGACAGACCAATAGCCCTCGTCACCCACGTGGTGATGGAATCGGGGACATCCAAATGTAACTCAGCCTCCCCAGTAACACTGCTGTAAATAAAAGTTACAATTAGCAAAAACTATATATCTAATAATATTATAATATTTATATATATATATACACACACAAACATATATATGAATGGGCCTACATTCAGACCATACTCGGTCGGCCGCTCTTTTTTTAATGCATTAATCAGAAAATATTAAATAAAAAAAATTTAATTAATGAAAAATTAACTACCTTTCTGAACAAAAGAATTAACTTCTTTAAAAGACATCTTATTAGCCCCACACTTGTAGCTGTATTGTACTCAGTATGTTTCTGTAGGTATCTAACAATCTAAAAATGTGAGTTAACCAAAGTAATATTTCACTACCTGACGTTAAAGCAATGCCAGATCCATGTTTCTGGGAAGAATGTACGTCTGCGGTTCTCTGCCCTGAAAAACACACACTGACATAAGAAACAATTCTCTAACTGATCTTAGAGACAACTGAATGTGAGATTAACCTTATAATTTCAGACACTGTGAGCATGTGTACCGTGTCCCAGATCGGGAATGCATAGCTGCCACCAGGGTGGAGGTGTGCGGTTGGAAAGCAGGCACTGCCTCGTCTGTGTACATCCCTCCACTCTGCCTGTGATTGAGACTCACCATGTCTGTCATCACCACCAGCCCCGTCTCCTACAACACAGTTACATGGATATATTAGCATTTGATATCTAAACTAGAGGTTTATAATTTTTTTAAAAGTGCGGGCAGTGATATCCTCACCGTAAAAGCAAAACGGGCATCTTTAGTGATGTCCCAGTGCCATGGATACACAGAGGAACGTCGTCTTCGCGACGACAAGCCGGGCCACCAAAAATGTCCCTCATCTTTGGGTATCCCAAAGGCATCAGATACATCAAAGTCAGCCAGTTCCTTGAACACCTGCAAACCAATAAACCCAGCAAACTGTCAAGACAACTTCTGAGCTATTGGTGGTATATATGAAGGTTCAGATGAGGACTGACCTTCTCAGGTGTGAGCTGGAAGCCTGGTTTGAGAAGGTACATGCTTTTGTCCACAGAAGCTACACATACACATGAGCCACTCTCTGCTCTGACCTTCAGACTGACCGGACTGCCCGGCATCGACTCATTTGTGGACAAAGACACAGAGACCTAAAGACAAGAAAGTCATATGAGTTTGAAACGGAGTAAATAATGACAGAACATTTTTTTTCTTTGGTGAACTGTGCCTTGATAAATTATAATCCAGAATAACAATTAGTGAGCATCTCAAACCACCTCATGTTCAAAGCGGGGCTGCACAGGAAGTTGCAGACTGTCACTCACACCCTCTCCATTTTCCCGAACATAGTAGACCAGTAGGCGACTGAGAGGGGCCATGGTAGGAGTCACATTGAAATGTAGAACCGACATGCAACTGTCTGTTTCCGCCTGAGAAGAGGACACACCAGAGTCTGGGCAGACAGAGGACATAAAGATGGACAGACAAAAAAATGGGGAGGAAAAGAAGAGGAAGAATAGTGCCTTTATGAGCTTTAAGTAAGCTTCATTAATTGATTAATTCATGTTTCAACACATTTTGTCATGAGCAAAGAGCAAAATAATTCTTAGTATATGTACAGTACACAGAACAGAAAACAATGTTAAAATTATGAAAATGTCATAGAAAGGATTATTTTTTATATATATATATATATATATATATATATATATATATATATATATATATATTTTTTTTTTTTTTTTTTTTTTTTTTTTTTGATTATTTTTAAGGCTAAAAAGGCCCATAGTTGAAGAATCGTAATAAGTTAATGTACTGAACAAAGGTTTATTACTATAAAACTGACCTGAGTCTTGTTGTGGTTTGGCAGTGGTGTGAATGTTCGTGTCAAAGGTGATGGTAGCTCTCTTTTCACGATGGGCTATGTTCTTGGTATGCCTCTGACCTGACTGCACAATATTCCCACGAGAGGCGATCTCGTAGTGCAAGGTGAAGTTACAGGGACAGGTAGACTTCAAGGAGATCTCTGCTTCTTTTCCAATCTAGACACATGATTAAAGGTTGTTTAAACATACAAAAATACTTTTGTATATCTTAGCAATCACCACTAATGATATTGGCAATATCTCTTACTATAAGAGGAGCACGGGGACTTAGGAGCTGGATATGGCACTTGCTGGGAGAATACCAGCTACTGATGGACAGATAGTTGGGGAGATACTGGTCCCCTGCAGGCCTGCCATCTATGGCAGTCACTTTTGACTGCAATCAAAGCAGAAAGACATTCAAATGAAAGTTAGAAATGTAGGGCATTGTGTGTGTCATTTTGACTGTATTTGGTGCTAAATAAACTAGAAACTATAGTAGTTTTTTTTGGATTGCATTCTTAACCACGAACCATTCTGTGGTTCACAGGCACCAAACTACAGACCCTAATAGATTTACACAGATCCAAGTGTGGATTCTTGGTATTCACCTGCCTTCTCACTGATCAAACAAACCTTTATGGTCAATAAAACCCAGGTTTAGACCAAAGGTTCTGTGTGAAAGTGACATTAGGCATTGTCCCACTGGCACTTGAGCAGCCTGGAAGTTAAGTGCCTTGCTGAACAATGGTACTAGTCATGCATCACCCTTTGCAAGGTTTGAACCTACAACTTCTCAGGGTTTGTAACCCCTTAATCAAAGGGTCTCCAAACTCGGTCCTGGAGGGCTGTCACTGTCCTGCAGAGTTTAGCTCCAACCCCAATTAAACACACCTGAACAAGCTAATCAAGGTCTAATTAGGCATACTAGAAATGTCCAGGCAGGTGTGTTGATTCAAGTTGGAGCTAAACTCTGCAGGACAGAGGCTCTCTAGGACTGAGTTTGGAGACCCCCTGCCTTAATCACTAGGTCAGGGATAACCCTGCTCCTGGAGAGCTACCAACCTGCAGAGTTTAGCTCCAACTCTAATCTAACACACCTGTCCTACACCTGTTCAAGATTACTTGACAATTTCAAGCAAGTGTGTTGGAGCAGGGTTGGTACTAAATTCTGCAGCAAGGTAGTTCTGGAGTTCTTCTTCTCCAAAAACAGGGCTGGCTACCCCTGCACTAGGATAAACCATCCCCAGAAGAAGCTTCCGTTACATCTCCAAATCCCTCCCACTGACCTCCAGCCAGACGTACTGGGCAGCTGTGGGAATGGAGGGGATCTCGAAAGTGGCCTTGCCATTCCGTGAGACCAGTTCACTGGTGTAGACGTTGTCCTTTGGGGTGAGTTCGGCCTTAACTCGCACTTGCACTCCTTCTGCTGGGCTCCCGTCTGGATAGGTCACCTCAATCTGGGGTCAGTGGTGAAAAACGATCATTCCAAATTAGGATTGATTAGTAAAAAGGAAGAAAGAAAAATGAATCATTATCTGCTTTCCAACAGAAGACTGATCCTCCTCTCACCATCCCCTTGTAGGGCAGACCAGGTTTGAACTGTTTGCGAGTATCTTTGGAGTACTTGATATCAATGAGCTGCTTGTGGACGGGCGTTGAATCGTCAAACATGGTCTGCCGCCCACCATCCACACTGCTTACTGTCACCCACATGTTCACTGTGCCTCGGAAATGGTCTGTAACTTCTAAAGGCATCATGTCCTTCACGCAGAGGCTGAAAGTGGCAGAGCCTTTGATCTATGTAGGAGAAAAGAAACTTGTTAGAGAGAGTTGTTACTTTTGGTCTTTTGAAGTTATGTTGGACTCTGCTGAAAAGACTAGATTGAACAAGTTGGTTAATGCTGGTTAGGTCCTGGTCTACCTTGCCCCTGTCCCAACTGATGCTTTTGATGTGGAACTGCAGTCTTGTTCATTAAGTCCACAAGAGTGAAAGCTGTCTCAAGGAGTCGCTATGGAGTACGGCTTTGCGGATAACATATGAGAGCAATGTGCCCTTTTGCTGAGCTTGCACTGGTTTGGACTTCATAGTGGACAACTACTCGACAGTCTATATGATGTTACAAATGTCAGCTTGCATTTTGGGACAAGGCCCTGTTTGACCAGTGCAGCTATGTTTGCAGAGCTTTGCTGTTGAAGTTGGTCAACCAAAGAAGTTTTACTGTTTGAGCAAGTTAAGGATGCTGGTCTTTTCATCAGTGAAATACTTTATTATGTGCTCACCTCCATTGACTTCACCACCGGGTGACCAACTTCATGTCTGTAGTAGCCTACTCCATTGACAGTCATATTAACTGTTAATTTGCCTGACACTGGCTTTCCAAAGGTGTACCTGGAAGAAGACATGGTGATTGAGATATTAGAAGTCATTGCAAAATGAATTGTTTAAGATGACAGGCAGATTCGTCCTCTTACCTTGCCTTCACTGTGACCTGTTCACATGAATTGAGGTCTCGAATGTAGGGAGGGGGCTCAATGATGAGCTCAAACTTGGGCATGACTGTTCAAGAGGAAGAAAGACCAAAATCAATCATATTCATTAATTTCTGTCCATTTTACTCCGACTGAAACTGCAAATTTAGTCAAAATTAACATTTTCCTTTATAAGCAAAATAATCAAAATGTGTCCAAACATCAAACTCAACAACTTTTCAGACATTCTGGAAAATGTATGAAACCTATCAACAAACAAAATACAAAATGCAAACTGCCCATGTTGTGAAAACTTGAGCTCCTGAAATACCTTTTTTTTTTTTATTTATGCTTTATAGAATGTCATTGATTTTCCATCATTTAGAGACGATTTATGATGTTGTGTTACATGTAGCTTGTTGTTACAATGATCAGAATCAGTTCTTATGAAAGAATTAACACTGCTTACCATACTTTTGCACTTCAAATGACTTGTTGTACGTGTGGCCTTGCATCTCCACGAAAACTAACCATTCCCCGAAGACAGGTTGGTCTGATAGTGGAAAGCTCATATTGACAATTCCTAATAGTGACATTAAAATATCAGCACTATACATATATCACAGCGATCAAAGCCTATCATAGTGACTGACATACACTAAAGTTGTACAGTGTGATGCAATGATTGCAACATGATTAAATACAAAAGCCTGGTTACAGCCATAGGAACAAGACAGTAAGAGTTCTTACCACAACAAACAGACTTCAGATCTTTCCAATGGACTATGCGGGATCCTCTGGGGTCCTGGGTAAACAAAAGTGGTAATCTTAAACAGTATGTGGTAAAAATAGTCGCATTCTTACTTATTTGCTTGGCTTAAATCTGGAGGCCACTTTACACTCGTAAAAAGGCAGCAAAGAATCAAGCTTAAGAAAACGCATTTCAAATCCAATGATGCTTTTAAACAAACAGACCTTGCCCTGACTCAAAGGGCCAACACTTCAGGAGCCCGTCAATCAAGACAAAACTACACACACCCTGAGCCAGAGGCCGGCGGTGCCAAACTAACATAAACATGAAACATCGTATACATAGCAAACATTTTTTCTGGTCCCCCTTTGGCCATTTGCACAGCTTTCAGAAGAATTTTCTGGAACTGAGCAACAGTGTTTGCCCCAGAGACGCTTCAAAGACCAAGCAGCATGTGGGAAAAAGATGGAAGCTAAGCACTGAGCAGCAGGGGGCAATGCCCCAGGAAGACTCGCTCCCTTTTATCTCCCTAGTTGCCCACAAGCGTCTGCTCCAGGGTCGAACCCAACACAGACGACCAGTTGTCAAGCTCTATAGCGTTGCAACATGGAACCTGCTGGGAAAGAAACACTCCAACCACAGCAGTGTCCACCCCACAGCCTCCACTCACCACTATGTAAGCGTCAATCTGTAAAACAAAACAAGGAAGTGATTAGAGGGATGAGGATGACAAATATTACACACATGTATAGCTACAGCTACTTAAGCCCCATCAAGATTTCAATCAATCCTGCATCTGAGAGAAGTTTTGCCAGCGGCCAACCCAATTTTCAAAAAAGATGCCGTCCACACACTTTAGCTGGAGCCGCTTTTGGAAAAAAAGCTTGGAAAAAAATTGGCTCTGGTGAATGTGTTTCTGTAATTTGCGTGCTTGTTTGTGTACGAGGGACATACTGCTAAGCTACCTTTTGCCCTTTTCTAGAAATGTTTGCAGGATAAGCTTTCAGCACTAAATAAATGTTGCTCGTGCAGGACAATGCTCCTCTACTACAAAGCATTATTTAGCATATCATTTCAGGACTTTACCTTTTCACTTGTTGGCCTTAGGTTTGGCGTGACAGCATATATATTTATAAGAACTAGAGGGGAGAGAAAGAAAGAAATAAACAGTAATGAATCAAATTCAACTTGCTTTTTTCTCAACGCTATTTGTGACACACTGGCCAAGCTCGGAATAGCATGTTAATTTCTACGCTCTTTTGCTGCATGCAGGATGTACAATGTGCAAAATATGCACATTTTCAGTATATACAGAATACTTAGTATACAAAATTCTGCTGTATACAACAAACCATACTTCGTAAAATACTGTATCCTGCAACGCACTAGTGTCATGAATGAATTGGAAGTAATATCGACCAAGTTTTTGAAACATTAGAGTTGTGGAACAAACAAATGCCAGACAACTATATTAATTTCAAAGATACTAGCTGAAATTGTACAGGTGCCATGTGAAAGCAGTGTTTGGAATGGTTACGGTTGCTTAATATATGCACATATTTTTTAAAAAAAGTATTAGGAAGTATACAGTGCATAGTATGTAGTACAATAGTAATCTGAACATAGCCAGTATCAACTGCGATATTTAGCGTAACAAACACAGTTAGTATCACAATTAACCCGTTCGGAGAGAGACCTTTCTGCCGGGGCTTATAAACTGGCTTGTCGGTCTGGATGAAAACAGTTGAGCCTTTGCTGTCCACCGTCACAGTGGTGTGGTTGTGGAAGATGTAGCCTCCCTCATTGAGCTGACGGTTTCCCCAAACCTTCAGATGTGCCTGGCCTCTGAGATCTGATGGCACCTGGGAACATTGTGGTTATCAGGCTCTGTGCAAACTGCTACTTTATGAATGCTCACACTAAGGAGAATTGGCTGATTATATGACTGGCTCACCTTTATTTTGATGGTCCCTTTATCTGAAATGAGAAAGAAATGTAATGACAGGTAAAGTGAAACCTGCACAAGCACCAGATTTCTGCATCAAAACATGAATTTATTGTGATGTAAGGGTGTTTATTGAACAAAACCTTAATTTAAAAACTATGAATTATGTTCATTCTTGTAGAGTATGTACCATTTTTAATTTGTCACAAATGAAAACGAGGCTTAAGTATAGTACAGTATAGTACCTCGTACAGTGCCATGGCTATGCGCCACAATCTCGCCCTTAACACTGAGCTGCAGTTGCACTCGTGTGTCCTCTACTGCATTGAATATGGTCACGCTCACAGCTTCTTCTACACCGGCACGGAACACAGATGGTGCGGCAATCAGGTAACCCCTGTGAATCAAAGGACGGAAGTACAGAGCAACGGCTGTGTGTGTTTACATCACAAGACTCCAGGTACCAATTACACTAACACTTTGTTTTGTCTAGAGCGTACATCTGAACCTCACATCATAGGGCAAACAAATCAAACAAACAAGCATGCCAAACCTTACCACTTGGGAAAACATAAAACAAATATCATGTGTTCAAACACAAACTAGCAAGTGTTTTGTGATTCTTTGTTGCCCAAGTTGGGTGTTATGAGAATGGCGGAACCCTGTGATTTATCTTGAAAGAACAAGTTACAGATCTATAGTCAGTTTGTAAATTAGGGCGTAAGGTGAATATTTGTGCTGGGGTTGATCATCAGGGCCCCCCGACTACTCTACCAAACATTTCCTAATTTGCCAAATTGGCCTTGTGTCTTAATAGGGTCATTCCGTGTCAAATCAAATGGAGGTCCTCGGCTCAAATTTTTGATTTTGTTAATGTTTTTTCTGTAAAAAGACAAATATAAATAGTGATGAAAGCCAAAATATTAAATGTCACAGATGTATATTTACTGAGTAATCCACTATTTTGTAGAGGGGTGTCAAAATTTACAATTTTCACCTCAGATTTGAAGCCAAATTACAGGAGTGTAAAAATGACTTTAGAAAGATGGCAGCATCGCTATTTTATTTTTACACCGAGATTAGTAGGTCTATTAGTAAAATCATTTGAATTTAGCAATCTTTGTTTCATTATATGCCAAGAGTGCATGCCTGCAACTCAAGAAGTATGAAAGATATCTTAATATCCTTTTAGATTTTGGTTCTTAAACTTTCCTTTTGGTATCTTCATTTTAAAGGCCCTCGATGGTTCAGTCCCAGAGATATGGACATGTTAATGTGGCTCCATGAGTAAATTGTACACATTTTCAGTGGTCAAAAACCAAATATGGGTCACTTTGTCACTACTTTTTTCTTTTAAAGAGGAATATCTAAAGAACAAATAATGTTAAAACTAGAAATGCATCTATTTTTCATATCAATTGCATAGAACATGCCTGTCATAAACACTCCTTTTCTAAAGTTGTCATGCATGTAACTCTAAAAGTATTCAAGATATATTAATATCCTTTTAGATTCTCATTATTAATAAACTTTTCTTTTGGAATCTTCATTTTTAAGGCCCTATATAGTTCGGTGCCATAGATATTGGGACCCCAATGTGACTATGTCCAAATTGTTGAATTTTACCCATTTTCAATGGTCAAGAACATCTGTGAAATTTAATATTTTGGCTTCCATCACTATTTACGTTTGTCTTTCTACAGAAAATTTTTTTAACAAAATAAAAAATTGGAGCTGGGGAAGTTTCTGAAATTTGGTTGATGACCCCATATAAAGTCCACCACTAGGGACGGCAAGGGGCTCCAAAGGGACCTTGCAGGACCTTGACCTGGGCTGTGTCTGAAATCGCCCCTTACTATTTGAGGGATTGCCATTTATAGTGGAAACCATAGTGGACATTATCGAGTGCACTTCAATCCCACAGTGCACTGCAAATACAAATGTACAAACAATTGTACAGTACAGTCAGCGGCTAGAGAATGGACTCTTCCAGTCACTTCTGCATTTTCTTCTAGCTCAGTTTTTAGTTTTTTAATAATCATTACTATTTGGAGCTTAGTAGATGAGCACTGAGTTTTATTATTAATCAGAAAGCACAAACAATGCAAAAGCGGAATCTCTTGTGGGGCACTTTGTGTCTGAATTCACTCAACTTCTTTAAGTAGACTATATTAGTGCACTAATAGTGAATGAAGTTATAGGGGGCGATTTCGGACACACTTGTTATGCCGCATATATTCTGAGCTAGAAACGTCTATTTAAAGAATATATTGAATAGAAACATTGCCTTTGAAAGCAGAGAGAGTAATTTTGGTTTTAGTTCAGCTTGACAAATATTTCTTTCAATCTTTGCAATGATTAGACCATTTGTTGGTGATTTCGTGTGATGGTGTTTGTAGGCCTTTTCTCTTAGAAGAAAGTCACAGGGCTGCAAAAACCCAATTTTTGGGGTAAATGTTATAAATACTAATGTTATAAAAACTAATAGGGCCTTTTCAAACATGTCATGACAAAGGTTAGAGCAACATTATTATACAATTAAGCAATATTAACCTAATTCTTAAGGTGTTTTTTGCCTCTTCGGAATCCAAGTTGTCTAGACTACTGCAAAAAAAGTTACAAATTTTGGTTCCAGTGCCCTTAAATGATGAGAAACATTTGAAAGGTGACTCTCTGACACATTACATGCCCAAATAATCCCGGGCAACTCAGTGTCCTTGAGTTTAATAGCCTGCCTGAGTGTGAGATATCAGGTGATTGGCATTACGGTTCAGCGAGGCCAGAGGCAATTTAAGTCTCAAGGCATGAGAAAATCCCTTCCAAGGCATCTATGTGGAATTGACTGCATTTGATCCTCACCTTCCTATCTTACAATGGTCTCATGTGTGCGGTGGGCATAGAAATATTCAGTGTTTACATGATAGCACTCTCTTGTTGAAGGAAAGAACAGCCACAGCCTGACTCAAGAGAATGTAGCTCTTTGTCAAAGAGGTCAAGCTGGTTATTGACCTCTTTCTCTGGTGTTCGAAATACTTGGCACAATAACGTGTAACAGGTACGGACACTGGCACTGAGCTCTGCCCAACCCTGGAATGAAGGGTGAAGAAGTATGTGGACTTCTGTACTTGGTCAATTAAACCAACAACGTTCCTATCAATCATTTGATTTAAGTTTAGGGTTAGAATTATGGTTGTTGCTTGATAGTTACTGAGAATTTATATAGTTACAGAAATGTGGTTCCAGGACCAATAAAAATGACCAACCAACTTGGCAAAAATCACAGCATAACATCAACAGCATTCTCCAAATAACCAAGCAGACCCAAGAATCCTAAGAAAAAGAAAAATATTCTTTGCTCAACCACTGAAGAACCCTTAGTGTATAGATCACAATCTTCTAATATAGCCTTGGGAAAGTGAACTGAAGCATGTTCTCAAGATTGAAAAATGAGTAGAATAAATTGGGTCTAATCTAAAGATCATTACAACAAAGCAGCATTGAAGCTGATAATGGAGCGTATAACTTCTGGATTTTACTAATAGTGGGAACTAATGACATAAATAACTTTAAATGCTTGCAATGTATGAAACATAGCTATGACCTGTTTTGAAAGAACATCACTTGGGAGTTTGTTCATAACATAATGTCAGCTGTACCACCCTTTAACAAAAATGTACCATGGTAACCTTAGTTTCTATCAAAACAGCAGTTACTTACTGTTAAGCACAAGAAAACTTATGAAAGCTTCCTTAAAGAGAACCCCATATTAGTTCACCATGGTGTGTTACACTAGTAAATGCAGTGACTATGGTATTTTGGTAACAACTATGGTTACCATGAACATTTTCGTAACGGATTACATGTCATTTGTTAGTAACATCCACACACATAAACAGCTGTGCTGCTGAGTTTATTTGTTGTTGATGCACAAACATTACCACAGGCGCGCGAGAATCCAAACTAGTGAGGCTGCAGTTATCACCTGACTGAAGTCTCATCAAAACAGGCATGCTTGAAATGAAAAAGCGGTTTATGTCATCCATAAAATAGCGCTACAAACATACTTACTGTCTTTCTTGTGAATGAACTCCACTCATAACACACATGAACACAGTCCAGAGAGTCCAGGAATTGTGGTGCACATGCAGCACTCTCATTTTGTCCCTCGTTTGTTTTGTATTGAGTCTCCCCTGCGTATGTTCCATAAAATATTATTACTATTTCGAGTGCAGACTGAAGTATCCACGAGGGCAAAGCACTAGCCTCCGGTGCAGCGCGTGCTACGGTGGTTTTATCCCAATTCCCAATGTTGTGTCCGTGCAACTGATTTTTGAACTCCTCTCCACGCGTAAAGACAATCCCTCTTGGCGTGCCTTATTTATCCGCCTTAGTTCCGATTGCTCATATTTCAGCATTAAAACTTATCTCCATCCACCCCACCCCTTGTGTAGCACGGTATTTAATGCACATCAGATCCATTGAGCTGAGCGCCACAGCCTAATGTAACCAGGGCAGTCTTCTTTTGCCCCTTTGAACTCTCCAGGCTTTTGTCTCATTCAGTGGTGTGTCAGAACAAGTCTAACAGAGCCCCTCTGAGCTAGTAGAGACAAGACTGCACTGTCCCTGCGACGAGGATTGGAAGCTTTACAGGTCCGATTGAATGAGACTGAAAAGGTCCGAGCGTTTTAGCCATTTCATGTTTTTAATGCATGTGATAAATATGATTATAAAAATATATTATTTAACTGAGGCGTTTTTGGCGTATTTGTTTACATACAAAAGTATGTAGTTAAAATGTAAAACTTCAACCTGACGTGAATTCATTTTGATATGGAAGCACGATAAAGGTGCGAAAATGTAAGACATCGGCACCCCCTAGTGGCGCTTTAGCACTAGACACTTAGAATTAGCTTTTGTGGTCTTACAAAATGATACCGTTTAAATAGGCCTAATGAATCGATTAAAAGCGGTATTGACGTCCCATACAATTTAAGTAACTGTGCTTATATTTTCTAAATCACAACACAATACAGTCAATAAGGCAGTTGCAACACAAGAATGAAAAAAGAAACGAGAAAAAAAAACGAAAGAAAGAAAAATAAAAAGGGGTGGATATAACTAGCAAAATAAACCATGCATCAAAGGAATTTTTTTTTTTCAGTTTTTGGCCCACTACGCAAGCATCACGGTGACGTCATGTGACGTAGAACCTAAACAGGAAATGGACGCTACAGCGTGACTACACGAAATGATACACATGTCGCGGGTGAGCAGATACATCAGCCTGGCAACGAAAACACATAAAGCACAGTTTCAGCATCATGGTAAGTTAGTTTTGAATATTCAGCCTGTATCATATAATCAGTTTCAGGAATAGGACATTTCCAGAAATATAGACAAAGTCGCGAAATTGCTAACGCTACTCTATACAGAAATAAATGTTCAGAATTTTAACATTCTGATAAAGCTACAAGTATTACATGTGGCCTACATAAATTAATAATAAAGTAAATTTTAACAAAAGAAAACTACACTATATATAAATGCATTCTAATTATATCACCAAGTATTACCATGTTCTGAACATTTACCATGGTAATACTATGGCATTATTTGAAGTACCGTTTAAATAATATTGTATATGAATATGTTAATCATATGATATATATAATAAAGGATTCATATTGTTCTTAAAGTCTTTTTGATGCTTGAGTTGTCTATCCTAACTTTCATTTAAATTAAAGGCGCCTACAGATTTCAAAAATTTGGTCAGAAGATTTTATGTTCTTCAAGCTGAGCGTGTGGAGGCGTACAAACTATTTGAGGAGTAAGTCTATCTATCTATCTATCTATCTATCTATCTATCTATCTATCTATCTATCTATCTATCTATCTATCTATCTATCTATCTATCTATCTGTCTGTCTCTCTGTCTGTCTCTCTGTCTATTTGTCTGTCTGTCTATATGTTTTTGGACCCTATCACACACCCGGCACAATGCAATGCCAGACGCAATGCAAGTGTTTTTTGCTAGTTTCAGCCTGACACAGTTATCATTTTCACGTCCTGCACCATATTGTTTAAATAGCAAATGCACTCGCGCCTATGGGCGTGCTGGTCTGAAAATGAGGTGTGTTCCGGTGCGCTGTTGGCGTGTTGCTATTTTGAGGAAACTGAAAACGATTGTGCCATTGACCAGCAAAAACCTACACTGTGTCTCAATGTGCATACTATCCATCCTAAATAATATGTGACATTAATAATATTAAATACTATTTCGGGCAGATAGAGTGGATACTATGCACACTGGGACGCAGGGCTGGTCTAAAGTCAGTGGCACTGTATTTTTTTTGTTATTTAAGGGGCGCGTTAGTAATATGCACCTATATGCGGGTGCACAATGCATATACATTCTGTTTATTACACACACAGGGACGCGCAGCAGCACACAAACATGCCAAATATTAAAAATAAAAGGAATACAATGTAAAAGATTATTATTGTGTGCATAAAAATAAAAATGCTTACATGTCATAATGGATAGTCATTGCATGTATCAGAATTACCTATTTGCAGTAATGACGAATGAAATTGGCTAATTATTTGACCAATGTTGGCAATACACACATGTATTTTAACTGACTCGTCAGGTTGAGGGTGTCTGTATTCCACCATGTAAATAGCAATGCGCCATGGTGCAAGCGCACCTAGCTTTTAAAGGGAATGGGAGATGACACTCTGATTGGTTTACTGCACCTTATGCACAAAACACACCCATGACTCATTAAGAGACTAGGTACAACTCTTTTGGATGCGCCATGCACGCAGACCATTTTTTTCTGTTGTTAAACTAGCTAAAGTGGATTCGGACATGCGCTAAGTGCACCTGCGCCATACGCTTCAGACCATGCCCTTAGATCTTTAAAATAGGGCCCTAGATGTCTGTCTGTATGTCTATCTATCTATCTATCTATCTATCTATCTATCTATCTATCTATCTATCTATCTATCTATCTATCATCTATGTAGGTTATTTTGAGGAAATAACACTTGTTGTTCTCAGGGGTCATGAGGCATACTTAAGGACGGGGCCCCACTATGACTTCGAGCACTACAAACAGCTGGTACATGAGATAACGAAAGCATTCTGTGGCATTTCCAAAGAAGTTCTGAAGATTAAAGAGCAACTGCACCAAGACTTCAACCGGCCCGACCTTTCAGAGCACATTGACAAACTGCAGATTAAAGAGAAAGAAAAGCTAGAGCTGGTGGGCACTTTGCACAAGACTATTGTTTTTATAAATGTTTGGCTAATACTACATAATGTGCACTGCTTGGCATACAGTTATCATCTCAAAATTAAATCATTCTAATTTGCTTTTAACCTGTTCCACTGTTCCACCCGCGGTACATATACCTTTCAAAAGAGACCAAAACCATGCATATAACTCCAAATCTTTCAAGAACAGCATGCAATTTACTTTGAGTTTGCCTTTCTTTAGGTGTTTTAGCCAAATTTAACAGGAATGCTAAGGGGTTACCTCCGGATTTGTGTAACTTTTTGCGGTCTGATAAAATAGTGAGTGAACAAAGACATTAAACAATATAGCTGGAAATTGTTTCATCTAATTGGAAATTCAGACAGCTTTTCAGTCAGTGAATTGATATTTTATGCATAAGGAGCCATTCTATATGTTAAGATGTGCACTGCCAAGCATATTTATTTGGGAGAGTGATTGGTTAAACATTTTAGTCCTGCATAACTTCTGTATCAGCCAATTAGCAAACTGAAATGATTTTGCTCCTCTTATCTTTATGCATAACATTAAAATAGTATTGAACCAAATGTATCTGTCCTGTAATTGGTTACTGTATTCTTAATGTTTATCTGTATTAATGTATTAATGTCTTTTCAGACAGCTAAGTTACAGTTGGCCAAGCAGAATGCCCAGGATCACCCAGAAGATGAGGATTTCCAGGAGAAAGTCCGTGAGATCAAACAGGAGTAAGTGCATCATTTTCTACACCCCTGCTAATGTCAAATGAAAAAAACAAAACAAACTGGCAACCAGTGTTTGGTGTAATGCATTACTAAGTTATTAATTACTGTAATTTAATTACTTTTACATTGAATAAGTGGAGAACAGTTACTTTTGATTTAATTACATTAAATACTTGAACAATTCTATATAAAACAATAGTGGATTTAACATTTTAATGTAACCTTCTCCCTTTAAATATTTTGGTCAGTTCAAGAATAATTTATGCAATTTTATATTATTTATTTGAAAGAATTAAGAGAGCAGTTTCATGTCTGTCTTTGATATGGGATTTAAGGAATTATTAATAAGTAATGCAATACTTTTTAGACAGAGTAATTAGTAATCTAAAACTGTTAAAGATGTAATTAGTAGCTAGTAATTAATTACTTTTTAGAGTAACTTTACCAACACTGCTGGCAACACAACTATATTAAAGAAATCCTTGAGTAGAAGGAAGTCAACAGGCTACAATGTGAACATATAAACATATGTAGACTGACATAGACATACATATACATTCACACGTGCATTCATATACGCATAAAAACATACAAAAATATACTGATTTCCATAGCCATACTTTTATGCTGCTCTAAAGTATGTTGCATGTTTACATATATGCATATATACATTCCTATTACACACATAATAGACATAAAAATCTCCCTTCTCTCTGTTTTGATATACAGTGGTGCTCAGAATTATTGGCACTCTTGGTAAATATGATCAAAGATGACTGTAAAAATAAATCTGCATTGTTTATCCTTTTGATCTTTAATTCATAAAATTTAACCTTTCATTGAAGGAAAAGAATTGAATTTTTTTTTTGAAAATTTTTATGAAGTTTTTCCTCCAAAACACGTTGGCCACAGTTATTGGCACCCTTTTATTCAATACTTTTTGCAACCTCCTTTTGCCAAGATAACAGCTCTGAGTCTTCACCTATAATGCCTGATGAGTTTGGAGAACACCTGACAAAAGATCAGAGATCATTCCTTCATGCAGAATCTCTCCAGATCCTTCAGATTCCAGCTCCATGTTGGTACTTCTTCTCTTCAGTTCACTCCACTCATTTTCTTTAGGCTTCAGGTCAGGGGACTGGGATGGCCATGTCAGAAGCTTCATTTTGTGCTCAGTGACACATTTTTGTGCTGGTTTTGATGTTTGTTTTGGATCATTGTCCTGATGGAAGATCCAACCATGGCCCATTATTGGATATCTAGCAGAAGCGGTCAGGTTTTGATTTTTTTGTCTCTTGGTATTTGATAGCATCCATGATGACATGTATCTGAACAAGATGTCCAGGACCTCCAGCAGAAAAATAGGCCCACAACAATAAAGATCCAGCAGTATATTTTTAACCTTGGGCATGGGGAACTTTTTATCCATGTGTGCACCAAGCCCATCTGGTGGGTTTGCTGCCAAAAAGCTTTTTTTTTTTTTTTTTTTAGTTTCATCTGACCACAGAAGCTCATCCCGTTTGAAGTTACAATCATGTCTGACAACTGAATATGCTGGAGATTGTTTCTGGATGAGAGCAGAGGATTTTTCTTGAAACCCTCCCAAACAACTTGTATGGATGTAGGTGCTGTTTGATAATTCTTTTTAGGCTTTCTGAGACTCAAGACTCAACTAATCTCTGCAATTCTCCAGCTCTGATCCTTGGAGTCTTTGGCCACTCAAACTTTCCTTCTCACTGCGCATTAGGATGATTTAGACACACGTCCTCTTCCAGGCAGATTTGTAACATCTTTAGTTGATTGGAACTTCTTAATTATTTCCCTGATGGTGGAAATGGGGATTTTCAATGTTTTAGGTATTTTCTTAGAGCCACTTTTTATTTTGTTAAACTCAACAATCTTTTGCTGCACATCAGAACTATATTCTTTGGTTTTACTCATTGTGATGATTAAGGGAATTTGGCCTTTGTGTTTCCTCATGTTTATACTCCTGATAGATTTTTGCTAATTTTATGAATTAAAGATCAAAAGGATAAACAATGCAGATTTATTTTTACAGTCATCTTTGATCATATATACCAAAGGTGCCAATAATTCTGACCACCACTGTATGCGTTGTCCATTTCCCCCAGTGTTTTTCCAAAAGTCTCTTCTTGTAGTCTCAACTTAAATGTCAGTCTTTCTTTTTTTATACATTTTTGTAACAAATTGTTCCCACTGAATTCTTGTTGGGGAAGATGCTGGAGCAATTGACAAGTAATTTATTTATATTTATTTTTGCTGCTGCTAGTAGAATCCTCAGTAAATATTCAGATTATTATCTGAGTTTTGTGTATTACCAAGATATAAAATATAACCTATTTCCCCAGTCTCAATCTCCAAGATTTCCTTTATACTTGAATGTATTTCTGACCTAAATGGTTTCAAAACTGGGAAAACCCAGAAAATATGTACATAATCAGCTAATAGTGTCCCACATTGCCTCTAGCAGGAGCCTAGATTTGTTATTCCTTTTTCTTTGGCTTTCACTTTAGGTGTGATAAAGAAACAAATAGTATTTTTCCAACAAAATTCCCTTAACGCCCTGGAATGACTAGTTACACACTGTGAATGCCATAAATTTAGCCATTCTTCATCGGGAATACAAATCTGCATTTCCTTTTCCCACATTTCTTTAATATATCTAGTAGAGTGACCTTTAATATCTTGGATCCACGTGTACATATACCAGATATTAATCGTTTTACACTATCATTTGTATTGTAAGTAGTAATGAATATGTTTATCAAAGGGGATTCATAATTTTTTGCTCTTCTGATTGTTGTATCATAGTAATGTCTTGCTTGCAAAAATCTACAAAAATCCTTTTTCTCCAGATCGAATCTGGTCATTATTAAGTGTTGAAAATCCTGTATTTCCCCCTTTGATATAATAGAGCAGTATGCAGTTATTCTCTTATGAGCCCAGCTTTGAAAATGTTTGTGCAATCATAACCAATCCAACTTAATATTCTCGTCTGATGTTCTAGTTTAAATTTCCTTTATCAATTTGTAATACTGCTCTAGACCGCTGAGTTATGTTTCTGCATATCCCTTGACTGAATAGGAATTAGGGTTTTCAAGATTGTTTCAACTTAGCAGTGTAGCTTGAATCACACCAATTTAAGATGCATTTTTAAAATTAATTTCAATTTTTGTATTTCAATGAATTATTTTTGTATGTATATAATAATTAGTGCTGTCAAATTGAATAATCGTAATTAATCGCAGCTAACATAAGTTTGTGTGTGCAATTAATCGTGATTAATCATTTTGGCAGCACTAAATATAAGTATTATAAGTTTAATTCTAATGAATAAAAATTGATTAATGAATTTTAATACAATTAATGAAATAAATAAAATGTCACCACTGTATCAGTACTATAATGTTTCATCTTTTTTTTTTTTTTTTGATGTACTGTTGTATATGTAAATACTCTTTCTGTTTCTCTCTATCTCTATCAGTATAATAAAGAATACGGCCGCTTTAAGTGAGATTCTGCAAGACTTCAAGTATGACTCGGAGGAGCCGGAGTGAGATGTAGTCAGTCTCAGGAGACAGAGATGGATTCAGATCCTTCTATGAACTTTCCCTTCTAACAAAGAGACATCTGAGGTATCGATCGCTGTCTCAGGCGCATTAGAGATACACTGCATTGCTGCTGCTGCTGTTGCAGGCTTTGCGAATCATATTTTTATTAAATAGAGTTTGGCATCTTTTATTTTATTATTTTGTTTACGTTCAAAATAGCTTGACATTTTGTTTGTTAAACGAACACAATGTTCATTCAGAGCATAAAACTGTTAATTCTGAATTTAAATATTGTTCATGATCATACGCATAAAATATTTTGTTACAAAATATATGAACATTCCTTAAATATTTTTGACATTTATACAGATAAAACTATTTATACACAATGATACAGTATTTACATTAAGTTTTTGAACAGAGAGGACAAACAAGTTGCAAACTGCATTTCAAATTCCACTTAAATGATCTAAACTTGTAGTGTGTTTACCAATTAAAGGGACAGTACACTGAAATAAAATGAAAAGTCTGTCATTATTCACTCACACTCATGTGTCATTCCTGTCAAACCTAGATGCCTTTATTTCTTATGTGAAGGTGTTCAAGTTTGAAAAAGGGCAAAAGCATCATAAAGTGGTCATGTGATGATATTCCAAGTCTTCTGAAGACATATGATAGTTTTGTGTGAGATAAAGCTATTTATACATAATTTGATCTGTTCGTTAATGACGAACAGATCAAATTGTCTCAATTCTCACAAAACTATCATATGACTGCAGAAGCCTTGGAATATAAAGCGCAAATCGGATTTATGATACATTTATAGGGCTTTTTTAATTTTGGAGCTTGGCAGCATCAGTCCTCATTCAGTTTTTTGGTAACACTTTACACTAAAGTTTCATTTGTCAACATTAGGGGCTTTCTCACTTGAGGAACATTTTCATAGTTCCTATAACTATTGGCAGAAGTACCCGTTTTTTGGTGTGTTCGCACCGCAGGAACTGGGAACAAGTTTAGTTCTAGGAACGCCTTTTGGTGAAAAAGGCAAAAAGCTGTGTAAACGCACAGTTTACATACACTTACTCCACAAACATAGATAGACAGACTGACACTTTTCAACCGATCACGGCGTCTTCCATCCTCCAGTTGTTGACATTGTTGAATGCCACGCTTAAATGATGGCACTGTTGGCCGGCTTACGTCACTTCAGTGTTCCTGTTGAGGGTGTGAATGCAACCAGGAAAATGGCCCTAGGGGAACATTTATTTCTTGGGGGATCGTCCTGGTGCTAGTTCCTATTATCCAGTGCGAAAGCCCCTATTAGCTAACTACATAAGTTATGATGAACTAACAACGAACAATACTTTGACAGCATTTATTAGTCCTAGTTCAGTTTAATCAAAACATGCACTAGTTAAGATCAAATTTTGTATCTGTTAACATTAGTTAATGCACAGTAAACTAACACAAACATGAATTTATTAACTCACAATAACAAAGGTTAAAGGGTTAGTTCACCCAAAAATGACGATTCTGTCATCATTTACCCTCATGTCGTACCAAACCCGTAAGACTTTTGTTCATTTTCAGAACACAAATTAAGATATTTTTTGATGAAATCTTGAGTGATTTCTGTCCCTCCATAGATGGCTACGCAACTGAAACTTTGACACTACAAAAAAATCGAGAAAGAGATCGGAAAAATAATCCATATGAATTGAGCAGTTTAGACCAAATTTTCTGAAGAGACTCGATCGCTTTTTATGATGAACCGATTTAATTTAGGCTTTTATTCACATATAAACATTCATCAACTCACACATCAGTTGTAAATGGAAGCTCAAGCTCAACCTGCGAGAACCAATGAGGTTCATTCTCGTGTGTTACGCAGCACGTTTGAGCTTCTGGAAGAGGTTTGTTCTCGCGTGTGATTCAGGTTCGGTTGAGATTCTGTTTATGTTTGCTGATCAGTGTTTATATGTGAGTAAATACCTAAATTACGTCATAAAAAGCAATTAAGTCTCTTCAGAAAATTTGGACTAAACTGCTCAATTCATATGGAGTCGTTTTCCAATCTCTAAGTTGCAATTGCGTAGGCTGACTATGGAGGGATAGAAAGCTCTCACATTTCATCAGAAAGATCTTCATTTGTGTTCTGAGGGTGAACGAAGGTCTTATGGGTTTGGAACAACATGAGGTCATTCATGACAGAATTTTTGGGGGAATTAACCGTTTAATAAATGCTGTAAGAATATATTTCTCGTTAGTTCATGTTAAAGCATTAACTAATGTTAATAAATGAGAGCTTATTGTAAAGTGCGACCACTTTTTTAGTAGATTATTCCTTTAAGAGATAAGTATTTAAATTCTTTTTTTGTTGCTTACAAACTCTCAGTCTTAGCAAATAAGGTAAACTTAGTTTGTATATAAAATTGTCAATTCTGTAAGTTTTTTTTTTTTTTTTTTTCATTTTCAAACTACCTGTGTGTCTTTGAGTGTCAGCTAGTTGTAAAGGTCCCTTATTCAGAGAATAAGAAAGTCTCATCATCAACATTTTATGCTCTCTTTCGTCATTTTGAGTCTTTCTTTGTTTTAATGGCCTTATAAATAACATGTCTGAGACAAAAGCACTTCCTTTGACGTACTTGACGGGGACAATAGCAGTAGATCATGTCGCCAAACTACGGTCTCCTTGTGAATTCCTTCAGAGAGTCTTGGCTCATCCAGATGAAACATCCCAAGCACTGGAGAGTGATAAAAACCTTGTCGTCGCAGGCCCCTGCAAACTCTCCCAAGCCTTCTTTAGAGTTTTACTATGATTTACCGCTTTGTAGTACCTGAAAGGCAAGACAATGGCATTTACAAGTGAATGTGATGAGTTGATATATGGGGACAGAGAAGCGTAATTGGTACCAGCCATTCTTGTGGCAGTTACATCGTGTTCTTCAAAGGACAGTGTGACTAATGAAGCGACCCAAGTTTCCCAACAGTCGTCAGTGCCAAAGCAACAGTAACCACTGAATCGGTTCAGAGAGCGTGCAGCGGATGTCGGATAGCATTCGAGTACGCCACACAAGATTTCTCGGGCTCGGTTGGATCGCAGCTGAAGCTTTGCTGCGCAGTCTAACCTAAAAGGAATTTATTAGCATTCCGGCTGATTACTTTGACTGGCCGTTCCCGTCTGTTGTGGTAACCGTCTGAAGATTATATGATGTTTTTCCATTAGTAAACGCAATCAAATGCGAGTCTATTGATCAAAAGAATAAACGGATATTTTGGTTCCCTTTTTTTGTGGGTCACATAAAACCACACAATGTTTTTTCGCACAGGCTGTATTTCATGTGTGCCAAGAGTGATGATTTGCCATCTTGATGTGTGTTGCAAAAGGAGGTACACTTTGTCCTTACTGACCTGGTCGTGTGTTTTCTGGGCTTTCTGCAGCCAGACGCGCCATTGGTCGTAGAGTTTGATGCTGACGTCCGTACAGCCGTAAGAGTGTTTGCGCATCCAGCCGAAAAACTGCTTGAGCTCCTTTCGTAGCGTTGAGTTGTGCTCACTGGGCTTCGAATCGCACGAGCCACTATGTGACCTTTCTGCTTGGGAAATAGAAATGAAAATGCCATAAAGAGATATTAAAATATTTCTCATGAGTTTTTGGTGAGCAATTTCAAAAACAAGTCTGTAAATGTTTTTTGGAAAATTCAGACTTAAAATACTAATATATTACATATACTTGGACTGGGCGACATAAAAATGACTTTTTCAACATTTTGATTATTCAATTTGGGATGTATGATATATCTGTTATCAAAATGAATATAATATATATTTTTTCATACTGTTCATTATAATGTTGTTATTCCTAAATACACTTGTAGAAAATTTAAAATAACTGATTTTAGTTTTTAGTGTTTTATTTTGAATTCATTTAGACAAAAGTGTATAGAATTTTAATATAGGTCATTTATCAGCCATAAAAAGAGAGTAATTATCAACTTATCAGTAACAGCATGAATTTTTATATTGGTGAATCCCTAATCTCGATATTTATAAATCAATTATTTAAAAACAAAATATATTACAAAACTATAAAAATGCATAGTGAAAACATCAATGTTTACCTACATACATTTTTATTTCAACATATTATATGTAATACATTAAAAATGACAACATTTTTGACTGATTATTTTGTAAGTTTGTAAGTTTTAAATTTATATACTATTATAGTATTTATTAGTATTTTGAATGAGCTATTTTCATTTTACTTTTAGAATTTCTAATTATTGTTTTTCATCTAATTTTTTATTTCAGCTTTATTTAAATTTATTAAAATTATTTAATTAATATTAATACATTTAATTAATATCAGTTACAACACTGGTTTGGAATTGATTCATGATTAACGATTCATGAATCAGACAGTTTGAACTCATTCATGAAAATGAATCAGACTTACCAACTCTATAAAAAAAAAAAAGAACTCTTTTGACTTAATGCTTTCATACTTGTGAGAAAAGGAAAGATTGGGAAAATAATCTAATGACACGTTCTGTTTATAGGAAACTTAAAGGTGATATCCACCACATTGCTTCATTTTAAATCGCCAGCAGATTCATCCCAAACATATTGCATTAAGGTCTACATATTTAATATGTGAATCAATTGTAAAACATTTGTTAAATTCAACCTTAGTTGACAACAGTTGCTTAAATGCTGTTGATTGTACAGTGTTGCCCTGAGCGATGTGCACATACCCATGAATAATAGGCTATTTACCATCTCTCTGCTAATGAGCTCCAATGCATTAAACTTAGAATGCAGGAGGAGGAGCTCAGACTTGCCATAACTCATATTGCTTGGCATAAAACAGAGCTTTATAACATCCTCTCTTTAATGCAAGACATGTAACATCATTTCTTATGAACAGAGTCTGTGTTTACCCCTTTAATCTGAACATGCTATAATTTATCAATCTAAGACAGGCTCAAAGAATTCATCAATTGTCCCCTAAAGCGCTTTGACATTTTACTGAAGTCTTTTTAATCTGCTTATGAGAGATCCCTATCAAGTAGCTTGATGTTTTTTTTTTTTTCAGTGTTTACATATGGTTTGAATCTAATTAGCTTATGATGTAGAAGCCTAATGTGAAGTAATGGGACGTTGCATTACTGCTATGAATTTTGCTGTAACTCACCAATACCAGGTGTTGACGCGGCAGTCGAGTGGCTCCAGTCGCTCCAGATACCTGCCTTCTTCGAGCCGTAGATGCCCACTGGGTTGCAGCGTACTTGGACAAAATATACAGTACCTGCTCTGAGACCTGCTAACCGACATGACGTTTGGTTCCCAGCATCATCTATCACCTGAGGGGAAATAGTAAATAAAAACAACATTTTGAGTATGTGCATTAAACATTATGTTGGGGAAGATTTGGGTTCAACCCAAAAATGCAAAATGTCATAGTTTTTTCACCTTCACGTCATTCCAAACCTGTATAACTTTTTAGAGCAAAGCTATCATAATAGTGGTCCATACGACTTGCTTCTGAAGCCGTATGGTAGGATTCTATGAAGAGCAAATAGAAATTACAGTCCTTATTTAATGATAAATTTCCCCTCAGTGAGCTGTTAACTGCTGGATCAGTGAGTCAGTGAGCTGAACCTGAGAACCGGAATCAGATTAGGTGAACGAATCATTCATCATCATCATTCAATCAAATGAAGCTATCTTATGACTTCAGAAGACTATATAGTGCATATGGACTACCTTTATGAGTCAGTACATCATTTTGGGGTTTGAAAAAGAGTGGCCAGGAGATTCCTCAAATTCTCATATTTTGTTCCACAGAACAAAGAAACCTCTGTGGAATCACATGAGATTGATTTAGGTTAAGTTTACATGATAACATTGTACTAAAAACAGAAGTTTTTCCTTTTCCTTTTTTCGTGTACAGGCAACAACATTGACAAAACTATGTTGTTCACATGGATCCGCGAAAAGCGGCAAAAAAGCGATATAATGCTGCCAGGCCAGTAGTTGGCGATGTCACTTTGTAAAGGAACTTTATGTGCCTATAAATCAGGGGTGTTCTATCTTGCTCCTGGAGGGTCCCTTTCCTGCAGAGTTTAATTCCAACAAACCTACTTGGAAGTTTCTAGTGATCCTAAAGGTGCGATCGCGCCATGTCATAATTACCGTAATGATTCTGAACTGTAATAAGCCTTCACTTGCTTGTAGAACTTGTTATTACAACATGTAAACTCGTAATTTTCTGAGAGCTTCGACTTGTACCATGTGACCGCTGTACCACTGCAGATTTAAGGAGTGTTTGACTTGAAGCAGCAATGTGCAGACCGATCGGTGTATGACATCAAAGAACAGCAAGAGCGATTCGAAAGCGTACAGAGCTGTATTTATGTAATTATGACATGCCGTGAATGCATCATAAAGACCTTGATTACCTGGTGTTCAGGTGTGTTTAATTAGGACTGGAGTCAAAGGCTGCATTGGAAATGGCATACTCTCGAGTAGGTACTTATTTTTAAGAAGTGCTTACTTTGAAAGCGCTAAAAAGGTATGTTCTATATAGTATGAATGTGTGTAGTATGAATGTAATCCAGACATACTACATTGACAATGTTGTCAATGACCTGCCAGCATCAGTTTCTTCACTGCCATTCACAAATCCTCTCCCATGGCCTCTTGGGAAAGTAAAGTGTCCATTGTGTGCACCCTTCAGAATCTCGTCAGAAGAAGCAGGTCATCCGGGCATTTTTTACCTACTCTTTTATGAGTACTGTGAATTCAGCCATACTTCTTTGATCACATACTTTTTTGGCCAACTATATAGTAGGTAAGAACATGATTTTGGATGCAGCCATACTCTGCTGGAAGGTGGCCCTCCAGAAACAGGATTGGACAACTTTAAATTTAGTTTTCTGTTGGACTAAACCAGGTCTGTCCAATCCTGCTCCACACTCTTAAAAATAAAGTTCTTTATTGGCATCAATGATTCTATGAAGAACCTTAAACATCTATTGAAACTTCTAGTAATCCTGAAGACTTTGATTAGCTTGTTCAGGTCGGTTTGAATAGGACAGGAGAAAAACTCTCCAGGAAAGAGGACATTGAGTGTTAGAGTTGAGAACTCTCTAAAATTTTTGAAAGCATTATTTTCAAGAGTGAAGAGTTCAGCTTCACCCCCACTAAAACACACCTGAACCAGCTAATCAAGGTCTTGAGGATTACCAGAAAGTTCCAGGCAGGTGTGTTGGGGCATGTTGGAGCTACACTCCAACTAAAAAACGTTGTCTCTCCAGGAGCAGGATTGGACACCGTTGGACAAAACCATTCCAGTCATACCTTCCATTCGTCGCTCTCCTCCACACGGTATCGTATCTGATACTTGGCCTGAAACAAGTAGTCTTTCAGGGCAGGAGGACTGCCCCAACTGACACTTAACTGATCTTCTAGATCTCCAACACGGCTCACAAGGACATCAGGAGGCGGATCTGTAGTTACTGAACAGAAATGTTTCACATTACCTAACACTGTGTGAAAATCTTTTTCAGAACTGTTGATTAAACCCAATAAAAGATGGTAACCATTAAACTATTTATTAAACTCTTACAAGCAGCTAGTTTTCAGCTCTTTGAAGATCCCTTCAAAGAGTTGAAAACTAGCTGCTTGTAATTGAATCTCCCAATAAACCTTGATCGCTGCTCATTAGCTAGATGATATTTTGCCGCTGCAAATGCAATCTCCCATTTCCATTGATGTTTGTGATTGGACGTGCTCCACTGATAGGTTTTTTAATCAAGCTCGCCTTTAGGGCAAAGCCAATCATGGAGAATTCCAGAGCTTATTGTTTCAGAAGATGAGGAAATGAGGGCTTGAAGATGGTGTAGTAATGTAATATCTTTGCTTTTCTCTGCAAAAAGTGCTGACTGATGGATGTAATTTAATTGTGATTAATTCGATTAATTCATTGGTATGTCAAATAAGTAATTCGTCAAATAAGATGTGTCAAATAATAAAGTTTAACCAATTGCCAACAGGCTTTCAGCTGCCCGCTGACCTTCAGACTTCTATTTTCACAAGTTGCCTTTTGGAAATGTTTCAGCTGTTGGAAAGTGCTTTTACAGTCTGTAAAAATCCCTTCTCACAGACGAGTGTGTGCGCACCATATGCGAGACATTCAGATGGTTTTGTGCATCTATGCAAGTTGGAAATCGTGTTCCCAAGTCACCTTGATCCCAATATCCATTTTTCCATCAAACAAGCATATTTTAGTCCTACTTACCTACATCTAAAATGTCTAAGGTGACCACATCAGAAGTGGCAGAGCCAAGCTGATTGGACGCATCCACCCAGACTTCATATGGTGTAAAAATGGCAAGGTCGCGTGGAACGTAGCACATATACGGCTGTCCCGTGTAGTCCTCGCAGTCTTTCTCTTTACCGTACCATCTAGATGGTCATTAAAATGGAAAAGTTGCATACTAAAGGCAAAAAATGTGTCAGTATAAAGTTTTTTTGTGTCAAAATCTCACTTGAGTTTGTACTTGAGGATGTATTTGGTATTGATGAACGTTTCTCCTTGACTCCCTGGACTCCATCTGCAGCTGAGGTCTTTGGTGTTTCGTGACCAGCATGTCAGGTTGACGGGTTTCTCAGGGGGTGCTGTACATTAAATTAAAACGAAAAGAAGAGGACCGCATGAATATTCAAAAACACATGGCAAAAAACACCAAAACTTGTTCACACACTCACACCCAACATAAATACACGATCCGGCCAACACTTCTCCGTTGCTTCGGTGGCAAACCAGGTTGTCTCCTGACTGCTGCAAGGAGCCATTGAGTTGATGAAGAGTGACACTTGATTCGGTTGGGCTCAGGACTCTGTAAGTGTTTCTCGCCAAACGTCTGCCGTTCAGCGTCCAGTACAAGGATCTAGCTGTTATTTCCAGCTCGGCGCTAACAGTGCACACTGCAGTCAAGCTCGAGCCGATGCGAAGCACTGGATCCTGGGGGGATATGACAGCCAAGTCTAGGGGTCAGAAGAAGAGGACACTTCATGATTCCAGCAATTTTACAACTGGATTTATGACCGGCAGTTGGAAAGGTTGCACAAGGTCATTTTTCAGCATCTTAAGTGGTTTTCCATCTTGTAAATATTCGTCTTGTGTGTCCACAGAGCTCATATTTATTCATGTTTGAGATAAATGTTCAGAGCGAACAATGGCTGGGTTTGAAAAGCTACTTCTGGCCTTCAGGGAGAACAAGTGTTGATGTGGAACATTTCTGCTCCTGGTGGGAGGCGGACAAGCTCTTTAACGTGCCATTGGACTCTAAGGAACATTGAAGAGTTAGGAAACAAGACTGAATTATTATTAATCTAAAATTATGGTACTTATTGGACACTATTGGACACTTTTTCTCCTTGCGCGTGGTTTGGGAAAACAAAGCAATAAAACTGGTGAATTAACACTGAACGTAGCAATGATTATTCTTGTTGCAGAGCAAAGTTGCTATATTATGGACTATATCTTCTAGTGGAAGGATGTGTTTTATTTCATTTGCTTTAAAAAAAAAACTGTCTATAATTGTGTCATGAGGCAGTTGTTTTATAAAAGTAGCATAGCACTCGAGGACTAGCTGTTATGTGACTAACACCATCTAATATTTTTACCTTATTTTCTTCTATTTATCAGTGAATGAGTTATATGAGACAGATATTTCTTTTATTATCTTAATATAGCACAAATTTACCGTGGTAACTACAGTTTCTTCCAAATGCAAGTTAGTATTAGTGCTGTAAACGATTATAGGATCGCCTTCAAACAGTATGAAAAGCTTGCAGAACATTTCTGTCATTAAGTTTAATTTATTTTTGATTAAAGTCTCTAATGACAAATTGCCACTGCTAAAAGTAATAATTCTTCCTTAACTATAGTATTTTAGCGTAAACTAAGGAGAATATGACCTCTAAATGGACATCCCCATGAGCTGAGATGAAAATGAAAACGTCATAAACATCTCCAAAAAATAACCTTTAAATGGAGATTAAGTTTGAAGACTTCTCAAATGGCTTTACTTCAAAATAAACTTTAAATACATCTGAAATTGTACTTACGTGCTGTGAGCGCATATGGAAGAAGCACAACAAAAAGCAACATAATGACTGAAATTGTCATTTGTCTGTCGCGCGCGCTCTCAACTCGATTCTTGTCATGCTGATGCGAGCGCGCGTACGCATAATCCATTCTCCTTCACATAAACTGCAGAAAAATAAAAGCTTTAATCACCAGAAAGCTTCGTAAAAATCATTGCTGCGTCTGAAAAGCACCATTATGCGGAGAGGACGCTCAGATTCACATTCACTCTCAATTTTAGAGAAGAATCAATATAGTGCACGCCTCAAAAGCTGAAAAAGTTGATTCTTCTGAAGCTCCTCCCATGTCTTACCACACAGCCACAAGTCATTATTAGTAGAGCATCTGCAGCCAGTGTTTTCTTTACTCTTTTGTGTGCTAAGTTGGCTTCAGCAGAAAATAATGAAATAAACCCTTTCCAAAAGTGTCGCTATTCCTCACATATTCATTATTTTGTACAAACAGAAGGCCTCAATACGCACGATCAATTTTTTGTCTGAAGTGCATAGTTTATTATGGTCTGTTTTGTGAAGTGCAATTCCAGGATATATATTAATAGGCTATAATTTAGAGATTATACATTCATTTATTTATCATAACGATAAATATATGCTTAAGACTTCAGAGCTTTATTTTCTTAGCATGTGTGAGCATATGTACTTTAATTATTCTTTGGATAGATTAATTAAACAACATAAAAAACATAAAAACATAACAAAAAAAATAAATAAGGCAATTATGAGTAAAATGGAACAGTAGTCTAAGGATAAATGTATACTTATTTTTACTTTTGAATTGAAACTTAAAATGTATATAATTTGAATAAATCAGCTTATTATGATTATGGAAAAATATGGGTATTTAAGTACTTAAATTTGTATTTTATGTTATTTATCTTTATATATATATTTAGATAAATAACATATATATATTTATCTTTATATATATATATATATATATATATATATATATATATATATATATATATATATATATATATATATATATATATATATATATATAATTTTAAGCAGTTAAATCCACATATTATTCCTTTTTTATTCCAGTTTCGTTGACAGATTACGCTTTACGTCTGTCTTTACAATCATCTTTATTAGAAATTAATTATTTCATGTGGTAGAAATGAAACATATTTGTTGGGTTGCTTTGTTTACAATTTTTAAAAAAAACTACAAATATTTTGCCATTCTATAGTTTCTATCCACTCCCGATCTGCTGCAATGCAAAGCATTGGACGGAGACGCGCAGCGCGTGCGTGATGATGTGAGGAGTGACGACACGGCGCATCAAAGGCACGAGTTCGCCGAGGCTGATAGAGCCCGAACCGAAGCAGCAACGGCAGTGACAGGTCGAGACGCACAGAAGCCCCGCAGACGCGCCAGTGCACCGAATCCTGCGAATAAAAGATGCTCCAGTTCGGCGGCAGGGTGCGCGGCGTTCCCGCGCTCGTCTCTATGATTCTGGTGGCGTTGGCCGCGGCATCATCTGATCTGTTTGACAACCAACTGGGCGATATCAATTACTGCAAAAAGCAATGCCAGATGTCCATCAAAAACAAAAGCCCCGCCAAAGTAAGTGCCACGTACCAGATGCTTCTGCAGTATATTGTAACGTCCTGTGGAAAAAAATGTATTTAATAGGATTTACTAGTGGTTCATCAGAGCCGCAGCTATTTGCAGATGTGAATAAATAAAGTCGTTTTGAAAATTGCTATAGGCAACGCGCGGGATTAAATCAAATGCTCATTTTGAAACAAAACTGTTCTGCGCAAAGACACTGCGCAAAGATGGGAGCGTTATTTGGCAGCACCTCGAGCCAATTCTTAATCGATTCATGGATTTCTGTGTCCTAGTTCTTGGCACCGCATGGAAACGTTACTTTGTATCCACCAAGAACAGGCCGAGAATGATGCTTTATGACGCATGAATTTTAACGCTCAGTATGTAGACACAGACGCCGTCTGTCATTCGGATGCGTTTAAACTGCAACCAACATTCTAAATGCTAAATGCGCAAAAACGGAACGCGGCAATAGAATTCTCATTGAAGCACGCGAGCACATCTCCATTGTTTGATGATGGCCCGTAAACCCTTGTAAAGACGTGGGTTGATATTTGCTCGATATTCGAGGGCGACGTCATTCAATTACGATCGTTTAGATTTAAATGTATTCAGAAGCTGACATGGAATCCTTATTTTCCCTGTAGCCTGCATCACTTTGCACTAGTGGTACTTCATTTGTAGGGATGAGAATTGATTTGAACGATTCTCAGTCTTAACAACTCAAGTTGCTTTTACTGCCCTAAAAAGCAATGAGATCAATTCAGACATCAACAGAAAAGATATAACAAATAAGATATCTGTTTATTATAAATAGACTTTGAATGACTTCTCATTCATTCATTCATTTTCATAAAATACCACTGTTGACACCATACTTTCAAGTAGGACATGACAAAAGTAATAAACTTACAATTCAATTCCATTTTGACTGATTTATGTCTTTTTGATTCACTAAAAAGAAATGGCTCTTGAAGATAATTATTTCAAAATTCAGTTTACACGACAATCATGTACTAAAACCTGAAAAGTTTTTCATTTGCGCTTTTCGCGTACAGACGACAATGTAGTCAAAACGATCCACACACGGATCCGTGAAAATGACTAAAAACGCTGAATTATTCATGCCAGGCCAGTAGTTGGCGATGTCACTTTGTAAAGAAATGCTTTATGCCCCCAAAATGCTTTTGTCGTGTAAATGAACAGCCAAAAAGGTTTAAAAAAGGTTTTGTTTTTAGTTGGTAGTGTAACAGTGTAGTGTAAACAGCCCCTCACATTACAGTGGTCACACTGTGTTTTTGATTCACCGAAAAGAAGAGTCATTTGTCTGGGAGTTAAAAAAAAAAACAGAAAGGAAGAAGCTTTGCATCCATATTCGTTTGTGAATGAGTCGTTTGTTGGTTTATTTATTTATGAAAGTCTTTCAGGAGTGTCTTAGTTAAGACTCACAGTTTTTTTAACGAATCACTTTAATGGAATGAATCGAGGACTCACTTGTGCCACAATTCACTGCAGCTAGTAAAAAGATTCACTGTACGAAATAGTGAACCAACCTCCTTTAGAGAACAGATTCAAAATATTTGAGTCACAAATATGAATTAAAATCCATACCTTGCATTCACCTCAGCAGTTAGCATCAACTGTGCAATATCTTTAATTGCACGTAATGCAATTATTTTCGACTTTTTGCCATTAAAACATTCTTTCCCTACTAGATGTTTCATTATCAGCAAAATGTCTCATTAACCTACAAGAGGGTTTGCTGAAATCCATCTGTCTGAGCTTTTTTCTTGGAATAATTGCAGGTTAATTATATATAATATATATTTTTTCATTTTGTTCTGCTCCCTGTAAATTCTGGAGTAACCTGTTGTATTGTGCCTCACTGAAGGTCACTGCAGGGTCAGGTGACTTCTGGAACTCTAAAGGTCACAAGTCAACCGTACATAGGTTTGAATCATCTCAATTTGCCTTTCCATCTTCAAACCTCAACTAGTGCTCTGCTATTGCCTCCCTCTATCAATCCTCGATTCTGATGTACCATTCGGAAAATCGTTGGCATGTCACATCTTGCATAATGATTTTCAGGATCTCAAGATGGATTTTGCATGAAAGGTCATTTGAAAGCATCTCCATATAACCACAGCCTCCCTGTGGATAAAAACATCCGAACATCAATTAAAGTGATTCTTGGAATTACATATATTACTGTACAAAACGATTCATTCTGAATGAAGCCTTTACCTTGTCCCTACAGGACTCCATCATGAATGCCTGTCACCGTGGCTGTCGGCTCTACTCCATCTGCCAGTTTGTGAATGGAAATACAGGCATCAATACCAGCAAGGAAGAGTGCCAGGGAGGTACGAACTTATTTGACTAGTTTTGGGAAGTAGCTGAAAGTAGCAACGATATTAACTACACTGTTGGAACGTCCAGATCATTCTAATGAATTGGTTGTTCATGTAAATTAACATATTTAAAAACATGATTTACTGATTCAACTCCCTGCACTATGATTTGGACTCAGTTATGTAAATTTTTTGTTGTATTTAGTATAAATGTACCTGTGAAAGTGTGATATCGTCACTCTAATTGACATTCATCATTCAATCATTCAATCATTCATTCTTTTTGTGCTAGCAAAAATGTGGATAATATGCTAATAAATGACTTCATCAAATCAGAATTTAATTAATTTACAAGTAACCTAACTTCAGCTTTTTGTTAGCAGCTTGTAGTGTAGATCACTACTTCAAATTACCATTAGCTTGTAGCTTTCTAAGCTAGTTTCAAAGTAGCTCCCCCAACACTGTTAGGCCCTGTTTACACCTGGTATTAAGATGCATTTTGGTCGATCGGATCACAAGTGGACAATGCTAAATACAGATGTAAAGGGGGTCTAAAACGTTTTGAGCTTGTCCACTTTTGACCACTTCTAGAGGTAGCCGAAAAAGCATTTGACCGGATTGCTTTCGTAGTGTAAATGCTCATATGGTTGAATGTGTTTGAATAGCCAGAAAAGACCATCTTCTCTCCGCCTACTGGCCTAATGCGTAAACCATATTTGGGAAGTGCGCTAGCCAGACGGGATTAAACTTTTTTGGCTGAAGACCCAAAGTTTGGTTTGAAGACAAAAAATGTACCAAGCACAATGTTCTCTCACCATTCATGATTTTTAACTCGCACAGAGTTTGCCTTGGCTGTCAGAGCAGAAACAAAAGCTGATGCTCTCTGTATGTTTTTCTGTCGTCTCCGGTCACGTTCATATGTAAATTACACAAGCTTATTTTGTCCATTAGATCTAAAGATCTGAAAAACCCCATACATTTACCTACCCATTGACCCTCCCCTCAAAGAAATCAGGACAGAAGTGGTCGAAAAGTGACAAAAGAGACGAATTAAAACACCAGGTATAAACGGGTATGTGTTTCCCTCGTCCACTTGTGATCCAATCGACAAATTGTATCTTAATACCTGGTGTAAACAGGGCCTTAAAGGGTTAGTTCATCCAAAAATGAAAATTCTGTCATTAATTATTAAGATATTTTAAGATTTCAGAACTGTCCAGCTCCTGCATCAGCTTCACACACATACGTCGTGCTGCTCACATGTATAACTTCGGCCAATACTAAGCCAGTGTTTGGACGTGAACACGGAAGCGCTGCACTGTGTTTACTGCGTCAACTGTGTATGAGACTGACATGGAAGAGAAGAGATTATTCAACAAAGTTTTGTTTTGTTTTTGTGCACAGAAAGTATTTTTCATTGTTTCATAATATTAAGGTTAAACCACTGCAGTCACGTGGACTATTTTAACGATGCCTTTAGTACCTTTCTGTACCTTGACAGTGGTGGTTAAATTGCTGTCTATGGAGGACTCGGAGAGCTATCGGATTTCATCAAATATATCTTAATTTGTGTTCCAAAGATGAACGAAGGTCGTACGGGTTTGGAATGACATGAGGGTGAGTGAGTAATTAATGACAGAATTTTCATTTTTGGGTGAACTATCCCTTTAATGACCTATTTTAAGATGTAGTCACATTATTGAAATTTTGCAGTAAAAAAAGGTCCATTGTCAGTAGTGTAGCAATGTATGAAGCACCTAAAGTCCTTCCCAGGAGGACTGCTTAAAGCCAAGATCACATTAGCAAAAGTTCGCTGACAAAAAAGCAAAAGATAATGAAGCACAACTCGTGCAGAAGTCACTTTCAAAGCAATCAATTTTCTGTTGGTCAACGTGGCAAATTTGCATGACCAACTTGATCCCGTTGCAAAATCTGCGTGGGGAAATCATTCGCCCTCATGCATAGTTCCTGATAGATCCGGCTGCAAAAAATCGTCAAACACTGGTAAATGTGTAATTTTTCTGACCGAAATCTCTTGAATGGATGGCGTAATTGTGATTCCAGCACTTGTAAGTTCAAACTTCCCAGGAGAACTCAGTTTAAGAACCACTAAGATATATCGAACTGGTATGCTAGTACGAATTTAAAGCAAGAAAATCGTTTTGCCAAAATGTGTTCATGAACATTTGACACCGCTAATGTTTGGGAATGAAGCACCGCATAGCCCAAGGACATATACTATAGAGTGTGCAGACAGGCTGATAGCACTCGTTTTTATCTGGAGATGGTATTGTGTGCTAGTGGCAAACAGAGCTGTCTGTGGGAAGCTGCTAGGCATGAGGGAAGCTGTTTTATTGAAAATCAATCCTGCGCTTTCTGGTGCGGGCGGCTGCTGCTCAGATGTTTGTTGATATTGATGACTGCTTGACCGTGGGGATGGTTGAATGGAGATGGAGCCGCCTGACAGGTATCGTTTATGTGTGTGTGTGCAGCATGCCAGGAGGCCTACAGTAAACTTCTGGAGCAGGAGGCGTGCAGCACGGGGTGTGCCAGCCAACCCGCTGAGCCGGAGATCAAAAGGAGAAAGGTAAGACTCTCGGTTGTTTCCTTGTGGGGTTGCGCTGATGTTTTGACATCTCTATCAAACTCGATCAAATTGCTCTCGGCTTGATCTGCAGCTCAAGGCCCTGACCAACCGGCCCAAGCCCATCTCTGTAATGGATGCCGTGTCTAGCTGGTGCAATGACATCGTCAGTTCTGCCCAGAGCTTCATTTCTTCTACCTGGACCTTCTACCTGCAGGCTGATGATGGGAAGGTCGTTGTGTTCCAGGTTAGTCCATCTGAGTAGACTTGATGTTGTTGTGGTTCTCAACTGGTTTTGCTCATGGGCCAAGATTTTACACTGGACCCTCTTGTTTATTTAACAAAATTTAACAACAATTTCCTGAAAATAGAACACTGATTTATTACTGATTTATTTATTATTAGTATTATTTTCATATATTTTAAATGAGCTTTTATTTTTGTATTTTCAGTTTTCATTTTAACTTTTAGTCATGTTTTTTTATATATATATTTCTATTATTTCAGATACTTTTAGTACTTAAACTTGTTTCAGTTAGTTTGCCAATGAAACATTTCTAATTTTCGTTTATTTTTTTAGGTTTAAGTTTTTCATTAATTCTTCTATTTGATTTTAAGTTAACAAAAATAATTTTTAATAGCATTAACAACACTGCAGTTTACACATCAGAATAAAAATAAAAAGAAGCTAATTTTAGTATTGCTTAAAATAATATTTATACTTTTATGAGTTTATGAGAAATTATGAGAAATAAATTCAATTTATTAAATCCCAATTATAAGATACAAAGTTGCAAAAACTGAGAAATATAATTTTGCGATGAAAACAGGCTTCTATTCAACAGTTTTAACAATATGATTAATAAGCAAATATTATGATAATATGAAACTTAAAATATTTAATTATAATACTTTAATTAATACTTAATGAAATTATTAATAGTACAATGTATTACTACTATGTACTATATGTATACTATGTGTTAGTACTACTATTAATACTACTACTAATGAAGTTAGTTCATAATATTTAAAATAGTTTATTTTTAAACACATTCATTATTTAATATTTAATTATTAACCTGACATAGATCAAATTCTATCAAATGCTTTCTAAATGTCTTTGAATTTCAAAAGTTTCATGCTCTTGGTGTTCACAAAACTAATAAATTAAGGATAAACAAGCCACTCAACCTCTGATGTCTACAACAAAATATCTGGGAAGCATTTTCTTCTCCATTTCAAATGTTTTGAATTTTATTATTTGCATTTAGCATTGTTTTTTCCTATCAGACCTGTGACCCATTTTGGGTTGCAACCCCTTCCAGTTGAGAACCACTGGTGTAGAAGATTCCACTAGTGATTCTCATATGCTCTTGGTTTCAAGATCTGGTATGTTTTACGAAGGTTGCGGTCACATCACTGCAGTATTAGGATCATATGAGCACAGGGGACTGGTTCTTCAAAGAAGAACCAGTGATGTTTAATCAGAAACCTTATTCTCCCTGGAGGTCATCCAACTTTATCCATAGCCTAACTTGTTTTTGTGAGTTCCCTGCTGTTTCTAAACCAACTACAATCATTTGACAACCTCAAAATTATTATGTAAGATAGTTCTTAAAACCTTCACTTAAATACACCAAAACAAATACAAAAGTAGAATTTCGCCATAACAAGCTCATCCATGATTTTTCAGTCTAGTTGCAGTCTTGATGAATGTGCATTTAACGGCCGTGACAGGAGAAGAGGCGAGAGAAAGCCTCCACAGCCGTCCTGCGGCAGGCCTAGCCTGTATTTAGCGCTCAGCTGGAAGACGGCCAGCCCAAGTGAAGGTCTGACACGGGCCAGATATTGCACAGAGGGTGAAAACCCAAGGTTTTAGCGGTAGCATCACGCTACATATCCACTAAATCGAGCATATGGAATCAGAACTTTGTCGGAATAGCGAGACTCAATTTCTGGGGGAAGTGGAGCACTAACGATGGGCTTTTTGCCTCGGGCGTCTGAACAGAGAAAGGAAAACAGATTGTTTTTCAACAGACCTGCTGTGGTGTGCATTTGGCCCAGATGATGCTGTTTTCACAGTTACGTGAAGCACCTCACAACTGGAATATAAATAGCGTGGCATGAAAACAGAATATGGAACTTTGGGTGTGCTGGATTTTGAAAGTTTCCTGCATAAATGTGATTTATATTATAATCTGTTTGATTTTTGTGAGGAACTAATGAAACATATCTTCGAAGAGAAGTCTGGAGGGAATTCTTGCACTTCAGAAAGATCTTCCACAGCACTACATAGATTTCCCTGAAGTTTCATGTTGAAAAAGTCCAATCACTAGCAAGTAGCATCGGTAGAAACCAAATGTAAAATTCTATATGAACCAGCTTATTCGGCTCTTTGATTGATGTCTGAGGTTCTCGGGGGCAAGTTCTCCTCGCGCTCCATGACTGTTCTGGAACTTTTTGAAATATCTGTAATATAGGTTTTATTTGAATATTTGCGGGAATACATAAATAGCCAAATAAAACCATAAAACAGGTATTTTTAGCCACATTTATACCAAATTATTCAAGAGCAGGCAATGTGTTTGCGAATAGACGTAGCACCATGCTTTTTTTTTGCTTATGTTAAATCTGTATGTTTGTGTTTAAAGGTGGACAGTTTATTAAAGGGATTCTGTACAAGTTAAGCTCAATCAACAGCATTTCTGTCTCTTCCTTTTGTTTTCTTTAAAAAAGCAACAATTGAGGTTATATTGGGACATTTACATTAGAGTATTTAAAAGAAATGTGAAGCTTATAATTTTATATTGTAAACAGCTCAAATAATACACAAGATTTCACAGAAGAATTACAGCTGTTTTAGGGTCTATAAGTAAAACTGAATTAACTTTATACAGAAAAGTTTAGTAAGTGATTTTTCCACACTAAAATCATGTTAACACACATATTGCTTACATCTTCTGGCTACACTATTGAAAGGATGAGTATTTTAACATTTACAGATTGGCCAACCAACTTTATCTTTCTGTAACCCAGATATTTGAATTTTTATTCAAATTAAAAAAACATGTAAAAATACCCCCATCCCCCAGATCAACGATCTGTGATCTGTTGCCTAGTTTCACATCAGTATCAGGCCGACATTTGACATTGGTTACGCTGCAGTCTGGGCTTAATGTTTGTCCGTTCGGTCCAGGGTTTTGATGAGTCCCTCAGAGGTAATCAACAGGAATCAGAGTATTTCCTCCGAGCTGAAGGGTAAACACAACTCGGTCGCTGAATAGCCACTGATTGGTGCAATGGATTTTTGTTTGGACGGACGTCGGCCATCTTGTTTAAATTCTGGACTAGTTTAATGTGGACGGCCGCTACATGCGAAAAGACAAGTTTGGAGAAAGCAAGCAAATTCCTAATAAGGGAAATGGGATTGTTTACTATGAAGTCAACAATCTCTGCCTCGTCTTCTTGGCAGTCTCGTAAGCTGCATTGATCACCTTTGGCGAGTTCTGCGGTAATGCGTGACAGATGCACATCAGACCGCTTTCACTAATGGCAAGATTCCATTGGTCTGTGGCCAGTCAACATTAACTTCCTCAGATATTCATTTTTCCCCCTTTGATTCTCATCCCTTGCGGACATCTGGATTCAATATTTTTGACAGCATCCCTTTCAATTAACGCAACTGCAAGACTTGAGCTTTTTGCAGAGCTAAATTGCCCATACTATGTTGCATTTCATGACTTTATGTCTGTTTATGTGAAGAATTAGTTCTTACAAAAAATAAAAATTCTGTACTCACTCGAGTGTTCAAAACAAATTCTTATGAAGACGGATCTTTTCAGTGAATTGGTTGATCCTGTTAACAAAACCAATCTTGGGTGCATTTTCCAAAATCGGCGTTGGCCAACTATGGTCGCAAACTCCGTTGTTAGCAACGCAGTTCAACCATTCAACCGATTTCTAAAACCATAGTTCCAACGAACATTCGCAAACAACATTGAAAAGCTCTTCACCGGTGGGAAGAAACAGTTTCTTGTTAATATGATGTGGTTCGTGCTCTTAAAGGGGGGGTGTAATGCTTTTTCATGCATTCTGACTTATTTACACTGTTAAAGAGTTGCATTCTCATACTAAACATGGCCAAAGTTTCAAAACACGAGTTGGACGTATGACGGAGTATTTCTGTGCCCAATACACTTCGGGTTTCGGTAGAGGATTCGGTGAGTTTTTTTCAAGTGTGTCCTGTATGACGTCAAAAGAGAGCAGAATTCCTTGTATAGGCACTTCTCCCTGATAAGCGCGCACACTCATCACCCAGAGCGAGAGCACGCCCATCAATGCGCTCTCGCCGAGAGATTTTTCAACAATGGCTGTGTCCAGGGGCTGCATCCTTTGAAGGCTGCATACATCATCGAGGCAGACAAATAACCATTAGATTGCAACGTAAGAAAGAAATAACAGTATTTTACACCTCACAATGAATAACAATTTTATTACGGTTACTTTTCTTAAATATGACATCCTTGATGAAGTATTCAGCCTTCAAATGCGACCTCCGGAGGACGCAGCCTCCGAAATGAGACACAGCTCCTGTCACCAAAGGAGTGTGTTTTTGGTTGTGAGGGAAAGATTACCTTTTTCAGCTTCCCAAAGAACCCAGCGTTAACGGAACAGAGGATGAAGTTTGTTTTTCCGAGGCAGCAACGGAGTTGTGCACTTATGTTTGTTTGTTCCCGGGATTTCGGTGATGAATACTTTGTAAACAAGTCCCAGTTCTGCGCTGGATTTGCAGATCGCAGGTGGTGAGTAAAGCTGCTTCAGATGTCCGTGTTTTGTTGGCAATCGGCGCGCAAGTGCATATAATGTAAACAACACGAACGTTTTTGTTCCCTTTTTATTTATAATGATATTGCAGCTAGCATGCGATCTCTACACAAAAGCTGCGCTCGCTCGTGACTCTTTAGCTCCGCCCACAGCACTGAGGAGCTCGGCTTTTTTCTGAAAGATTCAGTTTAGCGTATCTATCTTTTATAAATATGACAAAACTAAAGACTTTTCGGAGATATGAAGGATTAGGGTTGGGTATCGTTTGAATTTGAACGATTCCGATTCCGATTTCGATTCCTTGTTTCGATTCCGGTTCCTAACGATTCTCGATTCTGATTCTTTTAAGAGGCAGGGTCAAAAAAAGTTTAGGAAAAGTTTAAATGAGCTAGCTAACCAACGGTCTTTCTGAAGGAAATAGTCTGACCTTGTCCATCAATTTTAATTCTATGAACTTTTGACTTTTTATGAACTTTACTATGAATTTCTCACAGGGCTGTTTTCAACTACAATATAAATATCAAATCTATGAACTTGAATATAAATATTATAAATTATGAATATATTGAAAACACATTTACACATGAGTATAGGCTGCATTTACACTGCAAGTCTTAATGCACAAATCCGATCTTTTGACCATATCCGATTTTTTGGCCAGTGTGTTTACACTCACTTTAGACGCGACTGGTATCGATATCTGTGTTTACATTAGGCTACTTCCTGCCCCAAAATGATCGTCACTGATATGCACATAGTAGATCCTCGGGTTTTGAATGGCCGTGCTATTAAAATTATTTGCACATGCACGTCTGCTTCATAATACAACATTGAAGCTATAGTTTAGTGAGCAAACGTGCCGCCTTCGCCGTTTGATGGCTTGGAATTACAATAGGAATCGGATATGCGTGTTTAGACGTAGGTCGCATGTTCAGAGATCGGATATGTATCGGATTTAAAACCACATTTGGAAGTGGCTCAGATCGGATACGAAAAAATTGGATCTCGCGTGGATTGCCAGGCTGGGGGTCGGAGCCAGAGGAAGAGGCAGCGGAGGACGGTCGGCGCAGCGCATCAAAGAGATTTATTTATTTCTACTCCATGAACTCGGAGGTGCTTTATCATGTTCGACGTGCACCCTCCTATGCACGAAACAATCTTGCCGCAAATGTTGCATTTTGCCGAGATTTCGTTCTATTTAGAAAATTGAAGCCACACTTTGGACCGCCGACGCACGCTATCCATGTTCGACTCGCTCGGTTATGCCAACACTTTCGGTGGACGCTTCTTCGTTGGTGTTAAGCGGTTTCTTCTTCCAGTCGGCGGACTGGGAATCGAAACTAGGAATCGAAATTTAAACTTTTGAACGATTCCGGGAAAATCGCAAAGCTAGTCCCGGTTCCAATCGATACTCGATACTCGATACCCAAGCCTATGAAGGATGCATTGTTACTATGTACTCAAGACTAACATGAGATTGGCAGAAACTGTGTGTGTCATACCCCCCCTTTAAGCAAAATACACAAACTAACTCTCTATCTTTCATTACATGTAAATACAAAAGTCTTTTTAGTTTGTCAAGATAATGAAAGCATTTTTGAAGAGTGTGAATGTGTACTAGAGTACAGTATGATGTAACACGTGATTGAATCAAAAATCTGTAAATAAAGGAAACAGTGGAGAATAAAATAGCGAATAAGACCTCAGATGCCATGTTCATTATTTGATTAATCTCAAACTGATTAATAAGAAGTTCATGATGCCATTAGCGACAGTTCTATGTGAACCAACATGGTGTAAATGAATGTGCGACGAAGTTACTACAAAGCTTATTTAATTTCTCCGATAATGCAACATGCTATGGTAGTTAAACAGAAAGTTATGTCATTGTATGGAAAACACACCCCTGAATGATTTGATCATTAATCTCACTGATTCAGTTCTCGAAATCAATATAGTGCACAAGTCATGAAGGATTTTTTATGATATTTTTACCCTTTTGAAGCCTGAATGCTTCGTTCCCTGTAATTGCTGTAATTCACTGTAATTGCATAAAAAAGAATACAGAAAACAGACTTCAGATTTTCTCCCCACAAAAGAAAGTCATATGGGTTTAGAACAGCATGAGGGTGAGTAAATAATGACAGGATTTTCATTTTGTCTGAACTTTTCCTTTAATCTTTAGAAATTAAGATTGGACACACCAGTCAGTTATACATATGTAAAAAGTACAATCCCAATGTATCCCGTCTGCCTCCAGTTACAGACTATTAGACTACAGAAATAACATGACACTCCAAACAGTTCCTTGCGTTCTCGTCTACCGCGACTTTGACATGCAAAACCATGTGTGTTTGCTTCTCTGTGGTCATTTTGGAGGTTCATATGAGCCTCCCTGGAGAGGTTATCTCAGAGGTCCGCTCTGCTGAGCCCGTTTTAGAAGAATTCAGTGGAAGAGAGCAAAAATCTCTCTTTAATAAGATCTCAAGGGGAAACTAAAGAAACATAGTCTAAAAAAAACATGTGCTAATTTAAACATACAGGGTGAGATGGAGGGGCAGAAAGGGACACATCCAGTCGTAGACTAATGAGACAGATTTCAAATCACATCCTCGGGATCATGTTTGAAAGTGGCCTCTTAAAAGCTCTTATTCAAGTCAAATAGTCCCCTCGCTCTCGTCAGAGTTGGCATCTAGTGCTCGGTTTGACCAGCATGGCTTAGCACCGCCAGGCAGCCATGTAATTGAGGGTGGAAAGAGAGGCTCGGTTGACGTGGTGCTCCTGCATGGTTTCTCGAGCTGGAAGCAGCTGACTATAGCTTTTAAGGAAACTTTAAACTTTAAGGAAATGTTGGCTTGACCTTACACCAAGTTCTTACCAGGTGCAACGTGACCACAGTCAAATGGGAAGTAGTTTGTCTGTGAACAAAATGTAGTGCGAATGATAAAACCATAGGCAGTTAAAAAATATTCATTGATTATTAAACAGGCATGATATGTTGAGCAGGATTTGGACCAATCAGATTCCGGTCGTCTGCCAGAAGCTTGTTATTTTAGTTAATGAACTTTTAAATATGGATATTTTTCTTACGAAAACCCATCGCTTCGCTTCAGAAGGCTTTTATTAACCCCCTGGAGCCCTCTGGATTGTTTTTATGATGTATGGACGCATTTCTTTGGGGGCATTCAAAATTGGGGGCTTCACTACCATTATAAAGCTTTGAAGAGCCATGATATTTTATATATATCTCTGATTGTGTTCATCTATATACCTAGGATGGCTTGAGGGTGAGTAAATCATGGGATACTTTTCATTTTTGGGTGAATTAAAGGCTGATTTATACTTCTGCATTGAGTGTACGTCGTAGCTACGGCGTGGGCTGTGTGTAGCACGCGTAGCCTATGGCGTAACCTGATATGCACCTCAATTCTACGCAGATTGCAAGCGCTATGATTGGTCTGCTAGAACCCCTCCCTCAGTTAAAAAAACAAAACTGGGTGGAGTGAGTAGAGAAGAGCGAGCGTTTTCAGCTTTCATAGGGATGAAAAAACGCTTGCTCTGCTCTGTTTCAGGGGATACGTGCCATCAAGCTACAACAAAAGGTGTTGCCTATCAGCCACCATCACTGCTGAAGCTTCTCTGACAATGTGCATGACAAGCTGCTTCTTAGTTGGCTTTAGCCTTGATACATGACCGCAGACACTGCCTACTAGTGGTCTGCATGTTGCACATTGACGCGGACAACGACACAGAAGTATAAATGAAAACCGGCGCAAAGGCTTCAGCATAGGTCCGACGCAGAAGTGTAAATCAGCCTTAACCCTTTAATATTTTTGTGGAAATGGTGTTTTTTTTTCTCAGGATTCTTTAATAGAAAGTTCAAAAAAACACCTCAAATTATTATATATAATATAATATACCTCAAATTTTAATGTAAATCAGAATTTATCAGACTTTTTTGAGAACCTTTTTCATGACCCCAAATATTTAAGATGGACCAATCAGAGATATTGCAGTCAGGGCCAGCATGTGCCTATAGAGTGCCCCAGGGATGACGCGTTTTTGTAGGCCAACCCGGAAGTTAGCGGCGCACGGGTTCCCTCGGTTGAAAGCCTATGCATTTTTCCCACAGACTTTTGGAAAATCTCAGAAAATAAGCTCTGTGTTTAACAAAGGGTTATGACACTTACACGTTTTGTCTATCAAGATAATCTTTACAAGTTAACACAAAATTTATAGATTTTGAAGCCTAAACAAAGTCGTCAGATATAAAAGGCTAACAGTAGGCTATAAACGGACTACAGCACACCATGGTCGCGGATCAACGTCATCACCACCAAGCTTCCTCTAACTTTATTTAAAAAACAACTTTATTTAAAAACATGCTGCTGATTATGATCTGTGCTGTTATGAATACTTATCCACTTTTTCATGAGAAATGCTGTCCAAATGTCCTGTTTGTCTTGATGACGTCTAAAGTCCCCGCCAAAGGAAGTAGTCCCTTTTAGTAACTTGTTAGCAACCGCCGTTTTTAAGACACAATAAAGGTTTAAAAAATCACAAGTGGGTTATAACTGGTGTGTTTTATGTCATAGATCAAAACGTGAAAGTATTTAGAGGCTAAACACCCTGATGTACATCCAAAAATGGCATCAAAACTAATAAAATTCTCCCAAATCTTCCGATGACCACTCCGGGCCTGTAATAGTTATTATATAATATAATACATAATTTGCATTTGCAGCTGGACTAGTTGCGTGCTTATTTTTTTTACATTGCAGAATGAAAAAAACACAAGAAATGAGAAAACATGCTTGTGTATGCTTTTATTTTAGTGCAGTTTTATCAATAAACACAATCTCCAGTCTTTCACATGCATCCTAATGATCATGTTAATTGTGAGTTTGAAGTGGGGGCGGCACAACAGTGTTTTGCCTAGAGCGGCAGTTTGTGCCGGCCCTGATTGCAGTTACCTTATAAACAGGAACCACTGCAGTGAACACCCAGTTCCATAAAATATTGCAACTGAAGTAATCAAATCAGTCTGGTGTCAGGTATTTCTTTTTTCAATGTTTGCCTTTTGGGAACCTATTTTTGCCAATTCTAGCTGTCCATGATACAGGCGTATGCAGGAGCTGCATTAGCAGTTTTTGCAACATGTCCTCTATGTCATCATATTTAACCATGCTATTCATCATCTGTATGTTTGTAAGAATCACAGTTTTGTATGTCACTCTGCAATTTTTTTCTGCTTTGCCAGCCTATCCATGATTGTGTTGAAAACTTCACCACAACAAAACGGTCACAAACCCAACTGTTTCATTCAGAAGCCTTTCTGCTGAGTAAATCCCATAATACTGTTTCCTGCCCTTGACAGTGTGTTTGTTGATTCTCCCAGAGCCAGCCAGAGATTGAGTACTCCTTGCCTGAGTTACAAGCCCCACGCTCCAATGTGGTTGACAAACCCTGGCCCCAAGTCAACTCCCACACACAGCGGCCACATACTGGTAAGAGTGACCGCTTTCACCCCAGATGGCTGCTGACAGCTTTCCTTTTTCCTCTGAAAGCTCATTTAAGTGGAGCCAAGGACCAGAACTTGAGCTTTGACTTTCATTTGCGACACATCCTGTGCCGCGCCGCTGTAGTTTGTCCGGAGCTTGAGGGTCATAAAATCAATGTCCACATGCTGAAACTGCTGCCTCTGCATCCTTCCAGGTGGGCGGTCACATGGGGAGAGGAATGCGGCAAAACCTGGGGTGAAAGGAAAGCATGTCAGCCAACATGCCGAGGACCCAGCTGCTGAGCACGACTTCCTGGGCTGCATGTCAAGGTGGGTGTCATAGGTGTCAGAGGGCTTTTTTCAATCCAGCAGTTGCATTTTGGTAATAGTTTGGTTATATCACAGTAAAATGTTTTAAAAACCATCCATAAATAATGTTAATATGTTGTTTATATACACATTTTTTTCTTTATGTATTTTAGGTTAATAATTAATTTTATACACATAAATGAAATAAGTTGAAAATAAAAAATGTAAATACATTCATTTACATATTTAAATATATATATATATATATATATATATATATATATATATATATATATATATATATATATATATACAACATTGTATTTAAAAAATGAAAAACAAAATTTGTGTATGTATAATGTATATTTTAAATTTATATAATTTTTTACATTTAATTTGTTTTAATGTATTTTACACAGATTTATTTAATTAAATTAATTAAATAAACAGATAACAGATAATTTAATTATTTATATATATATATATATATATATAATTTATTTGTACAAAATATAATAATAATTGAATATATAAACTATTTTTATATATGATAATATATATATTATTTGTAATATGTATTTTTGTGTTTGTATATTTTTTATGAGATAATTTTATAAATGTAATTTATAGAATTTAATCATTAATCATTTAATTTTATACATATATATATATATATATATATATATATATATGAAATAGGTTGAAAATAAAAAATTGAAATACATATGTAAATACATTTATTTACATATTTAAATTAATATATATATATTTAAATTTTTATATATATATATATTTAAATATAAATTAATATATATATATATTTAAATTTGTGTATATATATATATATATATATATATATATATATATATATATATATATATATATACAGTCAAACTAAAATTTATTCATTAATACAGTTTATTCACTATAGTTTAAAAAATGGTAATAAAATATGACGATCTCAGAGTTAAACAGAAAAAAATTATCTTAATTATGTCAGATAACACTTAAGCAAAACATGGTCAGGTCAAAGTGTCTGAATAATTTTGGTTCCAAATTTTTATCAATTTTACTGGTAGTCCACTGTATGAAGAATTTATGGGTTTAAGTTTACACACTTTATTTTGCTATCCTCACTTAAATAAATGAACTATGGTGTCCTGCACCCACTAGTAAAAATATATCAAAAAAGGCTAATTTTTAGTTGGACTGTGTATAATATATATATATATATATATATATATATATATATATATATATATATATATATATATATATACACTTTAGTATAACTACATACACTTCAGTATAAAAAAATACACAATACACATGATCTGAGCTTTTTTAAGTGCTGTAACGTCTTAATGGATCACATCAGTGTGTAACTTCTTACTGTTTCTGTCCCCTAGGCGCTCGGGACTGCCGCGTTGGATTTTAGCCGCATGCCTCTTCCTGTCCATCATGGTGATGCTGTGGCTGAGCTGTGCCAGTCTTGTCACGGCACCCGAGCAGCACATCAAGACTCAGGTACCTGTTCATTCATCAAACGCACACTACCAATAAAATATAAGGCAGACAATGTGAGAGAATGTTTTTAAATTGACAAGTAGGAGCAGACAGTGAAAGAAAAGCAGCCAACAAGTATCTAGCATACATGGGAACTCCTTCAAGAGTGTGGCTACTACAATGTAGCTCAAATATATATGTTTTAAATCGAAATTTGGTACATGTCAATAATCAATGTTATACTTACAGCTTAGCATCAATGGAGATAAAGAGTTCATGGATGACACCCAGAAGGTGAACCCCTACCACTTGACACCAGTGATCGCGATGACAATCAGCCAATCGGAGGAGAGCAAGGAGGCGGGGCCGCTTCCGGTCAAGGTCGACCTCAGCAAAACATCTCTTTAAAAGCACAGAAGAGGTCGATACTTTTGACGACTAGGGTTTAACTCATATTCAGAGCTATTTCTCGCAATTTAAGGGAAAGTTGCATCGTTTTTCTAAAAAAAATAATGCATGACGCCATTTATTATATCAGTTACGACGTACGTCCTGTCTGAATACTAGTCTCCTCACTGAATTCGCCAAACCTCATGGAATCGTAGTATAGGTGCTTGTCCACATAATGTACTAACACATTTTTGCCTATAATATATACATACACTAGTAACGTTTGAGCTCATGAACAACTTCGCAGCAAGTTTCTTATTGCTGTTGTGATACGTTCTTATCAAGTTCTTGAAAAACACACTGTATAAACACAGGGGCTCAGATGGTAGATTATGCCACGACCTCAGAAGAAGAGCAGGGTTATTTGTCAAGCTTTGGGGGCTTTACCCAGCATTTAGATACTACGATGAACATTTAGTTTAGCGATGAATACTTTCAAAGCGCCCCTCCCTGTTATTAATTAGCGCAGCATTTAAACTGGAAGATAAGCTTTGAAGGTGATCCGTTGGAGAGTCGCACTCGTAGATTCTCACTTTGATGAAAAACGAGCAAAAGAAAAATCAAATGCAGCCAATTAGGGAATGATCTGGTTTCATAACAACATTTACAAAACATGAACGCGTCCTTTGAACTGATATGTAATCAAACTGACAAGGACTCTTAATTACATTACAGATTGTGAATGCCGGTAGTTTGAAGAGTTAAATTAGGATTTTGTTTAATTGTACAGTTAAATTTAAAAACAAAATAGTCTTTTTAGGCTTTAGGATGTTTTGTACGCAGGCAGGTATTTTGAGGGCGATTTTCATTTGCATAATTATGCATCCATACTAAGCCTGACTAAACTACTCCCATTCATGTCAAGGAAGCATGATGTGTATTTATTTATTTATTTATTTATTTATGTATTCAAAGCTTAAAGCAACAGCATATAATGCCTGTAGTCTTTCATCTCTCATTTAGATAGCTCATCGAATTTATGATGCATAATTGTAAATTTATTCCCAATGTAAACTGTTGTAGAGAGGAAAACGCTTGCTGTTCAGACCGAATGTGAATTGTTGTATTATTCCAATGGCTTTCCCCTTATATTCTCCATCTCTGCCCGGCCTACTGGGGAAACCGGTGGGGGGTGGAGTTGGGGGGTGGGGTTTTGAATGCCTAGCACCAGGCTTTGACAAATATCTTTTGTAACTAGTCTGTAGAATTGAGCTTTCATGGCACTATTTGTCTTGTGCTGCTATTTTTCCCCATTTAAGTCCAGCCACAGTGCATGCTAGTACGCTATGAGACATTGAATATATCGTCCCATCTATTTTGGAAACAAACTGCTGTATGCTTGTGATCTTTGTGTTTTTGCTTAATGTTTAGTAGGCATTATAATTATGACCATAGATTACTAAAAAGTCAAGAGGTGTGATACCTTAATAAGCCATTTGATATCTACTGGTTCATCATTACTGTAAGAGATACAAGTCAATAATATCTTTTTTTCTCTCGTTTGAACAATTTCCCATACGATACACCATAATATCGGACGAATAAAGTGTTTTCATGTTGTAATTAATCTGGTGTGGGTCAAGATCCTGTTCAAATTGATCTCAAATAAATTGGCAATATTAAAATAACTTCAACCAAAGCTAAAGTTCAACTAAATGTTTCATCATATGTCCTACATGAAAATGTACATGCACATGTATTATTTTAATGGATCACATTGTGGAAATACAATACTATATGCACGTTATTACAGGCCAGGTAATATTAGATAACTTAATTCTAACGATTTTAATGACTGCATATAGCAAGAAAACGTGTTTGACTTTCTCAGTCCAGCGCAACCAGATACTGTCATTCAAGTCATCTGCACAGTGAAACTGAATTGCAATTGTAACAATTCAACCACCACATGGGGGCGCTAGAGAGCCGTAGGTTACTTCAAAATGAATGGCTATGGATTATATCTGGCATTCCATGGCAAATTTAATTTGAGATAAAAATGTACATTTTTTTAAAACAATTTTTAGACTTTTTATTTTCTCACTAAAACATGTTATTTTGTTTGCTAGAGTGGAACCTACAAGGCTTGATGGCTGAGGCATTTGTCAGTGCAAAAGTGTACATTCACACTATGGTCACTAGATAGCGCACTTTCACATAGAGATTAGTGTAGACGCCTGGGGGTTACTTTATGACATGCACACAGATGTAGTTTAAACGAAGCACTGGTTGTATAACCCCAGTTTAACCCCGGCATAATGTACGTAGTGTCAAAAAACATTTATGACACACATTAAAACTCTGCTTCTCTGAATTTTCTTACTTTTACAGCCCAACAAGATACTGCATCTCTTACCGTTTGCAGGAATTTTCCAAAAAACAAACCACCTGTGCTGTGAAGCAGGTGCGAACCTGTGAAGGTCAGTGAGATGTCCAGCAGACTGTTCTTCAAAAATAACTTCTTCAGATTTAACGCCGAGTCTCACTCACACACACACACACACTTCATGTGCCCATCGGCTGTGATAGAACATTTCCCACCTGGCGCTATGGATCCACTTAAAACAAGAGTCGTCTGTATTGATGATGAAATACAGATATGAAAAAGGGCATTATAGGCCTATGGTAAGTGAGGTATACCGGGGAGAGATTTTTTATCACTTTCGGGGTTTACTTTGCGCTAATGACCAGCTGACTGCTCTTTATCCTAGTAACATTAGGCTATATGTAAATATTTGGACATTACGTATTAACTTGAGTTTATTTTTAATCTTACTGTGTATCGTTTAAAGCCTCTGCGAAGAAAAAAAAGATCGATTACACAATCGCGCGAGTCCGCGTAATACGAGAGACATGAGCCTACTTGCGTTGCCATGGACGACAGCGAATATTCGCATTGCCCAATCAGAATCAAGTATTGCAAAGAGCCTATCTGGAGCCGTTTCTGAGACAGATATCTCCGACGCACAGTGTATACGTCAGCGTCCGAATTCACTCACTTCATTTCGTTCACTCCATACAGATACAGTGCACTCAAATGCCATACACTATATAGGGAATAGTGAATGAGTGAACGAGTGAGCGGTTTCGGACACAGCTTGGGTATCATATAAATACGATACGTTCTTTTTGTTTAGATTTAGAACATAGAAACGAGCTGGTGGGAAAGTTGAACACCCAAGTCGATGGTCTTTGTCCTTCCTGGTGAGTACATATTTAATGGGAAAGTTCACCAAAAAAATAAACTTGTGTCATCATAATTTAGTCACTCTGTAGACTTAAAGGTGCAATATGTACTATTTTTGCAGTAAAGTATCCAAAAACCACTAGGCCAGTGTTATATATTTTGTTCACTTGAGTACTTACAATATCTCAAATGTTTCCAACTATTTGTAAATTGTGAGAAAATTGCACTTTTAACCAAGGCTCCGGGACGTGTGAGGAGTCGCCTGTCAGTTGCGTCATACCCACGTTACCCTCGATTTCCGGTTTTGTTTTGTAAAAACCATGGAAACACCAAAGACACTTTAATATATTACACATTTTAATAGACAAGGGAACAACTGTTTTGATATATTTATAGACAGAAAACTAATTGCTGTTATATAGCTCAACACGTTTAGTCTTATTGTTTAAATCTAATTTTCTTGATTTTTTGCGAGTACCATGCTTTACCATGCCTCAGAGAAAAACACCATAATTTTTAAAGTAGCTAACATAGCATAATCAGATGCAGCTTTATTTTTTGGTAACAGTAATACAGAATTTTCTCCATCATACAATACATTTCAAAATTAATTGCATGCCTTTTATTAACACAAGCCATCCAGCATTTAATATGATATTCTAAAATCGATCTATCTTACTGCAGTGTGCAACAAGTGTCTCACAGCAGCCGCCATGCGAACGCAGTAACGTTATAACATCATTTTCAACACTCTCAAATGTATCTAATATGATAAACAGAGCTTTGTTACCTCATACTCATGACCGGAATAATGGAAGCGGCGTCGGCGACTGTGGCATAATAAAAGTTCCGCTCCAGCTGCCTCATTCAGCTCCCACAACACTCGGTCCTGCTCTGCTTCATACTACAGTAATGTTAATAATCGCATCCATGAACATAATTTGTTCCCGAGTCCAATCCCTATTCTTTTGCACCGTCCGTTGAGGTGGAGACCACATGTCCCAAGATTCTGCTCTCAAACATCGTCATCAAACTACGCCGTTGTTTTGAATAGGCTTCTAGCGACCTCTAGCGGACAGAATTATTACATACTGCACCTTTAATTTCTTCCGTGAAATAGAGATTAAGATATTTTGTATGTGTAGCTGCTTTCCAAATGGATTTGTTATTCTGCATTTAATGGAAGAAAGTCAGTCATAGGGTAATTAAAGGCCTGTGCACACCAAGAATGATAACTATAATGATAAATAGTGTTTACAACAATGCACAATAACATTCTGTACATTATAAGCATACACTGGAAAATCGTTTTGAAAGTGATTCCAACAATAGTATGCAACATTCATTTTCAGAAGTAAAAAATCCATAGAGAAATTGGTTTTTAACAATAACTTATAAACCTTTAAAGACAGCATGTGCTTGTGTTGAAGCTGTCAGCCCACATTATTTCAATTTATTTTCAAAACAATTGTGTTGAACAGTGGAATTTGTGGTAAAAATTACATTACCCATGATGCTTTAAATAATTCCACCAATCAGAGAGTCGAAAAAAGCTAATTGCATGTAGCTTTTAAAATTAATAGGAAAAAAAAACAACGCCGCTGAAAAAAGTGGCCAGGCACTGTTGCACTCTAAATTATTCCTCTGTGCCGTTATCATTGTAGTGTGGACTCTGGTGCTATTCTTTTAAATTTAGAAAGATTTTTTAAAAACTATATCGTTATCGTCTTTGGTGTGAACAGGTCTTTAATTATGACAAAATTATTTATAATATCCAAATTATTATAAAATTTTTAGATGAAGTATTCCTTTAATTCATATATTATTATTCTTATGACTCTCTTCTTCCCTCAGTCTTGCTCTTTTACTCATTATCTGGTCCATCTAGTCACCTCAGTTTAGTATTAACCTGATAGGTAGCAGATGAGGTTATCAGATAGAGACCATTGTGCGGCTGTGCAAACATTAACATAGTCGACGGGACTGCGATGCCACACAATAGGCTTGCTAGGGGACTACAGAAACCCAACTAAAGATAGATTTGTTTGCGTATGACTCACACGGTCAGTTCCCGAAGCATCTGACTCAATGCTAACGCACAAAGCTAATAACAACCCTACATGAACCCTGTTCTGCTGTGTTTGTCCCCCTCCCTACGCACAGACCGAGTGCTATCCCACAGTGCACTGCACTTGATGAAGACCTGTCCTGGGTTTTGAATAACAGTGGCTCGCCACACCTGGGTATCTGATGAGAATAAATCTAGATGAGAATTTTCACAGTGGGAGGGAATATGGAGGTCTGTGTAATCCCAGTGTGGCAGAATTAAAGGGATGGTTCAGCCAAAATGAAAATACTGGCATTTACTCACCCTCATGTTGTTCCAAACCTGTATGATGAAACACAATAGGAGATTTGTTTTTTCGTAGAAGCACTGTTGTTTGTTCATATGGATATCATTTTATTACTTTCATTCCATGTCACTGATTCTTATCACTAACCTGAAAGCGACGCCGATGTGACGTGCTTACCCGCAATACTCAAAATAAGTATAGTGTGACTAACAAGTCAATCATGTTGTGTCACAGTTCAAAGCTGTGCCTGCACTTCAGATAAGCTGCCACAGGGGGCGCAGTGGAGCCGAGTTGGAGTTCTATCGTTATTGCTGCTGAGGTGTGGAGAGACTGTCTTTGGGCTAGAACTCCACTTCAACCATATACGACTTCCTTATCAGTCCCAGCCTGCTGGTAAAGTCAGCCTGCAGTGTATTGAAGAGCCAAAGCCGCTGCCACACTGGGCCCTGTGAAAATAACCATGCCTGTAGAAATGAACAGAATAATGAGAGAGAGTGAGAGAGAAAAACAGTGAGAGAAACTAAGTGGTATGAATGTGATATTGCCTATTTTCCATATTCATCTCATGTATGCATAAGTAGGTGCTTTCTGGATGTTTTACAAATGTGGTCATTTATGGACCACCAAATATGCATAAGGTAAATATTTGTGTATTTGTTTGACCTCACTTTTAGGTATGTACTGTACATAGGTAAGATAGCAATAATAAACAATACCAATCAATAAAAAAAGAAATATCTATATATATGAACATCTATACAGCCCTCATTTCACACTATTTAATGTATCTGTCAGCTCAGACAGCAAAAATAAGGAAAAATACATTAAGCCATGTGACAAAAGCCCAGGTTTTTGCATCAAAATGTCTGGATGGACATTTTGTGTACAATAGTCACTCCAATTCTGAATTAAAATGAGCCTAATTAAATTTTCCGTAATTGTCTCTTTTTAGCAAGGAGCAAATGTTTTATATTTTTAAGCATGAGTATATTTCATTAAATCATGAAATATATATTAAAATATAATTATTTGAAATAAATAAAATATTTTTATGGTAAGAATTTGACAGTTCATGACTGCACGGATATGGTGATTTTACAATAAAATAAAATAAAGTACACATCAAATATCATCCTTTCCATTTGATAAATATGTATAATATACATAATTCATGAGTTTAACGACGCGTGACGTCACAAAGGAGACGCGTGAGTAATACTTGACGCCTGTCAATCAAATTAACCAAGTGAATCAAACCTACGTAGACCTGAGGAAGAAAAGGAATCGTAATGTTTGCTTTTTAACACCTGACAACGGTGCGGTACAGTCAAATGAACGTTTTGAAGCCCTGACAGCAGATTGACTTGAAGAGAAACTTTAAGATGTAACGTTAACTTCAAGAACGCGAAGAATGTTTTAATTTCCGTGACAAAACGAATGCGCGCGCAACGCCTATTTCTTTCATTCTCAAACGTACGTTCATGTTAGAAACATTTAAACAAATGAATATGTCTCCTGGAGATGGAGTGAGGAGATGGACAGCTTATCATACATCTTACACCCAGAGTTCAGCTCCGAGATACCCAACACGCCGCTCACCAAACTCAGCGCGCGGGCACGAGAGGACGGTTTCAAGCTCCCCTCTCTGTGAATTGATTCTACTATGAGCCTACCCGAATCGGAGCAAGAAAGACCGAGGTATACACACACACATATAAACTTTTAACTATACAAACATCACCCCTATACTCACTCTAATCAATCAGATATGTATTTAAAAATGTGTTTGAAGCGTATTTAGTTTCAGAAAACAAATCCTGACGTAATTAACGCCGTTTTTCCCTCTGCATGTCTTTCTCCACATAGTCGCTCCCCCTCCGTCGAAAATGGAACAGTCCACAATTTATTCCAGGGAAAGACTGACAGTTTTTTGGGTCATGAAGCAGCTGTTCAAGTCAGCAGCCGTTCCCCCCTCTGCTAGAATAAGAAATTAGTCCATTTTAAAGTAAATAACTAAACCCCGAAGCTGATAAGGGAGCGTTATAAAATACTGTGCCGTTCTGATTTTACGGAGAGAATGGACTTAGGATAAAGATGCAATAAATGTGAATGTTCCTGTCCCATCATATTATGGAAATGTGAGATCTAAATATTTTGAATCATAAACGGAGGGGGAACAATAGATGCTAAGGCCTAGACAATAAAACAGAGTGTTACACTATCATAAGCTCAATAAAACAAACCTTCTGGGTATGACAGATTTAAAAATGTGGTTAATCTTAAGAATTCCTATAATTTACTGAATTGGTGACCTTTTTAATGTTATTGTGTTCTTTCGAATATAATAACATTTGAGGCACCATCTATTTGTGAATTGCATCATTCTTAACCCAAATGACTTTCATTTAACCTGGGCTACTTTCTCAGAGGAGGCACTGGAAGCTCAAAAATAAGAAGAAATGAAATAATAAAATAATTGACAGTACAACAACAACAAAATGAGATTGAATACCTCATTTTGATAAACACTGTCCAACAGCGACACCAGTGGATGAAGTTTCAGAGAGAGGCAAAGAGCTAAATAGGTTACACACACACAAAATATTATGGTAGTTTGTTTTGTTTTATTGTTGATAATGAACCCCTGATCTAGAACTTTAATTCATATTGGAAAAGTAACACAAAAGAGGGGACTTTCCTCTTTCCTTTACCGGCACAAGTGCGCTCTACATCAGTTCACACAAGTTGATCGGTTGGGCTTGTTACATAAGCATCATCAGTAATCTCTGTGCACAGCATCTCTTATAAATCAAGGTTAATCTGGATAAATATGCCGATACCTGAATCTTGGATATCCTGTGTGATCTGTACTGCTCCAAGACAAAGATTCATGAATAATTCTGTTAGTCACTTTCCTCATGGAAATGTGTCTCATTTTGTTATTTATTACATTTCTATGATATATGATATGATATGATATATATAGTAAGATCTGTACAGTCCCAGTGTACAGCGGCGATACATGGTGAGATTTCAATGACCTATACGCCACACGCCTCGTCTTTACAAAACCCTGTCAGATACCTCACGGTACATTTCAGCTCCTAGATAAAACCGCATCTCAGATTTCGCTGAAGAGACTATACATGTTTGATGTCAGATTTAGCTGCTGACTTTTACCCCCAGTCTGGCAGCGGATGTCAGTGTGGTCTGTATTAGCGCCTCGCTCCAAATCTATCTGTCCAGCATCACCAGTCAGCAACCACCATCCGTTCCTGCTCCAGCCTGTAATGAAGATCATATGTTTAGCTGGTGCTGAAACCCAACACGAGACGTCCACATCAAATAAAAGCTGCTGCCAGCAGTGGGGCCTGCAGGATCTGTCCCGCTCCGGGAGAATGAAACCATATCTCCATAGGCCTGCAACACAGGCCGTAAAAGTAAAGAGGGCCCCCATTCCCCCCAAAAAACCCAACCCAGCCAGGCTGAGATGAGTTCACGTCTGTTGTGTCAAGAGTAGAGGTTTGGACAAGAGGTTGACAGACTTATCAAACTATAACATTTCGGCATACAAAGAGGCTTTTGAGGAGTTATACGGGAGTCGGACTAAACTGGTTGCGCTGTGTGTGTTTGATTCACTAAATAGAACCAGCTCATAATGTAATTTATGAATCTTACTACACTAGTCAAATCTGCAAGACCGGGCAGTTCAAGCAATGTGGTTCCTGGCTGTCCTGGAAGGAGTTATGGTTAATAAGCCTAGCTGAATGGAGAAGTTGTGATTAAGTGTTGGGTTGGCTGAAACCACAAGCAGATCTGTCTTGGCAAGGTTGAGTTGAAGGTGATGGTCCTTCATCCAGCAAGAAGTGTCTGTCTGTCAGGCAGGCTGAGATGCGAGCAGCTACTATCCTACCAACCGGTTGGAATGAGAGGTAGAGTTGTGTGTCATCAGCATGGCAGTGATAGGAAAAGCCATGTTTCTGAAGGACAAATCCTAGTGATGACATGTAGATGGAGAAGAGAAGTGGTCCAAGCACTGAGCCCTGAGGCACCCCAGTAACATTAGCAAAAACGGTTAACCGTAACTGTATTTTTTGTTTTAATATACCCTATGTGTTGTTGTATGTTGGAATCCAACATCCAACATCCAAAATTGCAGTTTTCAAGCTGATCGTTTAAATGTGCAGTATAGTGAAAGTAAAAATGGCAATGTTTTTGTGAGTTTCAATGACAGGAATGAGATTGGTGATAGATACATAATATGTCTTTATTTTGGTTGATAGTACAAAAGTAAGTATTATATGATTAACATATTAGCCAGTGTGTTCCAGTGTGGAAATTAAAGCATTTAAACATGTTTAGCCCCACAATTAACGGGACAAAAATCCCTAAATGGAATTCAGTTATGTATATTTGTAGGCTTTGTTCTGGAACAAACACACACATATGTGTCCCCATGATCCTTGACGTAGGTGTAATTTTCTTAGTAGAACCAACTGAAAAGAGTTCAAGCTGAGGTATAAGACTCAATCAAGAGCATCTAATCCCATCAGCCTCAGCACAGTTCTTGCGGCTCATGTAACATCCATTTACATTTATTTATTTGGCAGACGCTTTTATCCAATGCAACTTAGGCCGTGCCCTCACTACACGACTGACAGACTACCAAAATTGCTGTACAGCTCACATTACACAATCTTTCCTGTCTTCTGTCATGTTGTTGTCGTAGCAGAACACATTCTACAAAAAAGAGCATAGGCGAGGTGAACAAATTACAAGATCTTTGGTCAAGACATATCTTGACCATAAAATATTTTAAAAAACTTTAAACAACTTTAAATATTATGTCAAACACTTCATGTCAATCAAGTTAATTCTCTCTTTTTCTAAAATTTTTTTCCTTATATAAATTTTTGTTAACACTTTACAATAAGGTTTCCTTTGTTAACATTAGTTAACAATATTACTTAAAGCAGAACTAAGTAACTTTTTTAGCTTCATAAATAGTTTTCTAAGTCCTTACAATGGTAAATTGACTTGTAGTGGTGTGTTTGAGGCGTGCACTAACCCCCTCTGGCACATCTACGCCAAAAAACAGCACTTGCAAGTTGAGCTGCGCCGACCCGACACAATCTCGCCTCATGTTCATGTCCACGCGAGAGTGACAAAATGCTTTACGGTAATTCAAAAACAATGTATATATTATGACTTTATAAGACAATTTTGAAAATTACCCACCTCCATCGAGATTTTTTGTACTGTATTTGCAAAACTACTGCGCTGGTGAGCATTGTAGTCGTTGTAGTCCAGAGCTGCGCTTGGAGTATTTACGACAGTGTGATTCACTGAAGGAACCTGTAGGGGGAGCTTCGCAAATCTTACTGAGTTCTGCTTTAACATGAACTGACAATGAGAAATATCTACAGCATTTATTAATCTTAGTCAATAGTAATTTCAGCATTTGCTCACATTAGTTAGTGTACTGTGAACTAACATGAACAAAAAATTAACTATTCGATTTTAACTAACGTTAACAAAAATTAATAAAAGTTTAAAAAATATATTTTTATTTCATGTTTGCATCAAATATTCCACATTCATTCAGACTTGCTTTAGAAATGAGGTGTGGGTCTCAATCAGATCCCTAGTTTAGTAGTCGGGGCGTTGATCAGGGGGTCGGCCATTTTAAGGGCTCATTTGCGAAGTTCTTCCAATGCACTAAAACGTTTGCTCTTTAAAAAGTCCCTCAATGCACCATGAAAACCAGGGAGCATCGATGCTCACTATGTTCCCTTAATGGACATTCTGAAGCTCGAAATATAAATCACGTGAGCCAACTCAATACACAACATGACGCATGAATGATGTTTTAAAAACAAACCGTTATTGAATTATATTTCAGCATAAACACACATAGCTAGACAGGTAATGAACATAATCTATCTTACATTTATACTTTACGGTTGAAATGATGCAGGCATATGTAACAATCAAAGTATTTTTCATGTTGCCATATTGGTGGAAACTGGAAATACAGCCATCAGTGTCCCAATGTGTAGTGAGTCAGGGTCCTTACCAGTGTCTGAGTTTGTGTACACATGGTATACTGATTCACAACCAAAGGAGCTGAATGAGACGCATATGCTGAGGTATATGCTGAGACTTTTATTTATTTCGCTGCAAAATGTATAAGTATATAAAGTATATATAAGTATATAAAGCTGGATATATATGTATATCATACATGCAGTATACTCACACTGGGTGAAATATACTAGTATATAGCAAATCTCAACAGCTTGATTGCTTGTATTGTCACAAAATGTAAACTATATTATTGCCCAGCTCTAATCTGCTAAATGCAACTATAAAGGCCTGTTCACACCAAGGACGATAACGATATAGTTCTAAAAATTGTTCTAAATATAAAAAAATAGAAGAGTCCACACAACAACTATAATGATAATGGCACAGAGAAACAATCTTGTTGGAATCAATTTCAGAATGATTTTGTCCAGCTGATGAACGATAAAACAGTGACAGCCAATCAGAATTGCGGTACTTTGATGTCATATACCGACCACTTAAATCTGCAGTGGTCAGGGGGTACAGCAGCCATGTGTTACAATTCTTAGCTCTCAGAAAATTAAGTGTTTAAACATGGTAATTATAAGTTCATAAAGCATGTGGAGGCTTTTTACATTTCATAATAGTTACGGTAATTATGACATGGCATGATCGCACCTTTAGAATAAACAGAACATTATCGTCCGCTGATGTGGACACTAATATAGTTACCATTATAGTTATCTTTATAGTAATCATAGTTGGTGTGAACTGGCCTTAAGACTAGAAGATATTAAGATATTATAAACATTAACATCATGATTTTCTGTAAAGTTGCTTTGAAGCAATGAGTATAAGCTATAAAATCACTATACACAAATATATTCTATTGCATAGAATACAGAAATGAAAATATCATTTTATGCATAAAAAAGGAGCAAATAATTGTTCTCGAACTCAAATTTGTTTTCAAGGAAATAAAACGAGGGAGATAGTGGGCCCTATTTTAACGATCTAAGCACATAGTCTAAAGCGCACAGCGCAAGTGCACTTGGGGCTTGTCCGAATCCACTTTTGCTAGTTTAACGAGGGGAAAAATGGTTGGTGCGCCTGGCGCATGGTCTAAAAGGGTTGTCTCTATTCTCTTAATGAGTAATCGGTGTGTTTTGGGCGTAACGTGCAATAAACCAATCAGAATCTCATCTCCCATTCCCTTTAAAAAGCCAGTGCTCGCACCATTGCGCATTTGCTATTTACATGGCTGAAATTTGCAAACAGAAAAACTGAACGCTTCTCTAGCGATGAAACAGATCTGCTTGTGCACGAGGTTCAAATGTGTGAGCAGACCATCTACTGGACAAGCTGGATTCCACCAAAGCATTTTTTTATCTTTATGCACACAATAATAATCTTTTACATTGTAATTTTATTTTTAAAGGTGTCATCGAACGTTTTTTTTTTTTACAAGATGTAATATAAGTCTAAGGTGTCTCCTGAATGTGTCTGTGAAGTTGCCGCTCAAAATACCCCATAGATTTTTTTTGTATTCAATTTTTTAACTGCCTATTTTGAGGCATAATTAGAAATGCGCCGATTCAGGCTGCGGCCCCTTTAATTGCTCGCGCTCTCCGCCCCCTCCCAAGCTCTCGACTCTATCATTGCATAAACAAAATTCACACAGCTAATAACCCTCAAAATGGATCTTTACAAAGTGTTCATCATGCAGCATGTTTAATCGCGTAAGTATGGTATTTATTTGGAAGTTTACATTTGATTCTGAATGAGTTTGATAGTGTTCCGTGGCTAACGGCTAATGCTACACTGTTGGAGAGATTTATAAAGAATGAAGTTGTGTTTATGAATTATACAGACTATAAGTGTTTAAAAATGAAAATAACGACGGCTCTTGTCTCCGTGAATACAGTAATAAACGATGGTAACTTTAACCACATTTAACAGTACATTAGCAACATGCTTACGAAACATTTAGAAAGACAATTTACAAATATCACTAAAAATATCATGTTATCATGGATCATGTCAATTATTATCGCTCCATCTGCCATTTTTCGCTGTTGTCCTTGCTTGCTTACCTAGTCTGATGATTCTGCTGTGCACAGATCCAGACGTTAATACTGGCTGCCCTTGTGTAATGTCTTGAACATTTTGCTGCATTTTGCCGGGTATATGATAGGGCCCTATATTGCTGAATTGTTCGTGACAGAAAACTTCACAGAAAGTGCAATGCGACCATAGCTCCGATTTGGCTACTCTATTGTTTTTTTTTTTTTTGCATACCTTGAACCAGAAGTTCACATTTGACAGCAAAATCCAAGAAAAAAATTACTTGGAAATCACTCGCATTCAGTAAGTATTTAAATTCTCTGGGAATCCCACTGCTTTGGTATCACTAGTGCTATAACTCTAGCAGTTGTTTTACATGAACACTAAAACAAAAACAACCAAGGATCCAGACACTTGGGCTGCGATGAGTCCTAGAAGAAACCTGAGTCCTGCTGTTTGTCAGACTCTTCTCACACACAGACACACACACATTGGCTCTGCCCAGATCAGATGTTATCTCTTGAGGAGGTGTCTGTGGTGCGGATGGCTGCTGTATGAGCAGGATAAACAGCAGCAGTGGGTATAATCCACTGCGCTCAGTCCGAGAGCCGTGTGGATTAGCTGCCTCCGGCGCTACTAGCCTCTTCACTTTGCTTTCACACCTTGAAAGGACCCTAATTGAGCCAAATCTCATTATTTGGGACCTGGACAATGAGACGATAATCAATTGGGCTCCGGTTGTCTTTAAATGGATCATCCTTGTCATAGCCACAGCTTGCTTTGGTGTGTTGATTGCACAAAATGGATGGGAGGAGGAGGAAAATGGATTTGTTCTTCATTGATGGCAATATTTTTTATGGGTCTTTGTGGGTGTCACTTTTGAAGTCAATATAATTTATAATGTTAATGAGTTAAATGAGCAATTAATGGCAATTCTTAAAAAATGTTTGTTATTGTCAGAAGTACAGTAAATTAAACTTAAATAAAATGTAAATTTAATAATGATGATAATAATATTAATTTAAATACTAATAAAAAAAACACTACACCAGAATTGGTAAACAGGGTTGAGAATTTATCCTAAATTAGAAAAAAATAGATAGAAAGAAGAAAAAAAATACATTCAATGAGTTTTAAACTGGCAAGTTTTCGTGCTCAGTTGTTTGTATATTAATAGTTTATCAAAAATATATAATAGTTCTCACAACAAAATTGTAGGATTTGTGTCTCTATGTTACAATCACACCTTCCCGGACTCCAGTTCCCAGCATCCTCCTGTTCTACACACCTGTCTGCACTTCCCTCATCAGTCTTCCCGCCATCTCCCCGGATTCCCAGCACCTGTTTGTCCTCGTCAGCACTCCCTTTAAGTCGGACTCACTCCCTGCACTCCTTGTCCGTTATATTGTTTGATACATGTATGTGAAGCTGTCTCTCTGTTCCTGGATTATTAATACAGCCTGTATATTGTGGATTTCCGTATTTCGCCTCATCTCTACAGTACATACGTAACAGAATAATGGACCCTAACCACTGGAAATCAGGATGGGCTCATTGTGTCTCCCGTGCCTCCTACAACTACAGCGTCGGATCGCCTTTGTGGGTTCCAGCAGGACGGTCGCTCGCTGGAGAGGTATGTGGAGAAATTTGTCAAGCTTGCTTATTTGGCGAATTGGCTAGATGCCTGTTTGAACGCCTGTTTTCTGGCGGGGCTGGACGAGGACACGATTTGTTTTAAAGAACCTGCCTGTTATTTTTCCCTAGTCGAAGCAATTAATCTGATTTTGTTTCTAAATTGTTTTGATTTTGTCATTGAGGAGGTTCCTGATAAGTCATGTGATCCTTGTCCAGTCTCCCCAGAAACACAGACGGCCTGGCCAGTTCGCCAATCGCCGCTTTCCTCTGCCTGCCCCTCCAGTGGGCATTCCCCTGGTGTCCTGCCAGACCCAAAACCCCGAAAGGCTGAAGAAAGATCCTCCGCTGGGCCGAAACGGCCAAGAAGTAAAAAGAAAAAGGCCACAAAACAGCCCCAGTCCCCTGAGTTTTCTGCCTCCGTGCAGCCCCAGTCCCCTGAGTTTTCTGCCGCCAAGCAGCCCAAAACGGCAATTACTTATGAAAAAGACGGGTTAATTGACTTTTGGACTGAGCCCGCTCCATGCTTCGCCAAGCCCGCTCCATGCTACCAACGAGTCCGCTTCAATAGCCGACGGGTCCACCCAAGCAGCCCACGAGCCTACTCCAGCCCATGAACCCACGCCATACCACGAGCCCTTCCAGCCCCCCCAAGTCTCCTGAAAATTTTTTTTTTGGGGGGGCAGTGTACCCGTGGGTGGGCAACATGTGGAGGAAACATGTGGGTGGGACTCAAGACCTGCCAGGACTGTCCACGGTTCCTGACCCATCAAGGCTGTCCATGGCTCCTGACCCGCCATGGCCGCCCTCAGCTCCAGACCTGCCATGGCCGCCTACGGCTCCTGACCCGCCATGGCCGCCCTCAGCTCCAGACCTGCCATGGCTGCCTATGGCTCCTGACCCGCCATGGCCGCCCTCCGCTCCAGACCTGCCATGGCCGCCTACAGCTCCTGACCTGCCATGGCCGCCCTCAGCTCCAGACCGGCCATGGCCGCCTATAGCTCCTGACCCGCCATGGCCACCCACAGCTCCAGACCTGCCATGGCCGCCTATGGCTCCTGACCCGCCATGGCCGCCCACAGCTCCAGACCTGCCATGGCCGCCTATGGCTCCTGACCTGCCATGGCCGCCCACAGCTCCAGACCTGCCATGGCCGCCTAAGACTCCTGACCTGCCATGGCTGCCCACGGTCCCTGACCCGTCACGGCCGCCCACAGCTCCTGACCCGCCATGGCCGCCTACGGCTCCTGACCCGCCATGGCCGCACACAGCTCCAGACCTGCCATGGCCGCCTACGGCTCCTGACCCGCCATGGCCGCCCACAGCTCCTGACCTGCCATGGCCGCCTAAGACTCCTGACCCGCTGTGACGGCCCGAGGACCTAGACCCGCCCTGGAGACCTCCGCACCGGTCTGCACCCCCCCGCACCTGCCTGTAGGTCTCCTGTAGGACGCGCCTACCAGGGGGAGGGGGAGGTAATGTTACAATCATGCCTTCCCGGACTCCAGTTTCCAGCATCCTCCTGTTCTACATACCTGTCTGCACTTCCCTCATCAGTCTTCCCGCCATCTCCCCGGATTCCCAGCACCTGTTTGTCCTCGTCAGCACTCCCTTTAAGTTGGACTCACTCCCTGCACTCCTTGTCCGTTATATTATTTGATACATGTATGTGAAGCTGTTTCTCTGTTCCTGGATTATTAATAAAGCCCGTATATTGTGGATTTCCGTATTTCGCCTCATTTCTACAGCACATACGTAACACTCTAATGCTTTAAGAAATGTAAAAAAATACTACTCTATTCATGGAAAGTGCTTGCAGGCAGTCTTGGCCGTATTCTTTAAGAGTCTTTATGAGTGCTCTGTCACTTTTGAAGTGAATGTAATTTATACATGTTTGTGTGTTAAATGAGCTTTGATAGCAATTAATGCTTTGAGCCACACTTCCCAATTCATTTCTTCAGCTATGAAAACTCTTTTTTAAGACTACAAATTCGGGACTTTCCTTCCTCTCTGAAAATAAATGAAGCCCGCAAAAGTGTGGTATCCTTCTGGGACGGCGATGAAGAACAAGCCTTCATGAAGCTTTCAGGAGGACAAGAAATTTTGGGAATTTAAAAACGTAAAAGGAGACTCATCATCTTTTATGCAAAACAAGACTGAATATATATAAAAAGTCCTGTTGAAGAAGATGATTAAGTCTATTAAGGGCCAAAAACTCAGCAGACAGTAATTCCCAACGTAACTTGTGCATATATACGCACATACTGGTTTACATGCATATGCAAACAGGCATTAATATGTACGTGGGAAGCATACTGAGGAGGACATAACGTTTTATGAAGATGTATTGTGATAATGAGCAGCCGCTCGTAATGCGACATATTAATATATATGTTTTGCCTAATTTGAAAATGCTACTTTTAACACATTTAATCCATACCACAGATTTCCTTCCAAAATCAAGACAAAAATAAGTCCGTACATACAGTAGAGTCCATATAGCTGCAACTGTGTACACATTTAAAGTCACCATGAAATCAAAATGGACAACTCTGGTTTTTTTAAATGTTTTTTATTAATGATTTATCCATGCACATCATTTTTTAATTCATGTGCCTCATAATCTTTAATCAAAATAACTTCCACTCCCTCTTGCAGGGGCACCTCTTTACTTCTCTGATGTTTACTGGCACAAGCGCAGAACAACCTGTCACTCACATGAGATCGACCAATAGCAAAACATAGCCATCCAATCAGTTCCCCATGGACAAAATCAAGTCCCACCCTACATTTTTTCTTGTTTGTGAACCCGTTTCACTCAGATATATGTCATAATAGTTTCATGTCGACTTTAAAGGTGTCATGATATGGCAAATCAAATTTTCCTTGAGCTTTTGGCATATAAGAAGTCTTTGTATCATTAATACATCCTGCAAGTTCCATAACTTAAAACGTCCTCGTCATCATTAAAACAGCATTTATATAATTCAGCGACATCACAAGGGCACAATAATTTGCATACGACTGCCTCTGGAGCAAGACAACAACGCCTACTTTTACATCATCGCATAATTGTTCCCACCCACTGATGTTCAGTCGGTGAGCAGCGAGTAGATCTAAAGTTGTTGTTTACGATAAGATTGTGATAATAGCAAGATTGTGATGCCACACAGAAGTTGTGTTGTTCCTGGCTGTGGAAAAACATCATCTTTGCATAAGCTGCCGAAGGATCCCGATGAAAATGGATTCAGAGAAAATGGATTCAGTTTATCTTTAACGAATCTTCCTAGTCACATCAGCACTAGTCTCGCGTAGCCAGACCGTCAGACTGATGGCAGAAGGTCTGGACTCTATCGCAACTTTCATTGGCCAAGGACCGCCCAAGAGGATGTTTGACTGGTTTGGCATCACGGCATTTGTTTCCAGGTAGACCGTTAAAAAAACGAGACACACGTCTCCTGGACATCCTGTAGTATTCATCCAACCAGATGATGACTTCTAAAATCCTGAAGTGTTTCCAGTTAAGTGTGCCATGTGCATCAGACATTCAGCCAACGGTCCATGGGCGTGACGTCTGAGGCTGAGACTACGTCAGCGCCGACATGTTTGTACTGTACATTTTACCAGCAGCTTTTTTGAGAACAAGTCACAATACGATACTGGCTTTGCCCAAAAAACTCTTGCTCAAAGATCAGGAATAAACTGTTCTGGAATCAGCAAGGACCCCGCAAACTGTAAGTAAAGTATTTAATTTTTAAACCGGTAATGACTAATCTCCTAGTATTTTTACTTCCAAGAATGCTCTCTTTATAATGGCTGAAGCTGTCGATCACGCAGCTCAAGTTTTTCTGGACACTTGCCAAAACTCCCGTTGTGACGCTCTTATGAAAAATAATGAATCTCTTACTGTTTTAACATTGTGTTTGCATTGTTAGTTATGGTGAAAGCATTTTGCGAGTGTGCGAAATTGCATTGCAGTGACGAGATCACTGTATTTTTTGGCATATAATAGTAAAAATGTAGTAAAAGTATTTGAGAGGATTCCACATGTAATACTTATTTCAATTGCAAAGGTGTCAGCCAATCACAGCAGTGGGTGTTTACACTGAAGTTTCACAGCAGACACGCCCCTTCAAACAGAGTGTTCAAATCAGGATAGAAAGTAGCCATTTATTTCTAAATTATGACAATTTTTTGAAGTAAAAATCATATTAACATTATAAGTGCACCTCAGGAAATATTATAAAATTAAATAAAAAAATCCAGTTCATGACCCCTTTAAATCAAGATATATTTACTTGAGAAGCAAAATATATATCTGCCATTGCTGTCAGAAAAATAATCTTGTTTTTCCTTTGAAATTAGTTTTTTTTTCTGACCCCATTGACAATTTCTTTCTTGTTTTAAGCATAAACTGATTTAATTCTTTTATATATATATATATATATATATATATATATATATATCTATATATATATATATATATATATCTTTTAATGCAGTGCGTAAAAAAAAGTGTCATTATGTGTATGTGTTTGAGTGTGAATGTGCAAGAGTGAGTATTTGACAAAAGAAGCTCATTTCCAGGAGTGTGTGTGGGAATCTCACAGGAGTCGGAGTGTATTATGGGTTTAAGAGTGTGTGAAGGTGTGTGTGTGTATGTGTGAGAGAACCGCAGTAGTATGTCAGAGAGGAGGGTGTGTGTGCGGTGGACGTCACTGAAGAACTATGTGCAAGCGAATGTTTGTGTGTGCGTGTTTCTGGAGAAATAATGAACATCTCTGTGTGGGTGCGTCTGCGAGTGTGTGTGTGTATGCCGGTAGCCTGTTGGGTAAGCATATGTATGTGCCCAATTACGTGTCTGTCGGTGTTGTTCTGTGTTTTGCGTGAAAACAACAGGCTGAATGTGCACGTATCTGTGCAAGACAGCAGTTTGAGAGAGAGAAAGCGAGAGAAATGGCTTGGCAATGGTGTTTTTCCTGCAGTAATCAGGGAGAGTATAGCCCTGGCCCTGTGTACCTCTCCCTGCCTGCGGTTTGTCCACATGCCTCCTCTGCTCGCAGTGGGGGAGGGTTGTGTGTGTGTGTATTTGTATGCGCAGTTTTAGGGGTGTTGAGGCCCTTGGAAGGGAACAGGCAGATCTTGTTAGCTGGCCTGACCCACGAAAACACAGTCAACAATGCAACACGCTAAGACGAGATGAGATGAGATGACAATACGCCACGGAAAGAGACAGGAAAATTCCTCCGCTGGCATTTCTCACAGTGCAATCAAACCGCAAATGTCATCTACCATATATTCGCCATAAAGCTGCGCAGTCTTGTTTGTTTGTCCCCATCCAAAATGCTCAAAAATCAACAATTTGATGTGAGAAAACCAGATGCGCTTGTACTCGTCACTGAATTTCTCTTCTTTTTCTGCTTCCCCCGACAGCTCCAAGTTAGAGAGGCCCTGTTCCATCTACCTACATCACCGAAATGGCATGCATGGTCCACCACAATGTGGTAGGACTTTTTTCATGCACGAATAGGCTTTTTCTTGTTGCTCTTAGCAATACCTGCTTTTGATTAGTTAGTAACGACGGTGCGTTTGAGTGCAGAGTGAAACCCCAGACAGGCAGATGCGATTCTGCTACTCAAATTCATAATCTTAGCATATGCAAGGCTTAATTTAAAAGAACGGATGGTAATTTCATTGTGAAAGCACCTTGTTTCAGTATAGGTACATCAGTATATGACACTGTTTAACTTATAAAAACATGTTTTTGAACTTATTGTGCCCCACCATTGAAACAACTTCCTTTTCGGCTGATCTCACCTACTTAAGCCATGTGGAGTATTGAATAATATTAACCAATAGACAAATAGCAATTTTTGCCGTATTTACTAGTTACAATATTTGAAATATTATTTAGATTTTTTAAGTCCCCATATAGTCAATAATTTATCCCTTAAAACGCATCTTTGATCACCAAAATTACGTATTTAAATGTTTTTTTCCTATGAAAAAAATTCTTCATGCCTTAAAATAGCTTGAATGTAACTCTACACCTTTGCCTCATTTAATATACATATATAATATACATCTATGAATATAATAATTAGCCCCGCCTCCGCTCTTTCGCACGAGCTCAGATGAGATCCACTCGGTCAACTTGCTCCAGGTAACGCTGCACAATGGTATTGCTTTTTACAACGTCAGACACATAACGGTAATTAATACGATTAGCGTTTTGCTTGACTATGTTATCAAACAGCTGATAATGTGTTGCTAATGTTACACAAACGATGTTAACATTCACAAGTCAGACAGCTGCCTTCTAACAGTCAGTATCCTTAGAAACGCTTTGAACAACTCAGAACATCAGTGGAGAAAGGCATATAGTTCATCATAACATCGTAATATAGATCATACACCTGCCATATTGCTATATCGACCCGATGTTTCATATCAACAGAAAAATATACTGGGATAACCTTCTTTTAAGACTCCATTGCTCGGTCAGTTAATGATATGCTAAAGCACGCCGGCACGTTGACATAATAATAATAAGAAATGCTTATTGCGCATCAAATCAGCATATTAGAATGATTTCTAAAGAATCATGTGACACTGAAGACTGGAGTAATGATGCTGAAAATTCAGCTTTGCATCACAGGAATAAATTACATTTTAAAATATATTAAAATAGAAAACAGTACTTTTAAATTGTAATAATATTTCACAATATTAATATTTTACTGCATTTTTGGTCAAATAAATGCAGCCTTGCTTAGCTTAAGAGACTTATTTCAAAAACATTAAAAAATCGTACAAACCCCCCAAACCAAGCTAGTGTAATCTTATGCAGTGTTGCTTCTAAAGTAAATTTTTAGATTTTTTATTGGAAAAGTAGTTAAAGGTGCCCTAGAATTAAAAATTGAATTTACCTTGGCACAGTTGAATAACAAGAGTTCAGGACATGGAAAGGACATACAGTGAGTCTCAAACACCATTGTTTCCTCCTTCTTATATAAATCTCATTTGTTTAAAAGACCTCCGAAGAACAGGCAAATCTCAACATAATACAGACTGTTACGTAACAGTCAGGATCATTAATATGTACGCCCCCAATATTTGCATATGCCAGCTCATGTTCAAGGCATTAGACAAGGGCAGCCAGTATTAACGTCTGGATCTGTGCACAGCTGAATCATCAGACTAGGTAAGCAAGCAAGGACAATAGCGAAAATGGCAGATGGAGCAATAATAATTAACATGATATTTTTAGTGATATTTGTAAATTGTCTTTCTAAATGTTTCGTTAGCATGTTTCTAATGTACTGGTAAATGTGGTTAAAGTTACCATCATTTCTTACTGTATTCACGGAGACAAGACTGTCGTTTTTTTTTTTTCCTTTTTAAACACTTGCAGTCTGTATAATTCATAAACACAACTTCATTCTTTATAAATATCTCCAACAGTGTGTAATGTTAGCTTTAGCCACGGAGCACCATCAAACTCATTCAGAATCAAATGTAAACATCCAAATAAATACCATACTTACGCGATTAGACATGCTGCATGACGAACACTTTGGGCGGGGAGCACGAGATTTAAAGGGGCCGCACCCTGAATCGACGCATATTTATTGATGCCCCAAAATAGGCAGTTAAAAAAATGAATTAAAAAAAATCTATGGGGTATTTTGAGCTGAAACTTCACAGACATATTCAGGGGACACCTTAGACTTATATTACATCTTTTGAAAACACGTCCTACGGCGCCTTTAAAAACAAACCCTAAGAAGTCATTTTTGCAATGTCCATATGCTAGTGTACGACAAAATGAACTTTTAGCAAAAATACACACTTCTTTCTCTTCCTGGAAATGGACCAAAAACGTTGATGACGCATGTTGCACTAAATAGATTTTTGTCCAATCAGAGGATAAGAATGTTATCATTGAACGCACATGAATGGCACCACAATGTAGTACGTACAAAGAGGGAAAATCTTGATTTGGGGGCATCAGTGAGAAAACATGGCTGAAGCAATGGATACAACGTCTGTAGCTGACAGTAAATTTATTTAATTTTTTTTCTATTTAGAATAAACTAGATGAATTTCTTGTAAAAAATACAAAAATATTGTGCAATTAGTTAGACGCAGGTTACAGCACCTTCATAAATTGCTTAAAAACATAAAAAAGCAAAAACACACCTGAAGCACATTTTTTATTTTTAACATTCTGTAGTGTTAAAAAACATTGCTGTATTTGTTATAGAAAAGGTACATTGCCAACTTACTCTGGCCAAAGTGATTTGAACGCATGTGATGTCCTAATTACGACGTCCCAACTCAACCCAATACAAACTTCCCAGCAGGACTTCAACGCACTATATAACCTATTGGCTACACTTGTCAACTGATGTCATGAGGTCTACAAAGAAGTGTTTAATTTAAAAAAAAAAAAAATCATACTGGTGTCAATCTGAAATTTGGGTTTTTGCTAAAGTTATTCTGCATAAATTACAGTGTTTAAATAAGCAGGCAATGAAATGTTATGCAGCCGTTGTTTAAAATAAGTTTTGTGATTTAATTCAGTAGGAGTAAGAGGGACGGTGAACTGTAGTTACTTCTTGTCTGCCGTCGTCTCTGCTGTGCTTATGTGGCATCACCCACTCTAATTTCAGCCTGCATCTCTGCAACTGCAAAAAGCCATAAACACTGAAGATTAGGTCACAACAGCTTTCATAACCACTTTCATGACCTCTTTATGCCCTCCCTCACTGTCTCGCTCTGTCTCTCGGTCTCACTCTACTCCCACAACACCTCACTTTTAAAAATCGCTCTTTTCCAAGGTCAGGTTTCCATGTGTCCTGCGCTTAATTTCAGTTTTCTCATTTATAAAACCTATTAATGTGAATCTAGACCTGTGGATCTATGTGAATTAAAGGGATAGTTCACACAAAATTGAAAATTCTGTCAGCATTTACTCACCATTTGGTCATTCCAAACTTCTGGAAAACAAAAAAGGAGAAGTTTTGAAGAACGTTTACACTGCTCTTTTCTTATATAGTTTTACCTGCTCTTAAAGAGTATTAGTAGTTCAATATATTCAAACTTAATGGGTCATAATTAGATGACATGCGAAAAACCAATATTCTTTGGCATTATTGACATCAAAGCCTGTGTGATGCCAAGCTGAAAAAGTGCATGTGTCAGTGAGATATCTAGGGACCAGAATATCACAGACCAAGGGTCTTCAACAGGGGGTCTGCAACCCATAGGGGGTCTGCTGTGATACTGCAGGGGGTGCACCAAATACTGTGTGATCTCAAACTAATTTTTGTGGTAAAAAAGTATTAATACAAGCTAAAGTGAGCAAGAAAAATTTTCCATTGGCCCACATTAAAATGTATTAAAAGTAAAATTAAAAGTTTTGAATATGTGCAAGCACCAGTGAGATTTGAGAATTACGGAAGTTTTCCAACGAATGACAAATTGAGGAAGTTTTATATATATATATATATATATATATATATATATATATATATATATATATATATATATATATATATATATATATATATATATATATATATATATAATATAGGGCTGTCAAACGATTATAATTTTTAATCTAGTTAATTAATCGCAAATTAATAGCACATCAAATTTGGCTGAGAAATTACCACTCAAAAGATCCTTTAAAGTCATTATTGTGTTAAATGAGAAAAGTATCAAATAGACATTGTAATGATTAAAGTAAATAGTTCTCTTAATGAATGGGCCTTTGAATCATTTGTTCACCAGATTGATCCCTTAAAGGGGATATTGGATGCAAAATTCACTTTTACATGGTGTTTGGACATAAATATGTGTTGGCAGTGTGTCTACACAACCACCCTATAATGATAAAAATCCACCCAGTGTTTTTTTTTTTTTTTTTTATCCCCATAAATCATAAGCACTTTCTGAGATCAAGCCATTCTCAGATTCTTGGCAAAGTGATGTAAATTTGCAGAGGCCCCTCCCATGACTCTTGACGGACACTGCCATTTTAGCATAGACCCACCCCGAGTGAGCTGTAAACAGTCCGCCATTGTTTCGATGCCGGAGCAGGTGTAGACAAGAATGTCTCCTAAGCGACTGAGTTGTTTTGTTCTTGGCTGTAAGAATGAACATAGCAGTCATCATTTACAATATTTATCAACAGTTGTCAAGGCAACGCTCTTGTGTCGACACGCCCCACGGAAAAGAAGGGTGGGGTAAACAGTAGCTCATTATCATTTAATGTGCCATGCACCGAAACAGGTCGCTGTGAACAGCTGTTTTTTTTACAAGGTAAAAAGGGTGTTTTTTTACACAACTATTGAGAATTTTTACCAAAGTATGTTACAAACTTTTCAGGAATACCCTAAAGAATCATAATTAATTGTGGAAAATGGCCATCTGATGTCCCCTTTAAAATGCGGATGCACTGCTGTATGTTGCTCAGAGATGCACAACAGTTCTGCTCTGGTTTTATAGGTAATATTTAATATTTTTAAGCAGCACTCATGTGATATTTTGCCCTGATATCTTGAATTTTAGGGGCAGTCTAACTGCATTCAATAGGCTACATCATGATCACATCATGATGTTTGTCACCAATCAACTTAATGAAATGTATGATGACGTACGTAGGTCGGGCGGGGTGGGTGCGTTAAATGTGTTAATAATTTTAACACGTTATTTTTTCCCATAACTAATTAATCACATATATATATATAAATATATATTATTATATACTTTTGTTAATAGAAAATTATGATGAAATAAAATATAAATATTAGATGAGCTTAGCTTAAACTTAAAAAAATGTACATGGAAATCAGCAATTGTCTTGGCAATATTTTTAAATACCCACAAAAAACTCATTTAAAAAATGACAAAAGCACAACAAATTAAATTAAACCTGAAAATGCAAAAATAAAAGGTAATTTAAAATATTAATTAATACTATAATAGTACATAATACCAAAATAACACTGGTATTGACTACTTTTATGGTGTGTTTTTTTTTCATGAGCTTGACAGACATGCTTGTAAAAGAGCAGCGTGAACACTGTGCAAAATATCTTCTTTTGTAATCCACAGAAGAACAAAAGTCATCCAGTTTTTTCAAAGTTAGGTGAACTATCCATTTCAATTTGCCATTTCTCACCAGTGCACGGTGAGGTGCATGAGATTCCACCTAGGCGACACAGGCATCTCCCTTTCTTTTGTCTCTTACAGTGAATACATTGTGGTTTTGCTGTGTCAATGACAAAATGAACCTACACTGTCCACTGTCAATCAGTGTATTATGGTGTTCTGTTTTCGAGTGTGTTTGGATAGGATGAAGAATTTCTTCAACACTAACAATTACTGACTGCAGAGGAGAAGAGACAGGCAATGGGGGGTGGGGGGGGCTGTTTGCAGTGAAGATGTAGGGTGAATAAGAAGGGGGGGGGCATTAGCATTTGTAGGCTGCAATTATGTGTAATTTTCCAACAGCGGCGAAATTAGAAACCAAACAAAACAAGGGGGCAAATAGACTGTGCAGATTAGCTCCTCACTGACACATGTGATACAGTGGAGAGAAAGGAGGAGGCGGGGGATGGGATGGGATGGGGGGGATGGGGGGGGGGGGGGGGGGGGCGTTGTTGGCAGCATCATCCTACATGCAAATATTGACAAACAGAAGCAGCTACAGACAGGTTCGACAGCATGGTATTGAAGTACAATGGACTCCTAGAGAACAATCTCAGTACATTGGATAGGTTGGGCGGGACTAGATGCTACAGACCACCCACCGTTTGTTCATACCACTCACAAAACTGCAACATGCACAGTTGTGCATTCAAAAACAGTCGGATATCAATTAGATACCGAATGGAGTCAGTACTCTGTACAACAAGACTGTTACTTTTTTAATGTCGGTATTAACTTACCTAAGTACTGGCACTTTTGGCATCCCTCTAATGTATGAATGCCATTTTCCAGTGAGATATCTTAAATACTGTAGATGATTGTCATTGTTTTGATCGATTATGAGACAGAGCTGACATTTGACCACAAACATGTCTTAGCGTGCCAATGCACTTCATTGCAATGTTTCTCAAGCTTTTATAAATAGAAAAGTCATTGTAGTGTAGTCCAGCTTACAAGTACAAAAACGATCCAACCGCAATCAGCGTCCTGCAACCGCTCCTTTGAGAAAATGTGCAGGTGTTAAAAACAAACAAGCATTGGAGAAATGAAGCCAACTCACTGAACCACATACACACTAAAACCTGAGAACAGCTCCGGAGAGGAAAGGCCAAATGAGGTAATTAGAAAAGGTTTGGTTGAGAGGTCTGCTCCTAACAACCACTCAGCTATGGCTAAAGGTTGTGTCTTCAATGACATCTGGACAGTGGTGATTAAAACCTGGTATGTAAATAATCCCATCAAATAGGAACAACATAACAACCCCTGTTTAATCCCTAATTACCCTAGCTCCTCCCCCACCTTCAAATTCTGCATTAATTAGGAACTGCTAATGTGTAACCACCTCCGTCCTTGTCTCCTGATGTTGTGAAAGTAAGCCGTAGAAATATACTCTTCTGTTCCTCTCTCATGAAAGACTGGTTTTTGGACAAGTTCACAACCTATTGGAGATCTTCTTATCTTAGCTGGAGGGTGAAACTAAGTAAGTGTTTTTCACAGTTTCTAAAACGTACCATGACAGTGTCAACTAAGGGGAATGAATTTGATGAATTAAAACAATTAGTTCACTTAATATGTATGCAATATATAAAGTACATTGAACATTTTTAAACCCCTAATTTTATGTATGAAAATTTAGTATGCAACTCATCGTGCTCTGACCCAGAGTGCCCTAACAACCACCTAGCGATGCTTTGGCAACTGCCCAAAATACTCTATCAACTAAAAGGAAATGTCCTAGTAACCACCCAAAATACCCAAGCACCACCCAGAACACCCTAACAGTTAGCTAGGAAGGCCCTATCAACAACCCTAACAACCAGCAATGCCTTAACAGCCACTCAGAACACCCATCAACTGCATAGCAACATCTTTGCAACCACCTGGAACATGCTGGCTACTACCAAAGGCTTCATATATAGAAAGACGGTGCACTCATATTACTATGAAAGGGAGAATGTGCAACGCGCAATATGGTGGAATAAGTCCCGCCTTTGAAATAAAAGAGCCAATCACCAATTGGTAAAGTCATTGGATCACTGCAGCTGCCGTTAAAAGCCATAGAAACAGTCAGTGTACTGAGACGCGTGCTTAGGACTGCGCATGTGTATTGGCTTGTCCAGCCTGAAAAATGGCATTTTTGGTCATGATTTGAGCATTTAGAAATAAAATATTGAGGCAGTTGTTGTCAGATTTCCTTAGTGATTTCAAATATGAAATTTATTCGTAAGCTTGGTGAACAGCTTTGGAGAATTAGAAGTTTTCCCATTCAAAGAGATAGGAGCTGTGCTTCCATGACTGAAATAGCTGCACGAGAGGTGTTTCAAAGATGGCCGCCAAGTGAAATGACTTGCCTTAAAGGATCTTTACTACTACCTAGAACATCCTAGCAATAATCTAGAAATTATCTAGCAACAACCCAAATACCCTAAAAACTACCCAGAACACCCTAGTAACCACATAGCAATGCTTTAGCAAACACCTGGAAACACCCTATAACGCTATAGAGGCAAGTTTTCCATTGGCAAACAACACTCATGTTTTTTTCCCATTATAAATAAATAAATAATGGGATATACATAATAAATAAAAAAATACAAAAAAAAAACTAGTTTACGATTATGGTGTGTATTAAGATAGATTTGAATCTTTCATATGACTAAAGAAATGTCTCTATATTGTGGGTCTCAAAGGCATGCAAGACAAGTAACTTTCTTAATGTTTGACTTGCATGTTGTGACAAGGGCAAATAGAGCATTCAAAACTCAACTTTCTGAGCAATGACTCCTGAACAGGTTAAACTGGAAGAAGAACATTCACCAAGCATAAGGTCCATCGTTGAATCCTACAGTGTCAAAGTCAAGTGCCTTATTTCAACAGTGGCAAAGCTTCACACACAGAAACACAAATATAGATATATGTATCTTTCAACAGGTACAACTTAAGAAAATTCTCTGCAAATATTGATGAGAGAACTGAAGCGACACTGACTCTCAGGTTTCTCTCTGATTTGCCTATAACACTATTTGGATAGGATTTTCATAATATACCAACATCTGAGTTACAGTTGTTGATATAGGATGTCTGTGATTTTCAGGGCTGGAAATGGGGAGGGGACTCGGGGGGGACTGAGTCCAGAGAGTAAATTTCAAGGAGGGTTCCAATTCAAAATGTGGAGGATTTCCAACTTTTATCCACATAATAGTCACTAACACTATGCAAATTTCATATATAAATATAGTGGGATTTTCTGCATCTATATGGTTTAGAAATATAAAATATGTCCCCAACTAGGGTCCCTCTAGTGAATCTTGGCCATTTCCACTACATGTATTAGGATTGGGAACTCTGTGTCTATTTAGAAGGTCAAGTGCTCTGCATACACACATCACCAAACCTGCTAAAATAAACAAAACTAATTATAACATTGTGTAATTAAGGCAAGGAATTAATTAAGATTATAATCTTGCCTGATCACAGGAAATGCAGAGAGTGCCGAATGTCATTTGCAGCCGGTACATGCCTTCAATATAACTTTTTGCCGAGCCCGCCTTGATAAAGACTTGAACCCGACGGTGAATGCGTAATTACGCAACCAAATTGAACACTCCTCATAGAACTTAGGATGGCATTTGGCACAGGAACTACAAGAAAGGTTCACCAGGCAGTACAATGAAGTTTAGCTTTAGTTATCTATGGTATTCGGCAAATAAATATGAATTGAAAACCACATTTTCAAACACAAATGTATGAATCCACAGTGACATGCAACTATTTGCTTCGGAATAGGGCTTATATCCACGCAGAGCTGTTTGTGTGTATGTCTGTGTGTTTGTGTAGCAGAGGATGGCTAACCACAAGTTTAGTGCTTGATGAATTTGACGAGTGATCACTTCCAGCAGAAGCATGTTCCTCAAAGCCACATGTAGCCAGACTCTTGAGTATCAGCATAACATCTTGTTCTGGCCAAGAACCGCCCACTCAGACAGGAAACAGATCTCTGACTGACATGTAATATGACTAATCAGGGTTCGCTTTTTACATGACACTTATCAGTATCAAGACTTGACTCAACAAGACTCAAAAATATCTTGTTTACTTGCTACTAAGTGTCTCAAATAAAACTTTTGAATTTCTTTGAAAGATCCAGTGCCATGAACCTCGCAAACTAAAGACAAGTTCTTCCTCAGAAGTGCTGCAGTACCTGGGAACTTGTAAACACAACATTCCAGGAATGCTGATAAAAACCTGTGAACCTTGAAATCCAAAAATTGATTAGAGCACACTATTTTGGCAAGTGCAGTGGAGAAGACAGATCTAACCCCAAGTAGAACACATACAACTTTTCTAACAGACCTAATTTTCTTACAAAATAATGGTTAAGTTAAACTTTTACTTGGGATCATCCATGAATGAACAAACTAAAACTTTAAGAGGTTAGCATGGGACTAATGTGTGTGAGATGGGAGCTAGTTCTTGACTTATCTTTGGGTGCAATGTTGATTGTAAATATGTTGATATGTCCTTACCATGCAGATTCCATCTTCTTGCAGTCCTTCCGTCTTTGGGTTAGTTTGGTCTCTGGGACCCTTGCCCATCATTTTATGTGGAACGTGATGCAGTAAATCTTCATATCCTAATGGGAATGTTGCATCCTCTTGCCTTGCATTGTTGGCCTAAATTACCAGCTTCAGTTTTGGAAAATAGGAAGAGGGTGCACAATTATTTCTGATTTATCTCTTTGGACATAACCCAACATATTGAGATGATTATTGTTATGCACGCTTCAGATTCTGATGCAAGTTGCGGTCTCGTTATTGACATGCTTTCATCTGAAGAATTCCCTTGGACGTCCTCTATTTGAGCATTGTTTGTTATTAAATGACAACCATTTCTAATTTGCGATCCATTCTGTATTGTTGTCACAGCAATGAGTGTAGAGATATGATGTTGTAGCATTGGGGAAGATGTATGTTATGAAATGGACTTATAGATAGAAGAGATAAGCTACTGTAGGGGTACTGCTTCAGGCTTGCACATAAAACAAAGTGTAGACAGAGATGGGGAAGGACTTACAGACAGTACAGACAACGTTTGACTCTTCCTTAACATTTACTTGTCTCAAGAATCCAGTGATTGGCCCTATGGCCATAAGTAATTCTCACAGACTACTTCCACTCTACATGATTCCCTATCTCTGGCTTCTCCAGAGCATAGGATCTCTGCAGGTCACAATCCTTCTCCACTCCTGCAGTGCCCATCCCCCCACCGGAGTAATTGGACACAGCTTCAGCACAGGGAGCATGTCTTTTTTTTTTTTTGTTTTAGCATGGCAAGCACACTGAATTAAAAGAGAGGCTCTCTCTAGAGAATAAGAAAGAGGAGAAAGGGAGGGAGGCAGAGAAAGAGAGGTGTTGTGTTAGGGTTGATTTTATTCTTGTTGCTGGTGCAATGTCTGAAGACGCCCCAATAATTTAGCTTTTAGCAAATCAGTTCACTTGGTGGCCATCTCGGAAATGCCCTTGCTCAACTATTTACTACTAGGTAGACATAAACGAACAGCTACATTGTACTTTTAAATGGGGAAAGATCAAAATCTCCAAAATAGTTTGTCAAGATTAAATTAACAATATAATCTGACAACAGTTATATCTTACATGTAGCTTTTTATAGCTCAAATCATGGTAAAAATTAAGGACTTAGTTTGCAACCATTAAAAAAATGTGTTTTATATAGTATGAATGTGCGAAGTATGAATTTAATTTGGACATACTACATGTGGCATGTTGTCATGTTACTTAATTGTGTCGCTTCAGTGACATTCACAAGTGTCCATGCACATTTCTGAATCTCGCCGGAAGTAGTAGGTCATCCGGGTACCGCCTACTGTTTTATGAATACTGTGAATTCGGATATACTACTCTTTTCGTGTGCTGTTTTTCGCCTACTATATAGTAGAGAAGTAGGCATATTCAGATTCAGGGATGGTATTTTTAAGGTTGGACTGCATGCATTTGTGTGTTTTGAAGTACACAAACTTCCTTTTAATGGTAACTGGCTCTTTTTTACTGAAATTAGGACTTCCAGTCCTACTGCTGATTTGAGCATCACAATATCTCCTATTCATTTATCTATGAATGGTCCATCCCCTCCTCCTTATAATGTCAAAGATTCTAGTCCCCATCTAGTACAGACACACGTCCTTCTGTATTTTATTAAGTTTATTTCCACACATCTCTGCTGCCAACAAGGCAGCTCAGTTACCCTGGAGCTATTAAGCCATTAAGTGAACACAACATGCAATCACACCCTGAGAGAAGACTCTCCACATTACCCATCAGTCAGTGTGTATCGATTCAAACCATGTTAGCCAACCCAGCAAACTCCCCGTATAAGCATCCAGGTGTTCAAATTCAGTTGTACTCTGAAGGAAAAAGAGCAGATCATTGGTAGAAAATAAACTCTAAGCCAATCTTATTGTTTAAAACGAAATAAAATTACTTGTGTACTATGTTAAATGCTCATAATCAGCCCAATGTTGTGCGATTTATATTTCAATGTTTGTATACTGCAAAAAGATAAAATAAAGATAAAATGATTTTAGCAGCAACACTGCATAGGATATTAAGACTTTTTCATAGATTGTATCTTGAAATTGATTATATTTTGTCTTACTGCACTGGCAGATTTTTTTCACTTGTTATTAATTATGCTTACGCATATTTCAACTGCAGATTTTTGGATACTTAAACTGAAGACAAAATACATGTTAAGAACACAAATTATGCAATATATAATATTTACAGTTTCTAAAAAGCCATTTTGGGCTACTTGTAACATAATTGGACTTGGTTAGTAAACATGCTAAAGCTTAAAAACGGTTTCTCTCAACTGAAAAACTGCTTAACTTGTAGCAAAAAAATTAAAAAATAAAATAATGTTCTATTTGAGACTGTGCTACCATTCAAATGCTTTATTTAAGGTGCAGTTTTAAGACTTTGCTGTTTGCTTTTTGCTAAGAAATAAGGAATGTTAGCCGAAAGAGACATGGTATATAATATTATATGAATATAATATTCTTGTTCCATTTTCCTGTGCAAGAAAGATAGTACATTTTAGATTCATAAGATAATTCTGTCAATTTTTAGAAGTGCGCTACCATACAGATGGCCTTCAAAGCAAATAGACATGAACTAAAAGCCACAAAGCTCCCATTTTGATTTCAGTGGGTCTTTAAATGCTGAGAGCTGTGTGAAAATGACATTCCGTGCCAATGACAAGGATTTCTTATCCCTGTTTGGAGAAGCAGCTGTGAAGAATCAGCAATGCACCATTATGCTAGGACAGTCATTCTTGCGTTTAATGTCAAGCACAGCATCTTTCTGGTGGTGCATCATTGCAAAGGAGAATGTGTGCGTGTGTGTGTGTGTGTGTGTGTGTAAGAGAGAGAGAGAGATATGCATAGTAATAGATGGTATTGCTGGTGTGCACAACATCTATCATTTCTGTCTGTGATTAATGAGTGTACTGGGAAGGACTGCAGAGGGAAAAAAGGAGGAAATAGATTAACACTGGACCAATCCCGGTCAAGTGACCTAAAAACACAAAAGACCTCCCAGCAGTGGCGTACTGCAAATTTTGGGGCCCTCTGTGAGCTATTACATGGGGCCCCACCCATGAGTAGTGACATCAGCATGGTGTTGTTAATCTAGAACTTAGAAATTAATCAAGAAATTAACATTACAATATTTAATAGTATTGCTAATGGAGATTTCTTTGTTTAAAATGCATAATAATAAAATACGAAAACATCTTAAAAACTAATCGTCCTCAAAAATCAAGCAAATCTATGTATGTTTGTATGTATGTTTGTATGTATGTTTGTATGTATCTATCTATCTATCTATCTATCTATCTATCTATCTATCTATCTATCTATCTATCTATCCATCCATCTTTTCATGCACGTTTTTAATGTTTTGAGTACTAAATTATTAAATTTTTCAGAAATGTATGCATTTGTTTCAATTATTTAAATAGATGGTAATTAAGGACTATTTTAGTAGGACTATTTAACTGACTTAATGTTTTCACTGGTATTGTACTAATTTACAATTAATGTAACTCCATTATGTGAAAATAAATATATTCAGCAAAATCTCAGAAGACATTATCCAATAACTTAAAAAAGCTTATTACGGACTATAGTGTATTTCATTAACATAAGCATCTCACTCTTCTGGACTGTAAGAAGAATAAATCAGCCAATATTTTATCATCTGACAGAGATTAATTAAGACAAAGGAAATATAAAGAAAGAGACAGATCAACAGACAGACATCTGGTAAGGACGCAAGTAAGGCAGTTGACGACAAACAAAAGAGGCAAAGTAAATAATGTAAATGGCCTTCTCTCACTGACCTGTCTCTATGATTCAAGTCACTATTTATTATGTGATGGAGGATTATGGGAGCTATGCTAATGAGTAGTCATGTGCATATATGTAGGTCACATCACCCACCCACTAGCACCCTTCCAAACACGGACAGACAGAAATTTTGACTGGCCAATCATTGGATTAATGATGACAGTCACATTCACACATAGACATCAAATTATAAACTTTAAACTAATAATTGGTGATGTTTGCAAAGGCACTAGTTTTATCTTTAAAACTCATACTGTATCTTTAAGTAATGTTGTCATATGAAAAACTAGTCCGTAACTACACTGATTTAGGTCTCACCAGCCCTAAGTAACACAAAATATGACAAAAATTAATTACTTGTGGTTCAACTTACTTATGGTCAAATTAATAGAAAAAGTGATACAACTGATTCATAAGTGCTTGTGATTCAGTAAAAAGAACCAGCACATAAGAGTCTTTCGTTTAGCAATCGGACTTCACTGGCCAATCTGGGTGATGTTTGCAAAGACACTAGTTTTTTCTTTATATATATATATATATATATATATATATATATATATATATATATATATATATATATATATATATATATATATATATATATATAAATAAAAAAACCTCAGTACATGTTGTCATATGAACAACCAGTCAGTAACTACACTGATTTATGTCTCACTAGCCCTAAGTACAATTCAACACAAAATAAAACAAAAGTTATTTACTTATGGTCAAATTAATTGTTAGTTCACCTAAAAATGAAATTTTTTAAAATGAGAATACTTTTTGTGCGCAAAAACAAATAACAACAATTTCTTCTCTTTTATGTCAGTCTCTTACGCTGATCACGTAGTGAACGTAGTACAGCGCTTCCATGTTTACATCCGAACACTGGCTCAGTATTGGCCGACAGTGTATACGTGAGCAGCACGATGCATGCGTGTAATGCTGATGCAGGAGCTGGCCAATTCGTTCACTACATCAACAAAAAAGGAGACTGAGATAAAAGAGAAGAAATTGTTGAATAAAGTCGTTATTTTTGTTTTGTTTTTGCACATAAATATTCTTGTTGCTTCATAATATTATGTTTGAAACACTATAGTCACGTGGACTATTTTAACAACTCTTTTTAGTAATGCAGTTCTATTTAACACAGTCAATATAGTATAAGTACCTAGTAGTATAGACGAAACCAAAATTTTCTTTTAGCCAAACCCATTTCAAACAAGGTTATCTTATTATATTATTAATACCTTATAATGCCTTGAGATGTCTCTTAACCCTTTAAGACCTGAAGGCTTTTTTAGAGTTTTTTCTGAGCGACATACACAAAAGTAAAGACTCATAACTCCAAAACGGTAGCAAGGAGAGTCAAAAGGTAGGTATCATTTGATAGAACACTTTTTAATTTTTTAGAAAATATAATTACATTATAATATATAATTATAATATAAAAATATAATTACATTACATTTGGACATTTTCATGCTGAAAAACTGCTGATAAAACAGAAAAAAAAATATATATATATATATTTTTTAACAATTTTTCATTTTTTTTTATTTGACATGGAATAACTCAGGAAGGCAATAAGATCAGAGAAAAATTATTTTTTGGTGATGTTCTCCTACATGTGAGCTGCATCTGGTTCAAATTTTGTGGTGATAGCAAAAAGTATAGTTGAATAAAGTGTTAAAGGTCCCGTTCTTCGTGATCCCATGTTTCAAACTTTAGTTAGTGTGTAATGTTGTTGTTAGAGTATAAATAAAATCTGTAAAATTTTAAAGCTCAAAGTTCAATGCCAAGCGAGATATTTTATTTAACAGAAGTCGCCTACATCGAACGGCCAGTTTGGACTACATCCCTCTACTTCCTTCTTTAATGACGTCACTAAAACAGTTTTTTGACTAACCTCCGTCCACAGGAATACACAAGAGTTGCGTTTGTAGAGTGTGTTTGTCGCCATGTCGTCGAAACGCTGTTATTTTCATCCCGCAGTCCAATCACCGGGTCTGATTCCTGCTCAAATTGATAGGGTAAAATGAAAGACATGTTTACAATAACACTGAGCGTATGCATCTCCACGTTTATGGTAAGAGGCGTGACCTTTCCGGGCAAGGTTCGCTAAGCTGCTGTCGAATCACAACACAGGAACCGCTGGCACAATCAGAACTCGTTACGTATTTCTGAAGGAGGGACTTCATAGAACAAGGAAGTCATCAGCCCGTTTTTATGACAGTGGAAACAGCGGTATACAGATAAGTAAATTATGTGAAAAATACTGTGTTTTTTTACACGCGAAACATGAACACATGTTATATTGCACACTATAAACACAATCAAAGCTTCAAAAAAACACGAAAAACGGGACCTTTAATCATTTTTTCGCAGATGGTGCCCACAGGCGGTAAACTCTGGTTTAGAGGCACTTCTCAGCACTCGTTAGGAGTTTTTCAAAATGGTTAGATGCATTAAAAAGCTGAGTTTCTAAGCTTTAAGATGATACCTATTTTGTTATTTCATGTTGGAAAACGAACATGGATGTTTCCAGGAACATCCCGGAAAGATGAGAGACATGTTTTTATCCATGTATGGATATCCCATGTATGTTAAATCATTCCATGAGTAATATCTTGTGATCAACGCAATATATTATGTTGATATTATGTTGATTTTGGATTCATTTTAATCGCGAGGATCTGCTTTAAATAATGATGTGCATTTTCTATGATCTGTGCATTTTTCATGAAGTTATGAGCATGTGAAATCTACATATTTCCCTACATATCGGTCCCTTACTCTGTCAGACTTAACTTTGTTGTCGTTTATGCTAACTCACCGCAGCTGCATCTTCTAAATAATGCCACGAGTGGGGCTTGAGGAAGTGACATCGCCTGTGTCTGTGCAGTGCGATCTGATGCAGCCCCTGAAGTGAGGAAACCGAAATACTGCAAAATAATAATAACGCTTAATTTGTATTCCGAAGTTAACCCTTTAATAGAAAAAGTGATACAATTGATTCATATGTTCTTGTGATTCAGTAAAAAAAGAGCCAGCACATAAAAGTCTTTCATTTGGCAATAGGACTTAACTAGTCGAGCCTACTGTTTTTCGAATACTATGTTTTCATACATACTCTTTTGGCATACTGTTTTTCACATACTATATAGTAGGGAAGTATTCGATTTTGGGACGCATGTCAGAATGGGTGAACAGAGTACTCATATGCAGAGAGTTCATGAGTTTATTGGAACACTTTGGGAAAAACAAACTCCAAAGTGACACACATGAACAGATATAATTCACCAGCCACCAGCAGACACTCAGGCTATGGAGACCACCCAAGATGCAGCACCCAACGGGACAGGGAACGAGACGAGACCGAGAACAGCGAGAGAATGACCAGCTATGTTACTCCTTGTCTAAAGCCCTATTCAGACGCGATTAGTTTTACATGGGGAGGTGGAGTAAAGTAATTTTACCTCAGGATGTCTGTAATATTAATTGGCCAATTCGCACTGGACAAGACATCTCAGTAAAACTAGCAGAAGTAGGAGGGGTAACTCGATTTACGCACCGCCATCACCTCCCTGTCGTCATGTGGGAATACGTTGCTTCCTGATACAATGTGCGAAGACACATATAATCTAAATATGTAAACAATGAATAACAGGTCCGATTTATTAATTAAATTCTGATTGGATTATGATGGTAATAGGCACTTAGCTAAAGATAAAATTAGTTTTGTGCCTCTGCCAATTGCTTCGATCTTCTTTTTGCTCTGAATGGTATGTAGAAAATAGCCTACTTGAGGTTTGCCACAGACTTGTCCCACCACCTACAACACAAATGAATGTTTCTTCAAGTGCTTCCATGCTTGAAAAATGCGCAGAAAACTACTTTTAAACAGGAAATGACGGAATTTTACTGTACATATTTACAGCGGGTCTATTCGAACTGGATTAGTATTACCTGAGGTAATTTTTCCGGACCTTTTTACAGAAGGTAAAAGTCGCCGTAATCTTTACTGACATTGTCCGTAATGATTACCGAGATGGCACATTCAGACGGGACTAAAATCACTGAGAAGCGCTGGTAATAATTACTTTACCCCCACCTCCCCATGTAAAACTAATCCCATCTGAATAGGGCTTAAGAGTTCTGAGCACAGCAGCAGATCGCGATCCAGAATGTCACAAGCCGGAATCCACCATCTCTCCTCCGGACCATAGCTCTCCCAGTCTACCAGGTATACATAACCTCACATCTCACATCAAGGAGCTGCCGTACCGTATAAGCTCTCTCTTGATGAGTCTAGAAGGTGGAGGGACAGAGGTCTGGGGCTGAAGGGAAGAACAAATGGCGGGTTTGATCTTAGAGACATGAAGAAAATGGTTGGATATTCTTAAATTGGGGGGATAATTTTAGTTGAACAGACACTGGACTGAGCACCTTAGTAATGGAAAATGGTCCAATAAATTTAGGTGAGGGAAGTTTGAGAGGGATGTCCTGGGCAGATTCACCACCTTCCGACCACACATGTAAACTGGGGGCTTAGCACAGTGATGGACTGTCAACGCCTTGTTCCTGTCACCAGGCTGAGTGAGGGCTTCTCTGGCAATCCTCCATGTGCAGAGGCATCTCTAAATGAACACGTGCATGGACGGATCAATGGCGTCTGGTTCTTAAGAGAGGAATAATGGTGGCTGGCAGCCTAAACAACACTTGAAAGGAGACATACCTGTAGACGAAACAAGGAGGGAGTTTTGTGCGCACTTGACCATGGTTAATCTGGAACTCCAAGATGATGGTTCTGTGGACACCACACAGCGCAAGATCCTCTCCAGATCCTGGTTAACATGCATGGAATGACCATTAGTCTTCAGGTGATACTTGGAGGATAGTGTTGGGGATAAACAGTTTAGGACCCTTGAAACCAGATATGTTGAATAAAGACCCGGAGTCAAAGTTTAAAAAAATTTATAAATTGAAGAAAAATTTAATGAAGAATAGTTTGCAGTTTCATCAGCAGAAGCCAGCTTCAAGTCTCCCAAGGAGTTCGTAGGCCGCTCTGCGTACATTCACATTTCCACAACAATTATACTCGAACAGAGTCAACTAACTACGTCATTACTTCAGGTTGGATGATTCTGATTGGCTAAGAAAAATAGACAAGATTAGAAATTTTCCACACATGGACAGATAGTAAGAAGCATATCTCCCTTCGTCACGGTGATGATGAGGGGGACCCTGGATTTAGATACCGGATGTCCTTTTGGGGTCATGATGTGGCGTCTGCTGGTCTCAAGCAGAATGCCAGTTGTCCAGTACAAAGGGACCTGCACAAAACACTTAGTGCACATACACAGATACACATGATTCACAGCTTCTTCAAGGCTGAAGTTGATCTGAGCTCTGCTCTGAGCAGGAAACTTTCCACAAAAAAAATACTGATAACATGTTCTTTTCTCTTAGTGAGAGGTACAGAGGAAAATAGATGCTTTAACATATATTGTTAAGTCATTCAATAATTTAACAGAAATATAAATGTTGATTAATAACTTAAAAGATATATATTGAAGCGGCAGTGGATTCCAGAATCCACCCCTTCAATAGAATCACAGTCGTGCCCAGCTGTCGACAGAACTCTGTCCAAAGCTTAGACACAAATTGGGGACCCCTGTCAGAGACCACGTTCACCCAGAGGCCATGAATGTGGAAAACGTGATCTAAGACAACAGTCGCTGAAGCCAATTTGAGGAGGGGAGTCAAATGGGCTGACCACCACAGTGAGGACTACCGTATTGCCACTAGACGGGTGTAGGCCTGTGACAAATTCCACAGCTATGTGTGACCAGGGCCACGAAGGGACAGGCAGAGGCTGGAGTAGCCCTGCCGGGGGTCGATTAGATCCCTTGCCCCACAGCACAAACCGGACAGGCCAACACGAGCTGACGAGCATCCTACACCAGGGACGGCCACCAAAACTGCTGCTTGATTAACATGCAAGTATGAGTCACTTCTGGGTGGCAAGCTAGTTTGGACGAGTAGTCCCACTGCAGGACGTTGGTTCAGACTGAATCAGGCACAAACAACAGGCTCTCTGGACATCCATTGGGACCCGTGACATTGTGTAGTGCTGCATAGACTCTGGATTCCACCCCCCAGGTGACCACCACCACCACCCTATCGGGAGACAGAATGGTCACAGGTCACAGTGGTGCAGATGTACTCTATGTTCTTATGATTGGTCCATACTATAAAAGGGACCTCCACACTAAACAGTCCTCTCCACCAGTCCTCCAGCACCAACTTAACAGCTAGTAACTCCCTATTCCTGATGTTGTAATTCTGTTCCAAGAGGTTAAATGATAAGAAAAGAAGGCACAGGGATGTATTCTCTTCTCTGAAGGTGATCTCTGAGATAAAATGGCCCCTGCTCCCACCTCCCACGCATCCACCTCCACAATGAACTGACGAGCCGGATCAGAAGTAGCAAGGATTGGAGCCAAAACAAAGTGACTCTTTAACTTTATAAACGCAGCCTGAGCCTGCTGTGACCAACAGAAATGTTTTTGATTAGAGGTGAGTTCAAGTCAGAGGAAGGGTGACCTGGCTAAAATTCCAAATGAATCACCTGTAAAAATTGGTGAACCCCAGAAATCGCTGGACCACTCTATGATCAGCCCTGTAGGGGTGTTAAAGGCAGTCTTCCATTTGCTCCCCTCCCTAATCCGAACTAGGTGATAGGCATTGCAGAGGTCCAACTTCATAAAAATGGTCACCCACTGCAAAGGCTTGAAGGCCAATGACATCAACGGCAGAGCATAGTGATTCTTCACCGTGATGTCATTCAGTCACCGATAATCTATACGGGGCGCAGCGATCCATCTTTCTTTTCCATGAAGAAGAACTCTGCCTCAGTCATGGTGGAAGAGGACTAGAGGTTGCCAGCTACCTGAGAATCGTGAATATACTTCCTCATGGCCTCCCTCTCAGACCCAGAAAGAGAGTAAAGGCACCCACTAGGTGGAGGAGTGCCAGGCAAAAGATCTATTGCACAGTCATATGGGCATTGTGGAGAAAGAGATGAAGCTTGGGACTTGAGACTGAAGTCTGCTCTCAAGTCATGGTAAGCCTCCAGTACATTCACCAGGCTCACCGGCTCCGAAACAGACCAACCTCCCTGTTGCAGCAGTGACAAAGCACATGCTGCCTCAGTCCCTAGAGCAGAGTGGTCGAAAACTTTGTGGAGCTCCTCCGAAAAATCTATAAATGAGTCCAAATGTATACAAATGTATATTGTCCCACGTGGTGGTTCCCCATTCTCTCGCTTGGCCGACCAGGAGCGTTATGACAAAAAGGAACAACATGAATTAGGCTCACTGGATTACAGAGCAGGTGTATTAAGGCGAGGTTTGTCACAACAGGGAATCGCCACATCGGGGTCAGGAGGAGGTGGTACAATTGGAGCCACTGTAGGGTTGGCCTGCAACTGCTCAAGCTGTTCCGTGATCTAGGTGGAAGATTTAGCTGGAGAGACATCTCACAGAAGACGTGGCAAGAAATGGTCCTGCTGCCCTCCCAGAGGGACGCCTTGCTGCAGGAGAACTCGACGTAGGTCAGTTTCCACTGCTGAGTCCATGATGTGGTCAGTAGATTCTGTCAGAATGGGTAAACAGAAGACTCCAATGCAGAGAGTTCGTGAAAAAGTTTATTGGAACACTTTGGGAAAAACAACCTCCAAAGTGAAGTGACACACATGAACAGATATAACGAAATATATGGGTGCTCCAGAGCTGTCTGAACAGCTACCAAGATGTAGCACCCAAGGGGATGGGGAATTAGATGAGCCCGAGAACAGCAAGAGAATGACCAACTGTGTCACTCCTCGTCTAAGCGTCCTGGGCACAGCAGCAAATAAAGGTAAGACACAAATAACAAACAGAACAGTTCCAAGAACACATGAGATGAAGCATGAATGATCTACTGACACCAAGGGGCAGACTCAGCAGAGAATATAAGAGTAAAGGGAACAAGCTACAGGTGATCAGCCCATGATCTGCACGCACCCATGTGCAGAAAATGACAAGACAAACACAGACAACAGGAGAAACTGATGATGCACCCTGAACCATGACAATTCAGTGAATGTTTTGATTCACAAAAGAAAATGTTCATAAGAATATTTTGCTCAAGTATCAGACTTCACTGGTCGCAATGAATAGCGAAGCAGGGAACACTTTTAGGGACCATTTACACAGAACGCATTTTGCGTTTAAAAGTTGAACTTCTTTTAACTTGAGAGCTGCATTTTCAGAACGCTGAGTCATGCAAAAAACACTGCAAAAGAAGCGACAACAGTCAAAACACATAAGTTTAGTGCACGTTTACCTAGAAAAGTAATGGAAAAGCAGCACAGCAGATTGCAAAAATGCCCCTCAGAGAATAGTTAGTTAATGATTATGTATGCAGAAACTGTAAATGGAACCGAACATCATAAAAATCAATAGTTTGACTAAGAAACAGTTCTTGGTTTCCTAGACCTAGCCCATATCTAGAGACCAGAGACTTGGGGGTGGGCTCATTTGAATGATAGCAGTTAAGGCCCTGATATACTTCAAACAAAATCTAAGAATAAACTGGTATGACATAATTTTGAATAAAATCAAGCCAAAATGATGTTCAATTGGGATTCATTTCGGGAGTTCGAAACAGCTTGCCAAAGCGAACTTTTCCGTAAATGTTTAGTCCGGCTGGTAAAAACCTTTGAACTACCATTAGTCTGCGGCGATTATGTAATAGGTAGGTGTGGCTCTGAGGCTCCGCCTTCTTTGAGGTGGATATCTTCTCTGGTTAATTTCTTTTTCTTTAGTCAGTTGAGGTCAAACGTGAGTAAAAGCGTGAACACACTGGAGAGCTGCTTTTTAGTAGAAAGAAGTTAATGTAATTAGAGGTCTGCAATCCATGGGACGTGACGCAACAGAGTGCGGCACGGGACAAGTTTTGAATTACTGAGTGCAGATGCGGGAGGGAAGATACTGATAAGTGCTTGGGAAGCGGGAGAAAAAAATGACTTATGGGCTCCCGCAAAATGTAATTATCTAATAATAACAGCACGCAGAAGTCTGCAACTGGAGCTTTGAAGCTTCTTGTGTGTGGAAATTGGAAAAAATAGCCTATAGACACCGGAACGAGACCGAATCTAACCGGACAGGGACTGAAAAATCAGCTTAGATCTCTTCTTACGGGCTTTTGCAGGCAGGAACGGGACAAAACGTGAATGTTTCGGGCAAGAGTGGGATGAAATCAAAAATATTTTTGGTGGAAGCGGGCAGAAGCGATACATAATCTTGCGGGAGCGGGATTGAAAAATCCATCCCGGACACACCTCTAGTTGTAATTCTAAATGAAAGTGACAATTACTTTTTTATGTTTAATACTGTAAAGCTACTGTTTTAACAATCTCCTAGCAACTATATGGCAAGGCACTAAAACAAAAAAAAATCTAAAAAAAATCTAAAATCTAGCATCATGACTAGTTTTGCCCAGGCAAGCACCACTCATCTTTTCTTCATAAAATTTAAAAATCTAGTTAATTTGTTGAACTCAAGTTTACCACACATCTCCATCCTTATCAAAGCATGAGGAATAATCTGCCCAACCACTTAATTTAGCCGTTCTGAGCAGTGCACACCAGGTATGTCATGTCGAAACAGCTAGTCGTGCCCATGAACTATATTTATACACATTTTTCATTTTCTTGAGTATTGTCATCTGTCATCTGCAGGCGTAGGTGTTGGAGAAGAACTACTGTTTGCTTTCTGGAGCATTAGTCATTTTCAGAGAGCCAGGGGCGGAACATAATGCTGCCCATCTACCGCCCAGCTCTGTTTTTCTCTTTCTCTCCCTCACTCTGTCCCTTTGTTGACCCCGGTGTTTTGCAGAAACACTGCATAGTCCCTTGCTAAGTTGAGCTCCTTCCACAAGCATACAGCTGACAAAAGCATTATTTGGATGGGATTTGTTTCTCAGGGTGATGTCTGCAAAAGAACATTTGCATGTCTTCTCCTCCAATTATTTCAGTTGTGATACAACTTCAATTATATAGGCAACAACACAAGAAGCAGCTTAGGGAGGACTATAATATCGGAAGAAAGCTATCCGTTAACATTCCTATTAATTTCAATTGCAAATTAATGACATTTGTTGCATTTGTAGTCAAAATATTTTTCGCCAGTTGCTTCATGTAAACTTGTATGATTTAGATGAGAATTAGTACAACATGAAGCTGGTGTTTGACAAAGAACAGTATGGAATTCTGCCAAGATTTTTTTTTTTTATTTTTTTTTTTTTATGTAAGCAAAACATGCATTTCTGATTGGAATAGTGATCAAATCACTGGCTAGCACCTGTAAATACTGAAATTACATCAAAACCCCATGTAAAACAATTGCCGTCCAAATAGGCCTAAATACACAAACCAAGAAAAAGTTAACATTGCATTTGCCAAGTTCTACAAAACACAATCTTTGTATTCATTTTGGTTTCATACTTTTATACAATTTAAAAAAAAAAAAAATTTAAAATATGGGGAAAATACCTACCAATATGGAAAATTCCTTCATAGTAAGAGTACATTGGACCCAATTTTTACTGACTTTTTAGTGTACACAACTTTAACTCAGTCATCTCAATCATTATAAAAAGCATCTCCAAACATTTCAGGGTAAATAGTACCTTTACAAATGTCACATAAATATCATATTTGTGAATGATTAATAGCATTCAGTTTCATCATTTCACATTCTGATATTTTTCATGTCATAAAAAAGTAAAAATATCTGATATTTTTAAGAGATTTACTTATCTTAACGCTTTCATGATTGGGTGCCCTCTCTGTGACACTCTTTTTATTATTATTATTATTATTATTTATTTATTTATTTATTTTTTAAAGTACATACTTTTGAGTGTGTAGCAGAAGAGTAGACAAGCTTTTGGACATACTATCACGTCATAAAATCCGTCTACAACGTACACTCTGTTGCATAGTTACACGCATCCTGTCACAGTAAAATGCCCTGTCAACCATCTTGTCAGAGTTAACATACTCCAACTTTCATTTAATTTAATTTCATACTGTATTGGAGAGAAAAGTAGCATGTTGATCTGCCAGTTGTGGGGCTTTCATGCATAATCATGCATTTAAAAGTTAATGACACAAAAGTATCGTTATAAAAGTTCACATTGTTGTTGCAGATGAAATATAACATGGATAACATTAAATCAAATTTTTTATCAGGTTAAGTGTTGATTATTAGTCATTTGAACCCCTTAATCTAAATCGCTCTACTTAACTGACTTGCACATCTGCCATGTTTGTAGTCTTTTAAACAGTTTTTATTCAAGTTTTAGTTCTAAACCGAATCCTTCTCCAAAGCGCCATGGGTTGTGGGCAATATTAGCCGTTAGAGTGTACACAAATCCACACTTTGAAATGCTACTGAAAATAGTAGGACTTTTGGCATAGGGCCTAATCTTTTCAACTATGCTTTGGGACACACTTATTCTGATCTCAAATATTATTTAGGATGCATAGTACCGGTATGCACACTGGAGGTGGGGCTGGTTAGCGTAGCCCAATTAGCCCCTGCTGGTAGATGCTGTAACAAGTATAGCAGTGTATATATTTCAGTGCTTATATTTCATTATACAGTGCTCAGCGTAAATGAGTACACCCCCTTTGAAAAGTAACATTTTAAACAATATCTCAATGAACACAAACTAATTTCCAAATTGTTGACTAGACTAAGTTTAATATAACATCTGTTTAACTTAGAACATGAAAGTAAGGTTAATAATAGAACTAATTACACATTTTTTAGTTTTACTCAAATTAGGGTGATGCAAAAATGAGTACACCCCACATCTAGTAGTTTGTATGGTCTCCATGATTTTTAATGACAGTACCAAATCTTCTAGGCATGGAATGAACAAGTTGGCGACATTTTGCAACATCTATCTTTTTCCATTCTTCAAGAATGACCTCTTTTAGAGACTGGATGCTGGATGGAGAGTGATGCTCAGCTTGTCTCTTCAGAATTCCCCATAGGTGTTCGATTGGGTTCAGATCAGGCGTCACTGAATCACTTTCACTCTGTTCTTCTTCAGAAATCCAACAGTGGCCTTAGATGTGTGTTTAAGATCATTGTCATGTTGGAAAAGTGCACGATGACCAAGGGCACGGAGTGACGGTAGCGTCTTCTCTTTCAGTATAGAGCAGTACATCTGTGAATTCATGATGCCATCAATGAAATGCAGCTCCCCGACACCAGCAGCACTCATGCAGCCCCACATAAGGACACTGCCACCACCATGTTTCACTGTAGGCACCATGCATTTTTCTTTGTATACCTCACCTTTGAGATGCCATACAGTTTTGAAGTAATCAGTTCCAAAAACATTTATCTTGGTCTCATCACTCCAGAGTATAGAGTCCCAGTAGTCTTCATGTTTGTCAGCATGGGCCCTAGCAAACTTTAGGCAGGCTTGTTTGTGCCTGAGCTTTAGGAGAGGCTTCTTTCGTGGACAGAACCCATGCATGCCATTCCTCTGCAGTGTCACGGGAAATAGTCACCCCAGTTTGGCTTTCTGCTTCTTTAGATAACTGCAGTAAACTTGCATGCCGATTTTATTCAACCCTTCTCATCAGAAGACGCTTCTGTCGAGGTGTTAACTTTCGAGGACAACCTGGACGTCTCTGTGAGATGGTTGCAGTTCCATCTTTTTTACATTTTTGTACCACTTTTGCTACAGTATTTTGACTGATAAGTAAAGCTTTGCTGATCTTCTTGTAGCCTTCACCTTTCTGGTGTAAATAAATTATTTTCTTTCTCAGGTCTTGTGACATTTATCTTCCATGTGGTGCCATTGCTCACAGCATGAAATGGGAAGGGGTTTTAACACCCTTTTATAGTCAACTGCCTGCTGGACACCTGTGTAATGAATAATTAGACTAACCTGTGGTTGAATTCTTGTTAAATTATACATTTGTAGTCTACAATTTAGCTCATTTTTGCATCACCTTTTTTTGAGTAAAACTGAAAAATGTGTAATCTAAGTTCTATTATTAACCTTACTTTCATGTTATAAGTTAAACAGATTGTGGAGACCAGGGCGGGCGAGAGCCGTGAGGGAACGGCGCGAGGCCGGTGACGCAAGTGATAACGAGCATCACCTGGGAGGCGCACCGGCCTTGAGTCTCTCACGGAGGAGCTCCGGGAGCATAAAAGGAGGAGCGACGATCGTGAAGGACGAGAGAGGACCAGGCCTGGACTTTATTTTATGTTTTATTATGTTTGTGTGGCCGGCAGACGTCCACGAGGGTCTGCCGGCATTACTTTCGTTTTGTTCTTTGTTTATTTTGGTATTAAATTTTTGTTGAACGTTCGCCGGTTCCCGCCTCCTTCTTCCCACATTTACGAACTGTGTTACATTGGTGCTGAAACCCGGGAGGAAGGAGGGACATGCTGCCGGAGAGCCCTCGCTGCTGAGGGGGATCGCGGTGCTGCGGAGTTCGGGCAGCGCGGGAGTGAAGACTGCGAGAGGCTGCCCGAGGCGGTGGTGCTGGAGCCTTGTGAAAGGTGGGACGGAGACCCGGATGCCGTGCTCCTGGGACGAGGTGGGGTGGCTGCCGTCCAGGAGGGAGCGGAGGAGTCGCCGCCGTCCGCCGTGGGCCAGAGCCTGCTGCCATCCGCCATGAAGGGGACTCGCAGGGGACGGGGGACTCGCTGCCGGCTGCCCTCAACCGGAGGAGCCATTGCCGGCCGCCAGGAGGCGGTCGAGGATCGGGCCGTCCACTGAGCGTTCAGTGCCACCGCATGGCACCGCGAGGAAGAGCCTCCCGGCTGGATGAGGACCGAGGGGCAGTGTGTCTAGGAACCGGACCCAGAATTTTTTTTTTTCTCTCTTTTTCCTCTCTCCCCTCTCTCGTCCTGTCGCTCCCCTTGCTTCCGTCTCCTTTCTCTCGTCTCATCTGTCCTTACCCCCAGGTGCTGCGGCCGCCGAGACAGGCCCCGGGGGGGGGTAGAGCGCAGTCTCGGAGGTACCCCCCGGCATGCGAGGGGCGATGGGGGTATGTGGCGACCAGGGCGGGCGAGAGCCGTGAGGGAACGGCGCGAGGCCGGTGACGCAAGTGATAACGAGCATCACCTGGGAGGTGCACCGGCCTTGAGTCTCTCACGGAGGAGCTCCGGGAGCATAAAAGGAGGAGCGACGATCATGAAGGACAAGAGAGGACCAGGCCTGGACTTTATTTTATGTTTTATTATGTTTGTGTGGCCGGCAGACGTCCGCGAGGGTCTGCCGGCATTACTTTCGTTTTGTTCTTTGTTTATTTTGGTATTAAAGTTTTGTTGAACGTTCGCCGGTTCCCGCCTCCTTCTTCCCACATTTACGAACTGTGTTACACAGATGTTATATAATAATTTGGAAATTGTTTTTGTGTTCATTGAGATATTGTTTAAAATGTTACTTTCTAGATGCTCCAATGTATTGGCCAACAATCTGTATTGGCCGATAAATTATTTATTATTATTATCACTATTGGCCGATTATTTAAAAACAGCCAATGATCAGGGCTGATTATATCCTGTCAATCAAAAGGGTGCGGAAAAACGTGTTCAGACTGCAACTCATACATACTGTGTGACGAAAATCATTCTTGTGTTGAATTTCTTCTTCTCCTTGGCGGTTGGCAAAACAGCTTTTGTGTTGAATTTTAACGCATTAACAGTTTAAAAATAGTGACGCTAAAGCATGCTCTTCTTGACCCTATGAATCACCCGTATTTCAAGCCAGGGTTGCTATGTCTGCGTTTTTATTTTTATTTTTTGCTAAATCAATTTTGTAGCGCCTCCTATCCAATAATTGCAAAAAGCTTTGTGCTTTGTTGCTTCTGATAAGAATAAAAGTTTCAGTTTTCAAATTCTGTCCATTTTATCAAATTCAAACAATAAATGGCGTATTGACGCTCTTAAATGTGACGTGCAGATCGCTGTAATGCCTCAGTTCAGGCGGCAGCGCAGAGCGCAAGTCTTTTCTTTCTCTTCAATACAAGTTATATCTCGAAAAACATGCATTATCATCAGCGGTATGTTGAAAGATATAGCTTATACAACTTACCAGATTGTATCACGTCTCATGTAATTATTTGTGCTTCAACCATGGAAAGACGTCAGTAAAACAGCTTGTGAACAATATGTCACATCATGTCACATTTACCTCAGGAATGTTTTCCACTGTTCACAGTTCCTTAGCTATCTATATATAAAAACACGCAGAGAGGAGCTTATTTACTGTTAATTATGTTTGTGTAAATTTGCCATGAAGACAACGAGTGCTTATGAAAACTATCTTATGTGATACTAAGTTTTATACAAACATTTCAGTTTTTATTTGAGTGTATTATTATATCTGAAAATAAACAGCAGCTGAATATAATACCTTTGTTGTTAATTGTAACCTCTAATACTGTAGTGTACCAAATGGGAGGGTTCCCTGTATAGTTTGGAACATTATTTGGGAGAGATTTTTTTTCCTTAAGAAAAAACAAACTATCGGTATTGGTTGGTATCGGCATCGGCCGATATTATTCTGAATAATCAGCTATCGGTATCGGCAGAGAAATTTAGTATTGGTGCACCTCTATTATATATATATATATATATTATATATATATACAAACCTGATTCCAAAAAAGTTGGGACACTGTACAAATTGTGAATAAAAACAGAATGCAATAATGTGGAAGTTTCAAATTTCAATATTTTATTCAGAATACAACATAGATGACATATCAAATGTTTAAACTGAGAAAATGTATAATTTTAAGGGAAAAATAAGTTGATTTTAAATTTCATGGCATCAACACATCTCAAAAAAGTTGGGACAAGGCCATGTTTACCACTGTGTGGCATCCCCTCTTCTTTTTATAACAGTCTGCAAAACGTCTGGGGACTGAGGAGACAAGTTGCTCAAGTTTAGGAATAGGAATGTTGTCCCATTCTTGTCTAATACAGGCTTCTAGTTGCCTTAGGTCTTCTTTGTCGCATCTTTCTCTTTATGATGCGCCAAATGTTTTCTATGGGTGAAAGATCTGGACTGCAGTCTGGCCATTTCAGTACCCGGATCCTTCTTCTACGCAGCCATGATGTTGTAATTGTTGCAGTATGTGGTCTGGCATTGTCATGTTGGAAAATGCAAGGTCTTCCCTGAAAGAGACGACATCTGGATTGGAGCATATGTTGTTCTAGAACTTGGATATACCTTTCAGCATTGATGGTGCCTTTCCAGATGTGTAAGCTGCCCATGCCACACGCACTCATGCAACCCCATACCATCAGAGATGCAGGCTTCTGAACTGAGCGCTGATAACAACTTGGGTTGTCCTTGTCCTCTTTAGTCCGGATGACATGGCGTCCCAGTTTACCAAAAAGAGCTTCAAATTTTGATTCGTCTGAGCACAGAACAGTTTTCCACTTTGCCACAGTCCATTTTAAATGAGCCTTGGCCCAGAGAAAACGCCTGCGCTTCAGGATCATGTTTAGATATAGCTTCTTTTTTGACCTATAGAGTTTTAGCCAGCAACGGCGAATGGCACGGTGGATTGTGTTCACCGACAATGTTTTCTGGAAGTATTCCTGAACCCATGTTGTGATTTCCATTACAGTAGCATTCCTGTATGTGATGCAGTGCCGTCTAAGGGCCCGAAGATCACGGGCATCCAGTATGGTTTTCCGGCCTTGACCCTTACGCACAGAGATTGTTCCAGATTCTCTGAATCTTTGGATGATATTATGCACTGTAGATGATGATAACTTCAAACTCTTTGCAATTTTTCTCTGAGAAACTCCTTTCTGATATTGCTCCACTATTTTTCGCTGCAGCATTGGGGGAATTGGTGATCCTCTGCCCATCTTAACTTCTGAGAGACACTGCCACTTTGAGAGGCTCTTTTTATACCCAATCATGTTGCCAATTGACCTAATAAGTTGCAAATTGGTCCTCCAGCTGTTCCTTATATGTACATTTAACTTTTCCGGCCTCTTATTGCTACCTGTCCCAACTTTTTTGGAATGTGTAGCTCTCATGAAATCCAAAATGAGCCAATATTTGGCATGACATTTCAAAATGTCTCACTTTCAACATTTGATATGTTATCTATATTCTATTGTGAATAAAATATAAGTTTATGAGATTTGTAAATGATTGCATTCCATTTTTATTCACAATTTGTACAGTGTCCCAACTTTTATGGAATCGGGTTTGTATGTATGTATGTATGTATGTATGTATGTATATATATATTATACAAATGGGTCACAAAGTTATATTATGTTATATTATATTTTTATGTTATATTATAAATGTGGACATAAAAATGATGCACCATTTTTGGGTTCTAAAACGGACTGGTTTCGTTCCACTTTAGGTTGTAGCTCCATCCGTATCAGACCAGACTGTCTGATCCCTGATGTGACAGCCTCCATTACCCATCTGCTTAAATCCCTTCCCACTCCGAGAGCCTCCCCCCCCCCACACACACACACATCCCTCTAGGCACTGTGAGGTCAGGCAGCAGCATCGCTAGAGGGTTGTAAGCACACAGGATCATGGGATTGTTAGGGGGGTTCAGACTTAACACACGTCTGTGTGGGCAAGCAGGATTGGCAAGCGCACACACGTGGGTGGTTTTGTGCGAGACAGAAAGAGGGAGCTGGAGAAGAAAGGAGAGAGAGAAATAATGGGAACCATTCAGATTTTTTTGCACCAGTGAACAGTGAATATGGGGAAGTCTTATACTGGAGATGATGTACATCACTCTGTTGTGTTTTGTGATGTCATAATGCTTGGCCTTGAGTCAATAACATGTCAGTTAGCTTTCATTCAGTCCTTCTCCATTGTGTCCAACAATGTTTTTGGCACTGCTTGGGTGAATCTCATGAAATTGGTCACAAACATGTCCAGGTCATATTTCACCTCAAAATCATAAGAAAAAAAGGAGTATACACTTATATACACATATTTTGCTTAAAAACTCCTATTTTAGGATCAGTAACTGGCTCGTTTATTTGCGTGACAATTAAGTATATTTTCTCTCCCAAATTCTCATTGTAATGCAAAAAAATAAAAAATATGATTGAAATAAAATAAAAATGTATAAGACCTGTCAATTTAAAGGCCTGTCTATTTAACATGCTAGTGATAATTATAATTAAATATATTTAATGTCTTAAATGATCTTTATTAGCTTTTCTGGGCAAATATCGATTAAATGCATTAGTTAATTAATATGCATATCTTGTTATTCATTTGATTAACATTTCCCCTCCCAAATTCTCACTACTGTAATGCAGTAAAGCAAAAATATATATTCTCATTACAGTATTGTAAAAATGTGTAATTACTAATGGTCTTTTCTGAGCAAATATTGATTAAATGCACTAAGCCAATTAATTGATCTGCATATCTTGTAATTAATTTAATTAACATTTCCACTTCCAAATTCTTATTACCATAATGCAAATAAACAAATTAAAGATTAGGCCTGTCAATTTAACATGTTAAATTAGTGTGATTAATCATTTTAAAATGTTTATAGGGTATTATTAAAAATATATATTAAATATATATAATATCTTTTCTTTATGAGATTTTTTGAGCAAATATTGATACATATATATTAATGCATGCACTAATCTGTTTAATTAATATGCATATCTAATAAGTAATTTAATTAAAAATACATTTTTCTAAATTTGACTGACGTCCAGTGCTAAAAAATTATATTTAGCTTCAAGATGCCTATTTTTAGGACTATTAAGATTTTTGTATAGTGACAATTAAACACATTTCTCCCTAAATGTCATTAATGCAAAAAAAAAAAGGTTTAAAAAAATGTTTAATTTAATAAACAGTATAATGAATTACAGTAATATATGGGAATTACATAAAAATTACAATTAAACATGAACACATTATGGTAATGGGGATTTAGTGCAGGAAATGTGCTTCATTCTCATATAAAAATAAAGCCACTGTATGTTTTTTGTGAGATTCACTTACTTTTAAGGGGACAAGTGAAACCTATCCATTTCTCTTTAAATACTTTATTTTTTTGCATGCACGCACTCGCACACACACACACACACACACACACACACACACACACACATGTGCTCACCCACACATCCAGTGTGCTGTGATGGGACCGTACATCAGCTCACAGAGACACACATGCGTGCATGATTCTGCAGCGTTCCAGCTCGACTCTTAAAGGGAAAGGCCCGTGCACATGCGGCTGGTTAGCATGGTGACGGAGGCACTCCATCAGAACTGCAAGAGCACAACTGGCAAAAAACAAGACTGTGGCTTCCACTGCTAAATCTGGCTGAGAAAAGTAACATGCACTGAATCTGTCAAGAAAAATCTTTAGCAATATTCATGTATGCAAATACTTGTTTACCAAGGCTTGTTGAATATTGAAATTATCAATATGTTTATAAGATTTTATTTTTTTTTTGTGCACAATTTCATGACAATTAAGCATATAAAAATATATTAAGCCTCTGAATTTGGCACTAATTTAATGTTACCGTTCTATCAAAAGTTTGGGATTGGTAAGAATTTTTGATGTTTTTGAAAGAAAACATCTCTCTTATGCTCACAGAGGCTGCAATTATTTAATCAAAAATACAGTAAAAAAAAAAAAATTTTATTGTGAAAAATGATTATTTAAAACAACTGTTTTCTAATTGAATATATTTAAAATTTAATTTATTCCCGTAATGGCAAAGCTGAATTTTCAGCATCATCATTACTCCAGCCTTTAGTGTCACATGATCCTTCAGAATTCATTCTAATATGCTGATTTGCTGCTCAAGAAACATTTCAATACATTGCACATCACCTCATTTCTCAAAGAGTCTGAAAAAGCTTTCTTTGATAATTTAGTCTGTTTGGTCAGATTGCCCAGTCCGTTATGATTGCACTTCTTACAGCGAGTGGCTTACAGCAATTGTCGGAAACTAAATGCCCATTACCGTATCTGAATTTTAGCTCCGGAGGCTTCCTCAGTGTTTGTTTACACAGTGATACGAACAATAACGTTCGTTACGTATTTAAAATACAAAATTTGAGTAACTGTATTTCGTTACAGTTACATTTTAAATAGATGGTAATCAAATTACAGTTACATTCAAAAAGTATTTTAGATTACCAAAGTGATTACTTTGAATTTTAATGTCATTTATTGCATTTAATAGGCTATTAACGTAAGCTGTTTGAGGATTTTTAACCAACGAGCCAATGTTGATGATTCTCAGACAAAAAAAAAAAAAATCGCGCGCAGCCTGTTCCTCAATGTTTGTTTACACAGTGATACGAACAATAACATTGGCGTCGGTTTTGTCCTTACGAATTCCAGCCTGAGTCCTCATCCTTTCAAAGGTGCATGCAAAGTGAATTTGCAGCGCTGAAAACAGTGTCTTCTCGACATGTCAACAACACAAACCAAACTCTTTCAGGCCTCAGCTACAACTACAGTGTCTTTAAGGACGGGTCAAATTAGATGTTGTTTGCAGACAGCCAATGAAGACCATCGGCTGGCATTATGCAAATTTGTTACATTGTTACATAGATATGTAACAGGAAGTGAGACTTGCTGACGACTCGTTTCGGCAGTTCAGAATCAATTCTTTCTTTTAGCACACAATCAATTTATTTGTCGTGCACTATATAATTTATTTGTCGTGCACTAAATAATAATTAGGCAAATGATCTACTAATATTCGACCACCCTTTCTGAGTCAAAACTATAAGCTGATCTTAGACCAGACCTGTGGATCCAAGAGAATGTCAAGACTGGCATGTAGTGCTGCAGTCTGTGTGAGGCCCCCAGAGAGGAAAGACAACCCAAAACACCCACAGAACTGACCGTTTTTGTGACTCAACCCTGACTCACGCGAACCCTCTGATCTTTCACACTTCTTCACTCGGGCCCTTAGAAGTCTGACAGACGTTATTTATTGCTGTGGAATAAGACGCTTAAAAAGGGATCTTTAAGAGAGACCATCCGACTAAACACAGGGATTCGGCCAAAGACAGAGTTACTGTTGTTTGTTACCGTGGCAAGGCAAGGAACAACTTTATGCAACACAAAGGTCGCAAGTTTTACAATTATTTTATCATTTAAAAAATAATTGTAAATAAATTCAATAAAAATAATTAAATAAAATAAATAAAATTAAAGTTTTAAAATGTTTAATATTTTGTATGTTTTAGATACACTTCCTCTCAAAAGTTTGAGTTCAGTAAGATTTTTTAAAAAGAAATTATGCACAATTATGCATTAAATTGATCAAAAGTGACAGTAAAGACATTTATGTTACAAAAGATTTATATTTCAAATAAATGCTGTTCTTTAAAAACTTGCTATTTAACAAAGAATCCGGAAAAAAGTATTATAGTTTCCACAATAATATTAACTGTTTTCCACATTGATAATAAACATTGATGAAGCGGAGCAGGTATCGTGTATCTATTCTGTGGAAAATGAGTATTGAAAGCAAGGGTGTTTTCACCAAACCCAGTTCAATTAAAGTGAACCAGAAAGGGAACCAGCCGATAGTGGCCTCAGTTCTTCTGGTGTTTTTAGTAACACTGCTGCATCTTTTTAAAAGTTGAAATTATTAAAAACACAAAAAAAATAAGCAGTGGATAACATAACTGATCAGAAGATTCACACGATGGGGTCAACCTAATCAAACTTATTTGATACTATAATCTTCATGTCTGCTGTAAATCTTTTGTAGCTCAGAAAAAAGAACAATAATATCACTTCACAATAAGGTTCTATTAATTACCTTTGGTAATTATTTTAGGTATCATGAATAAACAGCATTTATATTAAGGGTGTAACAATATCATAATTATTTGTATCTGTTTTTGAACAAAACTGGAAGTGACAGAGCTTTAACCAGAAGATTTTACAATTACTTGAGAAGACTGTCATGTCTATGGTTTTAAATGTATATCTATGTCCTTCGTAGTTCAAATTTGCCATGTATAACTCATAATAAAAATAATATTATATATATATATGGTGTAAATGTTTAATAAAAGAAAACTGATTAGAGAACATGGAAGCTGAAACAAAATAGTGGCTGAATACTGCTAAAACAACTTTTTCTATGCATACGAAAAACCTATGGAACTTGTATATAAAAATATAAACGTAATGGGTTAGTAAATATTAACATTAACCAAGATTACATGCTGCTAGTGATCGTTAGTAGTTTATATTAAGTGTAACAAAGAAATGCTATGTTTTATATTATATCACAAATATATCAAGCATTCCCCCCAGAGCACGATCACGAATGGACCTTGTTTTCAGCAGTGACAGAAAAGACGGAACAGCGGGAATGGCGAGCATGAAGGTACAATTGTCGAAATGCAAAGCGGACCAGGACCTCAATGCTTTCACATATCACGAAGAAATCGAACCACAAACGAACCGTACTCAGACCACCTCCGGAGGTGGTCTGAGTACAGTTCACTTTTGGGTCATTTTAGGGGGGTCTGAGATCACTTGGTTTGTTCACAACTGAACCACTCCGAGAGCATTTGAAAGGGTTAAACGAACTAGGTGTGAAAACACCCTTAGATATTTCAGTATCGAAAATTTTTTGACAACACTACATTTCTCTCACGTTTCTGTTAGTTTGAACTTTTTGTGTTTTACCGCCTTCTGCCTGAATTAGTCATTTGTTGTCATGGACGCTAAATATGTTCAGCTGTGCACTCATTAATTATGTCATTATTGTGTGTTTATATGTTCCATTCTGTTTGAGTTAGGTTGTCTGGTGTCATCAATGGTTGTGTTTGCTTGCCTGCCTGCCTCTGTTAGGATTTACCTGTGAATACTAATAAAGACTGTCTTGGATCTTCATCTTTTTCATTGTGTGTGTTACTACAGCCACTTTGTGACAGAACACTGGACCAGAAAAGTAAACTGCGTCTTGTTTTTGAAGTTCATTTTTTTGTAAGTATGTATTTTATTTTTCCGTTTTTTTCCCCGTTTTGCACAATGGACGTTCCAGCAGTAAGACTGTGGTGCCTTGAACAGGGAAATCACTCCCTCAAGGAATTTTTAGAGGATTTTTTGGATATCGGCCATCAGGCCACCTTCCCGGAAGACTGCCTATGCTCGTTCCTGCTCACCGGCCTCAACATCACCACACAAGCACAGTTGTCCAGGGAGGGTCCTTGAGGGAGCTTGTGCGTTTGTGGAGTGGGTGCTGGTTTCCTGCGGATCAGCATTCACTGTCAAAGACTCCACCAGCCCCACTCCCAATCCAGTGCCTATCCAGAACCACCCAGCCTATAAGGATTGACAGCCAAAGCCCACCCCTTCAGTGTGAGGAACTTGGGCGTGATGTTAGAGCCCGTTCCCCTGAGTGCGACCAAGGATCACATCGCCATGGAGCCCGAGCAGTGCGCTCCTGACCAGGTGTGTGAACTGGCCATGTCATCCATTGCAGAGGGAGTGTTAGTGGACTTCAAGGGTTTGGAAGTGAGTCCCGCCCACCGTCCCACCACTGAGAGTGAGTTGTTGGCTGAGGCACTGTTAAATATTGAGGTTGAAGAGGATATTTTTCTGCCCCCATTACTTCTGACGTATGTCCCGCCCAGCCTCCCTCTCCTACCACCTCTCCAGACTGATATTATGAATGCTTTGTTTTTTTATCGGTTTCTTTGTGGGTCTACAGTTTCTTCCCCAGTTCTCAGCCATCAATGCTGTCCAGTTATCACCATCTCCAACCAATCCATTGGTACCACCCTGGCCTCCTCTCAATGGCGTGGCACCATCTGGAACCTGCTGGGAGCCTTCTCCTCCTGGGCATGAGGAGCCTGAGGCTCCTCCTCTTCCTTCGGTGCGTTATGATCTGCTTTAACCCTTTGCCTTGGCTCCTGTACCTGCTCTCATTCCATCCTTGGTCTCAGCATGGACCATCGGCCATTCGGCCTCACTCAACTCCCTCGGCACGTTGGCTTCACCTGGGTTGGACGTCACATCAGCTGTGCCATGGACTTTCGGGGCATTTGCTGCTCTCCAACCCTCCACCCCTTCGGCTTCGGCTAGCTCCACCTTCCCTCAGTCTCCACCTCCGCCCTCGGTCGCCCGAGCTCAACCTTTGGCCAGATTTCATTTCAATCTCGGGAGGTTGTCACGACCTCCAGGATCTTCATCTCTCCAACACCTCTGCTCTTCGGCTGCGCGGTGGGCTCCATCCACGTTGTCCTTGCCTTCAGTCATCCCCATGGTGGTTCCCATCAGTTCCCCTCTATGGCTCCTCCCTCCAGCAATGCCAGCGTGGGGCACACCCCTGACTGTGGCCTGGATCACCATTCAGCATCCCTTGTTCAAAGCCATCCCATGGCTCTTTGCTTGTGTGACGTCACAGATCCCACAATATCAAAATGAGCTTGATTAAATAAATGCTTTGTTTATAATGAGGAGGATGTTTTAAGCATTGAAACTTGGAGGATGCTTCAATGGTTTTAAAGACCTCTTAAATGTCAAAAGATCAAGCCAAATTTGATTTCTCATGTCATGACCCCTTTAAGAACTACGCTGAAGGGTAATGTTGTTAGTGAAGTATGACTTAAATTTTCAATTAATAACAATTTTCATTTTGAAGAAGTTTAAAGCTAAATTCCCAGCTAAACCGCTTTGAAGAGTAAGAATTGAGGCCAAATCATTGGGTTTAAAAACACAAAAAAATCTAACTCTATAGAGATTTCAGTTGCTCAGGGAAAGCTAAATGTCTCTAAGCACATCTTGAGTTTTGATAGAGATCCAGCTGTCATGACGAGACACTAAAGTAGTCTCTGCCGTGAGATGTTCCATAGCCTCATGGAAATCAAGTCTTTGGATGCGTCAGTTCTCATTTAGTGTCATAATTTGAATATTTACAGTAAAATTTTACAAATGGCGAAACATCAGCTACCATGGACACCAAATGCTAGAGACAGCATATAATCATGCTTTATTCCTTGGTTCTCCTGCTGATGTCATTACCCTAAGCATTCTCCTTCAGCAAATGAGACTTTATGAAGATGATAAAACAGAGAAGCATAACTTTCAGATGATGCATTTCATTCTTATTAGCTTATTTGCTTTTTATTGAAAATGTTTCATCAGTTGTGTTGGCCCCAATATCCTATGTATGCTCCTAAAATGTACAATATGCAGGATGTGCGAGCAAGCATTCAAACACACCTGCATTTTGACTCTTTCCATATGTTTGTAACCATTAAGCTTTATTATGAGTCCCAGAGCTAATTCTTAGGATGATACATAGCCTTGCTCCTCAATTCTATATATTCCCCCTAAAGCTCAAAAAATACACAGTTTTTATGCATATGCTAGGGCAGTGGTCTCAAACTCAATTCCTGAAGGGCCACAGCTCTGCACAGTTTAGCTCCAACCAGCTCTAACTCACACTTGTTTGGAAGTTTCTAGTAATCCTGAAGACCTTGATTAGTTGGATCAGGTGTGTCTGATTAGGATTGGAGCAAAACTGTGCAGAGCTGTGGCCCTCCAGGAATTGAGTTTGAGACCACTGTGCTAGGGTATCCATACAATGCATGTGATGTGAAGTAAATTTCATCACCAGCATAGTAGTTATTAGTATAAATTATAAGCATAGTAGCTAAAAGTATAATGTTAGGATCACTCCAGAGCATAAGTTCACACTAAATACACCTTCAAACAATAGTATGCACGGTCTTAGAAAGTTGTGAGTCCGTAATAAGTAAAGGAAGACTCTTTAAAGCAAGTACAATTCAATTATTTTTCTTTCGATTGACTATCAGAAGGGACAACAGCAAATATTCCATTTTTGACTAGTTTACAAAGACAAATTTTCTGTGGATTAACTGAAAAGGGATTAGTTGTTAACCACAAGATTAGTAATGTGTTAATAATGTTAGGTTAAAGGATTAGTTCACTTTAAAATGAAAATTACCCAATGATTTACTCACCCTCAAGCCATCCTAGGTGTATATGACTTTCTTCTTTCAGACAAATACAACTGGAGTTATATTAAATAATGTTTAATAAAGTTATATTAAATAAACCACCTGTTTGAAACTCAAGAAAGTGCATCCATCCATCATGAACGTAGTCCACATGGCTCCATGGGGTAAATAAATGCCTTCTGAAGTGAAGCGATGCATTTGTGTAAGAAAAATAAAAAAAGGAAAAAGTTATAAAGTAAAAAATCCAGCTTCCGCCAGACCACCTTCCGTATTCAACTTACGAAGAAAGTTTAACACTGCTCACAGTTAAAAACGTAAAAATGTCGAAAACTTTCAACACAATGTTACGCTTTTTTCATGAGTTGAATACAGAAGGCAGTCTGGCAGAAGCTAGTTATTTTACTTTATAACGTGTTAAATATGGATATTTTTCTTATATAAACGCATCGCATGAATGAACATCAGAAGGAATGTTGTTTCAATCGCAAACCATTTTTCAAGTCCACCTACGTTAATCTGCTAACTCCCCTGACTGCTTTGTCAGACAAAATGGTGGATTCAGAGTTATGATTGGTTAGATCGCCTGTCAGTCAAACTCCTGGCGAAGGGTCAATTGTGTATGAAGTACGAACGTGTATGCAAATGCACACAAATATGTAACACTACCTCTTCTAAAAAGATATCCTGTCCCTTTAAAGTCGGCATGAAACGGAAGTTGCAACTCTTTTCTTCCCTATTGTGATGTATATTTGAATGAAACAGCTTAAACAAGAACAACATTAAAGGAAAAGTTCACCCAAAAATGAAAATTATTTCATATGAAAATTATTTCATATTCCTCATATGACTTTCTTTTTTCACCCAAACACAATCAAAGTTATAATAAAAAATATCCTGGCTCTTCTCATCTTTGTACTGGCATTGAATAGCAGGTGGGTTAATAAACCTACGATGGTTTTTTGTAAGGAAAAAATATCCATATTTAAAACTTTATAAATAATAATCACTGGCTTCTGGCAACAGCTGTATGAGGAAGGGTGACCTCTAACCTGACGTATGATGATGTATGTGTAATGTTAGCAGGTAGAGGATAGAGCAAAACAAAACGCTGGTCATGAATTAGAAGTCTAAAATGAGAAGTTTTAAAGAAAAATGTTGGAGGATTTTGATATAAGAGTAGAAGAACTACGTCTTATGTCATACATCAGGTCAGAAGTCAGCCTTCCGCCTGAACTTGATTCTCTGGTGAATGTGTTTACCGAATTGTTGTGGTTTCGCTGTGATCTCATTTCAGAGGCTGCGTCCTCTGGAGGTCGCATTTGAAGGCTGCATACATCAAGGATGTCTTTAAGAAAAGTAACTGTAATGAAAATGAAATTGACTTATTCCTTGTGAGGTGTAAAATACTGTATTTTCTTAATTACTATGCAATCTAACGGTTACTTTTCTTAAATAAGACATCCTTGATGATGTATGCAGCCTTCAAATGTGACCTCCAGAGGACGCAGCCTCCGAAATGAGACGCAGCGCTCACGTGAGTGACAGGTTGTCCCGCCCTCACGCCGAAAAACACGTCATCAGAGAAGAGATGTCGAGGCAAGAGGAAGGGGAAGTTATTTTGTTTAAAGATAAGTATGTACATGGATAAATCATTTATAATAAATCCTGCATTAGAATTATCAATTTGTATTTCATTGTGACTTTAAATATTGTGTGTCATTTCTTTTGTAGATCACACCTACAAACACAATCCAAAATCAACCACAAAATGGATATCAGATAGCGAGGAATGTTAGTCATCTTCAATGTTTCAAACAGCATTATATCTCAAATTGTCAAACAAACCTTCAATTAAAATACTGGACATACAAATAATGTAGCAATAAAACGCCTCAGATTCCCAATCTTGGAACACCAGCCTAAATTCTTGCTTTCAAAACCTCAAAGTCATACACGAAGGCCAGAGGCAATGTTAGCGTCTTTTCCATATCAGTCCCTGTGCCAAGTAAACACGGGAAGAGTGTGCGTTCCCCTTTAAGAGGCCCCCACCTCTCCCGGCGCGGCGGGAGGCAGAGAACATTCCTGGAACAGCGCGCGAGAGAGAAAAAAAATCACCAGCGACCTGTTTCAAGTCGCCCCAATAGAAACTGTGCCTGATTTGTGGCCAATGTTGGAGATGTAAAAAAAAAAAAAAAAAAGAAAAAAAAAAAGAGAGAAGAGGAGGAGGAGGAGGTGGGGGAGAGGGAAAACACTAAAGGGGGTAGCTATGGAGATAGAACGTTTTCCTGGCTGCTTTCTTTGACAGGTGTTGAGTGGGGTAAAAGTCTTAAAACAGAATCCAGCATGTACGCCAAAGGTAAAGGAGCTGTCGTCCCTTCTGATAGTCAAGCGAGAGAAAAGTAAGTGAATTGCGCGCGCTTTAAAGAGTCTCGCTTTGCTTATTGCGGACTCGGAACTTTCTAAAACTGTGTGTACTATTGTTTGAAGGTGTATTTATTGTGAATTTGCGCTCTGGAGTGATCGTCCCTGGATCTTTCTAACTTTATAGCCGGTTGTAGCACTTTAATGTTTTTAGTTGTCCGTGCATTTCGATTTTATTTAAGTTTGGGTGCGCACGTGAACACTTGAACTGTCCAATGCATCCAATCTGAGTGATGTTGCATGCTTGCATCTCTCATTTTGAGGCTTGTACATCTTTTGCATCAACATTAGTTGCTGTGCATCTGTTGTTTATGGTGGATAAATAAATCCGAGTCTTTTTCTCTTGGTTTTCGGGCATGTATTAAAGTTTTGGAGATGTTTAGTACTCGATCGTGTTTGTTGTGAACTCAAAGGTATTTATTTTAATCTCATCACGTTTGTCTTTGCGTTTTAAAGCTGACTGATAAATAACTTATTTTAGCAATTCTAACATTTGTTTTTCTATAAGAAGCACTGATGCGTGCATATCCCCTGATTTTTTTATTATTTTTTTTTTTAATATATTTAGTGTTTCGTTGAAGCTTAAAGCACCGGCTGTTTATGAAAACTTGAACCAACACGAGTTTTGGTGACTTTTTCCACACTGCATAGTGCAATATTTTATGGTACTACATCACCATGTGATCTTTCCACTGTTGTGTACAATCTGTTACCATAGAAGCAATCTTACAAAAACCTTAAATGCAATAAAGTCTTGTAAAAGTGACTTATAATATTCATAAATCTGTCATATGGGGGTCATAGGCTACTGTGTCAGACTTGGAGACTGCTATAGGACATTTAGCAAGTGAGATGATTTTCAGCTGTTGTGGACATAAAACACTTAGAAGAAGGGAAGATTTTAAATAAATATTGATAATCGTAGTTAAACTGCATGAACAGACTGTGCGTATGATGTATAGGAGATCAGCATCCTTTTGTCAAGGTGAGAGAAGTTGCTAACAAGACCATCTTTGTATGGAAATTCTGGAAGAAAGTGTAATTGGTGAGGTTTTCCAAACCTGTTTGGAGTCATTTTATCATTCAGATGTTGTTTATCACTTTGAGAATATTCATTCCAGCATTATGTCTGCATGAAAAGCTTCCCACAAGTTTGTGTTGTCCCTTACTGAGTCTTTATGGAAACAAGGTGTTATCTTTCTGAGAAACTTTCACTTATCCTGATTTCTTCTCTTATAATAATTAATGTGAAGTTGTGTGTATCCATCATTCAGGTTTTGTATATGAATGTGCATGGATGTAGACGGCTCCCCAAGTGTTGTGTGCCATGGGCAACGCATTAACACTGCAGGTTACCGTTTCTCGTGTTGCATTCAAAGATGTGGTGTAGTGACCACACAGGCTTTGTTTTGTCAAATTTGTAGTCAAACAACTGTGCTATTAATTTCAAGGGAATGATTTCATAGTCAGCTTAGGTTTTTAGGAAGGACTAGTTAAGTTTAAACACCATTCATTGGCATCCTTGGCAAGTTTGCTTGGAGAAACCGCATGAAAAAGTGAACTGTGAGGGCTCTATGAATCAGTAATGTCAAGTTTATTGCGTCATTCTTGACTTTAATTAGTTTTAAACAGATTTCAAAGTTTAGTGCACGGCTCACGTCCACAGGTTCGGAAGATTCGATCAAATTCCACAAATTAGCTGGATGCCACAAGAAATTGTGCATTGTGTTTTTTGGAGTGGAAATTAATGAAAATGGATTCTGATCTGGGTCTCCATCTCCTATTTTCTCCCAACATCTTGAGCACTTCTCTGGGTTCCCTGAGTTTATTGGTGTGTCTAAGAGGCAGCGAGTAGGTCTGAATGCATGGTTTTGATTTCATCCAGATGGTTCAGCCTCCTTCATAGAGGTGTTTTCAGCTACATATAAAGGGAATCAAGCATGCACACAGAAACAGGACGTTGTTCTTATGAAGAGCGTCTGATTTGCTCTGTTTTGGATAAACGTTGCTCTCAGACATAGATGAGAATCAATTAATTTTCCATCTTGGATAGCTGGATGTATGGCTTTTCAAGTTTACTTTGAAGAGAGATGTTCTCTGTAATTATTTCGGGGCATATTTAATGATCGCTCTCAGTTGTAACGCGGAAATGTCTGTTTTGTGCATGCGTGTTTGGAAATCTTTTCTAAAAGAGCGCTCATCCGCTTTCATCAGAATAACTGAGATGGATCGCCTCATGAAAGTTTATCAACATTTTTAATTTGGCACTATTGCTTTAATGAATTTTTCTATCAATCCTTGGTTATTATGAATGAAAGATCAGCTAAGTTGTGTCACAAAGTACAAGGATGTGGAACCAGGCCACACCAACAATATTATGACTTCAAATTTCATGATGTCAATGGAACAATCAGGCCACTTGTGATTGGATTGCAAACCATTTAAGTGCTAAAACCTTTAATTTGCATCTAATGTAGCGTGTTGAATCAAAACAGTAGGCTATTATTTATTGGACTCTGCAGAAATCATCAGCGACTCCTCCCCCCCCCCCCCCCCACACACACACACTTTTTTGACTGTACTTACATGTAATATCGTTGATTAAAAAACAAGATTAAAATGTAGTTCAATTAAAAACTTTACCAAAATCTCTACTTTTGTCAGAAAAAAAGTCGTCAAAATTTTACAGACCGCGGTACAAGCCTCTACTACGAGTGTTCATGTTTGCGGTTGCCAGATGTCACTAGCTTGAATCTCCCAATCAGAGCTTTTCAGTTAAAGGCTGGCCCACACTAAAAGATTTTAAAAATCTTATCAGATTTTCAATATATGAAAGACCACAAACATGATCACTCTTAAAGGGTTAGTTTACCCAAAAATGAAATTTCTGTCATTAATTTCTCACCCTCATGTCGTCCCAAACCCGTAAGACCTTCGTTCAACGTTGGAACACAAATTAAGATGTTTTTGATGAAATCCGAGGGTTTCTGGACCACACATAGGCAGCAAGGTCATTGCACCTTTTGAGGTCATTAAATACATTATTAAAATAGTCCATGTGACTACAGTGGTTCAACCTTAATGTTATGAAGTGACGAGAATACTTTTTGTGTGCTAAAACAAAACAAAAATAACAACTTTATTCAACAATTTCTTCTCTTCTATGTCAGTCTACTACGCAGTTGACGTAATGAATGCAGTGCAACGCTTCCGTGTTCACATCCGAATGCTGGCTCAGTATTGGCCGACGCTGTACACCTGAGTATCACAACGCATATGTGTGCTGATGCAGGAGCCGGCTAATAACGTGTTGGCATTCTGACATAGAACACGGAAGCGCTGCACTGCGTTCACTACATCAACTACCTTAAGAGACTGACGTAGAAGAGAAGAACTTGTTGAAAAAAGTCATCATTTTTTGTTTTTGTGCAGAAAGTGAAAGTGCAATAACGCTAATTCTGATGAAACATGAATATTTTTTTACATGACACAAATTGTTGCTATTATAATTTTGAGCAAAATAACCATGATTATCAATACATTATGCAGCATGATGAAAATGTGAGATTTTCATTGACTAAAACTAGACTAAAATGCCCAACACATTTAATCGACTAAACAAAAACATGACAAGGTTGACAATATGATAAAGAAAATATTTAAAAAAGTACATTTGAATCAGGACTAAGACTAAATTAAAAAATAGCTTACAAAACGAAAACTAGTTTTAGTGTTTATATTTCATTTATTTATACAAAATTGTGTAGAATTTATCGACCAACAAGTAATTATCAGCTTATCGGTATCGGCTAGAACTTTAAAATAGGTCCATCCTTACAAAACAGAAATTGTGCAAATTCATGCAAATGCCAACATTTTCCACTCAAAAATTTCTAGTAAATTTCAGAATTCATAAAGAAATGGCAAGTAACGCATAAAATTAAACATGAAATTTTGAAGTAGAAAAACTAAAATAGTATTTTTCTAATAAAACATAATCCAATAATCTGGTTACTGGTTTGTTTTTATGTCAAATCTAGCAAAACTAGAGAATGATATCCTTTAAAACTTCTCTTATAAACTTCAGCCAACTTTCTAGCTCTCCTCACATGCTCTTCGTCTTCACACGAGACCCTGCAGCTGAATTATTGAAATGGAGACAGCAAAGTTCATTTGTTAACTGTCTGCGCTTAAGCTAGCTAAACTTGGCTCTGCCTCTTTTATGTATAAACGGAGTCTTGACTGGGAGCCTCGGGCGAGATGTCAAGATGTGTTCTCAGGTTAAGTCAGGAGAGCTCATCATGATGAGACTGGACACACAGCGAGCCGCCATGCCTGAATGGCAGAGCAAAAGCAGAACCTCGTCAGATATTCCTGTCCATCATCACGGTATTGGCATCCACGCAGACGTCCGTACTCAGCTGTCAAGGTCTAAATTATCCCTGCTGTGCGGCTCTCAGAAGAAGGCACGTGAAAACGATAGCTCTCGACCGGTCTTACGGAGTCATTAATCTAAATATTAAGTCAATAGGTCCGCCTTCCTATTGCACCCCGAGCTGTTGTATTGCATGAGGATTAGTCGAATGCACACTGAGCTTCTCAGCCTGTTGATCCTCCACCTGCGGTCTTGCTATTAGTCGAAATACCGATATGTTCCTCTGACGGTATGACAAAAAGCGTTCCCTAAAGCCCACTGTAAATGAAGTCCTTCTCAATAATGCCTCAGGCCAAGAGCAGGAGCCCATCATCAACCTGCAGAAGATCTTCAGATCATCTAGAGCTTACAATGAAAATTTCATCCGGCAACTTGTGGGGAATCTCTGTTTGATCCATCTTAATCCCAGCTGGGTTCAAACGAGCAGACTTGTGCTACATGACTCCGTCTAGATGTCCGGTTTTCAACAAACTAATTACCATAGAGCTCTGGAAGCAAAACTACATCAGATTAGCCAGTGGGATGCCTGAACGACTAGTTTTAACCAGGGATATTTTCTGGATTAATCTGGATACATTTGAAAATGGCGTCTTCGTTTCAAAAAGCTCTCAGCCCACAATAGCATTTTCAAGTTTCTCATCCACACTGAAATGTCGGAAAATGCTAAAATCATCTTACTGCAAATGCGTAAAATGTAATAAAAGCTCACTAAAATGAGACAGAGACCAGTTATAATAAAGTTCTCAAGCTGTTCTTCTAGCATGATCAAATATCTCACAACTTACTGTTGCGTCCACTCAGTTGCTGTTCCATGTCTGGTCTAAAACGCAATTTCTCTCATGTTTTGCCGCAGGACAACAATTGCAGGTACATTTTCTGTCATCTTTGCAGGAATGTAATTGTACAAAATAACATTTATCTTTAGCAATATTGAGAAAGTCAATAGCACATAGCAGGCACATACAGGTATAACCATAGCTATCTATCGGTAATATGTGTCACATGACTAAACGTCATGATTTTCAAAAACCTCTGTTATCACAGTCCACACAATGGAAAAATGCCATTTTCAGATGTAGTCCAACAGTTTTTCAGCCTAACAAGTTTGTCTAAATGGTCATTTAAACACTGTTGTTAAAAATCTCAAAACTAATAAAGATGTTAGAAAAAATGTAGATGAATGAATCAACAAGTAGTGGAAGTCCATCTTTTTGGGAATGATGTGAAAGGGTGGGCGTTAATGCTGTTCTGAGGTCAGTGTGTCAGCCAGTTGATGGAACTCATCACATAATTGTGTGCTTCTATCACATTGCTGGAAGAACCTGCTCAGATTTACTGTGTTTTTGAGAAAATGAAGTGTGACATGAGTTCTGCAAAATACTTAAGATCATGAATTTCCATTTTTCTAAATGTTAAAAATGACTGTAATTAAATTAGAAGCAAAACTCTGAAATCTTTTCCTCGCATTGCACAAAAGTACAACTTTGTTGACAGCTGTAAATATACTTGAGGGTAGCTCCTAAAATGAGTATGTCTGATGAAACACCAAGAAATAATTCAGACGTTTGAGGGGAAAATGAGTCCTTGGTATTTGATCCTTGAAGCTGTTCTTTTGGAGATGCTCTTTAAATAGTAATGGGGAGCGTATTTCGTAGACAGATAATGCATTTTTGTTAGGGCTGTCGATTTTTATAATTTTGAATCCAATTAGTTACATGTAATTCATTGCATTAATCACATATATTAATATTTGCTAAAAAAAAAATGCCCCAAATGAAGATAATTCAACATTTCATTACAATTAGATTAGTTTAATATACATTACAGATTAGTTTAATATACATTACATAGTGGCTTTCAAAAACATTGATTGAATTGCTCTGATGCTGGGACAACTTAATGTTTTTTTTTTTTTATGGGTCAGAGAAATTGCATGATTTTTTTTTTTCTCTCTTTTTTTAAAGGTAATTAATAAAATTATATTATTTTTTTAAAATAAATGCACTAAATTACTGCATTTTATCTTAATTTTTTTTATTTAGAGATATATTTGAAGACTACATTTGTTTTATTGTTTTTTTTTGTATGTTCATATTTAACTATTTAAATTAATAGTATGCCTATTAAACATACATCACTGTTCAAAAGTTTGGGGTAGAATTTTTCGCTCTTTTTGAAAGAAGTCTCTTATGCTCAACAAGACTGCATTTATTTTATAAAACGCAGCAAAACAGTAATATTGTGAATTTATGTTTAATATATTTTAAAATGTAATGAATTCCTGTGATGCCAAAGCTGAATTTAGGAATCATTACTCCAGTCTTCAGTGTTACATGATCCTTCAAAAATCATTCTAAAGGCGCTTTTCCACTGCGTGGTGCTGCTCGGCCCGCTTTACTTTCGGTTTGCTTTTCCATTGCAGTTTAGTACTGCTTCAAAGTGGGTGGGATTATAGACTGATTGTTATAGTTGCGCATCTACTGACCACGATACAGCAATTTCATTTTTCAAGTTGCGTGCGACTATCATTTGTTCGCGAAACGACTTACTTTAAACGATCCTGTTACTGACTTTTTAAATCTAGTGTGTTTGATGTCTCATGTTTTAAATCCAATGACGCTAGTAGTGGCGATTCTCTCTGACCAATCAGTTATCTGCATTGTTTACACATCACATTTAGTAACGGTGCGGCTCGCTTGGAAGTGGTACTATTTAAGCAAGCCATACCATTCCGTACCGAGCCGTCCCATGCAGTGGAAAAGCACCATAATATGCTGATTTGCTACTCAAGTAGTATTTATAATTATTATCATTTATCAGTGTTGAAAATAGTTGTTGCTTATAGTTGTGCTGCAGTATTTTTTAATAGAAGTCTTTTGTGGCATTATGTCCTTTGATCACTTTAAAGGTCCCGTTCTTCGTGATCCCATGTTTCAAACTTTAGTTAGTGTGTAATGTTGTTGTTAGAGTATAAATAAAATCTGTAAAATTTTAAAGCTCAAAGTTCAATGCCAAGCGAGATATTTTATTTAACAGAAGTCGCCTACACTGAACGGCCAGTTTGGACTACATCCCTCTACTTCCTTCTTTAATGACATCACTAAAACAGTTTTTGACTAACCTCCGTCCATAGGAATACACAAGAGTTGCGTTTGTAGAGTGTGTTTGTCGCCATGTCGTCGAAACGCTGTTATTTTCATCCAGCAGTCCAATCACCGGGTCTGATTCCGGCTCAAATTGATAGGGTAAAATCAAAGACATGTTTACTATAACACTGAGCGCGTGCATCTCCACGTTATGGTAAGAGGCGTGACCTTTCCGGGCAAGGTTCGCTAAGCTGCTGTCGAATCACAACACAGGAACCGCTGGCACAATCAGAACTCGTTACGTATTTCTGAAGGAGGGACTTCATAGAACAAGGAAGTCATCAGCCCGTTTTTATGACAGTGGAAACAGCGGTATACAGATAAGTAAATTGTGTGAAAAATACTGTGTTTTTTTTACACGCGAAACATGAACACATGTTATATTGCACACTATAAACACAATCAAAGCTTAAAAAAAACACGAAAAACGGGACCTTTAATGCATCCTTGCTGCATAAAAGTATTCTTTATAAGTAATCTTATTGACCCCAAACTTTTGAATGGCAATGCTGTGATACTTTTGCTATGGTATCAATTGGTATAAAGAACTTTGAATTATCACTTGTGTTTTGTGGTCTTCCCCTCAAATCTCAGATTTCAAACAATTTTCACCAGTCTGCATTTCCAAGAATGTTTTACGACTGAGCACCAGTGAGGTTTCAACAGGCACCAAAGTTAATTGCTGTAATGTGTTTGCTTGTCCATCTAGAATGGGAAAGCCAGTGGAACTGCATTTTTCTAACTTGGTTTGGGACCAACCCAAAATCGACAATTTAAAGATAAACCCTCAAGTCGACTGAGATTTACAATGCCTTTTTCCACTTTTGTCTTGCAGGTTAGCTTTATATGTGTATGAGTACTTGCTGCATGTTGGCGCACAGAAATCGGCACAGACCTTCCTGTCAGAGGTAAGTGGTATCGCACGATCAGCTTTCCCAAGCAAACACCTGTTATTGTGTAGTCTAAAAATATGAATACGAATTCAAGGTGGATTTGAGGCCAAAAATGAATATTGTCTTATTCATGAATTGATCAATGAATCAATCAATTCCAATTGCTTTGTTTCAGCAAGTGTGAACTGTTATTTTTTTGTAATATACAGAGATATTTACAGTTGTTTTATCTTTAAACATCATAGTTTCTCATTAAAGCACTCTAAAAGGTTCTAGAGTATATATTTTTTGACGTCTTTGTCTCTGAACTCCGATATTGTGTCAGTCAGCATTTGTGCCCTGCTGGAAACTTCTTGTTTAGCAGGGTTTTTTTCTCTCTAAAGTGTCCTCCATTTACCTGCTAAACATTGAAAGGTCTTGATCAATAAAGGGAAGTGTCGTTGCTATGATATTACGTAACATGTCACCAGCGATTGTGTTTCTAAAAATCCGTTGCAGCTTTACTGAGGGGGCGCAATCAGAGCATTAACATTCGTGCGGCTACTGCTGGCATAGTAAAGTGGATCGTCGGTACGGTTTTTATGGAGCGGTGGAGCTTCTGCTGTAGATGGTGTCAGTGTCTTTTCACTATATGAACATTATATGGAGCTTGAGTACACTACATGACTGGAGTGGAGGTGATGCCACCACTTCTGTTCAGAACGGCTCTTAAACACGACAGCATGTTAAAAGTCTGATTTAATGTTGGCCTCTGTGGGAATAGGTGCAATTGGTTTGTAATACACTCTCGATCTCCTGATCTACTGTAATGCTCTTTTAAGGCCGATCAAAGACTTTTATTGGTTTGTCGTTTCTTTAATAAGTTATATGGGCTTTGATAGCCTATCCTTTAATTGAATCAAGAAGCCGGTTCATGTGGAACTTAATTTAGTTGCATTTTTAAATGTTTTGCTGACCTGGAGTCTTGAAATTTGTCACAAAATGTGTTTTATTGTGCTTTATGTTGGAAGGTATTCGTAGTTGTGATGATGATGATGATGTTCAGCTTTTCATTTGCTCATTTGAATGTTCAGGTGATGTTCAGCTTTTCATTTGCTCATTTGAATTAATATGGGAGCTGCTTTTGACAAGATATGTTTTTGTAGTTATAAAGATGTGTAAATGTTAATTGTTTGACATTATAAGACATTAACAAGATTGTCTAACTCTTTTTTTTTTTTAGTGCTTCAGGACCTTTACAGATTGTGAACTTTTCAAATGTTATCATCTATCTTATTGCATTTGCTGCGGCTCTCTGGTACCTGCTGCGTTTGTTTGTGTGTGTATCATTAAGTGTTCCCAGTGTACTTCCAAAAGCTCCCAGTGTTTTTAAATGTTTTGCTCAGACAGTTTGACAAAGATGAAGCACTGTGCCAAAGTCTAGCCTTGTGCTTGTAAGAACCTCCTGGGACCTTGGTCAGACTGGTGAGGTGTTGTCTCTGAATTTTAGCCAGTGTAGGGTGGCATGATACACAGATATTTAAAAATGTACCACAGTGGGAAATCATGATTTTACGCATGTCAATTCCTGGACAACTCAATACAAGTAAGATTCTTTAAAAATGGCTTTTAATGCGTTTTCAGAATATTATTTCACTCAATAATTTATCTAAATCAAGTCTAGATGAGATGTTTAATACAGGGTATCCGCGGGGTATTAAAAAGCATTAAAAGTCATTAAATGGATTTTTGCGAAAATTAAGGCCTTGAATGGCATTAAAAAGCATTAAATTTCATTTCTACAGGCATTACATTTTTTAGATGGTTTAAAAATAATACTACCACTTTATTTTGAATAAAGCCTAAATAATTAATAACTTTGATTTGCTGTCGCAAAATGTACATTGGTGTTATACGCACACGGAACCAGTTTGGTAATTGCCTCCGGACGGTGCAAAATTGCCGTAACGCAGTTTTGGACAGCGGCGCACTGTGACCTGGAGACGGAAGGCTGCATCAGTGTTGCTAACTTAGCGCCTTTTCAGGCCCCCTTTGCGCCTTTTTTCTGAGAAAGTGAGTTGTGATGAATATAGCGACTTGTTAACCTGATTCCGAGACCCTCTGGTACTGCCGCACGAATGCGAGATCTTGCTTTCCTGCCGCAAGAGCACCTCTCTGGTTCAGCAGCACATTCTGTTTAAGCGGTGCACTCTGTCAGAGAACAAATAAAATAGATACTATTGCTTCTAACCTGAGTGATCATTTTACCTGTACATATAGCCAAAATCACAGCAAACTCTTATGTGTATGGTGATTTTGTCATACAACGTCTCGATTATAAATCAGGATTTTATTGCTGGTTTAACATGTCAGGGCTCGAACTTTACTTTCCCTCCTGGACAAGGACCTGATTAAAACATAAATAAAATACCACAAAAAAAACAAAAAAAAACAGCAACTTGGGAATCGACAAAACGCGAGTGTGACTGCATTTAGTGTTAGTGGCAATCGATAGTGGATGATAATAATAGGCTGTATAATGTACTGACGATAACAAGGTTTCACTGTTGAGGCTCGCGCACCATTTTGAGGAAAAATGGAAACATGAGCAAAGCACATACAAAAAGAAACTCAGTTAAACATACTGTGGTAAAAATTCAAAATGTGGAGTTTTTATAACTTGATACAATTAAGCAAAATCACATGACCAAAAATGCTGTTTTCCTAAACAGGCTACCATCACGATTAAAAACGTGGCACTGATTTCATACAACAGTTCAATTAACAAGTAGTTAATATCAAGCCACTTAAATTTTAGAAGGAACATTTGACTGTTTTTGTTCTATTTTAGTAGCAATAATGGTTTCAAACAAAGATCACAGCAGCGACCAAATTGCAACACTCAGCCTTGTTTTCTTTACTGAATCATTCAGCGTTTTGAACGAATCGGTTGAGTCAAAGATTAAATGACCTATTCATAAACAACTGCCTCATTCTTGAGTGAATCAGACATTTTAATGAATCGTTTGAATGAATGAATCAATGACCCACTCATTAAGACGGTTATAAGACGGTTAAAGTATCATTTACCCCCCAACATTTCATATTTGTATTTTCAAAAAACATTTAAAACAATCCCATAACATTAATTAATACAATTGTAATCAATCAAAAATATGCATATTTACATATGTCAAAGCTGCAATATTTTGAAAGGATATTGCTTCAGAACAAATTTATTTTTCCACCACCACCACCACAAAAAAACAAAAAACAAAAAAAAACTAGACAATCAACTGTTCCAGACAAGCAACTGTTTTACTCATACAAGTGAATGACCGATTTACGTGTGTCCACATGACAAGGCTTAATGTCGAGCCCTGTATGTAATCTTAATGGGCCCCGTTTCAGTCACCATTTCATATTGTCTGCCAACAAAAACAGAAAAATTTTATTGCTATTTGGCTGTATTAAAATATATTATGTGAGCAAAAGTGTAGCAGCAGAGAAGCAAATAATTGTAAAGGGCTGACACTTGGCAGAATGCGAATACAACAATGACATGATGAATTTTGTCTAATTTCCGTATGTCGTCATGTATTGACATTTAGCGACATATATATGGCATTAAAAAAATTAAAATTTGGAATTAAAAAGCATTAAATTAGATATGATAAGTAATTTTCCTCTCTTTATGGTGAAATTTTATCATAATCAGTGTTTAATGTTGTTTTTTTTCTGTTTTTTTTTACAAATATTAAAGAAAAGTTAGAAAACGCATAAGAAAAAATCAAAAGTTTTATTTATTGTTTTTAGCTGCAATTCTTGTACATTGTGTTGAAATAAAAAGTAATACATGTGAGCATGATGTTTTTAATATATTCTACTTTTTGCATTATCCTAATGATTTGTCGAATCCTGTAGAAATTGACCAATTGATCGGTTTTGCCGATTAATTGGCACCGATAACAGATTGCTGAAACAATTGTTTATCGGCAAAAATTCAAACTGATAGTTTTTTTTTTTTTTTTTTTTTCTTTTTTTTTTTTCTGGATTGCGTCCATTGCTGGAGCGGCTGAGAAGGGTCCGCTGTCGTTATACAGTACGAGAGTGTCCTCCTAGAAGTGAAATCAAAATGATCACTGAGTGTGTTTACAAGCACCCTCTTAATGCGGTTATAATGGGATTTTGGCAATATTGCATTAAACTTTACCTCATGTAAACACAATACTTTGATCAAACGAATGCGATTAAGCTCATAATCGTAGAAACCATAATCGCATTAAACTAGGTTGTGTACACCGATTTTAATCGCAATAAACAGGCATGTAAACACCTTAAATGCACTATTACAGCTCTGACTAGTGGTGTCAAAAGTACCAACTTTGGTACCACGTTGGTACTGAAATTTTAAAAATGTGATGCATTGAGCACTGTTGAGCAGATTTGTAAACACCTCTGATTGGCCATTTTGTTGACATGTTCATTGAATATGTCTGTGATTGGCTTCAATGATCAACGCTTCAAAAACTTTGTAAGTAGTCATCAATGACACTCTTTACTGAGCGCTTGCACAGATACACACGGGAGCGTTTGAAAGCAGGCGTCTATCGCAGATCATCCAATCACAGTCATATCCGATGAGCATGTCAACACAATGGCCGATCAGAGGTGTTTACAAATCCGCTCAACAGCGCTCAAAGCATCACATTTTTAAAATTTCACTGACAACACAACTCGCTGCATAGTCTCTACTCCCTATCTTCATCCAGACGCCGCGAAGAATGCTACAGCAGTGTAGGCAAACCCGGCATTGCGATGTTCATCGCGGCGCCAGATAATATCCAGTACATCAATAAAAATGTATTTTGAATTTGATTCGAGTGGATTAAAACAGTGTCCAATAACATGCATACTTTGTGCCTATCTGAGTGTGGTATAACCATTCTTATTAGCAAATAATCAGAGTAATCAAAATTGCATGTAAACTGGAGTGAAGAGTTCTGCTCGTGTAATGTTATCTTACTGTGATTAAGACCTTACTCTGATTATGAGAAATAATTGCATTATTGGTGCACATGTACAGTAAACGTAGTGGCTGACACCTTTTGGAGTTTGTTTTGACATGTGAGCTGCGCACTGCACAGAGCGGGACATTTCAAATGCAGATTTGAAACATAGACAGTGAAATGGTATGTATACAGTACACTACCATATGTGTTTTCATATCATTATAAAGAAAATTAATTTGTTGGCTAGATGCTGCATTAGTAGAGAACAACAGTATGTTTGCTTGTCGAGGCTGAGAGTACGCTAACACTAGTATCTCAAGCGGTTAAAACAATGTGACCACACACGCAAGCCCGACCCAGATGTATAATTGTTACCATCTATGTGCATTTGTTTATATCCAGCATGTTGCTTTTGTGCATTTGTTATGCTGCAAAGTTGCATATTAAAGCTAGTGACGTGAGAAAGCAAATTGATATGTTCATGCAGCAGAGAAAAACAAATTAGAAACGCATCTGATTTCAGTTCTTTGTTTTTTTTTTTTTATTGTCCACTGTAATAGCCTACATATTTTGTTATTTTAATTAGATAATCATCAAGTGTTCTAAAATAAAAGCAAATAAAGTTTGAGAATATACATACAGTATACATATGTATCTATTTTCAATGCTATGGCCTTTGTGTAGATATTTAAAGATGGCCATCTTTAAACATAACTGTTTGTATTTGTATGAAATGGTAACACTTTACAATAAGAGTCCATTTGTAACATTAAGTGTTAGTTCATCCAAAAATGAACAGTTATTAATTATTCACCCTCATGTCATTCCAAATTCGTAAGACTTTCGTTCATCTTCAGAACACAAACAAAGATCAAAGAAAAGCAACTGACACTTTGACGCATCAGAAAGTTCTCAAAGTGATTGTAAAACTAATACATATGAATTGAGTGGTTTAGTCCAAATTTTCTGAAGAGACATGATCGCTTTATATGATGGACAGATTTAATTTAGGCTTTTATTCTATGTTTATATATATAAAAATATATATATATTAAATATAAAAACATTGATCAGCGAACATGAACAGAGGATGCTTGATGTGTGAGAATAAACCTCACTGGTTCTCACAAGCATCAAGCAAACATGTATTTAACAGTTAATGCACTATGAATATGAATGATCAAGGTATAATTCATATTTTAATATTTATTTATGTTTAAAAGGTACAGTACATTTTCAATATTCAATTTTTGTAATAAAGTTCAGCATTATTTTATGTGGTTCATTCAGTATCCATTCTAAAACTACCGGTTGATTAATCGGTTATTGGCCAGCGTGGTCCAACCTAGTTGTTGTTATCTGTATTTTTTTTTTTTTTTTTATAAATTAAAAAAAGAATGGGCTGCAAAAAAGTATTGATAATTATTAAATCTCTTGTCAGTCATAGTTTAATTGCATTAGTTGCCTAAGGCTGTTTATTTGTTGCCTCTGGTATTGATGCCATCATTTTGGTATTAATCCAGCCCGGTAGCATAGTCTTAGAAAGGCAAATTCTACAACTTATGCATGCAAAATGAGTCTGTACTCTGAAAATAAATATTAAAGAGTCAAGAAGTAAACAGATGGCTGTGTTTACCAACGTTTCAGTGTTTTTGTAATGGTGGTAGGGCGTCAACATGCGTGCCGGTGACAGTCGTCATTACCGCTGTTGCTATTCAATTAGCCGAACACTCGTCAGATCTCAAGACCTTAGCGCAGGCACACTCGTACACCACAGGGGAGGTCTTTCGGCCCGGGCAGGTACACAGCAGGAGGACGCACCTGTGCATTGAAGCTTAATGAGGGAGCAGTCACCTGCTTGTTCCCTTTGCCACCTCACAATTACTGCTGAAACTCCCTCTACTTACACCTTGGACCTCAAGGGGCTACACAACTCTGCACAGATCAGCACAAACACACACACACACACACATACACACTTTAAAACATTGTTAATCAGTCCCTTACATCAGGGAGACGCAGAATAATGCACATCAGCTTTTTGGGTGCATAGTTATGGACAAGGCATGTTCTAAAATCAATACGTCTGTTTGCAAAAGTAGCATCTGTTACAGTGGTAGGCTGAGTAGATTTAATCTGTAAAGATAGAGTGAACATGACTTGATTTATTGCATAAAATCACCATTAGCTAATACTTGGTATGGTGTGTTATGAGGACATACATTGGATATATTATACATTAGTAGGGATGCACCGATATGATTTTTGAGGCCGATACCGATTTTAACAAACAATTATATTTGTCACTTCCTCTCTTGTTCTCTTTTGTCATCAAAATAGATAGTATTTTGATAATGTTTTAAATAAGCAAAGTTCAAAAACACCTGCATTAAAATATACTAGCAGGTTTATTACTGCATCATCAAATAACTTTTAATGAACATGGATTGGATCCATTTAACATTCAGCAGGCCTACATAAAGACAACAGTACAAAGATACATATGAAATAAACAGTGCTTTTTAGGTAGGTTTAATAGTTTTTAAGTACAGAAATAAAGTAAACAAATGCGATCTTTTGTTATTTGATTAACATTATAGCAGCGCTAGGATTACGCAACAGTTATTATAAAGCTCAGTTCCTTCACACAGTTAATTAATAAACCATTGGTTTATTATATCGGCCTTTTCCTGCTACAGCCGATATGCCGATGTTTGTAAATTGACCAAAAATCGTGCAATACATATCAGTGGCTGATACATCGGTGCATCCCTACACATTAGGGTTAAATGTTTCAGTTTTGTCTGTAATTTATATTTTTAAGTTGCATGGTAAAAGCTTTTGAAGCTACAACCATACACATTCAGACAGGAATTTTGGCCAGTACATTATGATTGCATTGTTTTTGAGCATCTATTTAAGCTAGAAAACTTTTTAGTATCATGAGGTATCCATATATCAATTAGAATGTGTGTCGGTCAGTGACCCCAAACCAGTGTAACCTAATTATAGGACTTATTTAGGACTGCCTATTCAGCTAGTCGTTGAGACAACAAGGCGGATAAATGGTTTAAGTATTTTTTACATCCCTACCTTGCCATTGGTCTGTTGAACCAAGAGAACTACATGTTTATTTTGTTTTACATTGTTTTGCTATTAAAATGGAGCTTTTTAACTATAGTTCATGCTTTCTGAGACTGCTCTGTTCATACTTGACCTCTTTTTCTCTGTCTCTCTCTGTCTGTGTCTACCATTTTAGATCCGATGGGAGAAGAATATCACATTAGGAGAGCCTCCTGGATTCCTGCACTCATGGTGGTGGTATGTATCGATCTTGTAACTCAAAACCCCTAACATTCTCTGACGGTATGCCCATGCTAGCCATTAGTAGCAGTAGAGGAGCCTTAATGAACGACAGTCCATTATTCTTGGAAGTAGGTATCTCCTTATTACATTTATATTTGTATGTTGCCATACAGCATTAGGCTTGTTTCACATTCAGAATTTGGAGGAAAATTACCAGTAGAGGTGATCTGTGATTGATTGTTGTGGATGGATTTGAAGATCTCAACAGAGGATGACTGTTGACTGATTTAAAGACAGGTTTTTGTATTCCTCTTTGTTGGCTTCCACTCTATGAACCTTAGCCAGGGTAGAGGCCATATTTAATTTGAATTAAAATGAGGCTGCGAGGGCTAGATGTACAGTCAATTCAATAAGGTCTTATATCCACAAAACTATTGAAGAAACCTGCATTGAGCCTACAAGTCTTCTTAACTTGCTTAACCAGCAAGCCTCTCTTGGTCAACCAGCAGAGAACCAAGAGCCAAGCATTTTTTGTGGACTAACTAGTTATCAAAAAACTGCCATATACCAGTTAGAATTAGCTTGGAAATTAATGTTGATCTGAGCTGTTTTTTAATTTCAACAGGAAATAATTGTTTTCTGGAGTTTTATGTCCTCTGGTAATTTTTCGGATAAACACATTTTCAAAATTTTGTCTGCCGAACTATCGAGCCAAAGGTACATAACGGTAGAACCTATTGAACAGTCTGAACATCTATCCATACCAGCCTTATTTTACTGGAACCAAATGAAATATGGCATCTATCTTGACTTGGGTCCTTTGGAGACTCTTATGTTGGTCTGGAATTCACGTTATGTTCTTAGCTTACTCAAAAATAAGATCAGTGTGTATAGATCAGGTCCACACAAAGCAGTGTGTTCATTTATCGCACACTTAACCTTTTCTCCATCTTGGATTACTGGCTCCCCTCTGTGAGATTATTAGGAGTCTAGTAGGTTTTGGAGGTTCTCTGTATGCTGTTGACACTATTGGAGGGGACGTCTGTCTGGAGCTATAGCACGTAGAGGAGGGGGGTCGTGTCGAGGTTTTAGGGATTCGGAGGGGCCATGGAGTACCGCCCTCTTCACCAACCCCCCTCCCCCAAACAAAAGGGCCAGATGGTAAGGGAAAGCCAACCCCTCCCCCCTGTGCGTACCCCCACCAACCTTTGTCTGGAGGCCTGTCCTTTGTTTGCGGAAGAACCCTCAAACGGATTAACTCCTTGCATTCCAGTCTTCTTTGTGTTAAACAGCCAAATCTCCTTCTTCACTACCCCCCTTCTGCATTTTCTTCCCTTCTGTCTTAGGCAGTTTCCTGTTGTAAGGGGGTTTGAATGGTAGCACCAGGCTCTGGGGTGGGGCAGAAGGGGGTGGAGGCAAAGTTTGGTGAGAGGGGTCAGTCATCCACATCTGTTGTAAAGCGAGCAAGGGGTTGGGGGTGGTGGTTTTAGTTGGGGTGCAGGTGTGGATTGCAAAAAAAGGTTGACCGTTTGTGATTAATCTTACGCATAGATTTGTTTAATCGATTTCTGGTAAGAAAGGAGAAAGTTAAGCCATAGAAATGTTAAATGGATTTACTTTCAGATGGCCTATGGCTGGCATCCTTCTTTGTGAATTGTAGAGATGACTGAAGAGCCACACAGAAGTCTTTACCTCCAATACACTTTAATTTAAATGCAACTGTGTAATACAGGAAACAAACAAAAAAGAAAGGGTGTTATGGTTGTGTATACCTTTAAGTTGACCTGGATATATATTAAAACATGTAGAACACAATATGTCTTTAAATAATTAATCATACTGCATCTTTTTCTATTTTCATGCAAATGAAAAGGCAGCTGATTTACATTTTATACTGATAATCTCTTAGGTCAAGTCATGTTGTATAATATTGCATTGATGCTGAGAAGAACATGATATAATTTTCTAACATATATATATATATATATATATATATATATATATATATATATATATATATATATATATATATATATATATATATATATATATATATATATATATATATATATATATATATATATATATTTTTTACTCGTGTTGCTCGTGGCAGAAGTTAAAGATTTCTCAACATTTCAAGCTCCAGCGCAGGCATCAGCCAATCAGTTCGCCTTATGCAAACACGCAGCAGTCACTAGCCAATTGCGTTCATGCAACACCAGAAAGTAATGTGATTGGTTGTTATCACTATAACGGTCGCGTCAACCGAAGCTTCAGACATGCCCTCCGTCAAGCGTTGACGTTGACGCCCTGTGCGAATGCAGCGTTATATTATCAAAAGGAACAAAATGTTGGAGACATGGTATGGCGGGAAGTCTACATGTACAGACCTGTTGCATTGTGGCACTTATGTAGGGGCAAGTTTGAATCCAGCGTTTTGGGTCATTTCCCAATCCCATCCCCCCTTTTTTGAAAATTTTTCTATTCTTTTTTTTTTTTTTTTTGTATTTTGGCTTTATTTACCATATATTTTATTTATTTTTTTAAAATAAAGTTTGTAGCTTTTATTTTGTTTCATTGTAGTTTCATTTTTCACATAACAAGATTTTGAATAATTTCACACCTGTAATAGCACACTAATATTTTGATCTGTCACACTTCCTCATGTCTTAAAAGCCACTCGGGTATGTCATGCATGTCACCAAACCAGCTATTTAAAGACCAACTTTCCAACATTTCCTGTGTGTTCATGCAAATCACACAAGCATTAAGCAAGTTTTCTTGCTGATATAAAGGTAATCGAACACACTTTTTTTTTTTTTTTTTTTTTTAGAAAACGCTTTTCAGTAACAAAGTGTAACTGGCGTCTTATTTCATTTCCCCTGCACCCTGATTGGATTTGAGATGGTCCTGCTGTCTCCCTCCAGCAGCTTTCCGACAAAGCTGCAATCTCTTTAACGGTGGCTGATAGATATGATAATGCCGCCCGGCTTTATTGTGAACTGACTGAAGGGCACAGAACAGGCATGACGTTTCCCTGTCAAAGTGCCTTTCTTGCTTTTTCTTTTCCCTTCCTTTCACCTGTTTTATTTGTTTCCTGGTTTATGGCTTCTATAGGATGTGAGGTGTTAATGTGTAGTGCCTCCTGCTGAGCACTCATTTACTCACTTATCTATGGATCTTGTATGGCATCATGTCGTCTTTTGGTTCTACTTCCCTTTTTTTGTCTTTTGTGTCTGAGCTTTTTTCTCAACATTTAGTTAGAGTATATCATCTTCAACATGTTACAAATATATCACCTCCACGTTTGAAAGTAGTATGACTTTATGTATTCTGTGTAATTTTTGAAGAATATCCCACAGTGAAGGAGAGCTGGGGCTATCAAGCTCAAAACTGACCAAAAGCAACATAAACGTGATCGACAGAATACTATATACTTTTTTTTTTTTTAAATGGCTTTGTGTGAGGATCAGACTGAAATGTATTCAATGAAAATCCTGACATCTGCCCTAGCTATCTTTGATGCATCAGGTGAGTTCGTTAGAGTACTATGATTCAATGAAAAGAATAAACTCAAAAGAACAGTTCATTCAAGAAATCTATTTCATTCAGGTTCATATCATATCATTCAAGTTCATCTAGTTCTCAAAAATGATTCAAAATGATCAGTTTATTTAATCTTCCCAAATCTACCATATGAACTACCTTTATTATAGCCTACGTATTTCTAATTTGCTTTTGTGTTCTTTTGAAAGTTTCAGTGTCCGCAGTCATCGTAATTTCATGGAAAAGGGTGACCAGTGCAGTCTTTAAAATTTCGATTTTTGTGATCCATGGAAGATAAAGTCATATGACTTTGGAATGAATATTTAAATTCAACTAGTATAAGCTCAATCTGCATGTAAATCTAAACCATTTTTACTGCAGTTCCTCTACTTTTGTAGTCTGATGAGCTGAACGTTGTTTAACCTTGCTCTCTTATTCCAACCATAAACAGTGAGTGATTTATGAAAGCTGTCATAAGCTATCCTTTGTGTTATGGTCACGAACACAAATCCGTCAAATGGTTTCTACTCCACGGCAAGATATATGAAATGGGTTGAAACTGATTAGCCCCATTGACCTGTCGCTGTTCCGTGAGCGGCCTATTTTGTCCTTTTTGCAATCTGTCACATCAAACGTAAGCTTTTTCCCCACATTCAGAACAGAAGTCTAATTTTGTTACATCAGCAGAAATAATGCACAGCGGCAAAAAGTGCTGCCTCGGAAGATGGAACAACTTGCGTTCGTTTTCTTAAGCCTTGCTTCAGCAGCTTTTATGAAGCGTCCATTAAATCAATATCTAAAGAGTGAGAGCGGTTTAATGCCGACCTGTTTAACAGGTACTTATTTTCAATGAAGTAATTAAGGGACCATTTGGATTGCAACCTGCTCCCCCTAGCAGCCCTTAAGGACTGTATTTCCTTAATTAACAAATATCAAGCCTAATTGATTAGCCACTTGCAGGTCGCACCTCATAAAGTGGGAAGCTATCCAGGGGGTTATGATTGCAGTGACCCAGCTTTGATAGAAGCTGTCAATTTCTACTGCGTATGATGCTGAAGAAGATCTGTTTTCTGTTAGTCCTCTGATGTGCCTTTTACACCGACAGTGTACTGGAGCCAGTGCCTGATCTGAAACCATTTTACAAATTTTCCAAAACACAAAAATCGACACCGCGTCGCCCCCTAAACCCTCTAGGTTGCAGAACCCCAATTCGGGATTCGATAATAAATCAATAATAAATCATGAATTTGTTAATCTTGACTGGCAAGGATTCGGTTCACGTCTGCTCCGTGCCTCTGCCAATCAAAACAGTGTTGAACAGAGTAATCAATGCGAGGGACTCCACGAAAAAGCAGCAAAATTAGTGACCTTTTCAGGGCTTCAAGTGCAGGTCAGTTTCATCTGTAAATAGGCTACTGTTTTGTCTTCGTTAACTTAGCGAAGTATTAAACTGCTAGCGAATGTTAGTCGTAGCACCCCATTACTTTTGTCACTCAAAATACTACATTGTTTTACTATATTTCTATGAAATAGTTTTGTTTAGTCATTCTAAGATGAAAAACAACATCCATCAACACATTGTCCTAATGTAGATTCTGTACAAACAAATTACAATGAGATGTTTTTTGCAGTAAGGTGGAGACTGTTCTGTTCATAACCGTAGACCTGCTGGACTGGTGAAGAAGTGACAGGTACAAGAAAAATAGCACAAAAAAAGGACACACGAACAAGGGAGAGACAGAGATATCAGGGAAAATGAAGAAAAGGAAAAGTGAAGGTGCAGTTCAAGAGAGAACCTTTGATTATTTTGCATGGCCTCAGCCTAAGGATTTAGGAGTAGGGTTGTCTGTGGTTTCAAAATTTGTTGTAGGATTTGTATATGGGGTGGCTTGGGTAAGTGTTCGATTTCCTAGTTTGACATTGTTTTGTGCATCCAAGAAGCTCATAATGGCAAAAATGAACTGAATTAAATTGATTTGCATGTTAAAAAACCCTTCAGGTTTGTAAATGACAACTGCAATGTGGTTTTTATATTTGTGAGTAGGTCAGATGCATCACAGCATTTTGGTTAAAAACGATAATTGGAAAAATTAGAACAACTGGGCCTTGAACAAACCATGCCATTCAGTACCGTTTTCACATGGCCTTGATGTTGTAAAGTGTACCACAGCCTGTTGGTGTTTAGTTCGGCAGCTGTTTCATTCGGTAAAGTTCACCCATGTATTTGATACTCAGCTTTGTTTATTCTGCCTTATTTTGCAGTGTATTCTGGGATCTGTACTGCGCAGCTCCAGATCGACGGGAGACATGTGAACATTCCAGCGAGGCCAAGGCTTTCCACGACTATGTGAGTTCCTTTTTTTTTAATTCACCGTGGGGTTGGGATAAACCTGAAGTCTACCGTCTGTTTACAGTTAGCATTGCTGTTCATCTTAAGCTTTGGATCATTATCACATTTGTTATTACTGATAGAGCTGTTCTATTTGCCCTTACAATAGTTTAAGTATGTGCTAAAAAAATGTCCATACAGGTTATGACATTTTAACGTTTTTTTGGGAAATATATTGATCACTGAAAATTTTGTAATATCTATAAATATTAGCATATATGTGTGGTAGCTTCATTGTCGACATACTAGGATACACCTTTGTGGTAAAGGAATGGTTCACCCCAAAATGTCATTATTTACTGTATGTGTTTAAGTGTCTTTTCAGTTTAGTTTGGACCACAATATCAAAATTTCTTCTTTTGCGTTCTGCAGAAGAAAGTAAGTCATACAGGTTCGGAACAACAATGGACAGAATTATCATTTTTGGGTGAACTATCCCTTTAAAGCTGCGGGATTTGGAGTTGGCTGGGCTATTGTGGGTTACTTTTGAAGGTCTGCAGACTGACCCTTATGACCCCTTGATCTGTAGAAGACCTTTAAGTTAGTAATGGAGAACTGGAGTAGCATGTGTGGACAACCCCTTAGCTCCACCAAAAAGAGTAGTTCTTTGTTGATGCAGCTTTCCAACTGCAAATGGCTATGTTAATGTGACCACAAACACTGACCCTTGCTCAACCCTTGGACTCAGTCTTTAAGAGTTTGAGTGTTAGCGCCTGCATCTACATCTTGCAGAGTACATGGGGACCTCTTTCCCACTCTGCATGTTTTCATTGGCAGAAATTTAGCATCAAATATAAATTGTGCAAATATCTTTTACCCGCCACATTAGCAGTTTTAAAACCTTGTGAATGCACTCCAGAGGAGGATAATGTGTCAAAGATTATATGAAAGTAACTATGATTTACTGCTAACTTTTAGCACCAGAGTTTCACCTGGGCCAAATCTCAGGCCTTGAGTCATGAAAGGGATTATGCGTCTATTCTTGCTTTAGACATTTAATTTGCTGGACTTACTAGCAGAGTAATCTACCAATTGCAATCTGTGCGCGTGTGTACGGCCTCTATAAGATTAATTACATGGTTAATTAAACGCCATGCTTAATTAAGTCTGACGTGTGTTCAATTAATCTATACGCCTAATCATTTCTAACACCCAATGGACACCTGGGATTGTCGAAATGAGTGTTCTGATGACCCCCTCCTCCGCACGACTGACCACCCGTGCTCGAAGTTGACGTGGCTGTTGTGAAACAGGCTGTCTGCTCAGATTGACTGTTTGAAATGCTCGGTGGCCTTTTCTGAGTAAACTCTGGCTCAGTCTCCAAGCTTTGCTACTGGACCTCGGGGACTCAAGGCAAGGTTGAAAAGCTCAGATGTCCCGCCCCCGAGTTCTAGTCTGAGGATTAATGACCGGTTTCCCCTGACCTTTAACCCTCGGCAAAGTTCAGGAGGTCAGAGTGTATCCGGCCTGTGTTGTCCCGTTTCGAATGTTTACCCAAATCTTTTCATCAAGCTATTAATCTCCATTTGGCTTCAGAATGTTGCGTCCAGTGGACCAATTTTAGGTTTGGAGTTTTTATTAATTGGGCTAGGATGAAGTGAACACATCATGTTCATTCCTCGAGGGCTACTCAGCACCGTTGATCTTCCTGAGCGATTTCCCTTGGCCGTCAACTCTCGAGCCACTGGCTGGCCTCTTCTTAGAAGACCTGAGGCTATTTTCTGTCTATTTTTGAGACTTTTGTAGACACCTGGCTAATGTTGTGTGAAGAGTCCTACGGTGGAGGTCGTGACGAGTTTTGGTGGTGATGGGGGTGGTGGAGATCGAGGACGAGGAGGCGGCGGCGGCGTCAGTCCCATGGGTTGTTCCAGACCTGTCTCCGTCTGATTAACTTCAGCTCTGGGATCCCTCTGGACCGGCTGCCCCATCAAGCCTGCTATCTCAGGCAAGGCTGATAACAGTGCCCATTCCCTAGCGTGTTAGTGGATCAGGGGCAGAAAAACAAGCAGGTTCCCATGAGTCAAATCCTCCTCACTGTCAGCGCTGCAGTTATATTGGCTTCTCCAAGTCGGGGCTTCAACAGTGACTAGGTTTTTGCAGTCATAAAATTGAAACCTTTTTTTTTGTTTGTTTGTTTTTTTTTGTAAACTTTCTGGTGTTGGAATTTGGGGAGGCTGAGAGTCTTCCTCCTTTTTGTCTACCCTCTCTTTTTCTCAAGTGGCCAGTGATGGAGGTTGTGTGAGTCCTCCAGTTGGGTGGAAAGATAATGGGATATAACATGCAAATCTTGAGATCTGTGGAATCTGGTTTATAACTAATCCGAGGATTGCTATAGGATTGTGACTCTGGCTGAGCTCCCAGAAGCGGAAAGCCAGTTCCCCAAAACCCCTAGTGCCATCAAGAAACTCTCAATACCACATTTTTACCAACCCCCCAAACCATTTTAAAATAGACAGGGTCATTTGGATGTACTTCAGTGTACTTATAGACAAGCTATTGATTGCTACTCCCAGTTATCATAATTTAGTCCAATATGATGATCACTTAATAAACAAGGTAAAAGAGAAAGCAGGGCATAGTAGTGTTGTCAAAAGTACCGACCACAATACCAAGATGGTACTGAAATTTTAAAAATGTGACGCTTTGAGCTGACCGGTCCGCTGATAGACCCCTGCTTTCAAATGCTCCCGTGTGCATCTGTGTAAGCGCTCTGTGAAGAGCATCAATCGATGTTTTTGAAGCGTTGATCATTGTAGCCAAACACAGACATATCAGATGAGCATGTGAACACAATGGCCAATCAGAGGTGTTTACAAATCCACACAGCAGCGCTCAAACGGTCACATTTTTTAAATTTCAGTACCGACTTGGTATCGCGGTCATATGCAGGTTTTGTCGTAATGATGTGTACCTGCTTGCTGCATACTTCCTAAAACTCCCACAGAAGCTGGTTTCCTGTAAGAGTCTTTGTCTAAACCTCTGTATTTAGTTACACCAGCAGAAAGATTTGCATATTTGTCATGTAATTTTGCATGTGGAGTCGCTTGTAAATTGATGACTTCAAAACAATATTGCTCAAATGAGTGATTTGAAAGATTGTATCCCTTATTTTCAGGATCTTTTTGCAGGCCTAGTAGTTGGCACACGTACTGTGACAGATGAGAGAGTTCAGATAATGCCTTTTCCAGTTTCATCTAGATGGTACCCCTGGTTCTGCGAAAAGTAGTTATGTTCACAAGCAACATTTACACATTGCTTATTTGGAGTTCTTCAGGAACTCTACCTCAAGTATTTTAAAAACATGCATTACCTGTTTAGTAGAGTAGGTTCTAATATAAATGTATCTGTATCAGTGGATATTGAATATGTTGCTGGCATTGGATATTTATTTAATTGTGCATGTTATTACATGTACCATTTTTACATTTATTTTACTTTTACCATCATATAATACTCAAAGTTGATTAAATGATAATTTAATAACACTGATAAATGTAATCTTTTGCAAAATGTTGTTGTTGTTGTTGTTGTTGTTGTTGTTGTTGTTGTTGTTGTTGTTGTTGGACTTCAGTTTGCCTTCAATTCAGCCTTGTGTCTTTCCAAATCTCTGTGTAGTTTCTCTTAGGCAGAACACAAGATATTTTGAAGACTGTTTTTGCCCATAAACATTTGTGGTCCAAAAAAACTTGTTGACTTTTTTTGTACCATCACAAAGCACTGATACATTTATCAAAATATCCAAAGTAAGTTTGGTGTGACCTTTTTAGGTGAACTAAATTTAAGACTAATTAGTAGTTCAGGCAACCCACCGACTGGTCCATTTTGAAAATGCATCATTTTCAACATCCCTAATGTCACCTACTTGCTACATCAAGTGTCAGAAAGATGGCTTTCCCCATCTTATCACATACTGACAGAAACTTTGTCAGTACGTAATCATAATGGAGGCCCCTTTCTTGACCCTCTGCAGTCTTGAGTTGCTCTGTTACACCACTTAAATTGGAACATAACTAACACCAATTTCAGCTGTCACATATGACTACACGGCAGACATGAGTGTACCTCAATGACACACTTACGAGGTGGAAAACTTGGAGAGTATGGGAGGGTGACAGACGAACATGTTTTTCATTGTCGCATCTTTTGGCAGCATTTTGCGTCATTGAAAAGACGAGTGGAGGAACAGGTGGTTCAAAATATCCGAGCGTTATAAAAGTGGAAAGTGAATAAGCGTTGGTCATTGTCTTCGTCTTTCTTGTTTCATGAGCTTCCAGGTGGTCCTGATGACTAATGTGTGGCTGTGATTTTGAATGTGAGCTACGTGCTGCTTTTCTCTTCTCAATCTGAGCTTTTCTCACTGCATCATCTGCCCCAGCATTCACCTGTCTTTTTTTCCTTTCATATGCTCAGTTTCTGCCCTTTTTCATTTGAAATCTCTCAAAAATGTTTGTCTCTCATTTTCTTTCTCTCAATGAGATTTCCCAGCTTTTTGGAAGATGACAGGAACAGGAATAAACCTTAAAGCAATGATCAGTGACTCAAAAAGGTTTTCACTCAAAGGATTTGCTGTTGTTCACCTTCATCTACCTTTCTTAAGATTTTCCAGCTGAAAAACACCAGGAGAAAAGCATATGTTGTATTTTGGATGCACGTCCCCAGCATGAGATGCTAAGATGAGCATGAGAGACTAGCTTCTTAACAAGACTTGCTTGGTCATGTTTTGTATGGTTATGCAGTTTCACCAAATATGTTAATGTTTTTCCTCTTTTGACACCCCTTTTCTATCCTCAAAATTAAGCTTTTATGAGTTTCCTGAGCATGTTGTATTTAAACATGAGTGTGAAATGGGGCTCCAGTTTGTTTTGTCTAGCCATAAAAGACATCAAGAGTTGCTTTGACCCTTTATTTATTGTTTACGTTTCAGAGTGTCTGGATGTAGAGGGCAGGTGTGTCAGAGGGTAGTTCATTTATTTTGAACTTCTACCTCATCTTGCTAGAAATTGACTGACGTCTGAGGATTTAGCGATGGAAGCGGAAGGGTCCCTCTTATAGGGTCTTATTAGCACTGCGTTGTTATTGTCCCTTGGCTTGTTGGTACCGCTTTGTTTTGTTTTTTTCTGTGTTGAAGCAGTCGTCACAATACAGTACATGCACTTTCTTGTAAGTTGTTCTGGTGAGGCGGCGTTTGCCAAGAAAATAAATGGAATTTAAATGTCATCTGTCTGGAGGAGGTGTGACCTGAACTCCGTCTGAATTCCCACAATTGCTAGTCTCCCTCCCTAGTGCTGTTTTCATCTAAACTCTGCCGTTACTTTGAAGATGGCCGGCCAACCCAGAATTAGGTTCAGAGATATTCTCTTTCCACAGAAAATGGAATAAATTTCAGGCATTGAAGGAATGACACTGGTGACTCTCCACAGGTGTGATGTTGCTGCATCACTACTGTTGTGCATTTTGGCTTTTTGGTTAATGTCATGTCAAAGTTATGTTTTTTTTTTTTTTTTTTTTTTTTTTTTTTTTTTTATAAATGGTTCGGTGGAAAGCATTACTATTAATAAATCAGATCGTTTCAGGTTTTGGCTGACAACCAATAAAAATGATCACTACTGGCATTAATTACAGTTTAAAGTTTGTCAAGCCGCCTATCTCCGACATTTGCGTATGATTGTTGCATTTCGCCAACTTGTGCCAGTCGTATGGAGTGTTATTCATGGAATTGCTTATTCACTATGGTAATATGAATGAATAATGAATGTATGAATATATTCACACAAAAATGACTGCCAATATGTTTTGAAAGAAAAAGCATAGTAGGTTTTCTAGGGCTACTCAGAAGTCAAAAGAATCAAAAGTTACAATATTTCAACACAACCAAAGCATCAATCAGATCTGAAAATTTTGCGTACGAATATGCTCAGAACTCCAGCATTATTGACTTCTGGTTTGTTGTTAGTTGGAGACTGTGAAAAGGCAGATTCAATTTCCAATAATCTTCTAACCTCCTTATTTCATTTTTGATTTATGAAAACATTCTTGGCCAATTCTTTCTTAGTGACCTTCACATGAAAGGTTATCACAGTGAACTAAGGAGTCGCAAACAATAAGATGGAGTAATTCTCCATTGACCAACTCGTCCTTTTGTCCTGATCTGTTCTTTAGAAGCGGGAGGTGTTTGCTTGCTTTCTGCACAATGCTTCAGATTCCTGTTTGCACTGCTGTGGGTTTTGTCCGAATAAACCATCTGGTTCTTCTGCGAGTGTCAATACAGAGACCGCAGTGGTGTGTTTTTCTCATAACCTTGCAAGGGGGTGTGAATCAAGGGATACCACAGTTATTCCAACTCTCTCCATTTCATTTCGTCCCTCTTTGTTGCGCTAGCGGTGGGCACTGCTGGTGGCTGCGAGGTTAAGTTAGCAGGTCCCCCAGCTGGTATTTACCACATCTGGTACCGTTGGCATAGCGGGCCACCCTTCTCCACTTTGCTCTCAAGTGCCGGCTTGGTGCAATAAAGTAAAACCGTCCATTTGTAATGCAGTGGTGTTCGTGGGATCAAGTTTCAACAGGCTTCCAGAGATTGTGGGGGGAAAAAAACCCACAAAACTAGTATGAATCCCTCAAAACAGGCTCCGTCTTTAGGTTCCTGTAGATTGGATTTACTCACACAGACAGCATTTATAACTGGAGATTACGTTATTTGATTTGGGTGGAGTGTTTATTTTTCCACTTTTCACCTCTGCACACACATACTACGGCAGTGCAGTGAAAGACACTGCAGCTCGTATCTTCTTGTGTTGCTGTAACTGCTGCCATGGGTCTATTCTCAGACAGTGAGTGTAATGCAGAGTAATTATTATTTTTATACCATGTGCTTCCCGAGGCTTTCACTAGAAGTCAAAATGGCTCCCCACTGACCGGCTGATTACCTCTGAGGCCGTGCCCACACCTGCCTTCAGTCGTACCTTGGCAGAGCTGTACCCCTCTGCACCAGCGACAGAATGACGGGGCTTAACTGGGATGGTTCTATACATGTCTTAAATTGCTTTCACTGTCTCAACATTTTGCAAAATCCTTTCTTGCTTGCTTGCACAAAAAAAGTACTATGGTAATGCCATGATATTCTTTGAAGTACTTTGGAGACATATATCCAAATGTCATGATATTACCATCTGATACTAAAAATGTACCATGGTACCTTTTTCTTTTTTGCATACCTTCTTGTTTTCTTGTTTCACTAAGGCCGTGTGTCCACCAAAGCATTTTTAGCCAGCTGAAAATGTTAGACGCTATGCTGAAAATGCCTCTGAACGCTTGAGCATTTTTTTTTTTCCAGTTGAGACGCTTTGTTGCTATTATACGGAATATCCGCGGCACTGTTACTTGTAACTGATTTTGCAGATAATTTGTTTCAGACTAAAAATGTCGACACAATGTAGAGTACTTGCTGTGTATGTTTGGAGACCATCTATATTAATTTCTCATCCATTTTGTTCCATTCTCTGCTTGATGTCGTTGTACAGCAAGAATGTTGTGACGGTTGGTCGGTGTTGTATTTGTCCCGCCCCTCCTCCACTCTGATTGGACGGCTGACTAAAAAGTGACATTGAGCACAGCTTTTTACTCAGTTGAACATTATTCAACTCGAGGCAACTGGTAAAAAACGCAGAGCTCTCAGCACTTCAGCGTGAAAAGATGCTCAGAGCCTCGTTACACTCCGCGTTACGTTTAAAAAAAAAACATGGCACTCCCATTGAAAACAATTGGAAAAATACGCTAGCTGCTGGAAAAAAACGCTTTGAATGCACAAAGTTACACTAACTAAAATTACCATGGTACTACTATGGATATTTGAACTATGGTAATACCTCCCTTCTGTCTCTCATTTTCCTCTCTTTTCTCTTTTCTTTTTTTTCTTTTCTTTTATCTATTTGTTTGCTTGCCGCCTTGCAGCTTTCACCAGTAAAAAACATGAGTACCATGGTAACGTCTTGCTTTTTATCTTCCATCTTGTATTTTTGCATACATTAAATCAAATGCCAATATCATGTTCCTGCATTACCATGCTTTATTGACGTACCATGGTAATAGCATGGTATTCATGAAAGTATTTATGAGTACAGTGTTAATACCATTGTTTATGAATATTGTAATCATTCAGTACTGTTAATTTTCTGATTGATCTAAACTCTCAAATTCAGAATCTGAAAAAAATTAAGAAAAAACTTTCAAAAAAAAAACTTTTAGCCCTATCAGAGACCAGCTGTGACTGCTCTGATCACAGAGCTAAAGATGCATCTGTCTCTGAGCTGATCAGGTGTGCTAAAGCTTTCTGTGCCACTGTGTGTGTGTGTGTGTGTGTGTGTGTGTGTGTGTGTGTGTGTATGTTCCAGCCCCAGCTGTATTTCCTCTGTTTTTTTTAACACTCAATACAGCTTCTTTATCTTTACATTCATTCAGGTTTGATTGCTGAATTGTTAGTTTAACCTCATATATTATGCTTATTAGATCTTAGTTTTTTAAGTATAGGTGGTTTTTATTGAACCTGTTTATGCGTATTCAGTGTTCAATATTTTGTCCATGGGCATTTTGTCTCGCGTGTCTCTCACTCCTTTCTCTTTTTTTTTTGGTCTCATACCTCTGCTACCTGCTTTGTCAGACTCTCCGTGCAAGATCAAGGGTTTAATAACTGCTGCAGTTTATAAAGGCTACGGGTCAAACAAAGGTCACAGCCTCTTTGGCTGCCAATCAGAAATCTTGAACTGCTGCTGTCTGAAATGTTAAATCACACCTTGCCTCTAAAATCTGACCTTGAGTTGTTTACCAAACATGCTGCATTGGTTTTCCCACACTCTGGTTTGTAGTGATAAATAATAATTTGCTATTTGTTAAAAACATTGAGCATGTCTGCCCAATCAGAGAGACTGTTATATTAACACTTGTAAAGAGACAGAAATAACATAGGCGTGAATAAAAAAAAAAAAATTGGACTACGTCTGACATAGCATGCACAGACAGTTTTTTCATGATGCTAGCGACTGAGGAAGAGGAAGGTGATGAAGAGGCCGGGGGAGGGGCAGTTGACCTGATTTTGGGGGGCTGCAAAGGCTGCGATAGTGGTGTTGTCGGAGGGTTTGTAATCCAAGGGATGCACGGTCAGATTAGAGGCTGTCCCATATTACAAGAGGCGAAGGAGGGGAGGGCGGAAAAGTCACTAAAAGGCTCAGGACTAGGGTTGTAACGGTATGAGATTTCCACAGTATGATAACCGTCTGAGTAAATATCACGGTTTCACTGTATCATGGTATATGGTATTAAACAATCAATTATTATTTATATCATCAATTAAAATGACCAATAAATTAATTAAAATGTTTGTTTTCTCTATTCGAATTTCAATAATCAAAAACAATCAAATTCATCAAATAAATATTTATGGATTAGAAGATGAACAACTTTTATTAATAATTAAAATTCAGAAATTCTGCTTTGACTTAATTCTTCTGGCTTTTATTTTTTAATACAAATATTATCAAAAATGCTGGAAATTAAATTAACTTTTTTATTATTATTTTGAGAAGTACATTCTATTTGACAATCATAATAAATTTCAGTCAATTTCTTCGAGTTAAAAACCGGTCTTTTATTTTGATGGGATGTAGTGAAGAGCTTTGAGTTTCAGTGTATTTGACAATGGTTTTTCTCAAATAAAATGATGAAATAATCATTAAGCGCTATCTCAGAGCAACCTTGGATATGTTTGTGTTCATGTCCTCAGATAACGAGACGTCAAACACTGAAAAAACAATAAGAGCGTTGTGCATACTTATGTAGTACACGAAACAGCTCAGCTCATTCACACAGGCAGACATGCAAAACAAACAGATATATTTATACAGTATTTTTGCGCGTTAATATTCACAGACCCCGCCTAGACCATGTCGCGATTTGATTTATTGTACAGCTCTGCTTTCGTTTTATTCATCAGTCCAACAAATTGCGCGTTTTTACCTGACATCGCTGCGTTACTGTACATTCCATTTTCATGACTGGATTCCGGGATTCCCTCTCCATCACGCATATCATACGACCTAAGTTATAAACGGAACATACCTGCATCTACACGGATGGTGTTCTCGTGTAGATGCAGGTATGTAAGTTGTTGTCTATGCGCAAGTGAAAGTCTGCATCTTATTTATTTTTTTTATTTATTTTTTTTACAATACCGTAAATAAGCAAATGTACATGATATGATAATCGTACATGTTCATACCGTGATATATTGTCATACCGGTATATCGTTACAACCCTACTCGGTACTGATCATCCGTTGGGAAAGATAGCTATTCACTAATTTGTATCTCTCCTGCTATTTATTCATTAGCATGTTCATTTTTTTTATTTTTCTTAGTTCTCTGTTATAAGTTAAGATTTTTTTTAAGATATATTTATTATTATTATTATTATACTTCTCACACATTTATTTTTCCAGAGAAAGATCCACAGATTTTCCAAGAATTTACTTGCTCGTCATTCAAAAAATTGTACACATCTTGTGCTGCATATTCATTTATTATATATCTGAATCTATCTGATAATGTTTTTAGCTATCAATAAGAATGTAGTACTCTCAGCTCTGATTAACATATTAGAATGTATAAATTCATTCCACATATTGAATGTTTTTCACCTGTACAGCTTTAGTGTTTACATATTTCTTTCATAAACAAGTTTGGAGCTTCTGCCTCCTTTAGCATATATTAATTTTTCTGTTGTGTGGCACATTTTCAACTCCTTGTCTCTTTCATTTGTTCACTGATTTATCACGAAAGGTTATTAGTGCATGCTGCAAAGTAAATGTTTGTTGGTAATAAGCGTCCCAATGCGTCGTAAATGCCCACCCAAAATAAAGGGTTTGACACTGCTGCAAATTGTGTTTAATTGCACTAATTAATTTGAGCCTGTGACTGCCAAATCTGATTTTTCACCAACGATATGCGCTAGGCTCAGCGTCAAAACATTAATGTAATTCTGATATTAATACTATGTTTCCTTTTGTGGCTTTTACTTCACAAATGTAATTATTTGGCTGTGGCATTATTATGGTTGACTGAAAAGACTTTATAATTATTTCTTGGCTTGGTTGTGATACAAATTAATAGTTTTGACATCTGTTGCTGTTCTCAGTTTAGGATGTTATAATGGTTTTAAAAACATGCTGTGATGTGCATGACAGATCTGATATATCATAATGACCCATGTGATGTTGCAAAAGCACTAGATTATATGAGTGTGTGATTACCCCACAAATATTTCGTTGAATTAATATGCATGGATAAAAATATTCATTTTTTTTAGGGCTGGAGGGAATGTCGGTATGTAACTGAAATACAATGTCACACCATGATAGAAGATTTTGGACACACCACCCACCCCTAATATTAATTAAAAAAACATACAGCAAACAAAAATAAGCTCTAATATCAGATATTCGTTTGGCAAACTGTGAGGGTTGCCACTCAGTGTCTCTCCACGCTCTCTCTCCTGTTTTTTTCTTTCAGACTTTTCCTTCTCTATTGCTTTCTCTCATACCATCTTTCGTGTCTCCTGTGCTCCATGCAGAAATGATTTCCATTTCTGAATTAATGAGGTTCAGCTAAACCGAAATCTCTTTCTCTTTACCCTAAACCCCGTCCCCTCAATCACAGGTTCCTGCACAAATACACACTGGCGATTGCATACTTTGTCAGTTTCAACATTACATACCGTTGGCAGAAACACATACAATTTCAGATATGTATACAACCAAAACAAACATTTGTCTCATATTGGAAAATACTGGAAGTGTTTCACACATTTGAAACGGAAAGTCCGTTCTGCACATAACGTGCGTTCATGTCTTAAACCATTTATGCTTAATAAGCCGACAATGCCTTAAACAAATAAAAATACTAAAAGGCCTGCATGTAATTTGTGCTTGTCTTTTAGATAAATGTTTACATTTAGATGTCAAAGCATGAGAAAAAGATTTTGTCTCATGTAATGTGTTTTTCTTTTATTATCGGGTTTTTATAATAAGCCAATTTTTGATAGTTGGCAATTTGATGTACCTGGAAACACACTAATTGCTAAAACAATTTAATGAATATGGCAAAAATAACTTTGAAAGAGAGCTAGTTGTGGAATTTTCACACAGACACTAGTCAATATAAATTCTAATTGGCACGGCTTCGATTAACACAAGGGTACACGAACTGGCTGGATGTGCCTCGTGGGTCAGGGCCTAGAATCAGGTCTTGTCACCATGGTAACATTGTGCAGTGTATGCAAAATACCACAGTGCTTTGGGACCGTTGGAGGGTGTTAAATCACCCTCCCCCTGCCCACCCCCATCACAGATGCTGTACCTAGATGTTTTTGTTGAGCTATGGTATTAGTGCCTTCAATTCGTTAGTTTGTTTTTACACTGCAACAAATATTTTGAATTAAAATGAAGTCCGTATTAACGTAATACAGTTTCCAGCAGGTTATAGCTACATGTTTGAAAGTGATGTTGCTGGTTGTCCATCGCTTCCTTTGAATTAGAATTTTGCTTTAATGTCAGAGAGAGAGGCAGCGATTGGTCAATAATCTGCTAAGTAGCATTGATTCTGAGCGTTTAGTTCTTCTGGCTGGCTACTTTGGTTGGGAAGCTAATCAATGCTGGTGAATGGGGGCCTCGGTGATCAGGGATTTCCTACTCCATGCACAGTGCGGTCACATCATTTGTCTTCATTTGGCATGCGATTATTCTCTGTAATGGGCTTCATCAGAAGGAAAAGGTTAACACACCTAGCAGAAAGAACCACGGACATGAAGTGTCCGAGATTATGAGGCATTCACATTCATCATTCTTGATGGATGCATGCTAATCTACTGGTTTTCCATAATAATTTGTATCAATTCCCCATTTTCTATTAGCTAGGATTCCAGAAAGATAATGCAAGACAATAGGACGTCCAGGGCCGGGCACAGACATTTCGGAGGGCAGGTGCTCAAGCATAAAAAGGCTACCACTATCATAAATACTGAAATGTACATAAATTAAGTTAGTTAAATTCTTTATAACATCTTTAAGTAACTTGCGTATTTAAATAAATAAATTAATATGTCCATCCTTACGCAGGTGACGCAGTAAGCACAGTAAAGGCTTCCGTGTTTATGTCAGAATGCTGGCTATTGGCCAAAGCTGATCACATGAGCAGCACGACGCATGCGTGTGATGCTGACGCAAGAGCCGGCCAATAATGACACGCTGGACTTAAACAACATATGAGAATGACACAGAATGGATATTGTTGAATTAAGTCGTTATTTTTGTTTTGTTGCGAACAAAAAGTGTTCTCGTCGCTTCACAAAATTAAGTTTGAACCACTGCAATCTCGTCGACCGTTTTAATGATGTCTTTAGTACCTTTCTGGACCTTGAAAGTGTTGATTATATTGCTGTCTATGGACGAGTCATATACCTCTTGGATTTCATCAAAACTATCTTAATCTGTGTTCAGAAGAAGAATGAAGGTCTTACGGGTGTTGAACGACATGAGGGTGAGTAATTAATGACAGAATTTTCATTTTTGGGTGAACTAACCCTTTAACTTATTGTTTATTGAACTCTTGTATTAAAATATCGCATTTGCAGTCATGTGTAGATTCAGGAAAATGGCACTTTTGCTCATGTGATATTGCTTAACTATATCATATGATATATAAAAAAAACAATCTCCTAAAGGGACAATTGATATCTTGAATTTTGTCGGCATTTTTATTCATTTTGGTGCCATTTCTAGTCCTGCACAACTATAGTTTTACACCAACACCAGACTTGCTTGTTGTTGAGCTTAATGGAGGGCACTTAATTGAGAATTGATGTTGTTTGTCAAATTTAAATAAAAATTAAAGTATAAAATAATGTCTTGCAAAAAGGGCACTTATCTAGTCAGAGACCAAAGGGCAGATGCTTGAGCCCTACTTAGGGTCTATCTGTGCACGTGCCTGAGGACGTCCGTTTAGAGTTCTCTAAAGCAGAGGTTTTCAAACTAGGTCCTGGGGACTCCCAGGAGGCCACAAGGGTCTTCTGAGGGGATCGGTGAAAAACATCTTGTTGGCTTTGCAATGTCACATAGTTCAAATGAGTCGGGTCCTTCACAAAGGAGATCATGATATTTGGGGGTCCTTGGCATCATAAAGTTTGAAACCCCCTGCTTAAAACTTAGTTTGACTGGACTTTAGTATTAGTGAAGCAGAGTCTGTCTGAGTTTGCATAGAATGGGTAGAAAACATTTGCTTGGCAGGGGACAATATCATTGTCATTTTTCCTCAATGAAGGCTAGCGGACAACCCGAGAAGGAAAGCACTTTATGGATTCCATTAACTTCCACAATGATGGACGGCATTTTTATTTAGATAACTCTGTGCTTAAGTGTTTCATTGTCTGGAAATGGTCGGTGGAGATTGCATCTTACAATAGATCCTGGGACCCCCAAATGACTCTTTACATCAAGCTTACACCTCTGAAGCTGCTGGTTTTCAGCACTGAGCTACAACGGTGTCTGATATGTTTTCTTTGGAAATGGAAAAGCTGTTAACATCTTTAGGAAGTGGTCCTTCAATCTACTACCCTTGTTCTTCCCCCTCCTGTTTTGTCTGAAAGATAAAGTTACTTCCTTTTCCCTTTGCCCTGCTCCCTCGCACCCTCCTTCCCTGCTGGGTTTTATTGGTCTTAGGAGTTGTCCATCACCACTCTCGCTGTTTGAAGTGCTCCTGTCGTATATCACCGCCTTTTCTTGCTGTATGTCCTCCCACTTCCTGCAGGGTTCTCCAAGATTTTTTGTGTGTGCGAGTACCTGACTGTGACCATGGTTTCTCCACACTCGATTTCTCCAGTCACACTTAAACACACTTCCAAACACCCACGCCGTGATATCTTTACTCTGTGTTTGAGTTGTTTATAGCCCCTTGGTTGATAGTTTTGGTCAGTTGAGGTGATGTACCTCTGGAAGACTGCAGCAATGTTGAGTAAACCTTCCTTCCTTCCTGTAAAAACTATTCCTAGGTTTCTTATTTGCTTGTTTTTCCTTATTCCCTTCTGTACATTTTTCCCATTAGCTTTTTGTTTGCTTTCTTTTTTTTTCAAGTTTATTTCCTTCACTTTTTTGCTTTACTTGTGGTCTGTTTTGCTAATGCTCTCTTTGCCCTTGTTTTTTTATTTTTTTTTACCTTGCAACCCTTTTCTTCCCTGCTCTCTCTTTCTCTCTTCATCTCTCGTTTGAGGACAAGGAGGTGAAAGCCAAGCGGATTACAGTGGCAGTTTAATCTGGCCGACCTACCAAAGGATTTTTTTTGCACTTTCCTGCAAGCTTATGTGGCTGAGGGGGTGGGGGGGGACAAGGGGTCCAAAAAGTGTGGAAATGAACATAGTTGGTCTAGGAGCCTGTATCAGACCAAACCCAGATCTGAGGATGGTAGGGGTGGGGGTTGACAGTAGACTGTTGGTGAGCAAGCAAGGGATGCTAATACTGTTTTGTTACTAATTTGTTTCCATCTGTCCAGGCATATTGCATCTGTGGCTGTGCATTCCCAGAGTACCAACAAAAAGAATCATTGGATCTTGGTCAAATCTTTGGTTCAACCTAGACCCATTCTCCCCTAAAAGCTTTTTAAAAAGTTAAAACCAACAATTTCTTGTGAGATTGGTAAATATTACAATAAATTACCCAAGTTTTGCAGAAATTGGATAGATCTGTCATATCAGATTTAGGAGTGCCAGTCATTGCTGCAATTCAGCATCCAGTTTTGATTGTTTTATTATGGCTAGGGATAGGATATTAGATTAGCCAGTTCTTAAACAACTAGTTAACCACTAGTTGTCTAAGAACTGGCTAATCAATTACTGAGATTGACTACGTTTTTGACTACATTATTTTTTCTTTTATTTTTTGTTTAGTGGCTCTACAACCACACATAGAGACAAAAATAGATATATTAAGGAGCCATTGGCTCCTATAGGGGGAAAAACGGGCGGCAAATAATTTTAAGAGCCACACAACAATGAACTTAAATTTTTTAATCACTTACTTGTAGTCATTCTGTTGTTTATATACAGTATCTCCCCTTTACAGTTTCAGCATTTTCAGCAGTTTTCTGGGAAATTAATGTCACTATTTTCACCATTTAGATTTTTATATTTTCTGCTTTCATTTTTCGTTTTTAAACATGTCTGTTTAGTTTGTATAAATTTTTATTTCAGTATTAACATTTATATCAAGCAATGAATTTTTAGCAATGAATTTTTTAGTTTAGTTAACTATAATAACCTTGATGCTAGTAAAATCTTTATATTGAATGATGTGTCAAATAATGTTCTTAGGGTGCTTTCACACTTGGTACAATTGCCTGGACCGAACCCGAGTTCGATTGCTCCCCCCTCCCCCGGCCCCCACTGGACAGTGTTCACATTATATTATTTGGGTCCGACCCGCGGTTCGTTTGCGTCATCAAACCAGCTGTTTACTACGTTGCTTAGTAACGATGGCGCAGGAGAAGGCGTCCAAAATGCATAACGTTGCTCTCCTCATTTTTATATTTTTGTTTTTGAACCTTTGGTTTTGTTCATAACGGCTCTTGTGTCTATCTGCCGCGAATGTAGAATGCTGAAGGCGAGCAGAAATGAGAAAAGCTACGCTACAGCTCTCTGTTTGCAGCACGTCAGTCACGCTCGTCGGGAAAGTGAGTGAAACGCACACAAACACACATTTTTATCAAATAATACGGCATTAATAGCGGTTCACTTCCGCAATTTGGTACGTTTGCATTCATATCAGAAGCGAACCGTACCGGAGTTCACTTGAACCGCACCCTAGACCACCCTTTTTAAGCGGACTCGGGTACAGTTCGCGGGTGCGCACCTGAGTTCAGAAGACAGTGTTCACATCATCCAAACGCACCGAACTCTGAGGTCAATCGAACCCGGGTGCGCGCCAAAAGTACTAATGTGAAAGCACCCTTAGTCTTTCCTTTCTGAAGCTACAACAGATTACTTTTGAATCAAATGAAAATAAATATAAATATATGGAAGTAAATATATAAATATATTAAATTTGTTTTGTGTAACCAAATAACAAATGGGGGAAATTGATATACATACTGCTTGACTTTGATTAATGGACAGGCCAAAATACAGCGGGACTCTCATTTTGAAATGTATGTGGTTTACTTTTGCTGCTCATTCAAGTTCAGATGTTCGGATTGTCGCCAGGGGCGACCTCAGCAAAAATATCACTCGCAACTTTCACAACTTTCCGTTTTAGGCACAGTCTGGAGCCCTGCGCAGCATGAAATTTTAAATGGTTAATCAATCTTGACCTTGCATCTTGACCTTGCTTTTCACAAGACACAAGAACGTGTCCTTCTTGAACACATCCCTAAAAAATGCATCTGTTCAGGTCAGGTCAACTCAAAACCTAATTATTCAATGCAATTTGTTGCCACAACCCTCCAACTAGTCTTTTTTTTTAAAAAAAAATATCTACTTTTGAACATACTAGCCATATGCTAATGTGACTAATGAAGGCCCAATATGACTCTTTTAATAATAAATCTTGACACCAATTTAAACTATTACCATATCAATTTGTATCAAATTTTCAACTGCCACAAAATTATATAACGTTACCACATCCAAACACTCAAAGCACACCATGGGAATTGAATACAAGGGCCATTTCAATGTAATGAGTGAAGCCATATTGTTCCGCTGACAAATCTATCCAGCTTGCTAACCGTCACTAACAGAATAGTGGTCAAACAAAGCGGTAACGCTTGTCTCACTCCGCACCTTCTTTGATGTGGCTCATATCGCTGGTACTTTCATCAGCTCTCCCCTGCTGTGCAAATTTAGAGGGAAGGGGTCCCTCCTCCAGTGGGATTAGCTTCAAACTGGTACTTGTCCAGTGGTGTTAAGGTTTTTGAAAAGGGCTTAACTAACCTCCACTCATGGGAGACTTCTGGAGGTTAATGTGGGCTCTCGGATTGTTTGCCTTGCAATTAACATGCTGGATGGCCCTAAAGGGGGAAGTCAAGAGCAGTAATAAGTAAGAAACAAGACTTTATGCAACTGCACCTCTGGATGCATTTAGCTGTAGTAGACAGCATCTTGAGTATATTAAGGGAAGTCCTCGATGCTTAGCTTTTCTTTAGCATAAGAGGCTTCTTATGCATGAATCATTTTTGAGCTAATTTTGATTATTAAATGACAGTTTCACTACTATTAGCATTCCTAAGTGTCACTTGTAGAGCAGTGCCGACTCTTTAGTCCTTTGAATGTGGAGGTTTTTTGGTCATCTGGAGCTATGGACAAGAAGCCAGATGGATCGGCCAGTAGTAACATCTCACTTTTCAAGAACGTGCAGCATGGAGAAAGAAGTCTACAAGTTTCGAGCGAAGCATTTTGATGCCAAGGTCCCAGGGACTCTTTTGTAGTAGTTTGGAATCGGATGTAGGAAAAATAGCAGGACAAGGTGCAATATCCAGTATTTGCTTTGTCTTACATCTTGGTTTGGCATTACTTGCTTTCACTTCATGTTTTCTACCTTGTTGACATCTTTTTAGAGAGGCCCATGGCCTTCTTGACAAGGTCCCTGCAGGGGACCTTATTTTAGCCAGCACCAGGTGCACCATGTTTTAGCCGTGTTACATGATATGGAGCGAATGCAGAGGGGATCTGCGTGCAGTCTCTTATTGAAATAGGGCAGGATGCTGGGTCATATGGGTTGGAGTGGATCGGTGGAGGGTATCTGAAAGGTCAGGTGGAGGACGTAGGGTGCCAGGAATAGGGTGTGAGATGCCTACTCTATTTGCTGGCTCTGGGAAGGCGTTCTGTTGATAGGCCAGTCCATGCCACCCCTGACCTCTCTCTGTCTCATCAGATGAACAATGGCAGGTCAAAGAAAAGGCAATGGTTCTTTTCTCCCCTTATCCTTGTGTCCTGCTCTTGTCCCTTTACTTTACATCCTTCATCTTCCCTTCCACAAAATTTTCTAAATTTATTTGTGTAGACTCATTTTGCCAATGTCTATGTATATTGGTTTCTTCTCTTCTCTCCATCACTCTTTGACTCTCATTCTACCTCTCAAAAATACAGCGTTCTCTGGATCTGAGATGCCTGAGGGACGGAACACAGACAGGACCTGTCACCATGACAACGGCTTCTGTGAGCTGCCTGACACCCAGACTCTATTGTGGGAGGGGTGGCGAGAGAGAGAGAGAGAGAGAGAGAGAGAGAGAGAGAAAGAGAAAGAGAAGAGAGAAGGGAGGGTGTGTGGAATCAGACAACCCCATTTTTACCCCCTGGGACTTTGCGGTTTGCTCGTGTTCACATGTAGAATTAGCATAAAGACAGAGAATGTGAGAGAGACAGAACGCTTTATCAAGACTGAGATTAGAGCGAGAGACAGACACTGTGTGCTGGAAGTTTGCTGGACACGTGTCCTCATGGTGTCCTCAGGGTCCAAGTGCCCCTTTACTGTTTGAGATCAGGATCAAACCCACATAATTTTTTACCTTCCAGTGCCAAACACTTTAACTAGGGATGCTCCGATCGATCAGCCGCAGATCAGTACTGATAATCACATTAAAATGAGACCACACACAACATAACATGATCTTGAAAAAATCCTCACGGACTGACATGACATGCTGCTTGGCTAAAGCTATAGGACTTTGCATTATGATCATGACGCAGTGTTTTCCAACGTCATTTGAAATTTTATCCAATGGAAACTGGATCTCGGGTATGGTGGGTAGGGATGATGTGTAGAGACCAATCAGACACTGTTTTACAGCTGGAGCGTGTTTGGATTTAGCTGATTGCTCAGATTGACAGGTCTTAATTTACTGTGTGCCAAATAATAGGAGCACACAGCTGAAACAGCACTGGAAGATCATCACTCATCAACCGAGATCTTATTACTTATATTTATTTAATGTAAGTATTAGGATAAGAAGAATAAAAAATCTTACAGGATAAGAAATCTCTCTTAGGACTTAGGATCTGTTTCTATCAATTTTAATGACAAAACAAATGCATAGAACCAGTTTATTTGTAGTGCACTGACAACATAATTTTATGTAATTCGTTTAATAACTGCAAATAATAACTTTGACTAATTTGAAAATGACCTATAACATCCTATGATGTGAAATTCATCTAAATTTTATCTCATGGATGTGATTTATTGTGTTTTGCATATTGCCCACCTTGCACAGTTTCCCTAAAGCCAGCAGGCTGACGGTGGGCGCCGGGGTTTGGGCCCATCATTGCTGTTTGCAGCTATATTAATAATTTTTATCCTTTGGCATTTACACATGTAAGTAGTTCTTATGTTCAGTAAAACACTCAGATCACTTGTTTGGTGAGGTTTTGGGACTTCTGATAAAAAGGCTACCATGGTTTCAAATGCCATAACTTTCAATTGCTTTGAGATATCAACATAAAATTTTGCCCAGATGCAGTTGACATGATTATGAACTGTGAATGTGATTTTAAGACCTGTCATAATTATACTTTCTAATAATCATGTCAAGCATGTATAATAACAAAATTAATCTTAAATTGCATCACTTTTTCTGGGGCTTTTGTAGGCAGTGCAGTAACATAAGAGACTCCAAACATGATCAAAATCTATTTTCTTAAAGAAATTGAAAGGTTTTCTATTAAATGAGTCCATGTACTTGATGATACCTTGTTTTTTTGTTTGTTTGTTTGTTTGTTTGTTTTTTGTATAGTTATAAGCCATTACTTTTAGTATGCCACTTGAAATCATTTGAAATCATTAAAAATAACTTCAGGGTGTAAGGGGTTAACAGTGACAGTCAACAGAGAGCTTACATATCACTTAAATAAAGCTTGAATGGTCGGGATAGGTATTGGCCAATCATGATGACAAGAAATTGGTAGTCGATATCAGCTGCTAAAATCCTGATTGGAGCGTCTTTAACTTTGACACCAAATATTTGGTTTTAAGTGTCACTCTAATCACATTACAACACAAGCAAAGTTGCATTTCATCTTCCTACATGGCTAATGCAATTAAGCTGAGCTCCAACTAAATGGATTGTTAATTCGGCTGATCTTACACTAGTATTGTAGTTCCTCTGACAGAAACAATCACAATCAAGTGGAACTGTTGACTCGGTGCAGTGTCATGGCTTTCATGTACCCTTTCTATAAACGTGGTGTGATTTGCAATGCATTATGGTTGGCTGGAGCCTGGATACCGGCCATGAGCCTGTAGAGTGGAAGCAAAAGTGCTTTCCAGGTGGAAATGATTTACATTAATGTGCATCTAAAGCTTGATCATCCCCGTATGTGTATAATATTAGACAAGATAATGAAATAATTGAATGCATGTTATTTGTGTATCACGTACCATGAGAATCCTGTTGAAAAGTAATGCATTCGACTATGTGCTAAAAGTACCTTTCATTCAACAGATCCACTCAAATTGAGGGACTTTGTTTTGTTTTCCTGATCTACAAGACCTCTTTTATCATAATATTGTTTTGTTCTCCAAGGAAATAGATGGAGACTAGCCTAGCATGTGCTGGGGCATGAAACTGGGGAGAGGTATTTCTGTCAGGCTGTTTATTTATTGATGGGAATGCTAGCACAGGTTAGCATGACATGCATGCGGTTATACGCTGCTCTTTGGAGAAAAGCAATGTGCTCTTTTTAGCTCCTGGATGATGATGATCTTCAGCAACTGTGATTGTGAGACTTCAGGTCCTTTTGATACCTTTTAGAGGACAGTTTTTTTTGTGTGTGTGTGTGTGTATATGTGTGGTTAGGTTGCCACTAATGCTACTGCGTCTAATGGCAGTTTTATAACTGTCTGTGGAAGTAAAGAGCTTGAGTTGTTGTAGATGGAAGATGAATTTGACCACTGGGTGGGCTGACCACTGTTTGCCACAGACGGTTACGAGTTGGCTGACTCAGTTTCAGTGGTTTCACTCATGATCTGCATAAAGGGATTGTGGATTTGGACATCTGAGGGAACCCAAAGCCACTTTAACCAGGCTAAAGCTTGAAGTACGGGGATACTTGTTTGGACTCTTGATGTATGTCTGCTTTTTTTTTGCCTAAACTTGGTTCTTGTTGTTGTTAACTAGGTTATTTCTGCCACCACAACTTAATTCTTCTGAGTTTCTTCTTATCATTTTTCATCTAGGAATTCAACCTGCCCATAGTTTTTCTCCTTCATTGTGTTTCTTTTTTTCTTTTTCTTTTTTTTGTTGCTGCCTCAAGCGTAAAGGTCCAGTGCTACAGACCCTTCATTGTCTAAGGAATGCCGTTTGTGTTTTCCCTTCTCCAAGCCCCTGTCTGGCAGGAACAAGGCTCTCTCTTTTTCCTTGTGCTTCCAGCTCCTCTTGGGTACCCACAGCCTGCTAGGTTTCTTACACTTTCCCAGCGTTCAGACTCTGTGAATGATAACTATAGTACGCTAAGCTCCTTAACCCCGTAGCAGGAACTCCAGAGACTCTTTCCAAAGAGGAATGATTTCTGCCTGCTTACAGGGCGTACTTCAGAAAGAGAAATGCAGAGAGAGAGAAAGAAAGAGAGGGAGAGATGGGAAACTCCCCTTTTCAGCAGGCATCAATTGTCCCAATGGGAACGCCCTTCCCATCAACCATTCTTGTAATGTATGGATTGTAATATGACTGCCTTTCATGTTTCACATTAGCTATAGGATGGCAACACTGACATTTAAAACATTTCTACGTCATATCCAACCTTCCTGCCCCCTCTTACCTTTGTCAGTCTCTCTTTTTCAGATGTTTACAAATGTGTCTGCACTCCCTTTCTTATCTCTGGACGTTAAAATTAATTTTGCAATATACACTTATACACCTCAATTTTCATTACTTGTCTAATGTTTGTCCTGTGTACATCTCACTATTCCATCTTCCCTCCATCTCATTAAAAAAATAAAATACATGGTCATTGTGAAACACCTGACATGGCCAACCAGCGTTGCACAACATGTTGTATCCCAGTGACGTGTTGCTGCTGTCTCGCTTAATTTGCATGTAAGCTAATCCTGTTTGCGTTAACTTTGAACATATTGGCTTCTTTCACTGCAGTATTGGGTTTTTTTTATTTATTTTTGCTAAACATTGCTAACAGATCATGTCGGAGTAATCATATATTAGATGAATAGCACTGCAGTTTGGGAATTAGTAGTGGGATTTTCTTTGAGCCCTGACTTTCCGAGTTGGGGGTAGATCAATTAATTTTTTTGAAAACTAGTCAGTATTTATCATTATTAAGATTTGTTTGTGAATGCTGATTGTACAATTTAATTTTCTACAGTTTAAATACTGTTAATGAACAATATAGCGTTTACTATACTAATGCTTGTGCTGCAAAATTACATTTCCCATCATACTTTGTAGCGGCAAAAGAATGATAAATGCAAGATTCCAAGCAAATCCCTTCATAATTACAATTTTCAAACTTTAAATACCGACTGCCTAGTAAAATTTCAAGGCCACATTAGCTTTTTGGCTAAGTGTTGTTCAGTACAGTAGGAACATTTGTGTGGCAGTGTAACAAGTAATGTAAATAACAGGTGGAGTGGGGCTACACATAGCTTTTGTGGATATTTGTCTGTCTGTTTTTCATGTTTCAGAGTTATACTGCTGCTTCAGCATTTCAGAAGGTGTTCTGGGCTGGAAACTTTCTCTCCACCTGTCCACACACATTAACACACTTGTCTCCGTACATGGCTTATGATTAGGCCCTTGAGCAAGCATAATTGTGGGCCATTGAGATTGAGAAAGCTAGGGGGTTCTGGGAATACAGTATGTGTGTGTATGTGGGGTGGGGATGTACATGAGGGGTTTCCTCAGCAGATTTGTTTACTTGTAATTAATTCACCTGATTGATACAACAGCTGTTGACACCATGGGAGGGAAAGAGAGGAAGCAATGCAGAGAGAGGGACCCCTCGTCATAGCGGCTTCCCTATGTTACACAGTGTACATTGCCGTCCCATCGCCCCATTGATTAAAAGGCACATCTGTCAGCCAGCATGGCTGATTATGGCTGTCGGTCCTCACTGGCTAATCTTTATGGAGTCAACTTCACTGACAGAGTTATTGGAAATGGGGGATGTTGGGAGAAAGCGCAGATGAGGCAGTGTGTGTTGAAATGCAGTAAGTGGGAAGAACGCTGGTATCTTGGATGTTTAAATTACAGATTTTGACTAGGGGGTTGCAATAGCTATATTTCTGTCAAATAAAATCAATAGCATAGCAAAACAATAGGGGTATGCACAAATAGTTGAATTTTTGATCTGTAATAATTATTAGAAAAATAAACTATTCAAATTGTGTCTGCACGATTATGACCAAAAAATAAATAAATAAATAATTATTATTATCACAATTACATTGCGGTGCTTCTCACAGGTTTAAAATATACTTGCGGTGGTAGCCGGGTGAAAAATCCTCCTATTACCTACAAATGTGTGATGTTTAACAGTATTTTTATTTATTGAAATAAAAATACTATCACATTTAATTACATACTAATATTAAGTATTATTATGCATTGTAAATTATGCAAAATTACAGCATTTAAATGGTTCTCCTTTTCTTATGTTCTCCTTGCTGTCATATAGTGTCTCTCTCAGTGAATGGGACACAGATTTTACTACTAAAATTTATATAATTAATATATGTGTCAAATAATGTTCTTAGTCTTTTCCTCCTGTGGGGGAGACTACAATAATTTACTATGAATTAAATGGAAATCAAATTATTACACAAATTGTGTAACCAAAATACCAATAATGCCCAGAAGAAGAAGAAGAAAAACTTAGCTTGTGACTTTTAATTATGAACAAGCCCAAAATTCACCGGGACTCTTATTTTGAAATGTATACACAATCGTGGGCTGATCCTTCAGATTCTTACAATCGTCTAAAACATATTATATAAAGACCATAAAGTATACATTATCATAATTCATCAACTCGACTTCATTAGCAATCGCTTGTGCTTTTCGTTGATCACTTTGAATCACTTTGAAGCAGTCTGAATATAGAAACTATATATATATATATATATATATATATAATATGATAAGTTGTGGACACAGCTTTTTAAAAATGGCGGGTGCTGGTGTTTCGCGTTCGTTCGACCAATCTGCGTACACTTGCGTCACTGGTAGTTCCTTTTGTGCTGGGTTAGACCTTTTATACTCTGATGTAGTCGTGATTCACCTCTCGCAATGTAAAATGCTCTAAACACACCTCCTTAAGCATGCAGAATAATGTAAGTGGATTTTTTTTTTTTTTTTTTTTTTTTGATGTAATCACACCTTTGAACGGTTACGAAATCGTGGCATCCATAATTATAATCACGATTAGAAATTCGATTAATTGTGCAGCCCTAATTCGAATTTTGCTACATGTTGCTTTGCTTGCTGTAATTGCTGTGAATCCTTGATAAATCCTAAGCACACAAACTAAAACTCTCTGCATGTGGATATTCTTGTTTTTATCTACATGAATGTGAAAGAATATAACCACAATAACCATATGCCGACTCGAGTGTGTTTGTACGTTCTGTACGATAATTGGCGCACTGCTTTATTAGCATTTTTTTATTAGTGCTCTGCTAGAGGTTAAATTCATTTTTTGTATATTTTTGTTTACCCACATTGTTTAATGTTTACAACTAACAGAAAACCTCAAGATAATTATATAAATTAATAATCAAATACTCATTTTTTTATGAGCCCAATTGTTTTTAAAAAATGCCCATCCATACAAACGCTAAATGCTATTCTTTATTTGAATAAGGAAACATTTAAATAAATTATGCATAAATGTGAATTTATTTATATATTTACATTAATATAATATAAAGATATTTTAATTTAATTTCTAAAAGCATAAATGTGTAAATAAAATTATTATATATAAAATTTATTGGAATATATTTATTAATATTCCATTTAAGTGGATCGCTCATTCAGCATATACTGAATTGCGGGTGACTGCTTGTTACCAGAGTACGTGTGCATGTGTTTGTTGGTCGGTGATCTGGGTTACCCTGCTCGTCTGAGCACAGATAAGGTAGGATCCATTCCTCATCCTGGATCCCTGCTCCAGATCGATGCCCAGATTAAGCCTTTCCCCCGCTGTCTGCTGCCCAGTCGAGCCCTACGATTGATACTGATAATTAAAACAGCAGTGGCTAATTACTTCAGAGGGTTTGGACTGTGTATGTGTGTGTGGATGCTAGGTGAACGTATAGGTCACCAATATTATTCATGATTTATTATTAATTTAATTAGGTAGGTACATTTATTGCGGAGTCTATAATGAGCTTTCTTTCTGTTGTAATAGAATCAATAACATACCCAAAATAGTGAAATCTGCACAATAGCTTGTACATGTTGTTGGCAGTGGAAACTTGGGTGTCTAATTTGAACCCGTTTCCAAAGTTGTGTGGGAAAATCTTTCGCCCTCATGCGAAATTCCCACTTGCGTGGATGTCTGTTAAAATGACAGGATTTTGCCAGTGAAAATTCTCGAACAATGATAAATGTCACCACACATTTGGAAAATCATTTCATGTATAATATTCTTGCTTTAAAAGAAAAGGGCTGGACAAACATGCAGAGCACGGCACGAGAAGTGTTAACAGGAACTGGAATGTGTCTGTTTATGTGGTTGAGAGGGAGAGAGATAGCAGTAGCAAACAGCCAGGCCTATCAAAAGCCACAGGCTCCTTTAAACTCTATCTTCATTCTCTTTTCTCGCGCTCCCTCTCTTTCGCTCCCTGGCCGGGCGAGTGATTGACGGCCTGAGGGTTTTAATGGGCACCAGAGAGCGGGAGAGCTAAGGTCTGCGTTGTCATGGCAACAAGCCGATTGGGCCCTCTGCCGCTCTACCTGAGTGCAGTGGAGTTGCGCTGCGTGTTTGTGTGTGTGAGCTACCAACGACTCGGTAACAGGATGGGCTGCTGGTCATTCTGGCCAGTGATATTTCTTTTAGTCCATCTCTGTGTTAATGAAAGTGTTTATTCACCCTCCTTCTGCATTTTCACTCATTCATATGCTGTGGCAATAGAGTCGGAGCCATTGTGCTGGTTAAACCTACACCAGCCACTGTGTAAACAAAATCTCACCGGCCCGATCTGTCACACAGCCCCTCCCTCTCCTAACCAAACACACTCGCCAATCCCTCCACTGCATGCAAACACGGCGCCTGGCCGTACCTCACCTGTTATCTGCCCAGCACCAGCCTCCGGACCCTTTTTCTTCCCTTGTTTATGAGAAAGTGCGTTCTTGTATATAAATTATATGTAAATCTGTGGGGTTTCTGTGGTAGTTGTGGCTGGCGTTTTTGATTTTGCCAATGTCTTAAAGGGGTAGTTCAACTAAAAACGAAATTCTGTCAATTACTCAACTTCATTTAGTTCCAGACTTTATTCCATGGAACAGAAATAGAGAAATTTAGAACTGGTCATGCTATTATTTGTCATATAATGAAAGCATATAGTGAGCAAAGGCTTTTTAAGCACTAAAAGGCTGGTTAAAAGTATCATAAAAGTAGTCCTTACTACTTGAGATCTATTTCAATATAAATTTTATAACTATAACATTTATAACTATAACTATAACAAAAAAATTTAATAATTTATTAAGAATATGGAAGTCCACACAACTACTGTAACAATGACATAGATAATTAAACTGTTGAATTTCTTTCAGTTGATGAACGATAAAAACATTGACAGCAATCAGACTTTAAAGAACTTGAGCATTTAAAGCCGCACGCAACATAACTGCTGCGCACTTATAATAAACAGAATTTGTAATGTCTGTTGGTGTAGATGCTAATATAGTTATCATTCTTGGTGTGAACTAGAGTTGTCAAAAGTACCGACTTCGGTACCAAGTCAGTACTGAAATTTTAAATTTGGCTTTGGATTGGCTTCAATGATCAATGCTTCAAAAACAAAGAAATAATGTAAATAGTCATCAATGATGCTCTTTACCGAGTGCTTACACAGATAAACACAGGAGCCTTTGAAAGCAGCTGTCTATCGCAGACCAGACCACTTCCATGTGCTTTCAAACACTCCCGTGCATTGATCATTGTAGCCAATCACAGACATATCCGATGAGCGCGTGAATACAGTGGCCAATCAGAGGTGTTTACGAATCCACTCAACAGCGCTCAAAGCATCACATTTTTTAAATTTCAGTACCGATTGGTACCGAAGTCGGTACTTTTGACAACTCCAGTGTGAACAGGCCTTTATTCTCTGAAAATGTTCAATTTTGAGACATTTGAGAATCGTTAGCAGAACCGAAGTTCATGAAAAACATTTTTAAAAAATGGAACCAGTTCTTCTCAACCTTAGGTGCTGGTGGGATGAAGCCCCAGAGGAATTTTAGTCAAATTTGTCTTTGGACCTACAAGTCAACTTGTCTGTCCTGTTGGTTTGTGTGACTATATGTGATCTTGACTATACTTGTATGTATATATGTGGCTTTAGGGGGTGATTTGCTACTATATATGTGCTAGAACTAAAGACCTATAATCATGTACCTATGCCTGTGTATGTTGGTGTATGGAACAGTGCCCTTTGCCCTCTCAGGGCCAGCGGTGAGTGTCTGGACTATTAAGGTCAGCAGCACTGAGGCGATTTACCCTCCTCCACCCAGACGAGAGTGAGGGATCTGATTACAGGGTGGAGGAGGGGGCGCTAGGTCGTGTGTAATCCCTGTCTACCCCTTCTTTACCATCATGGGAAAGACACTGCTGAGTTTGGCTTTGTCTGGGATGTGGGGTCCAGCCTTCAGCCTAAAGAGCTGCTCACACATTTGACAAGAGATTATATTTGTATGTTGTATTTAAACCCAAATATTGTTCATTTGGAATAATGGAATTGCTATTGGAAGCGGTGGAATTATTTACAAACTTTAAAAGAATACTTTAAATGGCTAAAAGATGGAATTTTATTTAGAATTCATTATATTTTTGAAATCTATGTTTTGACCAGGCTTTGCGTGTTTCTCTGTTTCAGAGTGCGGCAGCAGCTCCCAGTCCTGTGATGGGCAACATGCCGCCCAACGATGGCATGCCAGGTGGACCCATGCCTCCCGGCTTCTTTCAAGTAAGAGCTGCTCTTTCCTTCCCCCCTCCTTCCCGTTCAACCTCCTCCTTTAACCCTGTGCTTTAAGCTTTTACCATTTTTCTGTCCCTCACCCCACCCCTCCTTTTTCTAACCCCCTTTAGTTCTTCTAATCCCCGTCCAGATGTTTCTTTCCTGCTATCTCTCCCACTCTGTATTTCCATTCATTTTCATTTTGTGTCTAAATGAGTAGTTCACTACAGTAGCAACTCACACTGACACAGAGAGTTGCAGCCCCTGATCTGAGATCAGTGTGAATGCCTCGACAGTTTAATCCCTAAGGCCAAAATGGGTAAAAACATGCGTGCTTAGTTGTTGCTCTTTGGCAACACTTATCTAACAACATATCTGTGTATTTTAAATTCAGGGCTGGGATTTGGTGGAATGCTTAGGGGCATAGTTCCCAAAGTCAAGGCGCCTGTGGGAGTTCCTCTGCCATAGTGATCTTTATTGAGCTATTTATAGTCAGAAACAAGCTAGTTACCTTCCTAAACAAACACATACTACCTTAGAAAGATGAATTCTCTTAGTCAAGAATTTATTATATCTCTGGGTCCAACTTGTAGGCCACTCACACAAGATATTATACTAATGAATTTCAGATTTTTTTTTTTTTACATACAGTGAAATAGTCGTAGACAATTTACATTTCTATATTCTATTTGCCTCTAGCTTTATACATTATTCATCTTTATTGAACAACACTTTTCTAACAACATATTTCTATCTTATGTTGTAACCACTCTATGTATATGGCAGATAGAGCGCCAGACCAGACAGTATACCTAGTACACATCAAATAGACGATCAGATCGAAAAGCCAATAGAGTAACTGACCGAACATCTAGTAGAAGATCAGATCGTCTATGGATACAACATATAATGCATCAGATAGGAGATCTGAATCAGTGGATTTAACATCTAGTCGAACATCAGATAGCTTAGAGAATCACGAAGAGTAGCTAGAAGGTCAGATATAGCATCTCATGGAGTATTTATAACATTCACTAGATACAGTGAATTTAACATCTTGTCGAACATAGGATAAAGCATTCGATAGAGTAGATAGAAGATCAGATAGATCACCTGATAGAGCAGCAGGTAGTGGATTCAATTGAATCAATGGAAGATCAGTTAAAATAAGATAATGCAAGATAACATCAGTTAGAAGATCAGATGGAGTGGCAGATAGAGCGTCCCGTAGAGTATACTTAACATATGATTCATTGGATAGAATGTCTGATACATGGATTTAACATCTTGTTGAACATCAGAGAAAGCATCCGATAGAGTAGATAGGAGATCAGATAGCAGATAGAAGATAGAGCAGCAGGTAGAAGATCCAATGGAGTCAATGATATAGAAGAGACTGCAAATTGAACATCTAGTAGAACATCATGTAGTTTAGATAGTTCAGACTGAAAATCAGATAGAGCATCCCATAGAATGTGTATATATATCACAAGATTCATTAGATAGAAAATCTGATACAGTGCATTTAACATCTTGTCAAACATTGGATAGGTTTGATAAAACATCTAATGAAGTAAATAGAAGATCAGACAGAGCTGCAGATCAAGGATCCGAGAGAGATAGAAGACTGGTACAGCAAATTGAACATCTAGTAGAACATTAGATTAAGTTAGATAGAGCATCCAATAGAGTAGATAGAATGTCAAGATAAGATAGAGTGGCAGATACATCATCTTCTAGAGCATCCTATAGAACATCAAGTATAACTTCAGGTGGACTGGCAGTGAAAATAATACATTCACAATGTTGCAGATTGTCTGGTAGAATAGCTGATAGAGCATCCCATAAAGCAGGAGATGCTGAGATGGGGTCAGGTAGAGCATCACATAGATTAGAAGATAGAACATGGACATGGTCTTAGAATTGAGGAGGAGAGTGTTAATGTTGTATGAGCCCTGTTCAGAGCAGGGAGCGATCTGACTGTTGCGTGAGTGACATTGCATTCTATAAATAGCGCCTGTGTGCATAAGAGCGGGAGAGAAAGAGAGAGAGAACTAAGAAAGGGAAGAAGAGGGAGGACTTTGTGCTCCACTGCAGTAATTCCCTCTTGGTAGCAGCCCAGGGCATGGCAAAAGAGAGGCATGAAGAGAGTGAGGACAGAAAATGAAAGAATGAAAGAAGGAAGAGAGAGATGGCATTGAGGCAACAATTGCAAAAAGACAGGTTCCTCCAGGCCCACATGCGTTCCTTGTATGCTCCCCGATTCCACGTGACCAGTTGCTGTGGTCTGGTGACACAAATTATACTTTGGCATATATCCTAGTGGCCAGTATATCACTCTTTTACACCTCTCAAGAGCTAACTACTGCTCCCTCCCACTCTTGTTGACCACGGCTGCTGGAAACAGTTGTGCTAATAATTGGAGCTGCTCCCTTTCTAGCTGTTTTTAATAGAATTGTGATTGGAATAGGTTGTGATCCATGCTGATTCTGCAATCATAATCAAAACTCAGCTGTTTCGAAAAGTGGACATTTGTGCCATGTCATCTCCTTTTGCATGTCTTTCAGTTTGTTGATCATCATTTATTATTTCTCAAATTCAGTTTCTTTTGTTGGTCATGATGATTGCGTCAATCGCAAAAAACTTTCAAAGTGAGCAGTACTCTGCAGAGTTTTCTGTACTGCAGCTCAAACCAATGTAATCTGACAATGCAATTCAGTCTAACGAACCATTTCTTTTAGCAATTCGGTCAGAAAGTCTCTCAAACTCCTGAGTTATCAGTTTGAAGCATTCTAAAGAATAACTCACTGAATGTCAGTAGTGGTTATTGAATAAACATTGGACTAACTTCCAGAACTGCATATCATTTGGTCATGTCTAACAAAAATAGGGGGGCATAAACAATTCTGTAAGAAGTACTGGTACGCTAGTAAGTAGTACGCTGTTTCAGTTAAGTTGAAAAAGCATTTTGGTAGTGGAGCTATGCAGCCAAATCATGCACGCCTGAGCCTCTGTTTGTGTCTCCAGTGCAGCTCCAGATGCAGCAGCGATAATTAACACATGCGTCCACAGTAGCTGCCCATGTGATCAGCGTGGTCCTGCGAGACAGGGACGAAGGTGAAGAGGGCTAAACCCTCCTGTACACCCTCTCCAGACTCTCCTAATCTGTACCTCACAGGCCCAGACTCCCAGCAACCTCCTGCAGAGAGACTGAGAGCGAAGGAAAAGAGTTTAGGGAGAGAAACACAAAGCTTGCATGTTGGCGTCTGGCCCGGATCTTGGAAATTTCGTATGATTTCTTCTTCTTCTTTTTATTCCCCCCATTGCATGGGTCGGCCCCTTCAATAATCTTCACGTCGAAACTCCACTGCACCAGCTCCTCTTGGGAGGACAGACTAGCAAGAGGGAGGCAGGGAGGGAGTGAAGTCAAGGAGTGGAAAAAAAAAAGAGAAATAGTTTCAACTTCAGCTGGAAACATCTGAAATGGATGAGTTTGTTTTGAGGGAAGGTGGTGGGAGAATTTCATCAGCCCTTCTCCCACAAAAAAACCTCTTGGAAACCAACAGAACACTGAGAAAAGTGAAAGACTGGCAGACTCTAGAGAGGAAGAGTTCCATCAAGGTTAAAAGGACTGGAGGATCTTGTTCTGACTTGCTGCGAGGTGCAGGAGTCTTGGGACATTGAAATAAGCCAGCAGCGTACGGGTGTTGTAGTCCTGTTTATGTAGACATGTCCCCGTACTCAAGCAAATCTCAATATGCTTTCTATTTTGATTTAATGTTTTCTACCTGCCTGAGTTGTAGCTTTGGATGGTTTTGATTGAGTTGAGAATTCCTTGTTTGCTTCACTTGGGGTGACTTTAAAGCCAAAGTACCACTCTGGTGCACACAGGTTTTTGAGGTTTCTTGACATTTTGGACAACTAGATCTGTTTGATGACATCTACATCCTGTATGATATGTCACATTGCATTTATCATCTTGGTTTGTGACAGATTCTGTGACCGCTGAACTTATCAGAATAATTATTTCCAAGACCATTGAAAACCATCCTTCTGAAGCAGCACACCCTCACATGTGTCGTTTGCCAAAAAAGTGGTCATATTTATTTTTTTATTTTTTTGTAATGTACACAGAAGCGACAATGAAATATGCATTGTGTTGCTGTTCCATGCTTTGTTTTGCTTGGTACTTTGTGTCCCGGCAGTCACTCGGCAAGTGGCTACACACTGCCCCCTTTTGGTTGGGAAGCAGCATTGCTTCTCTGAAACCCTTGGACTCTGTGGTTGCTGCTGTCCTCTATGCCACTGTCCCGCTAGGAATACTATGTGCCGTTCCCTTTCTCGGCGGGAGGGGCTCCTCTTGATGGGTTTGTAGTTTGATGCCAAGCCGTTATCTCCTTAGCTGGGTAGAAAATGATTTTATTAATTGCTTCATTTAACACACACACCCCCCTCCTCACCCAAGACGCACACACAATCCAGCCCAAGTTATTCCTCAGTCACTCTCTACAGGGATGTGGTGCAGGAACAGGCGTCTCGGTAAAGGCCATATGCCTCTCTCGGTTACCAATAATGGACTCCATTGAGAGACATGGAGGAGGTCTTGTGGTGAAACTCTGTTATGGGGTTCAGCAGCTGCCCAGCCCTGTAGGAGATGCCCTTTGCTGGCAAATAAATGGTGGATTTATTACCAATCTAAGGGGTGCATCGCTATTAGAGACCATCGGGATCATCAACTGATTCTTCTTAACCTAATTTTAACCTGCAAGACTTTGTTGGTCAGTCTACCTTAGCAAAAACATATGTAATGGTTTGTGCATAGTTTTTTTTTTTAGTGTAATATTTCAATTTCCCTCTCTTTCTCAGGGCCCACCTGGGTCACAACCATCACCTCACGCACAGCCCCCTCCACACAACCCCAACAACCCCATGATGGGGCCGCACGGCCAGGTAAGACACTCTTCCCCCTGTTTTCTTGTAATTCCTCACTCAAAACTTGTGGAATAGACAAATGTTGGGTGTAGTTTCAAATTTCAGGAGCGCCTGCGGTACAACTTTCAATTCACCCTTTCTGTCCTCACCCCTCCATTCTTTTTTCTTTCTTCCTTTCATTAATTCCCAAGACGCACCACCTTTTATATTGTAGTATCTCCTCACCAGCTAGATCTAGTAGTGTGCAAAACTACAGACTTTCAAAGTCAACTAGTTGGTGGGGTTCCTAAATGACTAGTCGACTAATCTGACTTAACTGGAAACCTTTTTTTTTTTTCTTTTTTTTTTACATTTTACACATTTGGCAGATGCTTTTATCCAAAGTTACTTCTATTCTATGAAAGATATACTGTTTATCAGTTTATGCATTCCCTGGGAATTAAGCTTTGGACCTTGGACCTTGTTAGCACCATGCTCTTCTGTTGGAGCTACAGGACTTTTAGTATAAAATAAAATAAAAACATAATCTAGTCCAGTTTTTGGACGACTGGTCGCCATCCTGACCCATCCCTAGATAGAGCACAAATCAGTACATTACCTCATTCTCTGTTCTCTCTGAAAACACACACACACATATTCCTCACTGACAGTGACGATGTTGCCAGATAAATAATGCAGGCTGCGGCCCAGCCCATCAGGAGTGGAAGTTCATCTAGTCGGGACTCTGCAGACCTGGTCCCTCCCTACACCCTGCACTCAGTCCTTCATAGTCCATCAATATCCTATTAATAATGCAGCATGCGCACACGCACGCACACACAAACATGCTCTTGCGTTTACACATGCAAGCATAAACACAGACACTCTAACACAAACACGCAAACACACCCTTCCGAGTACACAAACTTGCTGCAACTTGGAGCAAACATAGGTAGATGGAGCTGGAAGCAAAGAGTTTGAACAAAGAGGTCAATCTTAATGGTTGTTGGATCAAACCCCGTGAAATGATTTATTACTCTATGATGTAATAAAGCTTTGAACAATATATCTTTTTATCGGTTGTTTTGTTTCTGTGACATTATGCTGGATGACTTCTTCCGCACTGAAATCTCATTGGTTGAATGTATAACTGTGAAACATCAAATATGCTCTTATTGGCCAAGATTGTGTGGCATCAGGCAGCATTTTTGGTTTTAGTGTGGACAGACAAATTACTTGTTGCTGTAACTTGTCGCATCCTGCCTGATTGGGATATGGTGTTTAGAAGAGCAGAAAGAGAGAATGACCGCTTGCATGCAAAGATATCATGTGAAACCTCTTTCTATCTTTGTTCTTGCTGTGAAGTCTTGTTTAAAATACCATAGGTTTCCTCTGTTAAACAGTCTGACAGCAGAAGCCTCACCTTGTCAGTGTAGAGAGAGCCAATGTTTATGAGGTCTTCTCTTTAGGCTCAAACTGGTGACTTTTAGGTAGTGTGATTGCACCCCCTGCTGGTAACCATTGTACTGTGCATCTCAAATACTACATACTAAATAAACATGGTCAGTTATATATTATTTGAAGGTGTCTGTGTTACGGTGTAATTATGCGTGCAGAGTAATAATTAACTACATGTACTTACTATAGGGTTAGGGTTTGGCTTATATATAATTATAGATTTATAGTTATTACTATAGTAAGACATGTAACATGTAACAAGGACATTGTAAAAGAAAGTCTTACCACATTTTCTTCTATTTTTAATTATAAATCTGTAAGATTTTAATCAATTTTAAATTTTAAAGATGTTTATACTATATACTTTTATTTTGGTCAGTCAAGTATAATCATCAGAGCTATAGAGCATCTATCAAGTACAGCAAGAGTTTAGGAATATTTTCTGAAAAATTAACAGAGGCATACTGTATTTCAAACAAAAGGGCTTTTTCACTCTGAGCTGTAACCTGGGTTATTTTCATCCTTTATGTAAACAGGTCGCATGCTGTGTTCATCCAATCAATGACACTGACAATGTAAATATGCAAATAAGAATGTTAACCCAAGGTTTAGGAATGTGCAATGTAAAAACGTCCGCATACTAATATCCAGGATTATTTGTTAACCCAGGGTAAATTATGAAAAGTGTGAAATGTGAATCATAACCCAGGATTTGGTTTACAGTGACCCAGAGTTAACTATTTAAAGTGTGGGAAGCCCTAAAGTAGTGCTTCTATGCTAATGAGAGGTTAGCTGTGATGTATTGACACCTTTTGATTGACAGTCCCTATGCTCTCTTCCCATAGCCATTCATGTCTCCACGGTACCCAGGTGGACCCCGCCCATCACTTCGCATGCCAAATCAGGTACTGACCCCACCCACAACCCCTCATTATTGCATTTTGCTATTGCTTATTTTATACTCTCTTTCTTGGTTTCAGCCCCCCGTTGGAGTCCCCGGGTCACAGCCGCTCCTGCCAAACAGTTTGGACCCTACCAGACCGCAAGGTACCGCACTTCACCGTACACATTTGCAACCAGCTATGTTTGAAACATTTTTTTTGCAATGGCATTTGTAAAATGGTTGTGGTTCCTCTTCCCCATCAGGACATCCAAACATGGGCGGCCCAATGAGGATGAACCCACCCAGAGGAATGGGAGGCATGGGCCCACAGGTTGGCTGACGTTCCTTTCAATAAAACAGTTGTGCTTAGATTGGGAACCCTGAGAACCTAGTCATAGAAAACCTGGAAATATCAGGAAAAATTAAAAATTAGTCTACATAATCTAGGAGTCTAATTCAAATCCATGGAAATATAAATCTTTTAGATTATATGTTGAAATTTATAAACAGTAGTTAATATTTGAAGTGGATCAAAACCTTTGATCAAAGTTGTCCTAAAACCTTCTTCTTAGGACAACTTTGAACTTTTTTTGATCCACTTCAAATGTTGACTACTATATTATAGTTTTGTATTTCAGATAAATGTAAATAAAACAATCTAATAAAATATGTAAATAAATTTTGTGTGTATAATATTAGAATAAGTATTTAGAATTAAATCCATGAACATTTTAATAGAAATTATATTATATATTATTATATAAATAAAAAGTCTAATTAAAATGAAATCAAATCTAATTTTAAAAAGACGTTTTAAAGGTGCCCTAGAACGTTCTTTCACAAGATGTAATATAAGTCTAAGGTGTCCCCTGAATGTGTCTGTGAAGTTTCAGCTCAAAATACCCCATAGATATTTTTTTTATAAATTTTTTTAACTGCCTATCTTGGGGCATCATTAACTATGCACCGATTCAGGCTGCAGCCCCTTTAAATCGCGCGCTCCCTGCTCCCCCGAGCTCTCGACTATAATACAGTGCATTTACAGTTCACACAGCTAATATAACCCTCAAATGGATTTTTACAAGATGTTCGTCATGAATGCTGCATGCATGATTCGGATCAAGTGAGTATAGTATTTATTTGGATGTTTACATTTGATTCTGAATGAGTTTGATAGTGCTCCGTGGCTAAAGCTAACATTACACACGGTTGGAGAGATTTATAAAGAATGAAGATGTGTTTATGCATTATACAGACTGCAAGTGTTTAAAAATGAAAATAGCGACGGCTCTTGTCTCCGTGAATACAGTAAGAAACGATGGTAACTTTAACCACATTTAACAGTACATTAGCAACATGCTAACGAAACATTTAGAAAGACAATTTACAAATACCACTAAAAATATCATGTTATCATGGATCATGTCAGTTATTATCGCTCCATCTGCCATTTTTCGCTATTGTTCTTGCTTGCTTACCTAGTCTGATGATTCAGCTGTGCACAGATCCAGACGTTAATACTGGCTGCCCTTGTCTAATGCCTTGAACATGAGCTGGCATATGCAAATATTGGGGTCATACATATTAATGATCCTGACTGTTACGTAACAGTCGGTGTTATGTTGAGATTCGCCTGTTCCTCGGAGGTCTTTTAAACAAATGAGATTTATATAAGAAGGAGGAAACAATGATGTTTGAGACTGTATGTCATTTCCATGTACTGAACTCTTGTTATTCAACTGTGCCAAGGTAAATTCAATTTTTGATTCTAGGGCACCTTTAATAGAAAACCTAGTTTTATTATTTGTTGTATATTATTGTAAGTAAAATAATCTAAAAATAAATAAATGAGGCCATTGCAAATTGTTATAGTAAATATGTTAGTTATTATTTATTCATTTATTAGATATATCATTATATGGAATTTAAATGCAAAGAAAATTTAATAGAAAATGTATCTTATTTATTATATATTATTATTATATAAACACAAATGAAAAAGTGTAATAAAAGTGCATAAAATGATTAAATCTAATAAAAATCAATATATGAGTAAATAAAGAAGCCATGGAAATTGTTATAGTAAATATGTGTAAATTATCATTTATTATATACATAAACTTATTATATAGAATGTTAATAATTCTTTGGGAACCCTGTAGTCATTATAATAGTATTATAAATTTATTTAGAAAATGAATTATGCTTTAATTTATTGTAGATGAGGTACTGAATTAGCGCTTATAGGAGTACAATGAAAGAAAAGCACATTGTAGTTACAGTGCCAGTAACATGTTTCATATGTAGGTTAACCTTTGCCATCTCTGCAATTGTAGAACTACGGCGGTGGAATGAGGCCTCCTCCGAACTCTCTCGGCGGTCCTGGAATGCCTGGCATGAACATGTGAGTCTACGCCATAGTATAACACGCTTAGACAGTTTCTGCTACGATTATACACACTAACATTTCCTTTTGTGTTTTCAGGGGTCCGGGAGGTCGAGGGCCGTGGCCTAACCCTAACGCAAACTCAGTGAGTGCCGCTTCCAAACATTTTTCAATATTGCAATAACTCTGAGAAACCGCTTCATAACTATATCTTCTTCCCACAGATAGCATACTCATCTTCATCACCAGGAAACTATGTGGTGAGTCGCAAGCACACGATTTTGTCTGACTCTCTCTGTTTGTCTGAAATGTTCTTTGTAAGTAATCGTTTTCTGTGCTCATCTCTCAGGGGCCTCCAGGAGGTGGCGGACCTCCAGGAACTCCCATCATGCCAAGCCCAGGAGGTCAGTTTGCTTTCATCTAATCCATAGGATTTTATCTGGAATTTCATATCAGTCTTTTTTTTATTGAAACTTCATAACAATAGTTGAGAAATTACCTCAGTGACTGGAAATTATCTTGAAATTGAAAGCTCTAGTTTTGGGAAACGTTGTGTAAATGCATCAGTTTGCCGAAGAGAGTTTCTCAGTGAAACGCTAAGAAATATGTTTTCTCATAGACTCGACGAATTCCAGTGAAAACATTTACACGATGATGAATCCAATCGGCCCTGGTGGCAACAGACCGAACGTAAGATAATGTTTTCATGCAGTATGAAAAATGAGTTTTGTCGTTTTGTAAGTATCATTGTTGATTAATTGGATGAGGCTAACAGTATCTGTGCTTCTGCAGTTCCCAATGGGGCCGGGGCCCGACGGTCCAATGGGTGGAATGGGATCGATGGAGCCGCACCATATGAACGGGTCTTTAGGTGAGACTCCATCATACAATCAGCTAATACATACAAAATAGTGAACATTTTGACATTTCTAATGGTTTTCGCTTTTATCTGCTTTTAATTACAGGCTCGGGTGATATGGATGGGTTGCCAAAGGTGAGAACTTAATGCCTGAATATATGTGAATCAGTGTTATTTTATTATTATTTATATTCTATTATAGTATTGATTAGTATTTTGAATTAAATTTCATTTTCATATTTTTAGTTTTCATTTTAGTTTGTCATTTTTATTCATTTTGTTAAATATTTCTATTTGGCTTTATTTTTTTTTTAGTTTTTGAAATTTTAGTACTTCAGCTCAAACTTGTTTATTACAGTTTGTTGACAAGATTTCACATTTTCTTAATTTTCTCAAATTTTCTTTGTTTTTTTATTTACATTGTTAATTTAATAATTATTAGGGCTGTCGATTTAACACATTAATTAGATTAATTAATTACGGTAAAAAATAACGCTTTAATTTTTAATGCATTTAACGCACTTGCCCCGCAAGTTGTACAGTTGATTGATGACGAACTGTGCGATGAAGGCTATAGAATGCAGTCAGAAAGTCCCTAAAATTAAAGATATGGGGGCAAAAATGCTCCTGTATGAGTTTCTCATATTTAGATCATATGAGTTGAGCAATATTACATGAGTGCTGTTTTTGTCCAATAGCCTATAGACCTTATTTACCAGAGAAACAAGCGCGCCGCCATCTTTATAAAATTGTCTTTGAACTTCCGTTTTGCGGTAGCTCTGTACATTTCTATGGAATGCTGTCAAAGAATAATTTGCTGATTAAGTGGATTTACTTGTTGTAGATTTCATGAAAGTTATCATGAGCATTGTAATGTTTAAAGGTCCCATGGCATGAAAATTTCACTTTGTGAGGTTTTTTAACATTAATATGAGTTCTCCTAGCCTGCATATGGTCCCCCAGTCGCTAGAAAAGGCGATGGGTGTAAACCGAGCCCTGGGTAAATTGAGAAAATGAAAGCTCAGACGGCCCAATCTGGAATCTTCCCCATATGTCATCATAAGGGGAAAGGTTACCTCCCCTTTCTCTGCTTTGCCCGCCCATGAGAAAATGAGCTACTACAGTGAGATTCGAGCACAATATTTTCATGCCTTGTAAACGAGCGAAGCATGGCAGTTGCTCAGTGTCTGGATGTACAAATGAACACCTAAGTATTTTTTTAGTTCCTTCAACTGAGCCAATGAAGAAACAGTGGGTTAATTTTATTTTCTCTGGTAATGCGCCAATACAACTTCCCATAGTTTTGTATGTCTGCACTACACATTTCACCATCTACTGTTTCCTCAGCGTGAGCCAATACAGCCCAGTTACTGTCGCTAATGTAAAGGTAGACAGCATCAAGTATGTGTGTGAATACACACACTGTAACGCCAGTGTTGTACATTTCTTTGTTTGGATAACAGTTCTGCTGTTGGTGTTATGGCGCACGCGATATCCATATTTCCAGATTGCAGAGCTTGATGTAATTGTAATAAGATTGTAAAAACTTTTAAGATTTATGAAATATAAAATATGTAAACAAATAAATGATGTTGGCATGGTAGCACATTTTCCACAACAGCACCTATCCGAAAAGGTATTTGTAATAATGGCAGAGGTCTGACTAATTTAGTGGTTAGTGTCTATAGCTGATTAATTTTATATATATATATATATATATATATATATATATATATATATATATATATATATATATATATATATATATATATATATATGAGAGCAAATCAGAGCAACATGAAGAGCCAACAATGTAGGCTAGCATTAGCTACATGATAATAACTGTAACAGCATACATAAACGATACATACTAAAGTACCGTATCCAGACACAATGTTTTAAACTAACCATTCGGAGTCATCCTGCTGTAGCCACTGAGTTGCAACTTCTTCATCCGGTGCTTCTCCATCGGGATCAGATACTGGGTCAAACTGAAAAGCTTGAATGACTGCGTGTCTATGAGCCATTGCGATACATCCACTGTCAACATTAGCGCATGGTACAGTGGCCGCGAGCTGGTTAAGGCCTGAGGAAAGCTCATTGTGAGACTGGCTTGTAGTGGCTGAAATCAATGATTCAACCCTTTGAACAAGTCGAATGAATGAACGACTTAATCATTAAGACCTTTACCTCCACCTACTGGCAGTTTTAGTTTCTTATTTAGAGTCATCAAGAATCATTCCGTATTTCCATATTAATTAAATATAAATAAATAAATAAATAAAAGTATAGTTAAACCAAAAATGAAAAATCAGTCATCATTTACTCAACCTCATGTTCCAAAAGTTCATGTGTAAAAAATTCTATGTTGAATCGAATAAAATATTTCTTTCTGAAGCTACTTTTTGTAATGTCTATTTGATACTTTACACAATAATGACTTTGGGGGTAATTTCTTTGTCAAAATTGATGTGCGATTAAATTGCGATTTAATTAGATTAATTAATTGCCACATCATGTAATTAATTAGATTTAAAAAAATTAATCACTTGACAACCCTAATAAATATATTTTGTTTTGTTTCACTTATTCTAACTTATCCTTTATTATTTTTTTTAGGGATGCACAAAATATCGGTACAATATCGGTTATCGGCTGATATTAGAATTTTTAAAAAATATATTGGTATTGGCATTGGATATTTATCTTGCTCATTGTCGTTTTTGCTATGTATAGATTACCTTTGATGACCTAATTTAATAACGCTGTTAAATATGATCAGATCTCAAAATCAATATCCATTTTTCGTACCGTACATAATATTGTGTCGCTTAAATCACTTGTAGCATTTTAATGATTGATTTGGTTTTTAATTTTTGTAATCAAAATAGTAGAGAATTTTAATATTAGCCTTTTTATCAGTTATTGTCTATTACAGTACATGCTTTCAGGCAGAATTTCTTACCATTTCTTGTTGGATACCATTTACTCCAATATTTTTGTGTATGTCACTAATCATCGTACATCTGGATTTCTAGAACTCTCCGAACAACATGGCAGGTATGAATAATCCCCCAGGGACTCCGCGGGACGACGGGGAGATGGCAGGCAACTTCTTAAACCCATTCCAAAGTGAAAGTGTAAGTTTACGTCACACCGGCCCGCTCTATATCTCTCCTCCCCCGCTCTCCTGTTTCACATGTGCGTTATAACGTTGTGATGTCTAAATTCACTTTAGTTAATCTAAATATCGCACCATTATATAATGAAATCGGATGATATTTCTGGTTTTCGGTAATGATCATGCAACTTCATTGACTCATTTTGTTCCTCCACTTTCCCCTTCCTCTCTTCTCGTTGCAGTATTCACCCAACATGACGATGAGTGTGTGATTCTTCTTTTTTATTTTGTTTTTTATTTTATTTTATTTTATTTTTTACCCCACCCCCTCATCCCACTTCCTGTTCTCCTCGTCTCTGCTGCGTTCGGCATGTTGTTGTTTTGTTTTTTATTCGCTCGATCTTCAACTCCCCACAACTCCCTCAAACACTCTGGGTTGGCGCCCTTCAGCCGGTCGGTGTGGCCACGGAGCGAAGGACGCCCAGTACAAAGCCGAAAAGAAGCAGGCCTCAGGTCACAGGAAGAGCCTTCTGACGGACTCAACCTGCCTGCCGGGCTTCGTATCTGGATCGGGCCCTCGATTGAACCACCGTGTGTGTGTTTGTACATGTGCGTGTGTGTGTGTGTGGGACTGTGCCAGGAAGACACTTCATAACTAGCTGCTCATCAGCATTGAGGCTGGTGGCTTTATTTCAGCCCCGTTTGATCATTTTTTCGATTTTTATCGGCAATGAAACACTGAAACTAGCGGTTGTTTGATTGCTGTGTACATTTTAAAATGGAAAAAGCTAAACTGTTGACGCTAGGGGCAGGAATGGTCTCATTACAATATATTTGTATATTATTGATAATATTATTGTTATAATTTTCATAATTGCTATGATGATGATGACGATGTACTCATAATTTTATGGATTTTCCTGTAAAGGGCACATTTGTATCTCAACAACATCAATGACAGAATAAGCACACATTCAAATGCACAATGACACTTCTGTTTACATGATTTTAGGTATTTGTTTGTCTCTTTTGTTTGAATTTGTTTCGTCAGATGTCTTTGCATATACCTCTTCCTGTGTTCTTCATCGAACTGATGTCATCACTACCGAGATGTACAACCTCAGTTTTGTGTCTCTGTCAACAAAGTGGCTACAATCACTGGTTTAATGCACCCGTCGGCACTGTATTTAAAAATTGGAGTATATTTCAAAGTCTAAAAGGGTGACATTTTCATTTTCACTGCCATCGCGTATTGCTCCATCCTTGGCTTGGTCACGAACGGCCTATAATGAATACATTTTATCATCCGTTCTTGATGATTTGCCGTTACGTAGTTGCGATATCATTCACGTTCATTGTAATTTTGCCACTACGTGTTTGCCATGTTGTTTTGCAAGTCTTTTTTAGAAATATTACCCACGTGTTTGTAAAAGTAGTTGGACGCAGGCTGCTCTTACAAGCACGAGTTTCCTTGTGCTCTATAGTCCCATGTCTGTAAATATAACTTCTTTTTTTCTTTTTTTTTTTTTCTTTTTTTTTTTTTTTTTTGGTCATGGACCTTATTGGTATTTTCAATACACTACTTGTCTGTGAAGCTCATTTGTGGTCCCATCTCTTTCTTCAAATGAGGTTGCCCTCGGATGCCAAACGCAGAGTTTACAGTCAACATATTTGTGTTTCAGTATGAGGAATTTGAGGGAAAATCACATGAAAAGATGTCTGGGTCACATTTTACCCCTCAATAAAAAGTAAAAAAGAATCCATTTAATTGACTATTTCAGGGCAGTTTTTTTTTTTTTTTTTTTTTGGTATTACGGCATTATTTTGACATGACAACTGAGTGCATATTCCCCAAATTTCGCATTAGTTATGCATCAGGGTTTTATGATTCACATTACTGAAAAATGTAAAAAAAAAAAAAATAAATTTATAAATCAGGATAAATATATGGAGTACAACAAATACACTCATGTTCTGTGAATATTTAGTTATTTTGCATAATAAAAAGGGCTTTTGTTGCTTTACAGTATATACTTGGAATGGAATGTGCCTATTTGTGAGTATAAAATCATAACATTTTATGACTCTTGCATTGTCAGTACAAGATCTTGACCGAAAATTGATGCACCTCTTGATGGAAATAAATGTTGTGATGTTATTTCCATCAAGATCTGATTTCATCATCAGATCCACCAAGGAGCATCAATTTTTAGACAAGATCTTGTATTGACAATGCAAGAGTCAAGCACTCTGTAAAGTCTACTCCAGCACATCCCAAAGACTTTCAATGAATGTAATGTTTGGATTCATGTGTGAAAATGATTCTTCATGCTCTCTGAACTATTCATTGAGTACAATTTGAGCCTGACGAATCTTGACATTGTCATCCTGGAATATGGCCATGATGTGTCTTCCTACATGTTTTTTTTAAGAAATGAAAAGCTACACACTCCATCAATTAGGGTTAGAAGAACTGTTGCCAAACATATAACATGTTAGAAACATGATAATCACAGCAATAATCATCCAATCATAGACTCTTAAGCATTTGTCTATTTAAATCCAAACAGCGACTTTTTTTTGGCTGGGCATATATATATATATATATATATATATATATATATATATATATATATATATATATATATATATAAAACTTTTTTTTTTTGTTTAATTCTGAATTTGGGGTAAAATATGACTTGGACAGGTTTGGTGAGATTCTCCTTTGTATATATTTGACACTAATTCCCATTGAACTCATGAAAGCAGCCATTTAATGCCTACAGTTATTTAATCAGTGCTTCATCACAGGATAAATGAATCGATCATCGTGGGACATTCAAAATCACACATTTCTTGATGGTTAGGTCGACCTCGCCAGCCAAGTTTAAAATGCTTTTATCCAGTGATTGTATTAAGGACATTTTGGTATTTTGGCCATCTGAGAGAACCAGGCTCAGCATCCTGGTAAGTTTTGAAGGGATGTCCATGCTTGTCTTTGGTTTGTCTGGTGTGCAGCCCACAACCTTTCTTGACCCTCGCCCCTGACCTTTGGTTTACTGTAAATACTGTAAAATGCATTTTGATATCATTGACATGTTTTGATATGTCAGTCACAACCAATGAGTACAGCTGAAAATAAGTTATAAAGAATCTGTTTGTGTTTTTGTATTTTAAAGAGATGCTTTTGCTGTAAAAAAAAAACAAACTGCAGGTCGATGCTCACCCCTATTGTAAATCAAGTCTGCAACAGGTTTATGCTTTTATTTCTTCAAAAATAACAATCGAAGCTTAAATTCCTCAAATATTTAGTTTGTGTGATGGAAATGGCTTTTGATACTGAACAGAATATTGAGTCGGTTTACATCAAATGATAAGGTTCTGAAGGCTGAAATTGTTTAGTTGCTCACACTGATCCACTTTCAGTTCTTCAATGTCCAATTGTTGGCCATCTCTGCACTTCTGTTGTGATGTATAATATTGTAACATGAGAAAGACGTTTGAGAGGAAAATGTGTATTTTGGAGCAGGAAGGGTCATGGGAGGGAATGACAGAAATTTCTCCTGTAATTTTCATTGTCCTTTCTTGCGACATGACAGTATTCAGTATGAAGCAGTCTGTCCCTTTGGGTTTGCTTTGTATTTTATAGTAGGGTAGCTCAGATCTTTGTCCTAGGGCCTTAGGTGTCTTGTGTAGGTAAATATGTCCTTTGTATGTTTCTATATTGTAAAGTTTCTTTAGACTGAGAAAAAAACAAAAAACAAAATTTGCTTATCAAAAAGAAATGATTGCATCAATAATAAATGTAATTTGATATTTTTACGTGTTTCAGTTTTGTTATTTAATGGAATAAGAACCCCCCATAATTTAATATGAATAATATGAAACAATTTTAAACACTAAATATATATATAGGCCTATAATTAGTTTTTTTTATAGTTATATAAAAAAAAGAGAAATGACTATGTGTGAAGTAAATATATACTGTAATATTTACTGTATACTGTATAATATATACTAATATATACTGATCAAGCATAACATTATGACCACCTTCCTAATATTGTGTTGGTCCTACTTTTGCTGCGAAAACAGCCCTGACCCGTCGAGGCATGGACTCCACTAGACCCCTGAAGGTGTGCTGTGGAATCTGGAACCAAGATGTTAGCAGCAGATCCTTTAAATCCTGTAAGTTGTGAGGTGGGGCCTCCATGGATCGCACTTGTTTGTTCAGCACATCCCACAGATGCTCGACTGGATTGAGATTTGGGGAATTTGGAGGCCAGGTCAACACCTCAAACTTGTTGTGCTCCTCAAACCATTCCTGAACCATTTTTGCTTTGCTGTCAGGGCGCATTAACCTGCTGAAAGAGCAACAGCCACCAGGGAATACCGTTCCTATGAAAGGGTGTACATGGTCTGCAACAATTGCTTAGGTAGGTGGTACGTGTCAAAGTAACATCCACATGGATGGCAGGATCTAAGGTTTCCCAGCAGAACATTGCCCAAAGCATCACACTGCCTCCGCTGGCTTGCCTTCTTCCCATAGTGCATCCTGGTGCCGTGTGTTCCTCAGGTAAGCGACGCACCCGGCCATCCATGTGATGTAAAAGAAAACGTGATTCATCAGACCAGGCCACCTTATTCCATTGCTCCGTGGTCCATTTCTGGTGCTCACGTACCCACTGTTGGTGCTTTCAGTGGTGGACAGGGGTCAGCATGAGCACCCTGACTGGACTACCTCATACACAACAAACTGCATTGTGTATTCTGACACCTTTCTATCAGAACCAGCATTAACTTCTTGAGCAATTTGAGCTACAATAGCTCATCTGTTGGATCAAACCACACGGGCCAGTCTTCGCTCCCCACATGTATCAATGAGCCTTGTCCACCCATGACCCTGTCGCCTGTTCACCACTGTTCCTTCCTTGGACCACTTTTAATAGAAACTGACCACTGCAGACCGGGAACACCCCACAAGAGCTGCAGTTTTGGAGATGCTCTGACCCAGTCATCTAGCCATCACAATTTGGTCAAACTTGCTCAAATCCTTACTCTTGCCCATTTTTCCTGCTTCTAACACATCAACCTTTGAGGATAAAATGTTCACTTGCTGCCTAATATATCCCATCCCACCATGATGAAGAGATAATCAGTGTTATTCACTTCACCTGACAGTGATCATAATGTTATGCCAGATTGGGGTGTGTGTACATATATATATTTACTTCTTACACAAAAAATAAACAGACAAAAAACAGTAGTCTAATATTGTAAAATATTATTACAGTTTTCTATTTGAATTTATTTTAAATATAATCTATTCCTCTGATGCAAAGCTGAAAATTCAGCATCATTATTCCAGTCTTCAGTGTCACATGATCCTTCAGAAATCATTCTGATATGCTGATTTGCTGCTCAAGAAACATTTATTATTATTATCAATGTTGAAAACAATTCTTTGATTAATAGAATCTTTTGTAACATTATAAATGTCTTTGATCAATTTAATGCATCCTTGCTGAATAAAATGATTCATTTCATTATTGTGAAAGAAAAAATCTTACTGATCCCAAACATTTGAACTGTAGTGATAATGTTACAAAAGCTTTTTATTTCAGATAAATGCTGTTCTTTGAACTTTCTATTAATCAAAGAATCCTGAAAAAAAATTGTACACAACTGTTTTCAAAATTGATAATAATAAATGTTTCTTGAGCAGCAAGTTAGCATATTATAATTATTTCTGAAGGATCATGTGACACTGAAGATTTGAGACTGCTGAGAATTCAGCTTTGCATCACAGGAATAGATTACTTTTTAAAATATATATTCAAATAGAAAACAGTTATTTTAAGTTGTAATAATATTTCACAATATTACTGTTTTTGTATATTTAAATGAATAAATGCAGCCTTGGTGAGCATAAGCGACTACTTCTTCTTAGTATTATTTAGTATAAAAGTCCCCTGCAGTAGCGACCTTGACTATATGACTTTTATTTTGTACTTGTCGGGATTGACCGTTGACCTTTACCCGGAAGTTGCACAGATTGATCTTGTTTTGTTGTCAAAGTTGTTACTGCGCAGCTCCAAGCAGATTGTCCCTCACATTGCGGTAAGTATGTTAATCTCTTTCCAGGTTCACCACACTTTTAAAACATTTTACTGCACACAAACCTTCAAACGAAAGTTGTGTCTTCACACTGTACGTAACGCAGTGAGTTGTGGCGCGTGCAGAGCGCGAGCTCGTTATCAAAGTTGCTGGAATGTTCTGGAAAAGCTGTAGTTTCTGCAAAAAATTACTGAGTTTTAAAATTTTTTATGAATGCATGCTCTCCCACTCATAATTAATTACAAAATCTATTTTTTATTGCTGTCTTAAATTGCAGGATTAAATTGCACTCTAATTACAACTTGACATTCACACTTATAAGATGCACATTAAAATATAATTTCTTTTAAACTGTGTTTAAATTAATATATTTTAAAAATAATGTTTTAGCTCATTCTACGACAATTACGATTTCTTCAAAAAGTACCATGGTAAAACCGTGTTGTTGTTGTTGTTGTTTTGCTCGTGTACCAATGTAATGTTATGAGTACTTGGAGTATCATATAAATACCATGGATTGTCAATGCGGTAATTATTAAGTACCAAAGTGCTACCACAGTATTTTTTGTAAGGGTTTAATTAGCCTATTCACAATTAAAATATGCACGATAAAGAAAGGTTTATTCGAATATATTCATTCATTCATTCAGCTTTTATTTCTGGACTCAAGGTCCATTAGAAAAGAAACATACAACATACAAACAATTTAAAAAAAGACAATTATACCAATATTTTCTTTCGAATATAGTTTCTATTATAAAGTTTTTGCTTATTCTGCAATAATTAGGGTTTCTTTTTCAAAAAGTACCATGGGAATACCATGTTTTTGCATGTGCACCATGGTGAGTATAATGTCAATATTGTAAAATGTAATTATTCAGTACCATAGTTCCACCGCAGTATTTTAATTGGACTATGTTATGAACAACAGTATCTTGCTGAATGTGTTTGGAAGTTTAAAATGATAAACATTTTGCATATATATATATATATATATATATATATATATATATATATATATATATATATATATATATAGAGAGAGAGAGAGAGAGAGAGAGAGAGAGAATGTTAAACAGGAATAAATAGGTTATATTATATTGTGCACAAGCAAAAATGCTTGTGAAATTGGTAGGTAAAGCTCAACCACTGTTGGTTTATTATTTACAGAGATTGTTGGCAGCGATTGTGTGCTGATTCTTCTAGATTTTCACTTCATGTGTAAGGTCACAGGCTGACCTTTTCTCTGAAGATTTTCGTTTAAAAAAACTTTGAGCTTATCCTGGAAACCCATGTAAAGTGATGCGTAAATGTGTGTATGTTAAACAACAGGTGGGAGGAAACATGTTTAACTGTGAAACACAAAAAGAGATGTTTAGCAGAATGTCCAAGCTGCCCTTTTCCATACAATAATAGTAAATTGAAACTTAATGCCGTTTTTTTGGAACTTGATTGTTTTGGTTATATTCACTTTCAATATGTGGAAAAGAGCAGCTCAGGCATTCAGCTAAAGATCTGTTTTTGTGTTCAATGGGGTTTGGAACGGCAATAAGGAAACTTGTTATTTTGGTCCTGTAGAACGTGAGTCTAGATGGCCGACGGTGAGGTTGTGAATGGCTCTGCTGATAACCAGGAGGTGGCGCCATCGGGTAAGAAATCTGGACATGCCTCGCTGCTCGATAGTGGGGAAGACTTTGAAATGTTGGAAGATGTAGAAGAGGATGTGGATGACGACCTCCCGCCTTTAGAAGACGCAGGTGGAGGAAAGAAGAAAAACAATTCGGCTAAAGATGCTACAAAAGCAGACGCAGTTGCCGATCAAACCCCTTCTGCAGAACCGGAAGAGTGGCTGGATGTTTTAGGTACCCCGCCCCAAGTAATTTTGGCAGCAATAGGCTAATTCATTAATTATTTTAAATTTAATTTAATTTATTTATATAGCACCTTTCAAAACAATGTTACTAAGAGCTTTACAATAAGAACACGTAATACAAACATAGATAATACAATATACAAATACAAAACTTAAAGGGTTAGTTCACCCAAAAATGAAAATTCTGTCATTTATTACTCACCCTCATGTCGTTCTACACCCGTAAGACCTTCGTTCATCTTAGGAACACAAATTAAGATATTTTTGATGAAATCCGATGGCTCAGTGAGGCCTCCATTGCCAGCAAGATAATTAACACTTTCAGATGTCCAGAAAGGTATAAAGACATATTTAAAACAGTTCATGTGACTACAGTGGTTCAACCTTAATATTATAAAGCGACGAGAATACTTTTTGTGCACCAAAAAAACAAAATAGCAACTTTTCAACAATATCTAGTGATGGCTGATTTTAAAACCCTGCTTCATGAAGCTTCGTAGCTTTACTAATCTTTTGTTTCGAATCAGTGGTTCGGAGCACCAAAGTCACGTGATTTCAGTAAACGAGGCTTCATTATGTCATAAGTGTTTTGAAACTTCAATAGTTCACGTGACTTTGGCAGTTTGATACACGCTCCGAATCACTGAATCAAAACAAAAGATTCATAAAGCTTCGAAGGTTCATGAAGCTGTGTTTGAAATCGCCCATCACTAGATATTGTTGAATAAAGTCGTTTTTTTTTTTTTTTGGCGCACAAAAAGTATTCTCGTTGCTTCATAACATTAAGGTTGAACCACTTTAGTAGGGCTGCACGATATATCGCATCGGCATTTAATAGACAGAGCCGTAGTTCACTGACAAGCTGCGCAATATCGCAGATGAATCGCCTTCGATAATGAACGCGATATTGCGTGGCTTGTCAGTGATCTACGGCTCTGTCTATTAAATGCCGCTTCATTTGAAAGCAGGTGATGGCGATTTAGCGGTAATCAGGGAACCGGCTTTACTGACAAAATGCACGTGACAATCGCATGCGATATATCGCCCAGCCCTACACTTTAGTCACATGAACTGTTTTAAATTGGATTGGATTTTATCAAAAATATCTTAATTTGTGTTCTGAAGATGAACGAAGGTCTTTCGGGTGTGGAACGACATGAGGTGGGTGAGTAATTAATGACAGAATTTTCATTTTTGAGTGAACTAACCCTTTTAATTGATTTAGATGAACACTATAATGGGCAAATGTCCATGCTAATGGTGTAGTCAAGCACATTTTTCACAGCATATTAATGTTTGGATAGCACAGTGGCTGGGTGAAGTATGATGGTGATTTTTAGCTTGTTTTAAAACATTTTCTGTTTGAACGCACAGGAAATGGGCAGCTTAGAAAGAAAGTTCTGGAACCCGGAGCTGGTCCAGACAGCAGACCCCAGAGAGGCCAAAATGTCACAATTCATCTTAAAACCAGTCTTACTGATGGAACTGTGGTTGAAGAGCTGCCAAACTTATGTTTTACTCTTGGTGATGGGGATGTTCTCCAGGTATTATATTATATTATATTATAAAACATTTAATTTTTAGAATATTATCTAGTATATATTTTTTAAATATTACCTGTATTTAAAATTTATATTTTTTCTTACATTTCAAGTGCCCTCAGTTGTTGTCTAAAAAAATAAATGATTAAAAACATGTTTTTTTTGTTCCTGTTATAATTAGGGGCTGGATCTCACTGTACAGCTGATGGAAATGGGCGAAAAGGCTTTGATTGAAGCAGGTGCTAAATACACGTACGGTGCCCTTGGCAGGTTAGATTATATATATATATTTCTTTGTAATTTGATATAAATTAGTAATGTTTAAAATTGTTTAATATTTGTTAAATATATTTGTTAATATTTTAAAGAAATTAATACTTATATTCAGCAAGGATGCATTAAATTGATCAAAAGTGACAGTAAAGACAATTATAAATGTTATGAAAATTACTATTTCGAATAAATGCTGTTCTTTTGAACTTCATCAAAGAATCCTGAAAAAACGTACCAATGTTTCCACAAAAGTATTAAGCAGCTCAAAGATTGATAATAATAAGAAATGTTTCTTGAGCAACAAATCATCATATTAGAATGATTTCTGAAGGATCATGTGACACTGAAGACTGGAGTAAAATGATGCTGAAAATTCAGCTTTGCATCACAGGAATAAATTACATTTTTAAATATATTCAAATAGAAAACATATATTTCAATATTTCACAGTATTTCAGTTTTTACTGTATTTTTTTATTAAATAAATGCAGCTTTGGTAAGCATAAGAGACTTCTTTCAGAAACAGAAACAGTAGTGTATATAAATGTGACGTCGCAGCAATATGTTTCACGTTAAACATCCTCTGCATTCCCCTCTTCTGTCAGCTCTACTCCTGCTGTGCCTCCTGATGCTGATCTCATCCTGGAGGTGCAGCTGTTGTCGGCAGATGACGCCCCAGACCTGGAGCTCATGCCGCCCTTGGAGAGAATCAGTTTGGCCAACAGAAAGCGAGAGCGGGGAAACGTCCACTACCAGCGTGGTGACTACGCCTTTGCCGTCAACTCGTATGGAATTGCACTACAGATAACTGAAGCCAGTTCCAGAGGTGATAATGCTTCATTCATGATTCATTCTGTTTAGTTCTAAATAAATCGTTTTAGGGTTACATCTGCAATCATTTGATATCTTTTAGTGGATATCAGTCAACAAGAAGAGGAGGAACTTTTGGACATGAAGGTGAAATGTCTCAACAATATGGCCGCCGCTCAACTCAAGCTAGACCACTATGAAGCCGCACTGCGCTCCTGCGTCTCCGTCCTGGCGCACCAGCCGGACAATGTCAAAGCCCTGTTCCGCAAAGGCAAGGTTGGTTTCCTGGGTTCAGATGCGTATCATTTTCACTCACGCTCATTAAATAGTAATGCACTCCCAGTTTTTGGACACAGTGAAAGCGAGTTGTTCAGTCATTTGGTTCCATTTAGGTTTTCGGCCACAGCACAGGAAAAAAAAAAAAAAAAAGAACAGCTTGAGATGTGTTGAGGTTAAAAAGTACTGACATGTGACATGTGTTTGTGTCGGCAGGTACTGGCTCTGCAGGGCGAGTATGCTGAAGCCATTAAAACACTGAAAAGGGCCTTGAAATTGGAGCCAAGTAACAAGGTAATACAAGTGACAGTTTTACAGAACTGATTTCAGTAAATCTGTCACAGTTAATATTGTTTTTATTTATCTTATTTTATATTTATGTTTTTATTTTTTTATTTTTATATCCTATTTTGTCTTAATCTTATTTTTATTTTGTTTTATTTATTTTATATTTTAATTTATATCTTTCCTTATTTTTATGTTATTACTATTTTATTTTGTACTGAATATATTACGTTTTATTGAAAATTGGTATCTGTTTAGAACTAATATTTTATTTTTGTATCTTATTATTATTTATTATTTTGTATCTTAACGTTATCGCATTTGACTAAAACTTACTGACTTTACTCACCCAGGGTATACTGTAACTACTTCCCCAAAATATTTTGAGAATTTTAGTAATTTGCCTACAAAAAATTGCTTATAAATCTCTCATTACTCTATATTATCACCAAATATTGGATTCAATTTTTTGTCAACTTGTTTTCTTTCAGTTAGGACAGGTTGTGTATTTATTTTTGAAACTGACTGATTGCAGGCCTCATGGATTTGGGGTGCGTTTCCCGATAGCGTTCTCTTAACGCACTACGAAGGCTCTTTTTCTAGGCGTGTTCCAAGAACGATACCTTAGGAGGTTGCTAAGGTATACCTTCTATAGGCTGATTTATACTTCTGCGTCAAGTGTACGCCGTAGCTACGGTGTTGGCTGTGAGTAGCACACGTAACCTACGACGTAGCCTGACGTGCACCTCTCCAAAAATGTAACGTGGACCACAAGCGCCATGATTGGTCTGCTAGAACCCCTCCCTCAGGTCAAAAAACTGGCGCGGACCAAGCGGACAAGAGCAAGCATTTTTAACTGCCATAGGAATTAAAAAACGTTCTGTTTCAGGGGACACACGGCATCTAACTGCAACAAAAGTCGTTGCCTATTTGCTGCCATTGCTGACAACATACATGACAAGCTGCCTCTTCTTCGACTTTTTCCTTGATACTCAACATGACTGCAGACACTGCCTACTAGTGGTCTGCATGCATGTCGACGCGGACAACAATGCAGAAGTATAAATGAAAACATACGCCTAGCCTACGGCGCAGAGGCTCCGGCGTAGGTCCGACGCAGAAGTATAAATCAGCCTTTACGTGCGACGTTACCAGGTGCTGTCCATGGCGGTGGTGCTGAAATGGTTGGCACCTCAATTGATGGCTTGATGGCTCTATGCAGGGGCTGACTCACTGAATTATGTGAGAAAGAGGTGTTCTTTATAAAAGAAGCTCTTCAGAAATAGTTGAAATCAAATTTTTCAGCACTCATGGGATCTTATAAAAATAATCCAAATTTTAAGCTAAATCCAACCTTGGATTTTATATAATTTCGAAATGAGTGTATTAACTCGCAACCGGATGCCCAAACATATCATGCCTCACCCCCCTACTCTAACTGGCAGTATGCCTTCACTGGTGTTTAAAAGGGTCATTTGTATTATCATTATCATATTATAGCCTGTTTGCCATAGTGTCTGCATTTACTCTACAACCAGGGTTGCTTGCCCAGCAGCCTTATCACATTATTGGTGTAAATCACTCATTTCTGTTATTGGATGACCTACTCAATAAAAGTGCAACAAGCAAAACATATAATTAAAGGATTAGTTCACTTTAAAATGAAAATTACCCCATGATTTACTCACCCTCAAGCCATCCTAGGTGTATATGACTTTCTTCTTTCTGATGAACACAATCGGAGAAAAGCTTGGGCTAATTTTCATTTGAAAGTGAACTAATCCTTTACGGTATAACTTAAGAATGATGTAGCGTAAAGAAGGTTTTGGGAAATCCAGTCCAGAGCTTACATTGGTCAGTAATGACCATCCATTGAAAATGAATGGGGGAGATCAAAAATGATTGAAACATTTAATGTTCAGGGGCTTGTGCACCATGTTCAAATATGTACATGTGCTTTCAAAGATAAAAGCACACTCGCGCTACCACACACACAAACACACACACACAAGTTCATGGACACAAACAAACTATTTTAAGTGTTACAGGCTTTTTCATAGAGATGAACTTTATCCTCAGATCAATGAGGCCTATTATCCATCTGTTTCAAAAATAAATACAAACCCGGTCCTGGTTGAAAGAAAACAAGTTGCAAAAAGATTGAATCCAATATTTGATGATAATATAGCATAAAGAGAGATTTATAAGCTGTTTTTCTCTAGGCTAGTCATTTTTGACCAGGAACACAAAAGGTGTTACAGGGTTTTCAACACAGCACAAGGTTTAAGTACCAATTTTATTGGAAAATTGGTATCTTATTTTTATTTCATTTTATGTTTTTTGTTATCTTTATTTTTATTCTATCATATTTTTTTGTATTTATTATAAGTCGTTTTATTAAAACATGTTTACGTCTTATTTTTATATCTTATTTTGCAATCTGTTTTATTATCTTATTTTATTTGGTATTATATACATATAATAAATTGTGTTATTGAAAATTGATATCTGTTGAGAACTACTATTTTATTTTACTCATTTTTATTGTATTTTATTGTTCATGAAACATTTTATGATCATTTGTGTTTTATCGAAAATTGGAATCTGTTGAGAATTACTTGTATAACCGGTCCAGAAACGTGCATTTCTCATTATAACCTGCAGATGGAGCTGCAGACCCCCAAATACAGCCTGTCTGCACACAGAACAGAGTGTTCAAAAACTCCTAGGATCGCATTTCTTTCCATGTCTATAAATAACTGGATCCCTCTGCACACTTGCCATATCTAAAGCAGCGTTGGCCTGCTCTGCTTACACAGGCGGACGGATGAGGTTCCCTGTGTCCCACCATCTGACAGCTCCTGACTTCCATGGCTTTCTGCTGTGTGACCAGCCTGCCACTGCCAAGCCACCTACGTCTGCACATTTACACCCTTCTCTTCTCATGTGTCTGGCCTTTAGAGAGGCTCCTGTACAGATTTCCTTAATCCACTCTGTTCTCTTCTCTTCAGTTTGCCTTTACCCTACTTGTTTAAGTCATTAGCCAGTAATTAAACTTTAGCACTAATTAAACTAAATGGCAGGTTGTCATGGTATATTTTGAATCAGGCGGCTCCTGAAAGTCTACATTTAAGATGCCATTCACAGTCCTTGCTCCTTGCTAATTAACAATAATGACAGTCTATTTAATCTAATTAGCCATATATTGTTTAACATCATGATTTGGACTGTGATTTTCATGTTTGTAGGTTACCGCTTTGATTTAGCAGTTTCTTTATCATAATGCTACTTTTTAAGTGTGCATCAGGGATTTGAATGATTTAGTTTGCAAATGAATCATTGTTTAAAACAAATTGATAAACTTTTTTTGATGAAGTGAATCCCATGAAATTTGTAGTGATGACTCGAAATTAATTGGTAAACTGTTTTTAAACACAAACTGAATATAACAAAATCGAAATTGCATTCTTGCATATTGCCTGCACAGTCATTTGCTATAACCAGGGTCTTTACTTTGAGGTCATATAAGAGAAAAATGATCATACAAATGTGTGTGACCTATATAAAAACATGTTTCTTCAGTACAAGATGCTTTCACTTCTGCTTTTTTCTTCTGTGTCATTGCAGCTGATATTGGGAAACATGTGAATGTGGTTTTAATCTTGAATTGTTTTATATCTTGTCTTTTGTTAGGCTTTCACTCAATCTCCAACAGCATTGTCATTTTTAATTATTTGCGTGCCGCCCAAATGTGTTGGTGTGCTGCAGTGAGCAACAGTTTCATCAGTCTGAAGATTAACCCCCCCCCCACCACCACACACTTTTCATTCTCTCTGCCCTTTCCTCGGCAGACCATCCACGCTGAGCTGTCGAAGCTTGTGAAGAAGCACTCTGAGCAGAAAGGAGCTGAACAGGCCATGTATAAAAAGATGCTGGGTAACCCGTCAAACTCCAGTGTGCAGAAACACCGTGCCAAGTCCTCATGGGTGAGAGCATGAACTGTCCCTATTCAAACTATTTAACACTATGCTCTGTTTGTTTATTTGGTTATGAGGCTGCATATCTGTTTACTCTCAAAAGGAAATGACAAAGTGCATATTTATGCCTTAACCTGTTAAAGAGATCAAAAAAAAAAAGTACTTTATCACCCTCATTGCATTCCAAACTTGTATGCAGCTATTCGTTCCCCCACAAAAATATTGCATTCCCCAAGAACTTTGCATTCTCTCACAAAAGTGTTGCGTTTCCCCTAGAAACTTTGTGTTATCTTGCAAAAGTGTTGCATTCCCCTGATAAACTTTGCATTCTCTCGCAAGTGTTGTTACCCCGAGAAACTTTGCATTCTCTTGCAAGTGATCCGTTCCCTCAAGAAACTTTGCATACTCTTGCAAAAGTGTTGCGTTTCCCAGAGAAACTTTGCGTTCTCTTGCAAGTGTTGCGTTCCCCAGAGAAACTTTGCGTTCTCTTGCAAAAGTGTTATTGCCCATAGAAACTTTGTATTCTTTTTCAAAAGTGTTGAACTCCCAGAGAAACTTTGCGTTCTCTTGCAAGTGTTGCGTTCCTCAGAGAAACTTTGCTTTCTCTAGCAATAGTATCGCGTTCCACTGAGAAACATCCCGTTCTCTCGCAAGTTTTGTTTCCCCGAGAAACTTTGCATTCTCTCGCAAGTACTATTACCTCGAGAAACTTTGCATTCTCTTGCAAGTGTTGTTCCTCGGAGAAACTTTGTTCTCTTGCAAAAGTTTCGCATTCCCCCAAGAAACTTTGCTTTCTCTTGCAAGTGTTGTTCCTCTGAGAAACTTTGCGTTCTCTTGCAAAATTGTTGCGTTCTTTTGCATGTTGCATTCCCCTGAGAAACTTTGTGTTCTCTTGCAAATGTGTTGTGTTCCCCTAAGAAACTTTGCAGTCTCTTGCAAGTGTTGCATTCGCGAGAGAAACTTTGCATTCGCTTGCAAAAGTGTTGTTGCCCCGAGAAACTTTGCGTTCTCTTTCAAAAATGTTGCTTTCCTCTGAGAAATTTTGCATTCTCTTGCAAGTGTTGTTCCCCCAAGAAACTTTGCGTTCTCTTTCAAGTGTTGCGATCCCCCAAGAAACATTGCGTTCTCTCGCAAGTGTTGTTCTCCCGAGAAACTTTGCGTTCTCTTGCAAAAGTGTTGCATTTCCCAGAAAAACTTTGCGTTCTCTTTCAAGTGTTGCGATCCCCCAAGAAACATTGCGTTCTCTCGCAAGTGTTGTTACCCCGAGAAACTTTGCATTCTCTTGCAAGTGCTCCGTTCCCTCAAGAAACTTTACATACTCTTGCAAAAGTGTTGCGTTTCCCAGAGAAACTTTGCGTTCTCTTGCAAGTGTTGCGTTCCCCAGAGAAACTTTGTGTTCTCTTGCAAAAGTGTTGTTCCCCATAGAAACTTTGTATTCTTTTTCAAAAGTGTTGAACTCGCAGAGAAACTTTGCGTTCTCTTGCAAGTGTTGCGTTCCTCAGAGAAACTTTGCTTTCTCTAGCAAAAGTATTGCGTTCCAATGAGAAACTTCCCGTTCTCTCGCAAGTTTTGTTTCCCCGAGAAACTTTGCATTCTCTCACAAGTGCTATTACCTTGAGAAACTTCACATTCTCTTGCAAGTGATGTTTCCCCGAGAAACTTTGCTTTCTCTCGCAAGTGTTGTTCCTCTGAGAAACTTTGTTCTCTTGCAAAAGTTTCGCATTCCCCCAAGAAACTTTGCTTTCTCTTGCAAGTGTTGTTCCTCCGAGAAACTTTGCATTCACTTGCAAGTGTTGTTCCTCTGAGAAACTTTGCGTTCTCTTGCAAAATTGTTGCGTTCTGCAGATAAACTTTGCGTTCTCTTGCAAATGTGTTGTGTTCCCCTAAGAAACTTTGCAGTCTCTTGCAAAAGTGTTGTGTTCCCTAGAGAAACTTTGCGTTCTCTTGCAAGTGTTGTTGCCCCGAGAATCTTTGCGTTCTCTTGCAAAAGTGTTGCGTTCCCCCGAGAAACTTTGCATTCGCTTGCAAGTGTTGCATTCATCTGAGAAACTTTGCGTTCTCTTGCAAAAGTGTTGCGTTCCCCAAAGAAACTTTGCATTCACTTGTAGAAGTGTTGCGATCCCCCAAGAAACTTTGCGCTCTCTCGCAAGTGTTGTTCCCCCGAGAAACTTTGTGTTCTCTTTAAAAAATGTTGCTTTCCCCTGAGAAACTTTGCGTTCTCTCGCAAGTGTTGTTCCCCCGAGAAACGTTGCGTTCTCTTTCAAAAATGTTGCTTTACCCTGAGAAATTTTGCATTCTCTCGTAAGTATTGTGAAATTTTGCATTCTCTTGCAAAAGTGTTGCATTCCCCAGAGGAACTGTTCTCTTGCAAAAGTGTTGTGTTCCCCTGAGAAACTTTGCATTTTCTTGCAAGTGTTGCATTCGCCAGAGGAAATTTTACGCTCGCTTGCAAAAATGTTGCATTCGTCTGAGAAACTTTACATTCGCTTGCAAGTGTTGCATTTGTCGGAGAAACTTTGCGTTCTCTTTCAAGTGTTGCGATACCCCAGAGGAAACTTTATGCTCGCTTGCAAAAGTGTTACGTTCGTCTGAGAAACTTTATATTTGCTTGCAAGCGTTGCGTTCATCTGAAAAACTTTGCGTTCTCTTGCAAGTGTTGCATTCGCCAGAGGAAACTTTACGCTCGCTTGCAAAGTGTTGCGTTCATCTGAGAAACTTTACATTCTCTTGCAAGCGTTGCGTTCATCTGAGAAACTTTGTGTTCTCTTTCAAGTGTTGCGTTCGTCTGAGAAACTTTGCGTTCTCTTTCAAGTGTTTCGTTCGTCTGAGAAACTTTGCATTCTCTTTCAAGTGTTTCGTTCGTCTGAGAAACTTTGCGTTCACTTTCAAGTGTTGCGTTCGTCTGAGAAACTTTGCGTTCTCTTTCAAGTGTTGCGTTCGTCTGAGAAACTTTGCGTTCTCTTGCAAAAGTGTTGTTTCCCAGAGAAACTGTGCATTCTTTCGTGTTGCGATCCCCCAAGAAACTTTGTGTTCTCTTTCAAAAATGTTGCTTTCCTCTGAGAAATTTTGCATTCTCTTGCAAGTGTTGTTCCCCCAAGAAACTTTGCGTTCTCTTGCAAAAGTGTTGCATTTCCCAGAGAAACTTTGCGTTCTCTTTCAAGTGTTGTTCCCCTGAGAAACTTTGCGTTCTCTTTCAAAAATGTTGCTTTCCCCCGAGAAAATTTACATTCTCTGGCAAAAGTGTTGTGTTCCCCGATAAAATTTGTTCTCTTGCAAATGTGTTGCTTTCCCCCAAGAAACTTTGTGTTCTCTCGTAAGTGTTGTGAAAATTTGTGTTCTCTTGCAAAAGTGTTAAGTTCCCCCAACAAATTTAGCATTTTCCCTCCCACTTTATTATTTCCATTACAGTTTAGAGCGGGAATGCAAAAGATTTGCCAGAGAATGCAAAAGCATTGAAATATACTTTTTTTTTTTTCCTCCGTAATTCTTTTGAGGTGTTCATTTTCAGTCATCTTGCTAATCTGGTTAACAAATCAGCCTGAATGTTTTATTGACAAATCGAACTAATCTGATTCTCGAGTTTAACTCAATGACTCAAACCTCACTGGAGTGGTAAATTATCAGCCAATAGTATATTATATTTGTATTTGTTCATCACACAAAGCTTTCAAATGACTTAACAAGAAACAGAAACATAACTATACAGCTTTAAAACCACAGGGTGAGTAATTAATGACCATTTGGATTTTGTATGAAATAATTCTTTTAATTTATCTTTTTTCAGAGTCTCAGCTGGAAGTGGCTTTTTGGGGCTACAGCTGTCGCGATTGGAGGTGTAGCTTTGTCGGTTGTCATCGCAGCTAGAAATTAACCGAAATTCACTGTGACAAGATGGATGACGTGGTGCTCAAGACTTTGAGCATGCCAAGCCCTCAGAACACCTTACTAACCTTTATAAAAAAAAAAATGTAATTGAAAGTGAATTAGTTGTAAGTTCTGTTGCGCTTCTTCGTGCTATAGAGGTTTTAAATGGTGTTCACTTTTTTACTTTCAATGCATGAAAGATCAGCTGGGAAGAAATAGATGTGAGAAATATATTATTCCTATTTATGTACAGAAAGGTTCCTAGTTATAATGAAGAAATTTATTGATGTACAGAATTATGCTCTTCAGGTTGCTGGACACAGTTGTGTTTTGCTTTAGAACCCTCCAACTGCAAACAACATGTGTGAAGTTCCGTGATCTTATTTTGGTGAACTGAAACTTGCTTGTGAACAGTCTTGAACATTCAAGAATTTGATTGTATGCTTTTTCTTTTACAGTATCTTGTATGGGTTTTCTTTTAACAGGCATCTTTAGCTTCTGATGGTAAAGAAAAACAAACACTATTTGAAAAGTCCTTAGACTGATGTGATATGTTTTCACACTTTCTTCCCTTTTTATAGGCTCCAAAATATCCCTGGACCGAAGTAAAATCAGCTGTGTGATTCTTAATAATGTTCCTAGATTTTCGCATTTTCATGACCAAACACTGCTAGGAAGGTCATACAGACCTTTTTGGTTTATATTTTTCAGCTCCTATAGGAATTCTTTACTGTATTTACTTTGAATTATTTATTTAGGATTAACAGATGTGTGTCCTCATATATAATTTTTTTTTTTTTTCATTGATCCTTATGTTGATTGTCTCAGTTCCCAATTCCAGTTTTTATTGTAGTATTGGTAACTTCCAGCATTCCCTTTAAAGTCGTTTTGTATATCTTAAAATATACTTTTGCACTTTCTGTTCATATGGTTGAAAATAAAGTGATTTCTTGAAAATGTTTAGATGTCAGTGCCCCTCTATAAATTTGCATCTAATGAAAGTATTTTTGTTTGCAAGGTAACAAAAGTAAAGTGTTATAAGAATAACAATACAATGGTTCTTTGCACGCTCTTTATTACAAGCTGTAATACACATTACTGCGTATATATATGAACGTTAATGAACATTCTTTGCATTCACTTGCGTTCAAATCAAATGGAGAATGTATTTGAAGATCATAACATGACGAATCCTCATCTCTTTCGTTGTGATCTTGTGGGGCATTCCCTATTCATGGGGGTTTTTTTCCAGACATTGACGTTTTTCTGACGCAATTCTGTGAGTGAGAAGGGTTCAATCCAAAACCTTTCCCCACCCCCAGCCAAGAGTTTTCCAGTGTACGAAACACTACCAAACATGGTCAAATTAAAATTGCAAAACATATACGTTTGTCTTATTGCTGATATACATTGGGGGAAAAAAAGAACAAAATAGTGTTTCAAAATAGTCTTTCTTAATAGTGTTTCTTTCTAATGACGCAATTCATCTGTCATTTCTACCGATGTCCAGTTCATGAAAGAATCGTTCTTTCGAGTCGGATCTTTTCGGTGAACGATTCGCAATGATTCGCAATGATCTCTAATTGGACTGAATCGAGTCAATAATTCTTACTCAAATCCACTCACTTAAACTCCCGATTTCTCAGCTTGAGCTAGTCCTAGACTAAAATGCATGTTTGAGCTGAGACAACTAAAAGCAACTTGTACTGACACAACTTAAAATAAGTCAATGTCATTGTTTTGTCTCAAGATGCACACCAATAATGTTTTTTTTTTTTCTAGTGAACATTCACTATAAAAGCTTCTTAAATGCCCTAATTGAACTAAGGCCTAATCCTGGTTTAGGCTAAACCCTGCCTGTGAAACCAGGCCAAAAAGTATAATAACTAAAAAGCAATTAGCAAAAATGTTAAAAGTTTGGCTACTTTATTCATCAACTATGCTTAAAGGGTTAGTTCATCCAAAAATGAAAATGCTGTCATTTATTACTCGCCCTCATGCCGTTCCACACCGTAAGACCTTCGTTAATCTTAGGAACACAAATTAAAATATTTTTGTTGAAATCCGATGGCTCCGTGAGGCCTTCATAGAGAGCAATGACATTTCCTCTCTCAAGATCCATAAAGGTACTAAAGACATATTTAAATCAGTTCATGTGAGTACAGTGGTTCTACCTTAATATTATAAAGTGACGAGAATATTTTTGGTGCGCCAAAAAAAAAAAAACGACTTATAAAGTGATGGCCAATTTCAAAACAATGCTTCAGGAAGTCTTGGAGCATAATGAATCAGTGTATCGAATCTGCTGTTCGGAGCGCCAAAGTCACATGATTTCAGGCGTTGGCGGTTTGACACGCGATCTGAATCATGATTCGACACACTGATTCATTTGTGCTCCGAAGCTTCCTGAAGCAGTGTTTTGAAATCGGGCATGACTAAATAAGTTGTTATTTAGTTTTTTTTTGGAGCACCAAAAATATTCTCGTCGCTTTATAATATTAATATTAAACCACTGTACTCACATGAACCGATTTAAATATGTTTTTAGTACCTTTATGGATCTTGAGAAAGGAATGTCATTGCTCCCTATGAAGGCTTCACGGAGCCATCGCATTTCAACTAAAATATCTTAACTTGTGTTCCGAAGATGAACGAAGGTCTTACGGGTGTGGAACGGCATGAGGGTGAGTAATAAATGACAGAATTTTCATTTTTGGGTGAACTAACACTTTAACCTACATGTTTTGACTTAATTGTTTGTTTTATTAATGTGCATAACAGTGACTTCTCACCCGAGAGATGCAAAAGAATTTTAGTTTTGTGTAGAAGTTGTTGCCTATTATGCAAATTATATTTAGGATATAACAAGATCTACAAAAAAATAATCCCTACAAAAATCTGAACCGAAACACTAAACACAATTAATAATGAAATGCAATTGTTATAAACAGCAGTATGTTCCGGGATTTACAGCAGTAATAATATCAGTGATGACGTGAAAGAACAGCAGAACCGTTTTCGAACCGGTTCTTTGAAAGGAGCTGCTCGAAAGAACCGATTCGCAAAAATGAGCCAGACTTCCCATCACTAGCCATCCCTCTTATGATTACCCCGAAGCCACGCCTTCTCCCGCCTGTACGTAATTCACGCCTCATGAATAATCATATCCTTTGCTCACTCGAGCTGCTTGTTGCGTTCACGGCAGAGGCGCGTGAGCGTGGTGGGAAATGCGAGCAAGATGGCGGCGTTGAAGGAGGAGCAGTGCTACGGACTGTCCTGTGGAAGAGTGAGCAATGGCAGCAACATCTCCGTCTATCACGTCAAGCTGACTGACAGCGCTCTGCGAGCATTTGAAGACTACCAGAGCAACAAGGTAAGACGCGCGTCGACCGCAACGCGAGGCTGGATAAACATTGCTAACAGGCTAACAGTGAGCAGCAGGCGACAGTTATTTCCCTGCCTGACAGCAAATCACCCACTCAGCTGAACAAATTTCCCTCAAAGCGACCAGGAACTTCGGTGTAGCGAACCAATCCCAGTCATTTGCTATCGTTGCCTTCCTTATTAAGCACTTCATACACTAATGAAGCCATTAATTAAACCCACAGCAGGTAATAAAGCAAAATAACTTGTTAAATATGTGTTGGTCTGGTGGCAGACAGCCTAGTTTATTTAATGTAACTGGGTTCCCAGGTTCTTGGAAAACCTGGAAATGTCTGAGAATTGTGGAATTGCCATTTACAGGTCTGGGAAAGTCATGGCAGTGAATTAAGTCTTAAAAAGTCATGATAATTCCAATAATAAATTGACATTTTTCTAGTTATGTTGGCTCTCAACCAGGGGCACAGCAAGGGACCACAAGATGACTTAATTGCCAAGTTAGTTAATGAAGATAATGAAAAGGAATCCTAAAAGTTGAGAACCACTGATTTGAACTTTTATTATTATGATGTATGTTTTTAAATGTACTATATATATATATATATATATATATATATATATATATATATATATATATATATATATATATATATATATATGTATATATGTGTGTGCGTGCATTAAATAAATGTGAAAAAAAAGTTTAATTTTATTTTTAAAAGTAGTGCCCTTTTCCACGTTTGTCACAGTGGTATTAATCCTGTTAATTAAAGAAAAAAAAAAGTCTGTTGGCCAGTTTTACAAGCCAACAAGCTTATCTTTAAAAAAAGACAGATAAAGTAATGCTAGGTAGTCAGAGCTTTACTGAACATATGACGTTGCATTGATAACCATTTGTTTGTTGAATATAAAAGTCCTAGTTTAAACCTGAAACTAGTGCTTAATCTTAGCTGTAGAAGTTTGGATATGATATGAACGATGCTGCTTTCAGCCTAAGATCCCAAACCAATTGTTTCTATTTTAAACCAGCCCTGGTTGCTAATAATTTGTACTCATCAGTTTTAGGTGGACGCTGTTTTCCACATAGCAAAGCAGTGAATCTGTATCTTTGAGATTGTAAGTTGTTAATGCCATTGGAATCTATCAGCGAATGAGTGTAAACATGGTTGCCACATCTTCAAAAAGCCCAGTTGAGTGTCCACTGATCTGAAACGTAAATATTTTATGGCATGTTTTGAGACTTAGTTTGGTTCTCACCTTTTGGATTAAAGGATCGTGAACAACACAACAGGTTGGTCAGGTGGATGATATTTGATGATAACATGCATTGATTTGTCTGCGCAGTTTTAGATCAAAGTAAGACCCTCGTGGTGCACGGTTCATGTGTGGTATAATAAGGCAAATGCAACTTGATCCAGATTCAACAAAGGCCAAGACTCTCTGTATTCAAACTAGAGTGGAAGTTGAGTCACACTTCTGATGATGTCAGTAAATTGGATGATAGGAATAAAATTACAACTTTTGGTCTACACCCAAGCCAGTTTTAACAATTAGAAAAATAGTGAATGTAAGCTTAAGTCTGGTATAAGTGTTGCTCTCTTCTGCAGTGATTAATATGGCATATTCTTTAGATGTGATATGTGAAACTCAAGTCGACTGGCTACATGTGACACTGTGAGGGAGGCTGAGGCTTTGCTTGTGAGTATTTTTAGCTTTCAAGCAGAGTGCATAAATGCTACTTGTAAGTTTAGAGTAGGATAGTCTTAGTTTGGTGTATTTGCATATGTATGTTTGCTTTTATTGCTTGGGGCATTTTCTTTGCCTTTGAGATGTTTGTTTAGTTGATTTTTTTTTTTTTTTTTTTTTTTTTTTTTTTTTAACTCTCACTTTTAAATGTGTTCGACTCGCCTTTTCAAGACCTTGTTGATTTAAAATGTTGCAGCATTCATAAAAGTAGTTTAAATTAATTTGATGTGTCTTTAGTTCGTCTCATGTTTTGAAACATGTTGGCTTCTCGCGTGACAGGTGTCGTGTAACATGCACATAAGTTGACGTTGCATTTATGCACTTACTGGATTTCACATACCCTACAAGTGTTATCTGCTAATTGACAGCCTAATCTCTTTACCCATTTTTTTTTTTTTTAGGGCTGGGACAATAAATCGATTCTCCATTCGCGATACACTGAAATCTGGAACAATTCTGATATTTTCGTATCGTGAAAATGTATCTCGATTCTCTCTCAAATCGATTCTGAGCTTAGTTTTTAACAGCAGATGGTGCTCTAGGCTAGTTTTTAACCACTTGCTCAAATGCTCACGAAGAAGAGTGCTGGATAGCGCTTTTGCGTTTTAGTCATGTGATTAAATATACTTGCACCTCTGCTCAGAATGCTTTTATGACACAAGATTAATGTAAACACAGCCCACTGCGAACACCCTTGTAATTCACTTCAACTTTTTCAAACTTTATGAATGATTATTTTAGGTTTAAGTGGTGTAAGGAATTGGAAGCAAGCAGAGTATGGCTGTTTCTAACTCGCACAGTGCAATCTGCTGTTTAAAACTAAGCTCAGAATTGATTCGAGAGAGAACTCTGATGCATGTATCAGAATTGATCCAGAATCATTGTATCGAGAATCGATTCATTGTCTCCCAGTTTCATTGTCCCCCCCAGTTTTGTCATTTCTGAACAAGGTTATGATTAGGCAATATACACAATAAGCGTAAGTTATATCTTAAGGTTTTCTTTTAGTTGTAAACAAAAATATAAAGAATAAAAGCTTTTAAGCTTAAAGGAACACTCCGCTTCTTTAGAAAATAGGCTCATTTTCCAACTCCCCTAGAGTTAAACAGTTGAGTTTTATCGTTTTCAAATCCATTCAGCCGATCTCTGGGTCTGGCGGTACCACTTTTATCATAGCTTAGCATAGTTCATTGAATCTGATTAGACCGTTAGCATCTCGCTCAGAAATGACCAAAGAGTTTCGATATTTTTTTTCCTATTTAAAACTTAACTATTCTGTAGTTACATTGTGTACTAAGATCGACAGAAAATGAAAATTTGCGATTTTTCTAGGCCAATATGGCTAGGAACTAATGATATTACGCACCGCCTTGTAACCATGGAGACATTTGTGAGAGGCGCTGCGTAATATCATTGCGCCTGCTGCACCCATGGTACGGCAGCAAAGTTCCTTGATTATTACGCCGGAATGAGAGTATAGTTCCTAGCCATATCGGCCTAGAAAATCAGAGCCAGAGTCAAGTTTTAAATAGGAAAAATATCGAAACTCTTTGGTCATTTTTGAGCGAGATGCTAACGGTCTAATCCGATTCTATGAATTATGCTAAGCTATGCTAAAAGTGGTACCGCCAGACCCGGAGATCGGCTGAATGGATTTGAAAGCGGTAATACTCAACTGTTTAATTCTAGGGGAGTTGGAAAATGAACCCATTTTCAAAAAAAGTGGAGAGTTCCTTTTAAGCAGAGCGAACGGGAAAAAACGTTAATAAAGCAGACTGCGTTAGTTATCGTACAGAACGCTCATACACTCGAGAGTCGGAATATAGTTATCGTGTTTATATTGTTTGTTTTACATGTTCATGTTGAGAAAAACAGTATCCACATGCTTGGGTGAAAGTTGGCTCCACAGTCCGGCTGCAGAGAAAACGTTGTCCGCTGACAGATGTTGCACGGACACGAAAATAACAAAGCCAAGTTTCTTACAGTGCTGTGTGTTTTCTGTTCTTAAACCTGTCTCCCTCGACAAAACTTAAAGGAAGTATTAAGATCATTTTGCTATCTGATAAGGTATCTTCTTGGCTGACTCTGGGTACAGCTGTGCTTACCTGCAGTTGTGATGCACAGCTGTCTGTCCTCATTTGACTGGTGTTTGGATTTCATGTGATTTCTGATATTATGATAACTCCGTTTCATTGATTTATTTGAAGTAAATCCATTTTGTAAGATTGTTTAGTAAGATCATTTTGATCAGAGCAGTTCCAAAGTTCAAGAGGCAGACTACAACAGTGTGGTCAAATACAATCAACTTGTTAACGTCCACAGCGCCACCTGGAAACATGTAGTAAAATTCAAGAAGCCAAGCTCCTATGCTTTAAAACGACACCTTTTTTTGTGTTGGTTAAGCAAGTGTAGGGCCCTATGAAATCCTTTTTATTTTTTCCCAAATTCTGTTTTTTCTGTTTTAATTTTTCTGGATTCTGTTTTTTTTCCATTTTATTTATTTTAATGGTTAAATTACATTTTAGTAATCAAAAAGCATGTCTAATTAATCGAAATAATGAATCTTGTCCAATTTACCAACAATTTAATAAAAGTTTAACAAAAAAATGTAAAAAAAATTTTAGGGCCCTATGATAAACGTTTTATTCTTTCCCCTCAAATTTTATTTTTTTACCAAATTCTGCTTTCTGGATTCCATTTTAATGGTTTAATTCCATTTTAGTAATCAAAAAGCATGTCCAATTAATTGAATTCTTAAAAACAACAACACAATATTTATTAATTAAAAAATATATTTTTATGATTTTTTTTTTTTTTTTTTTTTCCCCAGAAGTTCTGTTGTGTATTTAAATTTTTCTGGCAATCAAATGAACGCATACCATTTAATTTCTTTTAATCATGAAATTAAATATATATATATATATATATATATATATATATATATATATATATATATATATATATATATATATATATATATATATATATATATATATATATATATATATATATATATATATATATATATATATATATATATATATATATATATATATATATATATATATATATATATATATATTTTTTTTTTTTTTTTTTGCACAACAGAGCTTTACTGTTAAAATTAAAACATGAAAGAAACACTGAGATAATTTATTGTAAAATTAATTTATCTAAATTCTACTGTCAAGTTAAATCAAACTTTTATTTTGATGGTTTGCCTAAAGCTTTGAGTTTCTCTGTGTTTATGACGGTAGTTTTCTCAAACGAAGCGGTTAAATGCTTACTTACAGAGCTGCTCTGGAGATGAATTTGTGCGTTCATATAGTGAGGCGACAGAGGACGAAAACACTGCGAGCGTCGCATGTGCTTCAGCGTGCGTGCGCCCCCGCGCGAGTGTGTGAGGTAAATGAAACTGCGCTTCCGCATCATTCATTTCAGTGTCACACAGGCATGCAGGATTCATGTTTAAATAGTCTTTTTGCGGTTTAATATTCACAGACACTAGTCTGTATCGCGATTTAATTTAAGTGTCCTGACCTGCTTTTAATTCATTCATCAAAAATTTTAGAAATTCCATGACATTCCGCGTTATATAGTAAATTCTGTTTTTATGAATGGATTCCACGATTCCGTGATCGCAGAAATTATAGGGCCCTACAAGTGGTTAAGTAACTTGATAACTTATTAGCACCCCCGCTTTGGATTTATGAGGTTAAGATTAACGTTTAATCGATTAATTGATAGTTAATTTAAACAACATTCAATTATGGGAATATATGTACATTTATATAATTTTTTTTTTAGTTTCATTTTTAAATTATTCAGACAAAATCTGAATTTAATATCAGTGAATCTTCAGAGAAAATCATAATTTTAACCTCTTAGAAAAGTAATGGCTCATTCCTCAAGTTACTTGCACTGAGAAATTTTGTTTAATTCAGACATTGAATTATTTTTATTTTTTTTTGCATGCCTGCCAGTGATGGCCAGATTGCGTCATGTCTGCATTTTAGTTTCCTGGGGGAAAAAATAGATTGTGTCTGTCGCTTAGTCATCTGTTGAATACTGTATTAGGATGAAAGCTGGATTTTACCTCTTCAGTTCTTGATGCTTGATGGAGAGAAAAACGGTGATAACCACAATGACTTGGCTCTGCAGATAAATGGGTCAGCCATTTTATTGGGCTGCCATGGCCTGTTATTTGTATGTCGATAGGGAAATGCGTTGTTGCATCTTGGTTAATTTCATCACACTTGCTTTTTCTGTTTGTTGTAACTTTGAGTCCAAAGGTTTTGTCTTGTCCAACAAAGAGTTGTCACACAGAAAGCAAAAACTGTTTTCAGTATAAATATTGAATCTAAATTGAATCTGTTCATATAAAGAGATCGTGTCTCTTTGGAAAATTTGGACTAAAGCAAATTTACTTATTTTTTGGGTGAACTAAACCTTTAAGTTATGTCATTGTTAGTGATGCACCTATCATGATTTTTCATGGCCATTTATTTATTTTTAAATTTTAATGCAGGCAAATTATCTGATATCGGTTGCCCATTTATTATTTTTTTCCCCCATTTTCTGTAAGCATTAGGGCTGGGTATTGTTCAAAAATTTGATACCGAGACGATACCGTTACCTTGACTTCGGTACCGATACCTGAACGATACCTTTTTCGATACCAATCGACAACACAATTGTTTTAACAAGATTACCTCAAATCTTTGGTTTTAACTTTGTTGACTTTTTTTTTTTTTTTTATACAGCCTCAAAGACTCATCTCAAATGAACAAAATTTAACCAACACAATAAATCAGTGCAAATAGTTTAATAATGTTTCAATGCAAAAATTCAGTATGTGAGGCTCACTGCCAATTGTTGTTGTTCTTTAAAAAAGTTATTATTATTAACAATATATATAGAAAATTTTGTACATTTTAATTATATTAATTATATAATTTGTTAGTTAAGCTTGTGTATATTTTTAGTTAAAGCTGATAAGTTATAAAGCAATATCTTTGTTTTATATAATGACCACTAGGAGGTGCTCTAGGCACACGTTTTCCTTGATTTTTTTTTTTTTTTCTCTGAAGAGAAATACGTTAACATCAAAGTGTAAGTAAGAGTGACGCACATTCGTTGCGTCTTACCGTGAAATGAGTTCCGTGTCTTTATTAAAATCAACACATTAATGATTCATCTCTCATCCACCCGCAATTAATTGTAATGTTATTTTTTTATTACTTGGCCCGACCCGCGGATTATCCGCAGTATGGCAGTATCAGGAGGATGCTGATACCCCTTTTCCACCACAATTGTTCGTGTTCTGGAGCCAGAGCCTGTGCTCGTGCAGGCGAACTAGAGCCCGTCGCGAATCGGTCGCGTTTCCATAGACGTGAGGAACGAACGCTGTTTCTGCAGGAAGTGCGACACTTCTGTTTTCTGTTCACAGTATCTGTACTGAACCAGCTGCTCACATAAACAGCCGTTTCTCACCCGTCCATTCGGAGATAAACTGAAAACGAAACCGTTGATTCACTCGCCCTCTCGCACATAGGGTCTCTCTCGCGCGCATAGTTTTATATATTTAGATATAAATATAAATAACAATGTAGTGCAACGTTACTTGCTCAACAACGAGACAGCGAAAGCATTTCTCCACCCCCTCTCCCCGGCTCCGTTCTGAGGTATCGAAATTTGGTACCGAATGACAAGACACTTTTCGATACTCGATAATATCGAGACAATTCGATCGATACCTAAAAAGTATCGAGTTCGGTACCCAGCCCTAGTAAGCATATTTACTTATTTGCTCTATTACAGGTAGTGATACACCGATACCAGTATCGGTATCGGGCCGATACCAAGCTCATGTACTTGTACTCGTAAAAATACCCCTGATACCAAAAACCGATACCTCATGTGACGTAACTGACAGAATTTGCCGTGCACAGAGACACCGGTGGCAGCGGCAGAAACGATGTCAGCCTCAGGGAAATAAAAATACTTCAGAATTACTGATGACGGCCGACACATTGCGAACTGCATGCAAAACGCGCTGAATGAAGCGATCTCTCACACGCTCTTTCTTGCGTGCGATCCCAGTTCTCTCTTGTCCCATTTCTCGTTCTGCATTTTTTTTTATTTTATTTTTTTTATTATTTTCAAGTCTCCTTCTGTTCTGTCTCCTTGACCGTCATACACCACCTAATGCTGATTTGTTAGATGTTTGTTGTTGGACTCGGCCCGACTAACTTCCAAACAGTGTATTAGAAATATCACTGAGTACCCCTTTAATAAATGTATAAGCATCGGTATCGGTATTGGCGAGTACCAGGAAAAAAAATATCGGTGAACAGTTGACACTTACAGGTACAGGTGACACATTGTAGAAGTTGTTCTATTTGATTATTAAATGAGTAACTTCAATCACATCAACTCATTTTACTATCCTTCTAGCCCTTTATTTAGATAAAACACTTCTCATTCATTTTGTGAGGAACATGGCGTTTTGAGCAGCATTTGCACACTGCCAATGCAGTAGACTCATATTGCAGTATTAAGACTAACAATTAATCGATTTGTTAATTTAAACGAAGATCAATCATGGTCATTTGTGTAAATTGACATCCTTAGTCTGACTTTATTGTTATATTATGATACATAAGACACCTGCACAAAGCAAAAACAGCAGACCGACTGAATGAAAATGAAAATCCACTCTGACACTAGGTGGCGCTTATGGAACAGCAGCGGTTTCTTGGGGTACAACAAAAACACTACTTTATATGGAGATAAGAGGAAAAGAAAATACCATTGAAATTTTTCTGAAAACAGTCAGTTCCCTTCAGAGATGCATTCATATAAACCCCCACCCCCAATTCAATATTTATATTTTTCCTATATTTTGAGCATCGCAAATCGGGAGCTTGCTGTGCCTTGTACAGTATTTTTCTCTGCTGGCTGTGTCTTTGCATCTGTCTTCATTGTGTCCTGTCTCTGGCCTATGTTAATGTCCTGTTTACAGACTTTGTAATATTTCCACACAAATGAGATTTTGGGAAATGATTGCAATGCAATTTGTGTCTGGAAAAGAGATCAGCCAAAATAAAACTAAAAACGAGACCGGGATAACTGAAGATCTGAGTAATGGGTGTGCTGAAAGGTAGGAGTGTGCCGAAAGATGAATGGCTACAACAGATACCAAATCCTAAACCCTACCCAACACTCTGACAGGCAGCTTTCGCAGCCAATTATAAAGGCCCTACCTTTCGTCACACCCATTACTCCAACCTGCAGATACACACACACTTGCTAAAAACCGTCCATTTCCATTTTATGACCAGTCAACCGGTGCATCTCTAGTCATCGTCAAAAGCAAGTGTTACTAAGTCAATGAGTATATGAGCTAGTAATGCACCAAAATGTTTTTTTTTGTTTTTTTTCACCAAAACTGATTAAATTTTATTCAAAAAAACTAAACTTTTGGTCATTTAAATCTGTTAAGGGTGTCTGGTTCACAGGTGATCAATCAGTCATGGTTAAGTTCTTCGGCAACAAGGCGAATTCTAGCATTTCAGTTGAACTCTAGCATCTTTTTGGTCACTGTATAATGCATCCACAATTGTGGCTTATCTAAGTTGTGTGCATTAAATACATGTTGAAACAGTCAAAACGTGACATCAGAGAAATAAGTTTATTTTTCAGATGAAATGGTTTTGAAGGGCCACAACCATTGACCATTAAAGGCATTATTTTGGTCAGTAAACCCACCAAAAGCGGTTTGGCTGAATATTTTGTTGCTGAAATTCCGGTGCATGACTAGTATAAATTGGTGTTATTCATAAGGTGTTCAGATTAGTACCTTTGCTGTCAAATTGACAAGTTGATGGGACTTGATTTGCCATCAAAAGGAAGTCGGAGTATTGTCACAGAGTCTTTAAGGTGTCAGTAGGTGAAGTAATTCAGAGGTTGTTCTTGGATCATGGGTTGGCCGTGTGAATTTCTACATTATGTTCCTCTGAGCCCACGGCGGTCCTCCGGAGAGTAGCCTGTACAGGTGTCTTCGGTCAGCAGGTTGCAGAAACAGTCATTAATGGGGCATAATGATCTTGAGAGAATGTTTATCTACTCCTTCATGGATAAACTACATTACACAGTAGGTGTTTTGCCTCTGTGTTTGGGGTCCGATGTTATCGACTAACGTAATGGCTTGAGTGACACTGAAGGGGAAGCACAAACGGCGGCGTGTTCACTTTCCTCTTAGTTTGCTTTTTTTTTTTTTTCCAGTTCCACAGGTGATTGCCATTGATTTAATGTCGCTCAAGTGATACCCTTATCTGACTGGTTCCAGGCCTGGTGCTTAAACAAGTTTGCAAGTAGTTTAAAAGGAATAGTTCACCCCAAAAATGAAATTGTCATTTACTCACCCTCATGTTATACATGACTTTTTCTTTTGTTGAACACCAAAGATGTTTATCAAAATATCTCGGCTCTTTTTTTTCATACAAGGTCAATGGTAACTTATCAAGGTAATGGGCCATCAAGCTTCAAAAAGGATAATCAAAAAGCACCATAAATGTTTAATGAAAGTGGTCTATGTGACTTATTTTGCACTGTATTCTGAAACCAAGCAATAAGTTTGTGTGAGGAACATTGCAAAATGTACGTGTTTTGATAATCCTCCTTGACAGTTGTGGCCATCATTCATCTTTCTTTGTATGGAAAAGAGCAGCTTTGACATTGTTATAAATGGCTTCTTTTGTGTTGCATGGAAGTATGAAACACTTTTCAAAGTAGAAAGGCATGAGGGTAAGTAAATGATGACTTTTTTTGTGTGTGTGTGCTTATTTTAAGCAGCTTCAACTTTAAGTAGAATTGCTAGTAACTTTACGTAGCAACATAACTCATAACTAGCTAACTTAACTTTTCAGTAGTGTAACAGTTTTAATTTTTTTTTTAATATAAATGTAGCTTTTCCAGTAATGAGAATTTTTCTGACAGATGGCTTTTGGAAATCTGAATCATTTCATTTAATCAGTTTTAGTGAATCACTTTGCTCTGGTAACTCATTTTAATTAGGAAGTCCAAACATAGATTCGCTGATTCATTACTCTGTAGAGTTCACTAAAGTTTCTTTGTGTTTTTTTTTTTTTTTTTTTTACTTTTTTCTTCGCATCATTATTAAAGATGACGCAATGAATTTATTATTTGAGTTATATTAATGTTCAAGTTTGTTCATCCTAATGTTGTTTTTGCTAGTAGCTTGGCAAAGTACATTGTCACAGGAGCTTCCAACACTTATTTTAAGAGCCTGAAAATGTGACTCAAGACTTTACTTGTGTATAATGACATGTGGTGTTGATGATATTCTTATAACTTCTTTGTCCATTTGTGAGGCTGTACTGAGACATTCTTCACAGCATTGATCGCAAACCTTGTTGCTCAATCTGAACGCAGTAGATGGATTAGATTGTGACTGGATTCACGTGGAGGTCAGCCACTGTGTCATGGATATTTAAGGAATGCTGATTCTACATTTTTCAATGTTGAAACTAGGACCTGGTAAACCAGAATTAGTGCCAAATATGACTCTGAAATGTCAGGCTGTCATGAGACCACTGCACTTTGTGTTCATTTCCGCGGTTCATTTTGACCTTTTTTAAATTTAAGTCTGAAATTGCTGTTAAACTATTTCACTCCTGACTATGATGTAATTTGCATATTGTGGATTAAATATCATATTTCAAATCTGAAATTTTATCAAACTCATGCTTGTTACAAACAAGTTTTTCATTCTTTTTTTTTTTCATGAGGCCTGGTGTCCTTCCTGAACCACTTCCCTGTGCTCAGCAGTGCTCAGAATTCCCAAAAGCTGATGATTACTTTATGGCTAATATGAGGACTGATATTATAAATCCTAGATAAAATAAATATAAATTATCAAATATCTGAGGAAAAAAAAAAAAAAAAAAAAAAAAAAATATATATATATATATATATATATATATATATATATATATATATATATATATATATATATATATATATATATATATATATATATATATATATATATATATATATATATATATATATATATATATATATATATATGCTTACTATCTAGCTACTTGCATAATATTAATTATATTATATTACGGTCTGTAGTATGTTGACTAGTAATCTACATCTAGACAAAATAAATCTAAGGAAAAAAAATATATAAAAATCTAATTTATCAATATGCTGCTTACTACATACACAGCTATTATATATTATATTGTACCGGTCATCATATCACTTATGAGCTATAACAAATACTTTGGTTTGAAGTCAGAATTTCCATATCTGTGCATATCTAGCCTTGTCCAAATTTAGTGCCAGTGCTCCGCCTAGATCTGTGTTGTGTGGTCCGCTGGGGTTCCGACTGTGAGTGTTGGTCCGGAGCCACCCTCTGTCCCAAGGTTAGCTCTGTGGAACGTTCTGGGCTCATGTCCCAGTGAATAGTGACATGTCAGCAGCCCATTCAAATGAACAGGCTGAGGGTTGCACTCTTTTTAGGGCTGTGGAGAGAGACCGACTCGGGTTGATGCCTGCATTTATAATGCTTTTGAGATCTGATCATCATGTGTATCCCTTAAATTTATTTCAGTTTAATAAGGAACTAACAGGACTAAACAGTAAGGTGTTTTTTTTTTTTTTTTTAAATTATATATATATATATATATATATATATATATATATATATATATATAAATATAAATATAAATATAAATATAAATATATATATATATATATATATATATATATATATATAAATATATATATGAAAATTAATTACTACAATATTTTATAATTAGCAGAAAATAATGATTGAGATGTCCTGATAATTAAATTGCAAAAAATTTACACAAACTCAATTTTACTGCTATAATCTAACTCAATGGCAGTTCTACACTTCATAAACACTTGCTGGAAATCATTACTGATGTTTTATAATGGATATAATTCAGGGTAGGCTCCATATTTAATTTTTGTCCTGCCATCAACTGACCTGAAATACACTCACACTGGCCCCAGGCCTTCGGAACGTCCTTATTGTTGAACCCTAAAGTATTAAATCTTTCAGCCTTCACAACCAGGCCTAATTATCCTCTGTTGCAGTTCATATGAGTCTGAAGTACATACTGAACATAACTGGACATTGTCCATATAGACTATACATTAAGCTAATTTTTCCCTGTGTCCTTATTTCTCTGAATGTACAGATGCCAGTAATTACTATTGCGTTGGATTTTGACATGCACAGCCTGTGCCTGCAGTGTAATGTCTTCATTACACGTGCATCTCAGGCACAGATGGAATCAAAAGGATGATTTATTCATTTCCTGATGTGAGCTAGAACCCCATGGACCGAGCTCTGTGCTTCAATGCATCTGTACAATTTGCCGAACTGGATGAAATGAGCCATGATAACATGCTACTGCAGTCTCTCAATTTCAGCTTGGATAGATTGAGATTGTGACCAGTTTTGCATCTGTGTATTGTTGTTTTTTTTTTATTATTATTATTATTTTATTTATTTATTTATTTATTTATTTATTTATTAGAAAGCCAGATCTGGATGAGTTTTCTTTACTTGCTCTGTGACTTCAGTTAACCATGTCTCCATGTTGAATACAGTACAAATTTAAAATTATGCTAATATACTAATATCTGTGGTGTAACTTCTTTGTTTCAGATGTTAAGCCATTGAGCTTTCATTTTGGAGGGAAACGCAGTCGGTTATGTCTTAAGTGAACAAACAGTTGGTAAATAAGTGCCAACGGTCGGCCATCTGGCAGTTTTTGTTCGTCTGCCGACTACGTTTTCTCAGTGTGTTCCGCACTTTCGGCTGAAGTTGGTCCTCCATCGGCTTTTTTGGCCGATTCGAAATGTTGAAATCGGTCCGTCGGGCCATCTGATCATTCTGATTGGCTGTTCAGATACTGCCACCTGCTGGTTCGGAAAGGCGCAGTGACCATTTAATAGACCGGCATTTAATAGACCGAGCCGTAGTTCACTGACAAGCCACGCAATATCGCGTTCATTATCAAAGGCGATTCATCTGCGATATGAACGCGATATTGCATGGCTTGTCAGTGATCTACGGTTCTGTCTATTAAATGCGCTCCATTTGAAAGCAGGTGATGGCGATTTAGCGGTAATCAGGGAACCGGCTTTACTGACGAAATGCGCGTGACAATCGCATGCGATATATCGGTCAGCCCTACTTAAAATACATTAAGAATAGCTAAATATCCCCAGTGGGTCTGTTTGAAGCCTTCTGTTCTATATTCTGTTGATCTCTTCAGAAGAAATTTTTGATTTTCCTAGGCTTTCAATGGATGGACAAGAAAAGAGAAATATTAAAAATATCCATGACAGTATATGTCCCCGTGGTATCCAATATCGATACTTTTCAAGGTATCGCATCGAAGTTTGAAATTCCAGTATCGTGACAACACCAGTAGTGATACTAGCCTAGTCACTCCAAAACACCTCTAGTTCTCTCTGCTGGTATAATCTTCCATTTTTCATTAGTTTTTTTTTTTTCTTTTCTTTTTTTTCTCCTCAACGGCATTATCTGAGGAAGGAAGTGTGACATGTTTTGTTTACACTCAGTGGTTTGAGAAACACTTCCTTCCAAGAAACAAGCCATCAGTGAGTGTTGCGACTAACCAGAAAAGATCTTCTCAGACTCCTGTGCAACGTGTTTTGTTTTTTTTTTGTTTTAAATTTAGTCTGAATCATCCAGCCAGACATTTATAGCTCATCTACCTCGCTAATTAGCACCAAAGCACCTTGTTTGAGATTCAGCCATTTGATTGTTCTGGTCCATTCAATCAGCCAATCAGCGTTTTCCGGCCCGACATTAATGTAAGTGGCTCGCGCTCTGATTGATCCGTCAGCCCCAGGTGAACCGAGTGTGTTTACTGAAATTGCTTTGATGTCGATGAATACTTGTCTATAAAAGATGAGTTATTTAGTATGAAGTGGGTCGTAGGTGGCATGATTGCTTTAAACAATGATGGCCGGAGCTGAACCCTTCATATTCATGTAGTCTGCACTACTCGAGGGTATGTAGCCGATGTAGTTCACTCCCGTATGCAATTACTCCAGAACTCTATATAAATGTCATAGACCACTAGCATTTACTGAGTGCCATGGGTCTGATCTGTTGACATTGTTTTTTGTTTGTTTTTTTCTTAGAAACTTATTTCTTATTTCACATGCTCCTGTCTTTTGAGTGCCCGCTGAAACTGTTTCCCAATATAAAGAGCTTTAGATCAGGCAAGAGCAGACCACATGGCTCAACTGAGGAATTACTTGCAATGCGTCCTCTTATTGCACTTGTACGTCCTGTATTTGAAATCTGAAATTCCAGACGTGGTTTTGGGGGTGTATTATGCAGCACTTTGTGGAGATTTTCTAGTGTTGATCAAACAGTCTTTGTGTTTATTGGTGTTTGATTCCTTCTTGAAGTATCTGAGAGTATCTTGTAAATTTAAACTGCTTTGACTAATGGAAATGCCAGTGCTTGTCAGCTTAAAATTCATAAAACACATGTTTGATTCCTCATTTCATAATTTTTGCTTCAAAACCATGCTCCATTAGTTTAAAAAAAGAAGAAAGTGTTATATTTTAGTACTGTATATATTAAGTAATATTTGATGTATAAATAATGTAAGTAAAACATAATTATAATTTTATATATATATATATATATATATATATATATATATATATATATATATATATATATATATATATATATATATATATATATATATATATATATATATATATTTTTATTTTTATAATGATATAAATTGACTTTGATTTCTTGTATGATTAATTTATCTTGTTTGTTTTGCAGGGCCTGACTGCTAAACCACTAATAGGATTTACAGGAAACCAAGGGGTGAGTATGCAAAATGTTTTTTTTTTTTTTTAAAAAACCTTTTGTTTGGGGCCATAAACCACTTGAAACATTGATTGTCATGTTCCATCATGGAGCCACAAACCTTGTGTGAACCTGGGACTCTCCCCAGTTACTGTGAAGTATCCTGGTTGTGTAGGTAATACAAAAGCAGTAAGACTTTGATGGCTGCGTAGCAGGAAATCATCACATCGCAGTAACCACAATATCCTCTGCTCACTGTTGCAAAATCGGCAGTATATCCATGCTAAGTCATAGACGGCTGTTGGTGTGGAACGCCGACCCGTTAAAACAGTGACAGTGGTCGGGACTCATTTTCTCAGACCTATACGGAACAGGAAGTGGTTGATAAATCGATCCTCCTCTGCTGTTATCAAAACCCACTACATGTTTTTGTTTTCATGTGCTCTAGCTCACCCTAGACCTGACAGTGAATGGACCAATAAATATTCATGTTGTTGTTGTTGTTATCTACATCTCATGTTGAAGAATGTGGTTTGTCTGACTTGCACTGATTTCAGACCCTGGAGGCATTTAAAGTCGGCATGAAATCAACATTGACTCTGTTAGCGCGTGTTACTAGTCTTGTGGTGAACAACTCATCCGTACAAGTTGATTCAGAAAAAAAGACTGTGTTGTAATCTTAGATCAAAATCTGAAAATGTACTTCCCCTCTAGAATGGCTTTTCTTCTCTGATGACGTCAGTTTTACGGCTTGGGTAGAACCTCCCCTCTAACTGTCAGTCTGCTGCAAGCTTTGACAATGAGCTGAAGGGAGTGCCCACTTTTCTAGATCAATCAATTCCCAGCAGGAAAAAAACAAGCCACACCCTCTATTTTTCTCATTCAGTATTCCATTTCACTCGGAAAATACTATATTTCAGATATATCTGTATTGGCATATACCGCAGATATGCCACCGATATGAACATTTTCGGCATGCACATAATATATATGCAAACAATATTGGCCAATATATCGATATCGGACTTGATGTTTAAGGCGTATGTTTCCCAAACTTTTAGCCAATAAACTCACAAATCTGCCATTTACTCAACCTCATGTCTTTTGAAACCGATATGTTATTTCTTCAGTGGAACACAAAAGGAGAAGTTGAGAAGAATCTATAGGCTGCTTGTATAATTCTGGCCAATACCAGTGAGCCAAGTATAATTTTCATGATTTGGCCAATAACCTATAATTTTTTTTTTTTTTTTTATACCATTTTATTTTTACTATTAAAAAAAAAAAAAAAAAAAAAAAACAGTAAAAATAACATACAAACGTTCAAATACAAGAAAAGTGCCCCCAGACTCCTCTAGAGGGACAGAGGTCCACTCACCATTAGGGCTGTGTGACAAAAAAAGCAATTACGATTTCTTTGATCAATATTGCGATTTCGATTTTAATCATGATTTTGACACGCACATGCTTTACATTCATAAATGCATTCAGTGTGAAAAACATTTCCAAAGGAAACCAATTAGAGCTTTATCAAAAAGCTGTAACATGTCTCTAGAACAGACATATGGCAAAACAAATATTAATGTGGGTAAACAATCCAATAAAAAAAATAAAAAAATAACCCAGACTACTCACAAATCACTAAAATTAGAACAGTGTTTAGCTGCTTTAAATGTTAATAAGCTTTTTTTTTTTTTTTTTTTTTTTTTTTTTTTCTCTCAAGAAAACTAGCATGTCCACCATTTCTGGTTTCAAGCGTGAACATTGGCTTAAGCAGCTTATGACCTCAAAGTTCTTTAGAGAAGAATTATTTTTCCTATTTTTACCCAGAACAGGATTGACTAAGTTTTACTTGGCGCTAAACGTGCGTTTCATACAGAAACTCCAAATATGTCATATGTAGAAGTACTGCAATATAACGCACGTCGTTCCAGGAAATCCCTTATGGACATCATACTTTCACTGTGACTGAATAAAAAGAAGTTAGAAATGTTTTGATTGATTAAACATGAATATAATAAACAGACGACTACAACAATACATGGTTTATCGGTGTTCAAGCCTTCTCAGGTATTTACATAATAATAAAGTGTATTTATAAAGCAATGCTAATCAGAATGGCATTTTAAACGCTTGACTGATGTTATGAAGACTGATGTTATGAAGTGAGTAAGCGCTTCTCATGTTTGGAAAGTTTGTATGTTTGACGTGTTGCTTTTTCAAAAGTAGTGCCTTCAGATGGAGCGTCATTTACTGCTGATCACAGAGCAGCTCTTCACTAACATGCTGTGTACATTTAAAAAAAAAATTTTTAATTAAATAAATTTGCAGCCTTTGCAATGCCATAATCACACTAAGCCAAATCACGATTTCGATTCCGATTAATCACACATCCCTACTTGCCACGATCTCACAGAAATCCTGTGTTTGATAATGTGAGTGAAATGTAAGATGGTGGTTCAACCAAATGTCTTTGACTATAAATCATGAAGTTTTTTTCATCAGTCGGGTTTCACTTCATTGTTTTTACTGACTCATCAGGAACTGCACGTTCACACTCCACCATGGTTCACAGCATCACATGTGAGATAAGACTGCCTGCTTGCTTGCCGGATTAAGGCTGTATTTCTTTATAGCTGTATCAGAGCTTTTGTGGCATATTATGAGCAGACAGACAGCATGAGAAACCATGATGTGCTATTTGGCTGCAGCCAACCAGAAAGGATGGAGAGGCGTTCGCACATGTTCCTCAACACAACATGCGTTTGTCCTCAAGGTCCATCAGCCTCGCATTGGTAACCAATTGGTTGGGTTGAAATTTGCACAGCTGCAGATTTTGACCTTTGTCCAAAGGGCAGGTGCATCCATGAGCTTTTACATGGATGGCCTGGTCTTTCTCAATGAGCTAGGCAAAGTTCTTGTCCAAAAATGAGCAGCATCCTGTCAGAGGAGCAGAGGGGCCGCCACATGGCCATAAGAAGAAGCTTTGTTCCTTGTGTGGACCAGAGTTGAGTCCAGGGGAAACTCCAGTAATGTCACTCTTTCACTGCTAGTGATGAGTTGATTCATTACCTTTTGACAGTTTTTTTCCAAAAGGTGCAGTGGTGCGTTTATACAGCATTTTTCAATGGTAAAGTGACCATAAGTCCAGAGAATTGCTGGTTAAGCAAAGAGATAAATACTTTTTATTCAGCAAGGATGCATTAAATTGATCCAAAGTGATAGTAAAGACATTTATAATGTTACAAAATATTCTATTTTGAATAAACGCTGTTCTTCAACCGTTTTCAACATTGATGATAAATGTTTAAGCATCACATCACCTTTTTACAATAATTTCTGAAGAATCTTGTGACTGGAGTACTGACTGGAGTAATGCTGAAAATTCAGCTCTGCCATTACCAGAATAAATAACATTTAAAAATATATTTCAACAGATTTCTTTTTATTTTTTTTTATTATTATTATTATTTCACAATATTTATTTATTTATTTATTTATTTATTTATTTATTTAACTTATTTTAATCATATAAATACTTCTTTCAAAAACATATATTTTTTTTTTCTTACTGTACATTATAATGTTGTGATGCTTAAATTCACTTCTGCATTTAAAACTTAATTTTTAGTGTTTTATTTATTGGAAAAGAGTTGTTTTAAAATTTTAATAACCCGTTTTGGGTTAGATACCTTTTAAAATAGAAAACAATGATCGGTGTATCTGTAAGGGCCAGATCAACTGAATCCTGGGAATATATATATATTTTTTTCTTTCTCCAGATTGTTCCCCCAGTGTATGCGGGCTGTAGTTTTTTTATGGCCGGTCTGGCTGGCCTCTGTAATCCACCCCACACAAGTTGACTGTTAATCATATTGGATTTTGAACTTTGAAATGCGTCATGTTTTGGGCTGTGACGCAAGCTCTTCCTTCGAGAGCGTTTTCTCACTTCTCTTTTTTTTCTTTTTTCTTTTCCTCTGTCAGTGACGGTGCAGCGCATCTCAGAAGTGAGGTTAGCAGCTGTGTCATGTTTTCTGAATGAAGAAACTATGAATTGCAATTTGTATTTCTTAAAAAGCGTATTAAACTGCAACGTCTCAGCCAAGGCATATAATAAAACACAACAAAATAAAAGCCGTAACTGCTAATATAAATCAGCAGCTTTTATTGCGACACCATTGAGTGATTGTAAGTGGCAGAGCTTATGGACGCACCGTCTTTGCTTGTTGAGTATCTCATGTGGGAGTGTGAAAAATGGCGTGTGAGCCAGCGAAGTGAAGCGTTGAGCTGAGGGAGCCCTCGGGCTGGCAGTGTGAACCTCGAACACTGACTGTTATTTATAGTCGGCCACCTGCAGGCCACACACGTGTGAGGAACCCAGGGTAAACAGAGCCAGTGCTCGGCGTACGTTGTCGCGTTACTCTTCACTGGGCCTCTGCGGGGATCCTCCATTTCTTAGCCTGGGCCCCTAAAACACGTTAGTGTTGGATGACACATGTTAGCAATGGTGGTTGAAATGACCATAGAAGTAAGAGTAATAGAACATTTATTAATAAACAGAGCAACGTTTCGACTTTCAGGTTGTCTTTAGGCATAATGTATTTTTGGTTGAAACTACCAGCGCTGTGTGTGTGTGTGTGTGTGTGTGTGTGTGTGTGTGTATTCACAGTACATATTTATATGTAATATAATTGAAATTAATAAATGTAATAAATGAAATTAATAACTTTAAAATGTGTATATAAAATATAATTGTTAAAACTGAGTTTTATGTAATTTTTTTAAATTATATAATTGTATCGTCTCATTTATTTTTTTAATAATAATAATTATATTATAATATAATAATAAAATAATATTATATAATTATAATATAATATTATATTATAATAATAGTATCTAAATATATACATTAAAAATATTTTATTTATGATTATTATATTTAAGTCCCCCTACCCCCCATGTTGAAGGTATGATTTAGTTGTTTTGAGAGTTTAAAGAGATTTCCTGCTGCTTGCATAATGTCAAATGTCCAGGTGCTCTCGTATCTCTGTGAATATGGGAACACAGTTCATTTATTAAATAAGAAATTAAAAACATAAAATAATCCAAGTAGGAACAAGGCAGGCAGACTTGCCACTCACACAAAATGAGTCTTAGAAATTGCTGTAAAATTATTGCACACGCTTTTTAGCTCTGCATCTGTGCTTGAGAGTTGCTGCTGCTGCTCAGTTGATGGGTGTAATTTGGCTCACGACACAGAGCAGGAGATGCATTTGTTTGCTGCCTTCTCAGGTGTGCTGCTGAAACACCTGTATGAAGGCTGCTGGAGCTGGAGGTCGGGCGGTATTGTTGCACGTTAAGGAGATTATAGAAGGCCCCCCGAGGGCCACAAACATTTGTCTTAAAAGAGGTTAATGGGATAGTTCACCCAAAAATGAAAATTACCTCATGATTTACTCACCCTCAAGCCATCCTAGGTGTATATGACTATCTTCTTTCAGTTGAACACAATCTGAGTTATATTAAATAATGTCCTGGCTCTCCTAAGCTTTATAATGGCAGTATAAATAAAGGATGAGATTATGAAGCCCAAAAAAGTGCAACCATCCCATCATAACTACACGGCTCCAGGGGTTAAAGGTGGGGTATGTATTTTTCAACAATGCTGTTGGACATTGTTGATATTTGAAATCGACCCAAACAAACCCAGCCCTCTCTTCATCGCTCCGCCTCTAAAACTCACCCTCCAATCCTAACCACCCTGTTCCGAGTCAGTCTCAAACCCCGGCCCATCCGCTGCTGGCAGGCGAGGAAAGTGAACTGACAATGATGCCAAACACCGCATTCTCTAGCAGTCGTCAGTGTGCAGTGGTTTACCTGCACAACTCTCACTATCTGGCCTCTGTTACACATGCAATGCGAGTGGATGTCTGTTTATCACAGCTGACGCACAACAAAATGCTTCATGAAAAATAAAGCGCAGATGATGAACAAACAAGGAAGCACAAAAAAATGAACGTACAGTACACGAGTAAAAACAAACAATCAAAACCCAGTGTTACTCACATGTGAAGTGGGTTCAAAGCAACCTCCACCTCTGTTTTCAGGTCTTCCCGCTTAGCTCTCTCCAGTTCTGGAAAGCTTTTCTAATATAAATGTTTTTTTGTTTTGTTTTTTCTCCCTTCATCCCCAAATCTCCCTCTTGATCATTCTGTCTCCTTGACCATCATACGCCCCCTAATGCTGATTGGTTAGACGTTTGTTGTTGGTGTCGGCCTGACGAACCTCCAAACAGTGTTGTTGAAAAAATATATACCCCACCTTTAATAAAGGCCTTCTGAAGCGAAGCAATGCTTTTGTGTAAGAAAAATATCCATATTTAAAACTTCCAACTTCCGACAGATGGCTGTATGCATCGATTTACAGCGTAAGAGTGAACTCTGACCTGACACATGACACACTGAAGAACGCTGAAGTGGAATGTTGGAGGATTTCGATATAAGAGCTTGAGTTTGTTGCCTAGCCCTATTTGTTTGAACGGCAAGTGGCGTCTAAGCTTACGCTACTCCTACATCGCGTCAGGGGTTACTCTTTTGGCGCAAGTTGACATGCGTATGGCCATCTGCTGGAAGCCAGTTATTTAAGTTTTTACTTTTTTTTTTTTTTTTTTTTTTTTTTTTTTAAATTTGGATGTTTTTCTTACACAAACGTATTGTTTCGCTTCAGAAGGCCTATATTAACCCTTGCATTGTTTTTGGGCTTCAAAATCTCATCCTCCATTTATTTTTTATATATATATGTGTGTGTGTGTGTGTGTGTGTGTGTGTGTGTGTGTATATGTATGTGTGTGTGATTTATTCATTTATATTTTATTTGTGTAAATAGCAATTGATGAACCTTTTATAAAAGTAAATCTGTGTAACTCATTTTGTACTAAACAGCTGCTTTAAACAGGGTTTTTTTTCTCGTCTGTCACAATGCTTATGTTGGCTGCTCTTCTCCTGTGTCAACAGAAAATCTCAATACCGCAGTCAGAGAATCCAAATGAGCTGCGAACGTTTACGTTCTACCTGTCCAATGTGGGGAAGGACAATCCCCAGGGCAGCTTTGACTGCATTCAGCAGTATATTACAAGGTAAGAAAGATAATAAACCACATCTTTTATTCAGTCAGATTCATGTCTTCTCAAGGTAGTGTAACGATTTCTGATGTACAAGTATGTTTGTCAGTTGATTTGATGTCGTCTGAGTTTGTCAGACAACATTAAAAAACTCTTTGTGATCGCATCCATGCCAACATTATCAGCGCCATCTGTTCCTTTCTCTGTTCCCACTACTGTTCAGCTCTGGATGAACACCAGAACAGAGAGAATAAATTGAATTTGTCCAATTGTCCAACCAAATGAGGAAGAAACTGGGAATGCATACTTGCTGTTAATGTCCTCCCATGTTCACAATATCAAAGGGTCAGCTGAAGTTCAGGCGTTACATGTTCTTATGAGCTCTCTGATTCTCTTTAACTCTCACGCAACAAGTAGTGCAGCATTTTATCTCATGCCACAATCTTTATTAAAGCATGGTGACCTCATAGTAGATGAAAGTCATCTTTAAAAAAAATGTTGAAGCTGAACAATTAGTGTTCTCTTTCTACAACAAAAGACCAATTCAAAGCCATTTGTTGTAGATTGTGAATGGATTTCTCATATAATTAGTCCAACTTTTCACTATCTTAAGCCAGTTGCACCACATAATTAGCTAATTTTTTCATTTTAGCTGTAGTGCACTTTTTACAGGGACAGGCCTCCCAGGATCAGCCTGGGTTTAAGTGCTCCCTCAAGGGCGCATTGGAGATTGTTGTACAATGATGATAAAGACCTTGAATCGTGGATCACCCCTTTGGGGTTTGATCTTATAGTCCCAGCCTATATCTTTAACCTCTAGATCACATGATTCCTGTGTGAGGTGCCAGTTTAATTTGGTTTATTAGGTTGAGTAGTGAGTATCTCCTTTTTTCTTTAATAAAATAATAAAATGGATTTGTATAAATACTACTTTTTTTATTTATTAAATAAATTGTATAATTATACATTACTGCTCCAAAGTTTGGGGTCAGTAAGATAAAAAAAAAAAACAACAGTAAAAACCGTAATAGTGTGAAATTATTATAATTTAACTTTTTTATTGTAATAAATTACAATAGAATTTTCAGCATTATTACTCCAGTCTTCAGTGTCACATGATCCTTCAGAAATCATTCCAATGATTATTTGCTGCTCAAGATACATTTCTTTAAAGGATTCTAAAAGGATTCTTTTGATGAATGAAAAGAGCAGCATTTATTTTAAATACTACTTTTTGTAACATTATCAAACTTTATGCATTTAAATCAATCCTTTCTGAATAAAAGTGTTGATTTCTTTAAAAAAAAAAAAATCTTACTGACCACAAAGTGTAAATTAGTTAGTGTACAAATATAATACTTTACTTTTTTTTTTTTTTTTTTTAACTTTAATGGTTTCATAATTTATGGTACTTACAATTATCTTTATGCATATTAAATAAATTGGCCCTCATCTAGTCAACCCTACTAACATTGTCAGTACACTATAAACCTTCTCCACGAAGTTCTCTAAGTTTATCTGTAGCACCAGCCGTCAAAGCACCACTTTTGCAACAAATTCACTAGCTTCAACAAAACATTTCAAGACAATTACTGTCAGACTTCTAATTGTCTGTTGAGAATAGTGTTATTATGCATATTCAGTGACACTTGATTTTTCTGCAGTAAAATTTATTGCTATGGAGCCGCCAAAAAATGTCTGATGCACATGACCCTAAAGCAGCTAAATTATACAGTGCTTCTTTCCAAATACTTTAGAAAACCTGTCAACTTAGTGTTTTCCCACTCTGCCTGTGCAAAACATGTGCCTTAACTGTGATCAGATGTTTTGACACCCAATATTGCCAAGCTTAGGGCAAGCAGATCAAAGGCAGTTGACATGGTGTCTGGGTGGATGAGCCACTCGTAAGGAACCTCTACAAGTGTTGCCCTTTTAGAGGACGCCCATCCAACCACCTGGGCTGTAAATGAGCCATTGCAACACATTTGAAAATGGATAACTGGTGAGAAGGTGGCGTAGTCGTGCCATTTGGAATGTTTGACAGGCTTGGTATCTGTCCAGTGAAGGGAGCATACAGCTGGACTGCCTGGGAGGGATCCAGGACAAAATCACGGTATGCGCCACAGACGACTCCTACCAGAAAGCCAGGCAAAGCATGGCTCAGGCCGAGGAGGAGACCCGCAGCCGTGGAGCCATCGTCATCAAGCCTGGCGGGAGATACGTGGGTAGGTTTGACTCATCTGGGCCGCCACATTTGAATGTATGCGACTGTTCCTGTAAGGTTTGAGCGGAAGAACCTAGTTTTGGTCAAAATCCGATCTGTTTACACATGGTGCACACAGACAGATGGAAGGGGGGCGATTAGAGCCAGTTCGTCTCCACATGTCTGAAACTGCAGTGTGCTACATAATTTATATAGCTGTTCTGTCTATCTGTTGGTGCTCACTAAAAATATTATACAGAGTACCTTGGTAACTTGCACAAAACTATCATTACCAAACACTAGCTTTCACCAAAGATGAAAATGGCAAAGATCATTCCCACTGATCCTCAGTGAAGATGCAACACAGGCTGTAAAAAGGGTCCACACGGGTCCTTAAAGGTGCTAAAGAGGATCTTTTTGTCAACTGAGAAACCAAAGACTGTTAGTGAGTTTTTGAAATGAGCGCATGCGTAAGAACAACCCCCCTCCTTCACAGCTCATTTTGAGGGAACGCCTCCCAAAACTCGTGCACGAGTATCGGAACACGAGTGTTTACCACCGGCATTCGCTGTGTCGTGTTAGTGGATTCATTATGTCGGACTCACCGCAGGTAACTCATAATCTGCAGTTGTTACTCCTGTCTCCTGACAAAAACATTGCATGCGGCGCCTGTAGAGTGTGGAAAGTTACTGGAGCGCGCAGAGAGCCAATCCGCGCACGTCTTTCACAAGGAACATAATGGCAGTGATTGACAAGCCAAAGAGCCAATCCGCGCACGTCTCTCACAAGGAACGTCATGGCAGTGATTGACAAGCCAGAGAGCCAATCCGCGCACGTCTTTCACAAGGAACATAATGGCAGTGATTAACAAACCAGAGGGCCAATCGTTTACGTGATGATCGTGTAAACGATTGGCTGATGTTTTTAAGGCCCTACCTCGTGCACAGATGATGTATATTAATATTATTCCTTTCAGTGCACCTAATAAATAGTCTTTTATCAGTTAAAGACAGTTTCAAGTAATATTGCAAAAATGTATAAAACAAAACATCCTCTTTAGCACCTTTTTAAAGGGTTAGTTCACCCAAAAATGTAAATTCTGTCATTTAATTATGACAGAAAAAATGTGAGCATCACTTTATAAAACCTTCTGTTTGTCAACCTGTATTTGAATTGTAAAGTTGTTTTTTGCAGTCATTTTAGGGTTTACAATGTTACCATACTTTGCCCTACTTTTGCCTGGGCAACGCTTATGTGTTCTACGTCAGAATGCCGGCTCATTATTGGCCGACGCTGTTCAAGTGAGCAGCACGATGCATGCGTGTGATACTGACGTAGGAGCTGGCCAATAATGAATCGGCGTTCTGACGTAGAACCTGGAAGTGCTGTACTGTGTTTACGACGTCAACAGCGTAGGAGAATGACAGGGGAGAGAATGAGATATGAAGAAATAAAACAAAAACTAAAACTACTACTACTTTGGAAAAACTAAAAGCTGAATATTTAGTGTACTGAAATCTTACTGATGTCACTTGCGTAATAATTTGGAACACAGTGTATATATTTTAAGACTTTATTTTAAATATGTAAATTAAATAATTTATATATTTTAATATTTGTATTTAAAATATAGTTAAAATGTGGCCAAACTCTGTTCCTAATAAATTATAAATTTTACATTTTAAATTATTTTTATATGTTTGAAATGTATTTAGTTTTTATATAGCGTTAAAAAAAAATTCAGAAACTTGGTTAAGTAATTTGCAGTGTTTGTATTGTGAAATGTAGTTATCAAAGCTTAAAAGAAATCTCACATCGTCACCAATTTTATTTCATTATTGTGTTTTGTATGTGTAATATTAGGCCCTAATAATTAGGCCCTGTAATATTAGGTTATTTTGTGAAATGTTGAAATGTGCAGAAAAAAAATAACACTGCTATTTAAAAGTCTACAAATGAGATTAATACATTCTCATTCAAGAGACTAGCCTCTTTTCATTTAAAATTTAAACAAACGTCCATTTTGACCAACTTTTTTCCTTCGCTGTTCAGGTAAGCGTGTACAAATCCGGAAGCCAATAACAGGTGTGTCCGATGTGGCTCCGTCGCGGCGGACCTCGCGGCCGGTTATCATCTCCAGCAGTCAGAAAAAGAGCCCGCCACGGCCGCTGAGGGAACGGCTAGTGCATTTACTGGCCCTCAAGCCCTACCGCAAACCCGAACTGTTGGTGCGGCTCACGAAGGAAGGCCTGTCTCCTCAGGACAAGGAGACGCTGGACAGCCTCCTGCAACAGGTTCGTAACCAGCACTTTAAATACTAATGGTTAACTTTATTCAGTTACATACTAAAACATGACATACACTGCATGCTGTAAAAATAGTACAAGTTATATGCATGCTCTTTCAAAGTCATGGTTTTGGTTTGACTAATTTAGTTTGTTTGACCCATTCTAAATCATGTTTTTGAATTCTACTTAGACATATTGGCTCAACCTAGACACATTTGTCAATACATAGACAAACAAACTGAGGCCTGCCTAAAGCCAAAGCAGATAATATACAGAGGCTGTCAGCACGCTGTTATAGTGTTTTGTTCTTCTGCACTGGTATTGAAATACAGTGCTTGTACTCTTATTTTTAGAAAGCCAAAGACTTAAGCCTCTTGTTTCATTTTGCTGTGTTTTTGTTGTTTGTTTTTTTGGCTGTTGTAGGTGGCTAACCTGAATGGTAAGGATAACACCTTCACATTGAAGGATTGTTTATTTAAGGAAGTTCAGAAGGACTGGCCTGGTTACAATGAGGTGGACCAACAGATTCTGAAGAGAATTCTTGTACGGTAAGCCTCAGTGACTTTCATATCCACATTGAATTATCTTTCATTTTTTTCTTTGGAATTTATTTTAAGTTTTTCTTTAAGCAATTTAAATAAAGTTTATTTTATTTTTATAATTTTTTTTTTTGTTTTTTTTCTCTCATGGTGTATTCATATTAAAATCTAATCTTAATTCTAAATCTAATTAATTTTTTTACTCCAGTTCATTTTTGAAATAACCATTCACAGTTACTGTCATAACTTGTTTTCATGACAAATTGTTTTAAATATTAACACGTTAAAAAGTGTGTGTGTGTGTGTATATATGTGTGTGTGTGTATATATATATATATATATATATGCTAAGCTAAAATAGTGCATATATTTAGTGAAATGCTGCCCTCTACAGTTCATTTCTCTAGTGAACTAACATGCTGTAAATGACTAAGTAAATGACTTGCCTAAGGTAAATGTAATGCTAGGTATTCTCAAGGTGTTTTATTGATGTCTTTCTGCAGTTGACACCGGTTGAGAGATTACACATAAACATACCTTTGCATAGATCGTTTGTTGTTCTTCTGCACTTTTTCCTGTTGTGGCAGTTAGCAAACTGCATTACCGTGTGCGCCCCCTTCTGGATCGGAGTGTGGATCGCCTGTGACTGACTATTTTCGTCGTCTGACAGTATGCGCCGAACCGTGATCCCTAATACATATAGTTTATGCAGTAAAGTTTAAGGACTCTTTTGCGATGTGCAATAAAATGCTTGATTTGTTCTATTTTATTTCTCACTCCTGGTATGTTTATACATTATTCAGTAAAGTTTAAGGACTCTTTCCATGTACAATGGAATGCTTGATTATTGTATGATATTATTATTATTATTATTATTATTATTATATGGTTTTATATAATTAAATTATAGGGTAATTTAATAACATCTCAATATTTGATATATTCTCAAAACAATATGGTGCTGCTTAGATAGTAGGTAATAACCACAACAGTATACTCCATTCTATACCACTTGATTCATTTCTACTGCTATATTACTTGAATGTAAGGCCACACTAAAAGATTTTTAAAATCTTATTATTTTCAAAATGTGAGACCACAAACTGGATGATAAAAAAAATCAAATATTTAAGTTTTGTCCATATAGTGTGTGGAGTGTCGCTGTTTGCGAACGCACATCACACACTAACTGATTCCATTCACAAACAGCCAGTCCCGACTGTGAACACAGGAAATCTTGCAAAATCTCTCGTGGTCAAATGTGACTTTAGTAAATAAACATGGTGGACAATGGGCAAGAAAAAATGGCAATAATAGTGTTTGGACTGCTTTTTACAGAAAATTTGTGGAAATTTGTGGAAAAAGGTTTGTATTAAGTCTTCAGTCAGCTCACTTTCTGTTTTGGTATCATTTCGTTCCACGTGACAAGTGCACGTTTGTCCTCGGGTTCCCCCCACACAACAGGATTCATATTGTATATTTATGATTTGAGATCGGTGGGGCCCCGACGTTCTTCCGAGCTGATTCAGTCACTCTTAACACACCTCAAACCACAGGAAAATCTGATAAGAATCTGTAGAACAATCAAGATAATCAGGACTTTACCTAGGATTGTCGGAAGGGGGGAAATGGGGCCCGAAATTGCCCTGATTATGTTGTAGTGTGTGGGTGCCTTTACATGGAAAAGTCTGGGTTCCCATGAACTCTGGTGTAAGACTGACCCCTGAAAACGAAATTTAGAGAGGTCATGCTGCATGCTAGACTGGCGAGAACATGGTGTTGTGATATCCGTTAAAAACAAAATGAAAATATTTGCTAGAAACAAACCCAACACCCAGGTGGAACACACTCCACACGCTTGCACTTTGAGCCTGGTGGTGAAGCTTATCAGCTGACAGGCCTTTTTACGTCCACACACCCCCCTCTCGCACCCACCCACTTTCCCATCTGATCATGAACGATGTGCTGTCATGTAAGAGCCAAGGCTGTGTGCAGTTGGGAGGTTAGTGATGCAACCTTATTCCAGCACATGCTGATCCGTGTGTGGGTGGCACACGTCCAAGCCCCGGCCATGCATGGGCACAGACAGTTCGATGGAGACCATAGCGACTTATGCCTACGAGTAGGTGGGTGGGCATAGACCCCTGTCCAAGCACCCTCGACGGAGGCAGGCCTTCTATTGGGATGCATTGGGCCATGTCATACTGCCCTCTGTTGACATGTACACAAACTGTTTAAGTGCACTTATGAACTTTGGCTGAATGTTTGATCGCACTACATTTTAGTGCACTTAACAGTTACCATATTGGATATTAAAATATACACATTTATATGGAAAATTAAATATTCTGAAGTGATTGGAGTGCACATTCTCTACTATGTGGATGCATGATAAACGACACTAAATTTACACCACTTGACAAATTTGTATGCATTTACACTTGCCATATTTTGATGTATATTTTGTGACCAGTTGGTCAGTCTTTTTTCAAAAATGTTAATTTTGGCCAGTAAATGTGTTGTTCTGCTGTGCCATTTAAATTTATTTAGTGTATTAATGCATTTGGAAAAGTGACATAAAGATTAGTCTGAATAATCAAAAATGTTGATGTTGTGGACACAATATTCACATAACCAGCATCTTGTTATGAGTAAACATTTAAGACAAGTTCAGATGGATCTTTATCAGTGAGATATTAATAATTGAAGCTTGACGGGTATGAAATATCAAAATACCTGTTATTTTAAATTTTCTGGAGTTATACATGCAAACCAGTTAAAGGTAAAACATGTACAGCACGGTCCGCAGCACTTTTCTGGATTAGTCAGGTTCCTTTGTTCTCACTGAGGCAGTTCCTTGGCACTTTTAAACTGATGATTCCTTGTCTTTCATTCTCCACAGAAAACTGTGTAAGCCTCAGAGCAGTGCCCCTGTGTTAGGGGAGAGCCCGGTCAGCCCGCACAAAGAGCAAGCCAGCAGCTCACCCTCTCAGGTCAGCCTTTTGCCCCATTTTAGACCTGTCAAAGCTGGTATAGAACTGTTATGATCGATCTGTTTGTGTTATGAGCAAATATGTAAGGGTTAATTCTTTCCTGCTCCCACATTTATCTTCATAACCATTCATCAAAATGACGAAGCTACTAGTAAACGACTGCAAAACATTTATTCGCCATTTAACATTTGACTGCATTTAAGCCATCCCCGTTTTATGAACCATCATTGTTCGTGGCCAACAGAAACGACCTGCAGCAGAGTTTATCGATCCCTTGGCCAATAAGAAACCCAGAATATCTCATCTAGCCAGCAAGTCTACAGGGCTCATCAATGGCAAACTGAGCTCATCCAATGGGAAGGACCCTTCTAGTTCTCAAGCAGCAGAGACGTCGTCGAGCTCTCAATTCCCTCCGCTGGAGATCCCCCGACCCTTCGACCCCCTTTCGGATGTCAGCAACGACTCCAACGGTAGAGACTGTGAAAGTCAGGAGGCGGCAGTGGCGGAAAGACTGAGTCAGCCCCCGTCATTTGCCCCTCTCTCCACAACACAAGAGGAAGGTCTGGACTCCACATCCCTAACCCACAGCAGCCTGGACGGTTCTCAGACCCGGACGGCTCAACCCTCACTGCATGGCAAGTCTAAAAAGAAGTCCAAAAAACACAAGGACAAAGACAAGTCCAAGGAGAAAGACAGAGAGCGGGACATGAAGAAGGAGAGAAGAGTTGATGAAGACCATGGCTTGGATCAGAGGAAAACCTGTGATGTCACAACAAGCGATAGGAGGACAGGTGCGGATTAGTTTCTCTGAATAATGTATGTCAAGGGTTATGAGGTCAGAAAGCACCTCAGAATGCAGCAGGTGAACTTTTGTCCTATCTGAATCTAGTGCAACATCTCAATTAGGTCTATGATGGAAAAGATTTTATATTTCTAATCTTTCAGCGTTTTGAAGAGTATCTGTTGTTTAGTAAACAAGTAAATGGCAAAAAATGTTTTAATAAACAACTGACTTGATCACTAAGTGTGGATTATACAATCTCTAGTTGATAGGCCTCCTCTAATAGGCCTCCTCTATGACTATCAACTGACACATTCAGTTAGTGAAGTAATTAGTGGAATAATCATTCAGACAACTCACTAACTTGACAATTATTCCAACGACCAACCTAGTTGTTAGTGAGGCTTATTTATTGATAGGGTGGGCTGTCTTAAAATCTATTTAAGTAGTTAATTACTAGTCAAAAATCTGACATGGTGGGTTAGTGAGGTCATTAGCTGAATAATTGTTCAGGCAACTCACCAACTAGTCAATTGGTCCAACAACCAACCTAGTCGTCATTGAGGACAATTACTTGAATAGTTGTTCAGACAGCCCACAACACCAACTATTCGATTAGTTGTCCAACAGTCGGCCTAGTTTGTTAGTAAGGTTGATTTGTTCAATAGTCGCTCAGACAACCCATCAATTACTTTAATAATAGTATAACAGTTGATTAGTGAAGTCAATTAGCTAAATAGTTATTCAGACAGCTCACCAACTAGTTGATTAATAGTCCAACATCCAACGTGGCCTGTTAGTAAGCTTGATTAGTGGAAAAGTCATTCAGACAACCGATCAAATAATTGATTAGTAGTCTGTCAACTGATAAGTCTGTTAGTGAGGTCAGTTATATGAATAGTTGTTCAGATAGCCCACCACACCAACTAGTTGTTAAATAGTCATTCAGACTGTCCCATCTACTATCCATCAACTATTATCAGTAGTCTAACAGACTAGTCAGTTGAGTAGTTATTCAGACAGCCCTCCAACTATTCAGTTCACATTTGTGTAGCACTTTTCATGATACATATCGTTTCAAAGCAGCTTTACAGAGAATGGATGTCAACATTGCAATTTAAAGAATGCAGTTGGCAAATAATGTAATCATTTAGGCAATTAATTTACAATCACTGTTAGCAGTTTAACTGAAGGTAGAAGCAATGAGCTCCTGGAAAAATGAATTGCATATTGACAATAATTAGGATATAGAAATTTGGGAATGTGCATGTTTGGGAACTAGTTGACTATAGAGTAGGTGAGGTCAGTTAGTTGAATAGTCATTTAGGCTAGGTTTGCACTGTCAGTCCAAATCCAATTATTTGTGTATCCGATTGGAATCTGATTTAAAATGATTGACATCCGCACGGTGTATCGCAACAATTCAGATCCGATTTGTGTGTCCATGCCGCTCTTTTGTTTTCTGGAATATCTGCATTGGTTTCTATGGCAATCACGTTGCATTGGTAGGCATACATAAAAAAACAACCGCAACATGGAGGGGTTTGCAATACAAATGTTGTCTTATTTACAACACGACAATGTGCAGCTGCCGAGCTGGACTACTGCGCTTTATGAGGAAGCGGCAGAAACATGGGAGGCTGGTATGTGTGGCTTCATTTTTTGCTCGTCCGGCACTTTGCAACAACACAACAGTTTTTTGTTTTTGTAGCGACTTTCAGCATGTTTCCTATAACAACGTCTGTCGTTTGTTTTACATGGCGTGAGAAAGTCACACAAACCACGCAAAATCCGATCAGAGTAGTCAGACTGAAATGGATTTCCAGAAATGCGATTTAAATAGGATTTCAAACCACATATGAATGTAGCTCGAAACGGATTTGTGCAAATCGCATTTCACTTCAAATAGATTTTTGGCTGTTCACACTTGCAAAGTCTGATCGCATTTCATTCGGAAGTGCACAAAAAAAATCGGATTTGAACTGACAGTCTTAATGTATACTTAGACAGTCCACCAACCAGTCAATTAATAGTTCAACAACCTACCTAGTCAACCAATGAGGTCGATTAGTGCAGAAATCCCTCCAACTAGTCAATTTTCAACTAGTCTCTTTTAAAAATGTATAGTCTTGCACATCCCTCTTCAGATTGGCTTTTTTTTTTTTTTTTTTTTTTTCTCTCCCAGTATAAGTGTGAACTGATGTCATGGCATACTGTCCTTGTCCCTCAAGGTCTGCAGGATAAAACTCTGTCCTTGAATTCACCTTATTTCTTTTCAGGTCTGAACGGAACGTGCAACAGCTCCAGTATTCCTGCATCTTCATCGGAGACGACAGACTATCTATTGTAAGAACCTCTTTGTACATTGTCAAGTAGGAACAGTCTTTTCACTTACCTTTTGAGTCAGGTTTGTTTATATAAAAAAAAAAAAAAAAGTGTTGTATAACTAAAAGAAAATTACATTAAACTTTTATGACATTTATAAAACAGTGGTGTTTTTTTCGCTTGGTTTCCTCAACAGAAAGTACACAGTGATAAGCTCGCAAGAGCAACGTCAGACTTACAAGAATGACTTCAACGCAGAGTACAGCGAGTACCGGGGCCTTCACGCGCGGATAGAGGGCATCACCCGACAGTTCACTATACTCGACTCTGAGCTCAAACAACTCCAGCAAGGCACAGACAAGTACAAGGTATCTTCATTGAAAATTCCACTCAAAAAATGCAGTGTCCATCCACGCATATGATTACAACTCTTTTTTTTTTTTTTTTTTTTTTTATTAATATGCTGTTGGCCCCTGCCTGATCCCAGTAGTCACGTCTTCCTCCGGAAAATGAGAAATTAATGAGTGTTGACTCATCCAGGGTCCTACTGTAATTTTCATGTGTTGTTAAATTGTAAAATGTTACTATGTTTTTCTTCCCTTGCCTCTCCCAATCTAGTTTGGGAGAGAAATTAAATAACACAATCAGCTGACTGATTAGAGGCAGTAATGTTAAATAACCGGAGCAGAATGTTGTGAGGCATCATTTATTTCTCCAACACACATTCATATAGGGCTTAATGATGTCCCACTGGCTTGGGGCCAGAGTGAGAGTTATGGGTCAGGTGACAAAACTGCCACTTACATTTATAGATGTAAAACTGTATTGCCAGATCTGGCTAAAAAAATTAAGCAACATGATATGAAAAAATACAAGACAAAAAAAAAGGCAGAAACATGGGAGAAAATTTATGTAGAGTGTGTCTTGAACAGTAGGTGGGGATATTTGACAGCTGCTACTTCAGTCTGTCTTTGTGCTATAAGTGCTTAATGGGATTTGGTGCTAACTTTATTTTGTAAAAAAGCTGGAAATAGTGACAATACATATTTAGAAGCAACTTCATAAATATTTTAACTGGACATAACTGTTAAATTGAGCTATTTTTACAAATTACAAACATAATTGTTGTTTACGTATGTTTTATTTTTAGCCAGAAAATTGAGCCCTGATACTACCAAGACTCCATTTAACACATTTTACAATGTTTAAATGCCTTCAACAGACTTTTCTCTCAAAATCGGCACAGAAAACGGAAAGCACACTATATTAGTTGTCTAGCAATTAAAGGCTGGATATTATTTGAGCAGGTTCAGTGATCCTAGAGCTTCCTGTCAACCTGTAGGCATAGACTGAACGCTGTCTAATATTTTTTACATGAACTCTTCAAACTATTTTGCTTATGATCTTCTTACACTTTTGAAACTACTGGATTCAAGCAAGAACCTCACTGAAAATATCTGTTTCTCCTTCTCACAGACAATCCACAATCAGATACTTGAAGAGTATCGCAAAATAAAAAAGGTAAGGCGACAATCTCTTCCACTTTTTTTTTTTTTTTTTTTTTTGTGTTACTTAACACCTAGAACACTTCACGTTCAAAATACTGATCACGTTCTCTTCTTTTCTCACAGACTAATCCAAACTATAGCCAAGAGAAGAACCGCTGTGAATATCTACACAACAAACTGGCACATATAAAAAAACTGATAGCAGAATATGATCAACAGCAACTTCAAAACTGGCACTAATAACAAGCTTTTTTTTTTCTTTTTTTTTTTTTTTTTTTTTTTCTTTTTTCTTAATCTTTGTCTCCCTTGAGAAAAAGAAAGAAACTCTGGATAATTTTTTTGTTTGTTTGTTTTTTCTTTGCTTTTTCTGAAAACAAGTTGCTCTAATGTAAAATGCCACGAAACTGATTTCATTTTCCCCTCCATAGTGGGCCAAGTGCTCTAGTAAGGACAGTGCAGACCCATGAATATAATTTTTTTTTAATGGGACATGGGCATACTCCGCTATGCTAACCTGTGTAGCCTAATGCATTATGGGATTGGTTGCCAGCTCCCTTCCCTTTTCAAAGGTCTGAAAGAAAGTGTGAAAGAAAAAACGTTCTTTGAAGATCTTTTCCTGGCTTTCCGAACAGGGATGACCAACACCCATTCCCAGATTCTCATACTTTAAGGTTTAGAAAAAGGAAAAAAAAAAAAAAAAAAAAAAAAAAAAATTAAATGGATATTTTTTTCTCTACATACTAAAATGGAAGGTCCTAATGATAAACTATATTTTATTTTCTTTTATATTTATTTTTTCTTCTTTTTTGTCTTCCATAGGGATACATCAGTCCGATTATAATTTCACACTTGAGTGCTAAACATCTTGTCTCATCCCTTTGGTCTTTATTTCCTAATCAGTCAGTATTTTATGCAAAAGCTGCCTTAGATTTCAAGAGATCCCTATCGCAGTACACCTTTCCCCATTTTCTTTCTTTTTTTTTTTTTTAAAGAGTGCTGTAGTGTCTGAAATAGCACTATCTGGCTCCTTTGTGCAATGCGCTAGACCACGTGCAATGGACATGAATCGGATGCCTATCTGAGGGAGATCACCGTCTGTTTAGAGGCTTTGACAGTATCAGTATTAAGCGACGGCCATGGTAAAGCTCCAGACGGATGAACTTGCCATTCCAGAAGTGAGGGTAGCGCTTCGGTATCGGCACATTTTTGCAATATTACATGCTTTTGACTGAAAAATATTGCTTTCTCACAACCCTCATCATATTATCGAATCATGAATCAGGTGTGGTTGTAAAAAGCGTAGGCATATCTTGCAAAATTGTGCCTCATGTGAGCCGTGCGTCATCCCTCAGGTATCTACAGTAATCCAGTATTGCTGGTTGTGAGTTTGACGGTAACATATCACGTTTGCGGCCAAACTTACTTGGTATTCTTCCAGAAAATTGTGATTGTATCCCTTTAACGTAGCCCTGTGGTGTTTCCAATGGGCTGGTTGGTGAAGAAGACACAAAATGGCAGAAATGCAACCTTCGCTCACTGTCTGAACCCTTTAGCAATCCAATGCTTGCCTGAATACTGAGTATTTGTGGGGGGTTTGACCATTTCAGACAGTATTTTCATTACGAGATGACTGTTAAATTCCATCAAGGCATCTCATCGTGGAGGATCCATTACAAACCTCTGACGTGCTCCTCACATTACTGTGGCATCCGCCTCGTGCAAGCTCGACCACAAGTTGCTCATCTGTCAGGTCCTGTTGAAGCATCAGTTGTACTTCTGATATCTGAACTCTTTTTATGTTTAAATATTAAAATTCAGCACTTTGCTCAGCTTCTTGCTGTTACTCTTACCTGGGTTTTGTTGCAAGTAGACACTTGCCATGTCTGTCTGTGTATGCATGCTTTCTGACTGTTGAAGACACAAAAAGGGTAAAGGCCAGTGTTTAGAGCCGTTTTACACTGCTGTTTAATGTTCAAGAGCATTTGAAGCCAAATATTTATCAAATTCCCCCTAATTTACCTGGACTGCATTAGTTTAGTGTTGCGAGTTTAGGAGCGCAATTACAATTTTGATAAAGCCAAATTAAACTCTTCTGAATTGATCGTTTAAAAGCAACTAAAAATTAAAAACAATTCTCAATCACAAATTTACTAGGTAAACCCCAAACATTTAGTCCTGAGAATTATTATTATTATTATTATTATTTTTTATTTTTTTTTTTAAATCACGGTCTTTTGTTACCCGAAGAAACAGTCTGAAAATGCTGCAAACAATTCAACGACGAATATGAATGACGTTTGTTTGGATTTGAAACTGCTACGATTCTTCGAACAATGTCAAGACAACCGGGGGAAATGTGCCAAATGACCTGTTGTATAGGTTTGCTTCAGATGAAATATGTTGCTGTTTTAACAAAACAGAAAAATAAAGGGAGTGGGAGGAGCTTTGGGACGAAGGTTTGCGATGTCAACGCTAAAACCCAAAGCGCGCTTTTTGAAATAACAAGGGACTGGGACTGAAATTTATCTTGGTATTTCAATAAAATTCTTGGAAAACTTGCCTCTTATTCTGATGTTTTGTTTTGTGTCCAAATCATTTTTATGATGCTTTCAAGTCTTGCTTGGAAATTTGAATTTATAAATTGGAAAAGTAGCTTATGACGTCAGGTGCGTTCAAGTCACTTTCGTTGGAGCAAGATGGTGGTGTAGCTTCTTTAAATTAACTACATAAAAATACAGCAAGGTTTTTAAACTCTACTTCTAGAAAATGAAGAACAAAGAATGTGGATCAGGTGTGCTTTGCTTTGCTTTAAATTAATTTGAGGCCACTGTAAACTTTGTTCCATATTATATCACAATATTATATTTTGTGCAAGCAATTAGCTTATTTTGTTATAAATAAAAGCCTGACCGTGTCACTGCAAAATGCCTATAGAGGCTATGAACGTGACGTCACAGTAGGCGGGAGTCACTGCGGTTACACCCACTGAGTGGCAGCGCTGGTGTTCAGTTTGAATGCCGTGAAAACACAAAACGCATCTAAAATGGGAACAATCTTTGTGATTGACTGTACACATGGATTCAACAAGACTGCCGAAAGCTACAGAAAAAAACAAGCAAATGGGTTGCTGCTATTTACAGAAGGGTCATTCCTGGGATTCAGTAATCTTACAGTCCCCCAGACTATTTAAAGTGGTGGTTTAAAGTTATTATTTTAATCAATTTTATCATAATGTCCTATTTCTATCGTAAGCCTACACTAAGCATTTTGTCATGTCCCTGAGGCACTTCACTGATTGGTACTTAGAAAATATTTAACAAAATGTGCAGTCTATAATTTTTGGCAACATTTGTTACTTTCTTGTGAAAAATGTTTTTTTTTTGTTTTTTTTTGTTTTTTTTACTTTTTAACAGACTATAAAGTTATGTATATCATTCTCCACCTATAATAATTTATAGTTCCACCCATATGTGACATCATTTACCAGAAATGACATCATCAGATCTCTTTAACAGTGGTAAAGAAGATGGTAAGTAATATATTTTTTTACACATATTTTTGAGGAGTATTATAGAAAGGAAAGGTACTGTCACGCTTAACCCCATCACATAAAATTAAGATAGAAAAATTTTATTTTAATCCATAAGTATATACAATGTACTTATTTCATTGCTGCAATATATGGTCTACTCTCCTACACTACAAGAGGAGCAGTGGCCATTTTGTGCAAAATAAAACCTCAACCCTGTCATATCTGTACATTTCTCATTGTTTTAGGGTTGAAAATTTGTGACAGGGTTGAGTTTTTCACTCATGTATAATTTTAGTAATAATAAAAAAAGTTATTATTTCAGGAAAGATATACTTACCAAATCATGACATCTCATAATTTTATTATAAATAGAATATTTGATATAATGTGTCCATGTAAACATTTAAAAGCATCCAATGTCAGAAACTGCATCAACATAAGCAGCAGAAAGACTGTGCTGTCCATGCAAAGAAGAGCACAAAATGAGAGATAAAATTTAAAATTGAAGACGATGTCTCCCTTCAAACTGGTTTCGGTCTTAAACCCTGTCACACTAGTCTCAACCTTGTCTCATTAATATTTTTGGAAAAAACATAGAAGACAGGTGCTGATTACCACCTGACATGTTAAGGACTAACACAATAAAAACATTTTCACAAAAATAAAGAGACCAGAGACTCAATCTTTATTGCCTGAGGTGGGAAAATATGATTTGTTGGAGTTTTGATATGCGTCTAATTATGTGGGGTATTTGGAAAATTATATGATTTTTTTAAAAAAATAATAAAAAAAGTTGAAATATTACAGAATCCCAGGAATGACCCAGAAACAACTGGAATCCAGGCAGCAAACGTTACCATTTAGCATCAGATATGTTGGATTTTGGGGTAAAATTATACCTCAGGTCATATATTGTATTGACAACTCATCAATTGAATATTTACCATCTTATATTCTATGTAACTGACAAACCTCTGGCTTGTCAATCACTGCCATGATTGACCAAGAGGGCCAATCCGCGCACGTTTCTCACAAGGAACGTAATGGCAGTGATTGACAAGCCAGAGGGCCAATCGTTTACGCGATGATCACACAAACGATTGGCTGATGTTTTTAAGGCCCTACCTCGTGCACAGATGATGTATATTAATATTATTCCTTTCAGTGCACCTAATAAATAGTCTTTTATCAGTTAGTAAAGTAATATTGCAAAAATGTATAAAACAAAATATCCTCTTTAGCACCTTTAATAATTTTCATAATATCTAATAATTAATAGGCATATTGATATTGAATTTATTTCGCTATTCACTTGTGTCTCCTGAAATGCTGGATGAACATGATTTAAGTCCTGGTGTCCACTACAGAGGTCATGTATGAAATCAATGCCCTGTTTTGTAATAGAAAGTCATATTTTGATTAGAAACCTCATAACATTTTCCTGAGATGCTGATTTATAACAAACAATTTAAAAAATAATCCAATTTAAATAATAATTACAAAATATTATCATATTTCCATAAGAGTGATCACTAAATTAATTAAATCTATTTTATGTTTTAAACAAACAATATTGAAGACTCTGCGGTCACAGCTTTAACATGTCAACTCCGTCTTCGCAGTTTAATAGTTTCTGTAAATAGTTGTGGGATAAATCTTGCCATTTTTGATGTTTATTAAGGCAGCTACAACTGAGGAAAAACAACAAAATTGCTCCACGGCATAACACATGGTTAAGGTGGAAAAAAATTCAATTTGGTCAACTCCGTCAGACATCAACTCCATCAGGTTTTATGTCTGATGGATGACAAGTGCTCTCAAAAAGTCTGTATAATGTGATTTAATGTGTTTTGCATATGGGGGGGAATACTTCTAATGTTGTTTCATGATTCTGTTTACTGTATATTTGACCCCAGCTGGACCTTTATCAACTCCATCAGTATTTGTCAACTCCGTCAGTATTTAACACCATCAGGTGAAGTTTTTTGTTAGTTTTTAAATAAATGTCTTATTCTTTTTTCAATTTATTGTGTAAAAAAGTTAAAACATCAACTGAACTACATGATATTATGTTTCATTTACCTAAGAACATTGGTGATACATGTTTAATATTAAAAAGAGGGAGGAGAATTAAAGAATTTAGGAACTGGATTGTTCATAATAGTAAGCGCACTGTTGCAGAATTACAACATCACTTTCAACAATTTTTAAAAAAGGCTTCCAAATGTTTTTTTCACTCAAGACCACATTTACATAGTTAATGGGTTCTATTGTTTGTCCTCAAAATGCTATTGGATAGAATAAGTGTTTATAGGTCCAGTCATCTGGCCATAAGTTACTCTACCTGCAGACTTCGCGTCAAGCTCATCTCCTTTTTTTACATGACTGGATTTGTCAAGATTTAAGTAAGTAAATTTCCTTACATATTTTTTTTTGTGTTTATTACAATGTCTAGAACACAGATATATTTAGTTATTTTGGAAAACATTAATCAAATTTGATTTAGAGCTTGTTAAGTCCATGATGTAATTCTACAACGTTGGGCCAGAGTATAGTAGTCAAAATAGCCTGTGCTCCTACAAGTTACATAAGGACACTGCACTTCTCACATGGTCACAAATTGAAATTTAAACTGTTAGATTCATTGTAACTAAGTTCTAAATGTGCTTTTCTGTTAAATTTGTACTTAGTTTAGTTTAGACCATAATTAAACACAGGAATAAACTGTATGTGGGATTTAAAACTCCATCATCCAGAGCAGTGAAACTCCCTGTATCTATGTAGTTTATTTGTTTTTTAACTTCTAAATGATCCTGAGATTTTTTTTTTTGAGTGTTGGCCAAGTAGCAGTTTATAGAATTAGGAGCTCTGAATGATTTTGGGGGGATACCTTTTGCATTCTTCAGGGACAGGTGTGAATGTGAACATGAACCTGTAAATGCTCTGGGGGGATGCATGTGTTCCTTTAGTATGATAAGTAGAATAGTGGAGTAGAATAGTGTAGTAGTGGAATTTTGATTAGCATTTGCATTGAAATTATAATACTTTGATGGATAATATGCTTAGATCTCTACCCTCGACACATGGTCTACCACCCTGTATTCTTTCAGTTTATCTACTACAATATAAGACCCATTTGTATTATTCACTCATTAATTTTTTTACTTTTTCCATTTCAGAATGCCAAGATGTCATCAGAATACCCCCCACTGGATGTACGCAACGACATGATTGCACATTTCCCAGTAAAGAAGAGAGGACGCTGTAGACACTGCAATAATGGATACACAAATACACTGTAGCAAGTGCAATGTTTGCCTGTGCTTCTCAAATGAAAAGAACTTAGGGACAGTCTTAGGGACTATCACTGTAAAACACAGACTTCATTCAAACCACACTGAAAGTGATAGAAGAAAAAGTTTTATAAATACAATTTTTTTTGATATTTTTATTAATAAATGCTTATTCATAAAAAGTATGATTGTTGTGTGATTATTACTCATGATATATACTGTTATGGGGCTATGTAAGCAATCAACCCTGCAAATGAATGCTTAAATGCTCTGTATCTGTTCAGACAAAGTGAGCACAAATACAGAAATTCTGCTCCTATCTAGGCCCAACGTTGCAATATTACAACATTTCCCTAAAAACTTACTAAAAAGTAAAAAATCTACATCAGAGGCCTCCTAAAACAATATCTGAGAGGTCAAAAAAAAAAATTGCTCTTTTTTTTTTCTATATTTGGGTTTTACAGGGATAATAGTGTGAAAACAGAAAAAGAGAATGTATTTTATGACTTAGCTCCTTTACTAAACACCAATATACATAACTGAAGACTTTACACTGTTTTTGGATGGATTAAATTAAATTAGCATGCTTTTTAGTGCGTCTGACGGAGACACAAATGAAGATATGAAGTGAATAAACATTAATTTTTTAGAAATAAATATTTCCTAATTATCTTGAGACCTTTGTCTACAAAAATATCATTTTTTAAGCGTTCACAGCTTTGTGCATTTCCCCGGCGTAGAAATCAGGTAAATATAAATGTGAGGAAACCCGATTCCTGGCCACATGTCAATGTCCATGAACCACTGCTTCTTTGGTAAGTCGTATGGAACACTGTCGAGTCTAACTGTCTTTAATTTAAAAAAAAAATAATAATAATAATCATTTGTTTCACTCGTTTTCTCATTTGCCAGTCATGTTGCATGAAGTTTTGCCACTCGACTCAGTCCGGCTGAGAGGGCGTGTGTGTTCCGGCGGGAAAGTGACGTAAATGCATACCCACTGACACGGCCCCAACTCGTAAACTCTCTCTGTTGTTAACTAATGCATCACAGTTCACTCAATAACCACTAGATGGTAGCACAAGTTCTGTTTTTGATCAAGTTGTTGTAGTGCCTTTATTTACAACCATTGGCTCAGTTTATCTACTCTATATCTGTTTGGAAAATATCATAACGTGTAATGCACTTATTCTAGTAGCTTTTTGTGCCTTGTTTGGTACTCAACCCCCTGTGAACACATCCATAACAAATGCTAAACTGAGTAGAAGGCACATTTGGATGTATACTATAAGGGAAATGTCATGTGTGAAATCCTCAGCTGCCTTCATAGTGCTTCGTTTGGATTCACGCCTCTACGTTGGCCTCAATTTTAGGAGAGCTCGAGGAGAGTCAGTGAGTTCAGTTTGGCACCGCGCCAGACTCTCGTTCCTGGCTCATTTGGGTCTCTCCCTGCCCCTGTCCTCGTTCATCCCGTTACGACACACACCGAACCCCCTGACAGTTGGAAGACGCCCTCAAGATTTAAGACTTTCCTTCCTGTTTGCTTAGGCCCACAAATTGCACTCTAATGTCCACATTTACATTTCCCTCAAGATTTTGGGAATGTAGCCGACTTTTAATATAGCTTCGAGTCCATGATTAGAATGGGTTTGCTGTTCATATACAAGCTGTTTGTCGCTGGTTGGATGTAGAACAACAACTTTCAGGGAGTGTTGTGGTGTTTATTGCTCTATGCAGTAATTCAGTAGCCTATCTCAACATCATCTCAGGGAGTGTAAGAGCTGGAATGCTTGAGAGTCTTTAATACGCCTTGATTCATGATGAGAAAGCCACAATCTGAATCAGAAATGTACTACAGAAATTAATACAGCAACACCAACAGGTCACTGTCCTGTAAATTTTGAGAAGTCTGATTGATTTTAGCAAATAGTTCATTCACTTTAGTATTAAAAAAAAAAAGATTAATCTGATGTTTCCAGAAGAAGTCAGTGTTGTTTTAGTATTATTTATATATTACAGCTTTTATTAATATTTTGATATATTTTTATTTTATTTTGATATAAATTAATTTTAAGTTTTAGTAATGTTATGTGTTTTTGTCCTTTTTTAATATTAATACACTAAAAAAAGGTTCTATATAGTACTAAAAGTGGTTCTTTGGCTTGTAATCATAGGGAAACCACTTTAAGTGCTGTATAACACCAAATCTTGGTGCTTCACTGGTTCTTCACTGGTTCTTCAGCGGTTCTTCAGCGGTTCTTTGGGAAGACTGAGGTGCTATATAGCACCGCTACCGTATACAGAACCTGTTAAGCCCCTGTATGGTTCTTCAGCGGATCTTTGGGGTGGTTAAGGTGCTATATAGCACCACTGCCGTACAAAGAACCTGTTAAGCCCCTTTAAAGGTTCTTTACGAGCCAAACAACCACTGTTGGTGCTGTTTAGCACCATTTTTGTTGAAGAAATAAAATGCAATATGGCACCTCTTATGGGATCTACATAGCACCATTTGACACAGGTGCTGTAGATATGGCGCTACATTGCACCAAAAGTGGTTCGCTTATGATTACGAGCCAAGAACCACATTTAGTGCTATATAGCACCTTTTTTTAGAGTGTATTTTGCTTTTATTTTAGTAATTGTAGTAGGCCTACTTAAACTTTTTAAAGTCATCATTTGTAATTGAAGTTAATCTAATAGTAATTTTTAGTAAACGAAATATAAATTTTTAATAGTTTTAGTTATCAACAAAACACTAGAGTAGTGAATGATTTTAGTTTAATGCATTCCAGTTCAATTCCAGACACTAAATATGTCTGTGCCAAATTATCATTTGTAATCTGACAGTAGAATTGGAAAAATACATTTTTATAAAATAGATCAAGCGATGTCAAATACACACAGCCATATCTTGACCTAAAACACGTGCACAGCTCACAGATTTACTTTAGATTTGTTTCTGGTGTAATTACAAGAATTGTGTATAAGAATTGTTTTTACAGTAACTAACCATGATTACTATGGTTATTATGGCATAAATTGCAGGGTTGAAGAAATTGCTTTGATAAGTTCAAACTGTCTGCTTGCTTGATATTGTTACTGCATGATTTCCCCACTATTACAAAATTAAATTAATAATAATAATAATAAAACATTTTGACACCTAAAATGCAACATTATTAGGACCAACATTTGATCCCAAATTATCTTAAGATATTTTCTGAGCATTTTTTCAGGCCCTAATACCATAAAACGGTTATAGACTGATCTCTGCGAGAGAGAGAGAGAGAAAAAAAAAGAGGGGGTGGTTCATGTTGTACTTTATAATAACGTTGTTTCTGTTCTCAAATCTTGACAAAAAATAATAAAAATGATAACTTAAAAGAAAGCCAAAATATTAGCTTCACTTCACCTTTTCACACTGCATTTGAAAGTAACGGCCCAGCAACAGATCCTGATAGTAAACATGAGTTCTTCACATTCTGCACATGTGCTGGGGGGGAAAATGGTACATCCCGCCCAGTCAACGGTTATTGGCACCGGCATCCTGATTCAAACTGCCCGGTTAATTGTTGATCCGTGTCATCGTTACCCAGCCAATGTGAGAGAGTTGTCGAGGAGAAATCCCCGCCGTTTGTGTGTCAGAGAACAGACGCCTCGCCCCTCTAGTTTTATACATACCGATTTCCACGGTCCCTTTCGTTTCGGTTTTGTTGGTACGACCTGCGGACTACACACGCACGCGCGAATCGTTCATGTGAGTCGGATCTTTTTAATGAATCAGTTTCCCGTTTCCCAGTACCGGTGTGAGCGATTTGTCAACGGATTGGACGTTCAGGAAACGGCTAATTAAAACGTACAAAAACTTTTTCACTCATGATATGTAGGATAAATGCATATGAGGCATCAGTGCCCATTTGATGACGTAAAAGACTCGTTTGAGCTGATTCCGTGAAAAGAACCTTTCGATAGAACCGATTCACTGAAATGAATCGGAGTTCCACACATACACACTCGGGCGCATTTTTTTCATTCGTGAGCCGGTCAAGATGGCGGCGGCACTGCCGAGACGGAGCAGCCGCTCGGCTTAATCGATCATTTTCTCTAAATCACCGGGGTAGATCGGATCCAAATCGACCAAATCTTGCGGCACAACTTTGTGAAATCACCCCCCAACCTGCGATATTCAACGTGAGGTCCTATCGCGTTAAACCGGCTGTTTTTTCCACGGAAAATGCTCTTACTCTAGTTTGTGTCTCGTCCATTAGCTGTATTGGGGAGAATGGGAGAAAAGCTGGAGTTAAAATTGAAGTCGCCGGTCGGAGCCGAAGCTGCAGGCTACCCGTGGCCCTTACCTGTATATGTAAGTATTTTCCGTCTTATTGTTTTAATATAAACCGAAACCAACACCGGGATTCCCTTGTGATCAGGCGAAGTGGGTCATGTAAGGTAGAGAACAACGTATCAGAACGACTACATTGCATTGTGTGAATCGTCTCATTATTATTGTTTTGGCTTTTTAGCGTGCTTGTTTCAATGTTAGTGTTTTAACAACCGCTTACAACTGGGACACAAGAGTGTCAGTACATTCTTAAGTGTTGGATACCCTTAAGCATGTGTATATGTTCATAAATGTGCTCAGAAGATCACTAAATACTAGTTAGACCTGAAACGACATAGCTGGTTGTGCTATAAAAAGACTAAATCTGTTATAACCTCGAATAATATTATATTTGAATAGTAGGAAACACACGGACTGTGTAGCCTGCTGACCCAGTTGGCCATCTCATACAGCGGTTGTGTCTCTAATTCTAGCGAGCTGTCTACCTAGGCAGCATGTTTATCCTTAAATGGCAGTTCGATTGCGATTTAACTGTGTAAGTTATAATAAATAGGGGTCTATGTTGTGTTTAGAATCTTTTGAGTTTGCCACATTTTTTTTTTTTTTTTTTTTAAATTATGTCAGGGACGCTTTCTAGTTGCTCATAACATCCGTAAACTCGCTTGTCTCTTAATCATTGACTCAAGCGAATACTGAAATAAATTGTATATTAAAATCAAAATGACACTTAGAACAGGGCGTATTTCTTTAGTAGGTCAAACCAATGTAATGCTGCATCACATTCCTCACTCGAACACTATCGGTTCGTGCTGTTGTCAGTCTTTGAAGGAAGGATAGCAGTCAAGGGCTTCAGTGAACTAAGTAGGCAGCTCTTTAGAGTTTGAGACAGAGCCGCTAACCAAAACCTGCCATAGCGGATAGTGTATATAACACTTATTCATTTACACCAGAAACATAGTTATTCACGTACAAATTGTTTTAATGTACAATAATGCACACAAACGACGATTTTCATGACTCTGTATCCAACGAATGTTTACAGATACTGGAATTCACGCTAGCCGTCATGCTAACAGTCAGATAGCAGGGCTAGCTAACTTTATCGCTTTTTACCCAACACCAACAGTCGTCAAACTCTAGATAACTTAAACGGTGTTAATATGTGTCAGAAGAGTGTGTTTAGATAACTGTAGTGGATACATTAGGGTGTAATATGCATCGTGCCGGCTAAATATTGCACGAAGGGTGTTAAACAAAAGGCGAGTAGTGCACTCAGGCGAGAGGACAGCATCTCCATATTGTTAGTGAAATTTATTGAAAAATAGCTCTTATTTGTGTCCTGTAACGTATCTTAACCTTTTCACAATTTAGATGTTTCCTTCACAATATTTGGCGGTTCTGTGATTCTAGTATGGTCCGTTTATAGCATATGGGGTCTTTTGAAGTATTGAATACTACTCTGGAAGTGTCAAATTTGTCACTGTCGGCTTAAAATGTGCTTGCTCAATTGGCAGCACTTGCACTGGGATAGTGCTTTATTTTGGTTACCATCTGCATACACCATGAAAGCGGGGAAAAAGTCATAATGAAACCCATATAGCTGACATTTCTTGAAAAACAAGCTAGTATGCAAGATTCTTTAGGAAGTTTGGCAATAACTGACTTTTTAGTTTCTACTAGTGGGTTGTAAAACTTGCTGGACTTGAAGATTGAGTTTTCCCGATATTGAAGATATCCAGCAGCATATTTACATTATTATTGAAGCTTGCTAACTATTAATATTATTATCGCTCATTCACACAGGAGTGGGTAGGCTATATAGGTAACATACTACTAAGTAATAAATATTTGGTGCACAATTCATCCTGTACTGTTGTACTAAAAACAAGAATGCTACCTCATCTTTTTCTAAAGCCCAAAGTGTACTTAATTTTATTACATGTGCACTAAGAAGTTTCAGCATTGTCCAGTGTTTCGCTATTTTTCTTCAGAAGTTATGACAGATAAAAATGTCTTTTTACTTCATTTTTTTTTTAGAGATTTTTACTGAATCGCAGTGCAACCAGTTGATTCCCAAAATGAATGACTCTTGTGAGCGATTCTTTTTAGAAAATCAAAAATATTTACAGATTGACCAGTGTAGCCTGATTCCTGACACAAATGACTCTTATGAGCTGTTTCTTCTTAGTGAATCAAAAATATATATGTAGTGTAGCCTGATTCACAGAAAAAGTACAAGAAACCGAAGTACACTTTGGGCTTTTATAACAAGATGTGGTTTTCACCTCTTAGAAGATAAATCTGAAATAAACTAAACTGTATATTGGCATTGAAGCAAGGGCACAAAATATTTAGAATTAATAGAGTTGCGAATATCATAGAAACTTAGTGGCTCTTAAAATGCTTATAGAACGCATTAGCATCCACACAGCAACGCCCTGGGAACCACCCGGAACACCCTAGCATCATGGTGGCAATTGTTTTTAAAATTATTTTAAAAATGTATTCTAGTTTCTATGACTGTTGTTCCATAAATTACATCATAAAAGGCTTGTTCATATCATCCATTCTGAGTCAGACACCGTTCTTCTGTCTTTATTGTTTCTGAAAGCATTATACAGTCATTGCACATGTACAGTAATCATAGCACACAGATTCCACACCGTGATTAATCCAGTGATGCTGAGCTGCTCAACCGGTTGACTGTGGGCAGAGACTCCCCCATAAAACGCACGCATGCACGCAACACATGTATGTTCGTAAAGTCCTTGTGTCATCCAAAATTTTTTTGCTTTTCTCACACCATCAGGGTTGTCAACGCTGCTTGGGTCATAGACGGAAATGGGGGGGGCAGATCAAAAGGCTGTGGTTTCCACAGAAACGTCTGTCTCATTTGTCCCTCCCACCAGTTAATATACTAGGGCTCATGCTCTTTTTACACAAACCGAGAATGTGGGTTTCTCAGAAGCGCGGGTTATTTTCAGAACTGCTGCATCACTGAAAACTCCAGTCTCTTTCATTTGTCATTCAGCGTGCCCTTTCTAGTAGTGTAGTAGTTGTGACCTCAGTAGTTGTGACTCTTACTGTCTTGCTTGGCCTCAGATGACTTCCGTCTTTGACTTTGGCTGATAAGGGATGGATGCCCCACCTACTGAGAGCCATATTTCTGCCCTGCTGTTGGGTAAACAGAATTGCAGAGCACCAGCGATTGGCAAGCTGCAGACGTGCCTTGCAAATTTTTGTTTAGGGAGGGGTGGATTCTCTTAATTAGGTAGTCTGGGTGGTGGTTATCCACATGAACTGTTGATTTAGACTTCCCCTAAAGGAAAAGTTCAACCAAAAATGTATGTTCTCATGGCTTATTCACCCTTGTCATTCCAAACTCATATAACTTTCTTGTGAGGAACACAAAAGGAGATGTTTGGCAGAATGTTCATGCTGCTTTTTTCACAGTGAAAGTGAATGCAGAGGGAAGCTCCAAGAAAAGTGCTTCCCGTTAGGGATGTCATGGTGAGGAAATTTTGCAACCACACCAATATTACCGATACCACCATGTCGTGGGGGATGTTGCATGTACGGCCCTGTGTACACCTGGTAAGATGCGTTTTGGCTAAATACAGGTGTAAAACCAGGTCTAAAATAGTGTTGTCACGATACCAAAATTTTGACTTCGATACGATACCCAACTTAAAGATACTATGGCAAAAACCTAAAACAGCAGGAAAAGTAAATAAATAACATATGACAGAACTTCTTTCTTCACCAGTGTGCAGGCTGATAATTGCCATGAAGTTAGAGTTAGATTTAATATCATTTTTAATGTTTATTATTTTCACGCTCAATAAAATTGTAAATTATTTGCTGTTATGCTTTTTTATACATTTAAGTGTTTTTGACAGTAAGATTATTGTAAAAATTATATTACTGTAAACAAAGCAATGTTATCAAAGCATAAATTTGTTTAAAATAACTGTATATACCCTTCACATATTTATGTATTTTTACATTAATTTTATTTTTGCAACCAGATATCACTTATTAAACTTAGACTCAATAATACACCTCTTTGCGGAGGTCTGCTTGCACGAGTAAAATAATTAAATAACTCATTTAATGTTTGAGAGCATAAACATAATGCTGGTATCACATTCACTAACCTGTCACTATTTAAATTCTTTGTACAAATCGGGATGTTTGACGGCAAGATGCTTTTGACTCCCTTCGCTTGCGTTATTTTGTAACATCTTTTGCGGACGGGCTTTGTGGTGTCCGTCGTCTTGCCCTGGCTGTTGGCAATGTAAGCAAAATAATGCCATATTTCGCTTCGTGCATCTGTTTTCTCAATAATTTGTGGACGGTCTGCAATAGCACCTGTATTTGCAACCATACCTCTCGTTTCGTCACCATAAAAGCCGTTGCGCAGTTGAGAGGAATAAACACGCACTCAATGTGCCTTAGAAGCAGCGCGCTGCACGCACACTGCCCCCTGCTGTCGCACATTAGGAAATACAGCTGGCACTCAAAAGTACCGGTACTAATAAAATGAAGAACCGGACCGTTTTTAAAAGCAGGGTATCGCGATACCTTTCTAGTAACGGTATATCGTGCAACACTAGTCTAAAATGTCTTTCGACCACTTTCGACCCCTTTCAGAAGTAGTCGAAAACACATTAGACCGGATTGCTTAGATGTGTAAATGCTCATGTGGTCGAATGTGTTCGAACAGCCACAGAAGACCATAATGCGTAAACATTATGTGTAGCGCGCTAGCCAGACGGGATTTGTATTTTGTCAGCTGAAGACAGAAGTTTGGTTTGAAGATAAAAACACGTATCAAGCACAATGTTTTCTCACCGTTCTTGATTTCTAACGCGCACTCACGGCATGGTCTTGGGTCTGTCAGAGCAGAAGCTCTTTGTATGTTTTTCCGTCATCTCCAGTCACGTTCATATGTAAATAGCTTGAGCTTGTTTAATCCGTTAGATTGAAAGAGGTTAAAAATCCTATACATTTACCCACCTTAGACCCTCCCCTCGAAGAAATCAGGACAGAAGTAGTTGAAAGTGGATAAAAGAGATGGATTAAAACACCAGGTGTAAACGGATGTGTCTCCCTCATCTACTTGTGATCTGATCGACCAAAATGCATCTTAAAGGAATGGTTCACTCAAAAATGAAAATGATCCCATAATTTACTCACCCTTACTCACAATCATTTACAGAAGAGAATTTCTTTTGTGTGTTATGTTCCAAAATGAATCAAATTGATTCAAGAGTCTTAATAACTTGCCCTAATCTCCATTCGTGTTCATTGTAAGGAAAAGAGCAGCCATGCACATTCTACGAAACTTCTCCTTTTGTCTTCCTCAGAACAAAGTCACATGGGTTTGAAACATCATGCGTGTAAGTAAATGCCGATGAAATGCTAATTTCTTGGGTGAATGAATCGTTTAAACATCTTAGACGTGGAAAAAGAGGGCATATGTGAGAAAGTGTTTTCAAGAAATATTTCTTGCTCTTATTCGAGGTGACGGTGTGTTTTACAAAGGCCGAAATGCACTCCATTCATGCAAATCTTGTTTTTCAGAGGCTCAGCTGAGTTTTTTTTCCCTCTCCCGCTGTCACATTGGCTGTTGTCGGCTCCTCGTCCACTAGCGTGCCATTTTGCCTCATGGCTTCACATTGTGCTCCGAACAAAAGCATCCCACTCACCTGGGGTGGGAGGAAGGAGAGTGTATTTTATCGAACACTGAGCTTCACTGTTTTCTTTCTTCCCTGCGCTCCTGTAACCTACGTACACGGCCACATTTACATCCCACATCTGAAAACTTAAATCAGCTGTAAGTGCTTCCATATGAATGTGATTTTGGCATAATTTCCTTGAACTCGGCAAGGAAATTATTCTTTGAGTATAAGAAAATTATAATTGAACACTCACAGTTTGAACGTTACAACCCGGTATAACACGTTAATGTGCGTGTCCACACCAAGGTGTGGAGTTTTGCCGTCCCAGCCAAAAAAAACAGTTGTGCTGTGAGGTAATCACGATTAAGCGAAAAGTGTTCACGAGGCGTGACTTCTTGGCGCGAGTCATGGCAAGTGTGCGTGAGGTGAGCGAAGAGTCCTTTTTTGTGCTCGTGAGTCAAGCCTGCTCGTGACAGAGGGCTGTTGTGCTTTTATTTTTTGCTCTCTGTCATCCTCCTTTCCTCTGGATATTTTTAGCTGCGGCACTGGTGTTTCTGTGCGCAGGAACACCCCGTACACACGCCGTCCCCCCTCCTCCCGTGCAGCACGATGAGCTGAAGTGTCTGATTGTGCACGTACACACTCCGCCATCTGTCTTGGCGTTTGCATTTAATGCAATATTGAAATAACACAAGTCAGCCGTATCCCGCTTTAAATAAGTGCCCTTGTTTGCCTCTGACTATGGCTGCATTATTTCCCAGTGTTGTCATGCCGCCTCGGAGCTGCAGGGGTGGGTGGAAGAGCACGAGACCCGCCATACTTGTAGCCGAGCGGGAAAACGGCTCCATTCTGGATGAGGAGGAGCCTAGTGAGGCAGAGGAGCCCAGCAGCGGCACACTCAGGCAGGCAAAGGGCTTCTCAGGACTCTGTTGACGGAAAGTGGGTCACTGGGTCAGGCAGCAGCAGAGCTCCAGCGGCAGGACTGAGCGAGTTCGGGAGGGACATATCCACATGTTAGACACAATCCTGGGTTAAATTAGCCTCAAAAATGATTCATTATGACCTCGGAGCTCTTAAAAGGCTGGCGTTACACGTATTTAAGTACGCCACGGTCATGTGTGATGGCCTCCAGGCCTTATTTATGTCTAACATACCAATTTAAATAAAGCTGAAGTAAAATATAAATATGAGACTGAAAATCTTAAGAAATGTTGCAACTAACTGAAATAGTACTAAAACTGAAATATTTTTTAAAATGATAAAATCACATTTAATGATTCCGTATGAATGCTATTTTGGCATCAGTTTCCTAAACTTAGCTATGAATTGATTTGTTCAGAATATGAGGAATTATAATTCTCAACCCATCTGTTATGGACAATACTTTAACATTATGAGCCGGTTAAATGTTTTAAAGTGTGCATAATACACCATTATAAAACACAAACCAAGCTATGCATCTAACTGAAATGAATGTTTATGTTGAAGTACTAAAATTACTAAAACTGAAACAAAAGGCCAAATAGCTTTTTTAAAAAAGAAAAAAATTTGCGTAAGCACATAAAATTAACTAAAATTCAAATGAAACTGGAAATAAAAAAAAGCTTAAATTCAAAATATTAGTAAATACTAATAGTGTATATAATACTTAACGTTGTAACATATGACAACATGCTTTCTGCTTTTTTTGTGTGAATAAGCCCCTTTTTTTCCCTCTCAACTTTTGTGCGGAGATATAGATCTTGCTTTGCATTCATAGACTGTAACATACAGGATCAGTGACAGCTTATGGTGACATAATGTACTTATCTGGGCATGTGCGCCCAACGGACTTGTTTATCTGCTTGAAGGCACACTGGCTGCTGTGTGTGCAGGAATGTGTTACAGTTGTGATCAGTGACCCTTCTCAAACTGTTTTCTGCTGTAGTTGTAGAAACTTGTTTCTTGTAGCTGGAAAACTACATGCCATGTTCCAAATAAGTAGTCTAGCGAGTAAGTAAACAGTAATTTTGGACCTTGCTTGTAACTCTGCATTTCTTTCCTTTTGCCCCAGGATAAACATCATGATGCTGCACATGAAATCATCGAAACTATACGGTAAGTCTGTGATGGGTATTTTGGTTTGATTTTGCAGTTATATTTGACTGCTCTGTTAGTTTTATGTATGTAAGAGGTGTATTGTGAATAAAACAATAAAAAAAAAGTACATACATACATGCATAGTAAATCTTGTGTCTCTTCTCTTTATCTAGCTGGGTGTGTGAAGAGATCCCAGATCTTAAGCTGGCCATGGAGAACTACGTTCTTATCGACTACGACACCAAGAGGTAAGGAACTTTTCACACAATGGTCTCATAGGTATGGTCCATTAGGTATCATTGTGAAAAGAGGCCTAGAAATTAATTATAATAAAAAAAAAATAATAATTATATTTTATGATTAAAAGTGCCATTTGTACAAGCTAATAAAAATATTTGTAATGCAATACTAGTTTTGTGAAAGTAGATATTCTCATTTCATATTACGTTTTTTTTTTTTTTTCTTGCAGTTTTGAGAGTATGCAGAGACTGTGTGATAAGTACAACAGAGCCATTGACAGCATTCACCAACTGGTACGTCAAGTCTTTCTTGCTGACAATAGATAAGTTTTGCCTCAACCAAAGCGTAAAACTCTGTGTTTGTGTGTTGCAGTGGAAAGGGACCACCCAACCCATGAAATTGAACAAGCGGCCTTCCAACGGTCTGCTGCGTCACATCCTGCAGCAGGTCTACAACCACTCTGTCACCGACCCGGAGAAACTCAACAACTACGAGCCATTCTCTCCTGAGGTGTACGGAGAGACCTCCTTCGACCTGGTGGCCCAGATCATTGACGAGATGGAGATGATGGAAGAAGACACCTTTGTGGATTTGGGCAGTGGTCAGTAATGTCTGTTATTGAGGGTCTATTCTATGGGGGCCCTAAAGTACAAATGAAAATTGTGAAAACGCAACAGCAAACTCACTACAATAAATAGTATAAATGGGCCTTTGTAGCAGCTTAAGATTGAAAGTCCAATAAAAAGGCAACAGCGAATTGGAAACTACAAGCACAAATTGAAAAATGCAACCCAAAATCTCATAATTAGTATAAACGGGCCTTAAGTAGGGCTGGGTTAAAAATATAGATTTCTCGATTTAAGTTTTAGAATCGATAATTTTTATGAACTGATATTGATTCTAAAATCCCAAGAATCGATCTTTTAGTCTATGCTGTTTTCATTTAATGAATGAACAAAACTTTGTAGCGTAACTTTGTGCGTTTGTTTCTTTTGATATGATACAAAATCTCAGCTTTCAAATTCTTGTCAATTTATTATGAAATTCAAACAATAAATACCATTTAGGTTCTCTTTAATGTGGCGTGACAGATCACTGTAGCGCCTCAGTTCAAGCAGCACATGAACTGTTCATCTCTTCTGCTTTACTACTGACAGCACAAAATAAACATGAATGAACATCAGAGGGTATGTTGAAAGATACAATACAACTTACCGAAATCATTATCATGTCACATGGGATTGCTCAATCTGTGTTTCAACCACGGAAAGATGTCAGTAAAACAGCTTGTCAACAATGTCATGACATGTTACATTCAGTGACCATAAACTCAGCAAGAAAAATTAACTCTAGAGAGGAGCCTTTTGCTAAATATATTATGCACCATATTACATATTCATTCTATTTCTACTTAACCTGTTTTTCAGTATCTAAAGTATGTTTGAATAAATCTGTCATGTTTTATGACCATTTAAATGTGTATATTTCAAAACACAAGTAGAAACCTAATTGACTTTAAAAAGTTATTATTTAAATATTATTAAAAAACCTTCTTTATTATACATGCATGAATCGAATCAAAATCAGAATTTAATCGAATCGCAAGCCTGTGGATTGAAATCAAATTATGACATTTGTTTAAGATTGAAAGTCCAAGAAAACTGTAACAGCAGATCAGAAAACGCAACCGCAAATTGGAAAACGCAACAGTGATTTCACTACTATATTGGTATAAATGGGCCTTGAGTAGGAGTTTAAGATGAAAAGTTCAATAAATTGGTCCATTATACATGACATACAGTGTTTGTCTTTGCTTGAATTGCAGGGGTTGGTCAAGTAGTCCTGCAGGTCGCTGCAGCCACCAACTGTAAACACTACTTTGGCGTGGAGAAAGCAGACATTCCAGCAACCTATGCAGAGGTACCGACAAGAAGCCAACATTAAACGTTGCTTATACACACTGATGTCTTGAGTCTGCCTCAAAATGGATATTTTGCACTAATCTTTATATCTGCATGCGTTTACAGTCAATGGACAAAGAGTTTAAGAGGTGGATGAAGTGGTATGGCAAAAAACATGGCGAGTACACGGTAAGTGTGTGTTCTAGTGATGAATGAAAGCTTCCGTTTACCAAAATAAAAATCCCTTGTGTTCGTTTATTAAAACAGATGTTATTACTTATGAACTTCATTATTGTGAATAAAGTGAAATCCGTGCATACTTAATGTCATTTGGTCTTGTGTGGCAGTTGGAAAGGGGAGATTTCCTCTCAGAAGAATGGAAGGAACGAATAGCCAGCACAAGGTATGATCACATACAGGCTACTTAAAGATGCTTATAACAAGTTTGTAACCTGCTTATAACCAGAGCATCTTTCAGACGTGACGTCTTTCCAAGTAATGCAAGCAATTTTTTTCACGTGATAGTTACATTTTCATCATAAATTCTTCATAATTCAAAAGCGTTTGCATGTTGTACATAATGTCTTGTGTAAGTCTGTAGTGTGATGTGCTCTTTTACAGTGTTATTTTTGTGAATAACTTTGCCTTTGGTCCTGAGGTGGACCACCAGCTGAAGGAACGATTTGCCAACATGAAGGAAGGTTCGTGGTGTCATCGTTTTGGTATTGTTAGAAGAAAAAGACTAAATAATGAGTAGAGCTGCACAGCTAATCAAATCAAATTCGCTGTTTAGCACGAGATCTGCTGTTTCCATGTAATTTTATTTTTGTGAAATAAAATGTTTAATGTTTTTCATTGCAATTCAAATTGCAATTTTTGTAGAAACAATCACATTTTGTGCAGTCCCAACAGCTGCTTACATTTGAAAAAGAAAGGGCTCTGTGTCAGTGTAACTCAAAGGCACCTGTGTCAACATGTCATTCTTGACCTTTGACCCCAGTCAGACTTGTTTTTTGGTTCGCATTGACCTACAGATGTCATGGAGATGAATATGTGCTTAGATTTCCACCTCTGTGTTACCTGGCTCAATTTCAGTCTCATCTCTTGTAGGTGGAAAAATTGTATCCTCAAAACCTTTTGCACCTCTTAACTTCAGAATAAACAGCCGAAACTTGAGTGGTATGTATAAACCTTTGCACAGCAGGATTCTGAACTTTTAAAATATGATACTTGGTACTTTTTTGTAAATGTTAAAGAGATAGTTCACCCAAAAATGAAAATTATCCCACAATTTACTCCCCCTCAAGCCTCAATCTTATTTTAGACGAACACAGTCTGAAATATATTTAAAAATATCCTGTCCCTACCAAGCTTTATAATAGTAGTGAATGGGGTGCCTGTTTTGAAGCCCCAAAAAATTTCAACACAATGCGAAATCTGTGTGGGGAAGTCTTTCGGCCCCACTCGAGTAGCAGTTTAAGATTGAAGCCCAATAAAACTGCAATAAATCGTAAAACAAACGCAAACTGCAGAACGCAACAGTGAATTCACTATCATAATTGGTATAAATGGGCCTTGAGTATAATTTCAATATTCAAAGTCTAAAATACAACCGCAAATCTAAAAACTACATTAGCAAATCGGAAAACTCATCAGCGAATTCACCGCCATCATTGACCATAATTATGGTAGTCAATTCTGCGAGTTACGTGACAACCCAGTGAAAAAAACGGATTGGGAAAGTCTTTCGCCCTTACATGAAATTTCTGAACGCATGGATTCCTATTGAAAGGCTGCTTGTGAAACCGTAAATGTGACTGCACCTTTACATTTGATGTGTAATGATCTTTTTTTATTTATTTTTTTAAAAGATATTGGCACAATAATGAGAGTAGTTGAACTGTCCCCTCTGAGGGGATCGGTGTCGTGGACGGGGAAGCCAGTGTCATACTATCTGCATACAATAGACCGCACCATAGTAAGTTCCCTTTTATTCGTGTCACATGGGTTTTGTTGTTCCTCTTGGTGTACAATGGGAGTCTTATTTGTATTAGCCTCTATTACTAGAAAAATGACATTAAGCACTCAGAGCATCCAAAAACTTCTTTGAGCTTTAAATTTCACATGTATGTATATTTACTGATATCTAATCAAACACTTTTCTTTTTGCAGCTTGAAAACTATTTTTCTAGTCTCAAAAATCCTAAACTCAGGGTAAGAATGTTGTGTTTGATTCTCATGTTGTTTATGGGTTTTTGGACAAAATATCCAGCTAAATCTCTTCCCACAACACATGCGGTGTCTTTTTGGTTTCCAGGAGGAGCAGGAGGCAGCCAGAAGGCGTCAGCAGAAGGACAGTAAGGAAAATAAGAGCAACACCACCACCCCGACCAAGCCCAAGGAGCACAAGGTAGACCTACAGGAATCGCATAGTTATTTATTTTAAGTGAATTATTTTATTTATTTATTTTGATTAAATTCTCTTTACCGTGTGCCTCAGACGCAGCATGACTCGGGTGGTGAGGAGGAGCGCTCAAACTCGATTGTGCCCGTGAAGCCGTCACCCAAACCCCGCCGGGCCAAACTGCTGGCCAGGGGCCGCAAGCTTGGCAACAGGAAGCGTGGGCGGCCTAAGAAGGCTGCCACTACCACCGCCGCCGAGCGCAAGAACAAGAAGAGCCAGAGCGCCCTTGATCTGCTGCACGCCAAGACCCTCTCAGCTGCCCCCCCTCAGGGTGAGACACTGATCTAAAATCATCATGCTTTTGAAGGTAATTTAACAGCATTATTACCAGACATTGACTTTTGTGCTTTGGATCAATCCACAGATCCGTACAGGTCACCTCAGAGTCCGTTCTATCAGCTACCTCCCAAAGTGCAGCATTATACATCTAGCCAGCTTCTCATGAGCCCCACTCCACCAGGCCTGCAGGCTCTTCTTGGTAAGATCACTCGGCCTCACTTCTCCTTCCATATTTAACATGAGGAGATTCATTTCAGTTCCACAGACATGCATTTCTGCTCTAGTTACGTAGTCACCCAGTTAACGTAAACTGTCTCACTCATGCTCTAGATAACGTGAAAGTCCAGTATCTGCAGTTCATGGCCTACATGAAGACACCACAGTACCGCACCAACCTGCAGCAAGCTCTTGAGCAGGAAAAGGTACATCTGTCTCTTTGAATATGAATATATATATATGAATATTAATTCATTAATTAGATTAAGCAATTTTTAACGTGTTTAATGCACTTGCCCCGCCCCCAGACCTACATAGGTCATCTGACATTACATACGGTTGACTGATGATGAATATGATGCGTGGCAACAACTCACTGCATGATAAAGCCTATAGAATGCAGTTAGAATGTCCATAATGTCCGTATATAATTAATAGTAGTAATAATACAATGATGAAACTAAATATTTGTATACATGTACATGGATAGATAGATAGATAATTTGTGAGCTCAGAGAATATATGGGCTTCATATGGTTTTTGTCATAACATTATTATTTCTTTTCTCTCCTCTTGTTCTAATGTCACAGTTGAGACACACAGAACTATCCGGTCAAGCCCAACAGCTGCTCAATGCTTGTCATGCTCATAAGGAGAGGATCAGAGACCTTTTCCAGTCTAAACTGGAGGAGGTAAGACTTGTTTCTCAACCTAGTGATCTGCCTATCCTGACAACACTTCTAGGTCAGTGATATGTAGGCATCAGAGCTGAATTTAAACCCTGCTGCCTCTCTCACAGCTGGGCGTGAAGGCGGTGACCGTGGAGGACCTGGTGCAAGCTCAGAAGGAGATCACAGCCCACAACATGCAGCTGAGGGAACAGACCAAACAGCTGGAGAGGGACATGGCGGAGCTCCGCGATCAGAGCCTGGTGCTGGTGAGTGATCTGAAATAAACCATCATGCCCTACTTCAACAGAGCAGAAGGGTGCTTATGATTCAGAAATGAGAGGTTTGTTTGGCAGAAGTGGAACTAAATGCCCATTTTGCGTATGTTTGTTTGTGTTTGTCAGCTGAAGGCTCGATGTGAGGAGCTCAAGCTAGACTGGGGGTCTCTGTGTTTGGAGACCCTGTTGAAAGAGAAAGCTGCTTTACGGAGACAAATCTCAGAGAAACAGCGCCACTGTCTGGAGCTCCAGGTACCTCACATGCACTCTTTATTCAGTCAGCTCAGAGCAAACAGGCCATTGAGATGTTATGGCACGCTGATACTTGGTGCTTGATTGTGGGGTTTGATTCTGGCTTGAAACATGCCAAAATCCTATTTTGGCCTCTAATAATTTCATTTCTCCACTACTTTTGTCTCATAAAGGCAGGTAAACCCTGCCAATACATGTGTCAGAGCTGTTGCATGTTGATCCTTGACGCACATGAAGGTTGCACGGGTTTAAATCGGCCCTGCAACATACCACAATCCCATTTTCCCTCTCTGGCCTTAGAAACTTAAATCAGATTTAGGATTTTCCACAAAGCACATTTGAAATTGGCTCCAAATTGAACATGAAAGACACACCAGAAATCAATAATGTTAATAAATGTTAAACAATAAATGTTATTTGGGTCAATTATGAAGATATTGTGTACAGAGAGGGAGAAAGAGAGTAAATGTTCTGACAAAAGCTTGTTTACAGAAGACTAAACTAGCTCCTACAGGGATATTTTTACCATGAGCAGTACTGGTTGGCTCTTTCTGCATTTGTATCAACGGCTCCCCCTGGTGTTTCTTTTCAGATCAGCATTGTTGAACTAGAGAAGAGCCAGAGGCAGCAAGAGCTCCTGCAGCTTAAGTCATCCTACAGCCCGTGTGAGGTGTCCCCCTACCGAAAGGCCCTCCCTGGCCCAGAGACCCGCCTCACACTGGATTCCGACACCCCGAGACTTACCCCACAAGCCTCTGTGGGACTCAACGGCCTCAGTCCCGAGCTATCCATCAATGGCACGGCCTCACCGGGTTACGAGAGAGGCGGTGGAATTGGAATGGGCAAAAATGAACTCCTCACCCGCTACCTGCCCATTTCCCCTGACCACGAAATTGTGCCGCCCACCCCAGACTCACGAACCAGGCAGCTAGGGCAACCCCTGCCCGACTACACCCGCTTTTCTCCAGCCAAGATTGCCCTCCGCAGGCACCTCAATCAAGATTCAGCTGCCAATCAATTTCGAGCCCTTGGCAACATCCACCGGTGAGTAAAAATAACACATTTAGTGTTACTAAGCACTTGTCGATTAGTCACTGATCACTCACGGGTGTTTTCAGGGGCGACATTGGTGCTGTTTCATCTCCAACTCTGGGATTAAAACAGGCTTGCTCTTCACCCAGTTCATCTGATATTCAAACGACCACCACACCCAAGAGCACAGATAGGGTAACTAATGTGTATTTGTGTTTATGCAAACCCCTTTTTAAAAATGCAGCAAATGTTGAGCGTCTTTCTCAATTGCAGGCCAATAAGGAAAAGAGCCCGGCTGCTCCCGGCGACACTATAACCAGTCTACCAATAAGCATCCCCCTCAGCACTGTGCATCCCAGTAAACTTCCTGTCAGCATCCCGCTGGCCAGTGTGGTGCTGCCGAATCGTGCAGAAAGACTGGTACGAATCTATGTGGGCGGCAGTGATGATACACAATCTTGTGGATGTTCCTTGCCCACATTTCAGCATTAATTCAAGCTGTGTTTTCTTTTGGCAGAGGAGCACTCCTAGTCCAGTTTCGAATCCAGCTGGACAGAGCAATGGCAAGGCACCTCTCACGCCTACCTCAGGTACAGTCCTTCTGCCTGCTTTGTTTTTTGTAGCCGAGGTCTATTGGCTATCACACATGCAATTTTCTAAATTCATGATATTGTTCTTATTGTGAACGATTCAACATGCATGTTTTTTTTTACCATGTTATTTTCAATCAGAATTTCACAACTTGATCTTTCAGTGAAACGGCAGATGTCTCTCTGGTGACATTCAACAACCGAAAAGAATAGAAGCAAATTCCCCCCTACATTTTTTTTATTTTTGGATCATTCATTTCACTCAGATGTACGTCACAATACATAAGAAAAGATCTGTCACAACTTCCATTTTATATTGCAACTTTAAAGGGATAGTTCACCCAAAAATGAAAATTTGATGTTTATCTGCTTACCCCCAGCGCATCCAAGATGTAGGTGACTTTGTTTCTTCAGTAGAACACAAATGATGATTTTTAACTCCAACCGTTGCCGTCTGTCAGTCAAATAATGGGAGTGAATGGGAACTTGGATCAATAAGAGTCGAAAAACCTTGCATAGACAAATCCAAATTAAACCCTGCGGCTCGTGACGACACATTGATGTCCTAAGACATGCGCTCTGACAACGGCAGTGATGTCTCGGGCTTATACTTCAATGAGTGCGAGACATCACTGCCGTTGTCAGAGCGCGATCAGACCTCACTAAGCGAGTGCTGAACGCAGTTGGACATAGTGGTGTTTTAGAGGTAAAAAAATTATATAAATACTGTTCGGTTTCTCGCACAAACCGATCATTTCGTGTCTTAGGACATCAATGTGTCGTCACGAGCCGCAGGGTTTCATTTGGATTTGTCTATGCAAGGTTTTTCGACTCTTATTGATCCAAGTTCCCATTCACTCCCATTATTTGACTGACAGACGGCAACGGTTGGAGTTAAAAATCATCATTTGTGTTCTACTGAAGAAACAAAGTCACCTACATCTTGGATGCGCTGGGGGTAAGCAGATAAACATCAAATGTTCATTTTTGGGTGAACTATCCCTTTAAGTTGATAGTTGATACAAAAAATGTATAATGCTTGCAGACTTTTTTTTTTTTTTTTCTTTAGATTTATTTAAAATTTTGGAAACTTCATATAAATATTAGGGTTTTTTTTTTTTTATTTAACATAATCCAACTATGTAATTTATTTATTTAGTCCCAGTTAAAAATCATCAGCCAATGTTTGGTATAAGGCCATACATTTTAAAATAAGTTTGTATTGATGTTATGTAGTAGTGATATTAATTTAATGCAGTGTTAAATTAAGTATTTATTTAGATATTTATTTTGAAATGGCTTAATTAAATATTAAATTAATATTAAATTATTACTTTTTATTAAATAAACAAATAAAAATGTGTGAAAGCCTTTAGTGATTAAGCCTTTTAAAAAATTCTAAAGAGCGTTTTCATATGAAGTTTGTTGTTGAAAGTTTAAATTTTTGATTGTTGGCTGTGCGCATGCATTGTGTGTTTTTGTCCGAATGTGACCTTTCCTGACCCCATTTTCCCCATCTTTTCCATCAGCTAAATTGGGAAAATGGCCAAAGGTCTGCTTTTTTGACCTCCTTCATTTTGGGACCCCATGAACAAGATGTTCAGAAATAGTCTATTCAGTCTAAACAAAACAAGTATTGAAATAAGCTAAAACAACTAAAAATCAAGATTTTTATGATTTCAGTTCACCTCATCCACAACTGTATGTTTACTTGAAGAACTCTTTTTAAAATGTGATCTCTAGACCTGAAAAAGTCATGTCAACTAATTCAATCTTAAAACACCATGGGTATTTGTATGATGAATATTTCTAGTTATTCCAAGCTTTCAAATATTTTATTGGTTAGAAATAGTGAGCAAACATATTTTTAAGAATCCTTACCCATTAAATCATGAATGACTGGAAAGATCATGTAAATTCATTGGTTAAAAAGAGAAGAACATTTAGCTTTTAAAACTTCCGCTCTGGATTTCTGAAATTAAATTTACAGGAACCATACATGAAAATTAAGAGGGGGGGTCTTCATATATTCATATTTATGTCAAAATCTGTTTATATATCAAAATCTGTTTCCTCCTTAGGGTACTCCTCCAGCTCAGGATTGGTGAACGGCTGTCACTCCACCATGTTGACCGAGGACCAAGACTGTGATGTCGCTTCCCCTCCCCCTCACAGCACTCCTGTCATGGGGCTTCAGTCCCGCGGTTCTGGCCTCAGTCCTCCATTGGGCACCGGAGGTGTGCTGCAGTACGCAGACGGCCCACCGAGGCTTCCCCCCGAGGACGGCCATGACCGCCAAGGCCCCGAATCTGACACAGAGCCCTTAGACAGCGAGGCTCGTCGCCGGATCTTTTTCTCCTCGTCCTCTTCTTCCTCCTCCTCTTCATCTTCCACTGGAGGCTCAAGGCTACACCACGGATCGGTAAAGCAGGGTCACCATCATCACAGTAAGCACCATCACCACCACCATCATCATCATCACTCTCCAAGTTCCCACAGCCAAGAGGGGCGGAAGCGTGGCCGGCGGAAGCGCAGCTCTTCCGGGGCCATGCCCATGAGCGGATCCCCTAAAAGAAGGGCATTTCCGGGACTGGGCTGCCCAAGCCATTCCTCTGGATCGCCTCTTAATATCAATTCCATGGTGAGCGGATAAAAAATGGCAACTGTTAGTATTGCTCAAACTTAACGATTGGCCTCAAATCAGACCCAAATTGTTCTTTCTTTTACCAGGTGAACAACATAAACCAACCTTTGGAGATCTCCGCCATCTCTTCCCCGGAGCAGTCAGGCCGAAGCCCATGCGGGCCAGATCTAGATCAGCCTCCCGTGCTTAAAAGAGAGCGTCCCCTGGAGCTCAACAACACAGGTCGCTATTCCTCCACCCCTAGTTCAGACGAAGAGGGCACCAATTACGCCCCGGACACCTCTAGTTCAAGCCGGTAATATCCCTTTCATTTAGAATCCAGTTAATTGGTCTTTAAACTCTGTCGATCATAGAAATAGTTGGATGTTTAATTTAGTAACTCGATTGTTTTCTTTTTCAGAATCGAACGGAAAATCGCCACAATTTCCTTAGACCGAGACGGACCCATCAGAGATGTGGAAAGGGGTAAGTGGCATGTGTTTTGGCTTACGGAAATGTAAAGTTCTGTCTCCACTATCTGTTCGTCATGGAATGTGGCGTTTTACAGGCTCGCAGGGACGTAAATCAGGTGCCAGCAGCGTGAGCAGCGAGGTATCCTCTTCCTCCGGAGCCAGCAAGTGGAAATCCACCTTCTCTCCAATCTCTGACCCCAAGCCAACTCCTCCGGACCTCCGCCAAGGTGGTTCTCCATTCGGCGTTGGGGCATCCCGAGGGGGCACGGACTCCGACTCAGACCAGAAACCACAGAGGAGAGGGGAACGTGAGCGTGAGCCTTACGGGAACTCGAACCTCTTTCTCAGTCAGGATGGTGGTGGTCGCTCAGTCGTCAATGTGTCAGAGCGGCCTCTGCAGAAACAGAAAACGCGGGAGTGGGACCTGAAATCCGTAACTGGATTGGCCAGCCAGAACCTCTTTATATCCGCTGCGGCCAGTGGAGGCATCCTGAGTGGGAAAGTGGGCGGGGCTGCCACAGTTTCCTCTGCCTCCTCAGTGGGACAGTACTTCCCTCTAGGTGGGGCTTCAGTTCTGCAGTCCTTGTTTGGAGCTCAGACGCCTGGTCCAGCCACCAGCGGAGCCCCCCGGTTGGTCAACGGACATTCTGCGCTCGGCAGTTTCTCCAGTGCAGGGCTGGCAGGGGGCGCTGCAGGAGGTGAGTGGGATGACATCTGTCTCTTTCTGCTTTTTGGTGAAATTGAATTAATGGTCAGAACAGTCCCTCGGGTGTAGAGAAAAGGTAAGTTAAAGCCCAGCGCTGCCACCTTGCCTGGCTCTCCCACACTGCTTGCTGTGCTGACTGTGCAAAGGCTAAAGCTACACACCTAGAGGAAATGACAACAGGTTGTAATAAGGTGATGTCAAGGATATGTTTCACCTCAGTCAAAAGAGAAAAAAAAATAGTTTTCATTATCCTTACTGATGTTCATTAATCGGTAACCGTAATGAATGAACTTAAGAATCTATGAATGAATCATTATTACAGAGATTATTATGTTTTTAGCATGTTATGTTTGGCAACGGTTCTTTTAACCCTAAAAGATGGAGTGTGTAGCTTTTCATTTCTTAAACAACCATGTATTAAGATCATGTATCATGGCCATATTCCAGGATGACAATGTCAAGATTCAGCAGGGTTAAAGTTGTGAAAGAATGGTTCACAGAGAATGAAGAATCATTTTCACACATGAATTAGCACATCTGAGTCCAGACCTTTGGGATGTGCTGGAGTAGACTTTACAGAGTGCTCACCTCTTGCATTGTCAATACAAGATCTTGACCAAAAATTGATGCACCTCTTGATGGAAATAACATCGTAACACTTATTTCCATCCAGAGGTGCATCGATTTTTGTGCCAGTTCATGTGTGAAAATGATTCTTCATGCTCTCTCCAACAATTCTTTCACAATTTTAACCGTGGTGAATCTTGACATTGTCATCCTGGAATACGGCCATGATACATCTTAATACATGGTTGTTTAAGAAATGAAAAGCTACACACTCCATCTTTTAGGGATAAAAGAACTGTTGCCAAACATATAACATACAAGGGGTGTATTTACGTCACAATAATACAAATTTTTTTTTTTTTTTCTTTTCAACTTTACACTAATGAGAGATTTATTCATTGATCAATATTGACAGTAAAGACATTTATAATGTTACAGAATATTTATATTTTAAATAAACGCTGTTCTTTTGAACTTTCTATTCATCACAGAATCCTGGAAAAAAAGTATCAGTTTCCACAAAAATATTAAGCAGCATAACTGATAACATTGATAATAATAAGAAATGTTACCTGAGCATCAAATGAGCATATTAGAATGATTTCTGATGGATCATGTGACACTGAATACTGGAGTAATGATGCTGAAAATTCAGCTTTGCATCACAGGAATAAATTACATTTTAAAATATATTCAAATGGAAAAGTTATGTAATAAAAGTTGTAATGATATTTCATAATACTGTTGTTACTGTTTTAATCAAATAATTTCAGTCTGTTGAGCACAAGTGACTTCTTTCAAAAACATTAACAAATCTTATAGACCCCAAACTTTTGAACAGTAGTGCATTAAAATTTAAAACCTATATCTTAGGGGTTTTTTTTCTTTTGATTTTTCCTGTGAAACATGTGCTTGACAAGTTTTGTGGGATTCACCTAATAAAACATTTACCAAAAACTTACAAAGCTAAAGCCTTTTTAAATCATTTTCACTGGTCTTGATGGTGTAAACTGGTGATTTAAAGGCCTGTGAAAATATTCAGAGATGTCAAGCTCTGTGTAGTTTATGAGATTGGCGAGAAACTCCTTGACTCCTACAGCTGTAGTTCAGCCTTCATGTTTTCTCTCGGTGTTTGTCTTAATTGCAGTTCTTGGTTTTGGGTGTTGAGGCATTTCACTCTGTACCAGCACCTCTCAGTCCATGAAGATGAAATTAGTCACATGATCAATGAGACAGGAGCTTTGAATTGAGATTTGTTAACCCTTACCAAAAAAAAAATTATATATAGAGTATATATATATATATATATATATATATATATATATATATATATATATATATATATATACATATATATATATTATATATATACGTTCATATATATGAAACATTAATGTTTTTATATATACAGTCAAACCAAAAATTATTCAGACATTTTTTGTGTTTTTTTACTAGCGGGTGCAGGACACTATAGTTCATTTCTGTAAGTGAGGATAGCAAAATAAAGTAAAATGTGACATATTAAACCCAAAAAACTTTCATACAGTGGACTACCAGTAAATTACCAGGAACCAAAAATTATTCACACTTTGACCTGACCATGTTTTGCTTAAGTGTTATCTGACATAATTATCATTATCAATTATCAATGATCATTTTTTTTTCCTGTTTTTTTTTTTCTGACACAGTTTAACTCTTGTCATATTTTATTACCCTTTTTTAAACTATAGTGAATAAACTGTAATAATGAATGCAGTGTTCAAGGTGTCTGAATAAATTTTGGTTTGTGTGTGTGTATATATATATATAAACAAACTCATGCACACATTTCATTAATTGCAAAACATTAACGATTGAGTTGTTTTGAGGTGATCTTGGTACGTCGGTGCAGTGCCTCGTTGCTTTATATGTGCTTGTTTGTTGGACTGGCTTGCTGCTGTGCATAATCTGGCTGAGCTCCCATTTTCTGTCTCTCTCTGTCTTTTGCTCCCCTCTCTGTGATGTATGTCTGCAGGGATTTTTCACCATATGGTGCCTTCAGTCTCCTCACAGCAGTCTGGGGCCAATCTGCCTGGCCCCGGGGCCCTCAGTTCCCAGCAGAGGCATCTGGACACGAACCCCAAACCAGGGGCCTCGTTCTTGGCCTCTGGCCCCTCGCAGCATAGCCGCACACAGACAGTCCTACACACGCCCACCCTCGCCCTTCCTCCGCCCCCTCCCCTCCTGAACGCCTCCTCCGCTGTCCCTTCCCAACCCGCCTCCCCGCGTTCCTCAAGGCCGCAGTCGTCCCTCCCTGCCTCCACCTCCTCTCCATCTCTGGCCACCACATCCACTTCAGTCACCTCCTCTGCTTCCTCCCGGCCCTTCACTGTGCACTATCCCCCGCATCTGCCACCTCCGCACCCTCCCGGCAGCGCAGGTTCAGGTGGGGCGGGGGTCTCCTGGAGGACTCTGGGTCTGCAGGTGTCCTACACGTCCTCGCAGATCCCCGGCAATCGCCCCAGATAGGACACGTCCAGGGGTGGGGGGAGGGGGTTGAAATTGAAAGAGACTCTTACTAGACGGATACAGGGAAGCTACTGCATTCTGCCAGCTATAATATTATCAGTCTGAACAAGGTATGTGGTGTTAGCATGGAAATGGGCAACACGCTTTGCTGCTTTTCGTTCTTTTCATTTTTTTTTTTTTTTTTTTTTTTTTTGGGGTAGCTGCATTTCCTGCACATTCTGAGTTCTTTTGGTTTCACAAATCAGCAGTTACAATGTTTATGTCAGAATTGCCCATTTTGTTAATGTCTTTTGAAAATATCTTTACATGTTCAGGGCTCAACAATGAGTTATTCGGAGTGAACAGCCCCACAAAAATGTTTTATTTTTACGTAGTAGCAATGCACAAAGCGTATTAGTAACATATTTTTGTAAGTGTTTGAAAAATATTTATATTTTTTTTCATTAAATGTTTTCCTCATAAAAGGAAGTTTAAAATGACTAATGACTTATTTTACTATTCAATTCTAATTATAAATAATAAATAATAGCTGGCAATGTTGTAGATATAATGTAAGCCTGTGACTACATTTTATTAAAAAAAAAAATTGCCAAAATATTATAATGGCTTATTGTGTGGGAACTAAATAAATATTATATTATAAACATATATATGCATAACGTGTGTGTGTGTGTGTGTGTGTGTGTGTGTGTGTGTATATATATATATATATATATAATTAATAAAAACCTTTTGTATTTGTGCAGATTTTGCACAGTAAGCCATTATAATCATCTAGCAAAAATGTTTTTTTTTTTTTTTTTTAATGTAACTCAATTATTTTTATATGTAATTTATTATTATTATTATATACTCGTATATAATTATAATATATACATATAATTTTCATCCCATTGTAAATGCCCGTTGCATTTCCATGAAAAAAAAAAAGTTTAAAACATTGCAGTCCAAATGCATAAGTTTGCCAGGCATGTAAATTGTTGAGCCCTGATGTTCATGAAATATCTGTCCACACCATATGTAATTTCTGGATTTTACCCCTGACTGGTTACAGGTAACTGAAGAAATCTACCTCAACCCAACATAACCTATGCAATGGACAGGTGTGGACCAATGGGCTCGACTCGCTCACCGGTGCTCAAACATTTGCTAAAGCCGCCACTGTAAAACTGGCATGGGTATCAGAACTTATCACAGGTGCAGCTTAAAACACACACAGACAAACACACACACACACACACACACACACAAACGCCCCCTGAATCGTATTCACATTTACACAGTATACAGCTTGTTTTTCAGCGTGTTGCACCATGTTGGGCTGATGCTAACAGTCATTTATCAATAATTGTGAGTTTAACGTAGCCTTGCTTGATGGGTGGTTAACTAAATTTTCAGCCATCTCTTGATGGATTCATACTCGACAACACAGGAAGTGTTTTAAATGTCAGGAATTTCATTTCAGTCAGTCTGCTCTCCATGGGCCGTACACAAAAAAAAAAAAAAGACTTGTGAATTTCTATAACCTTGCTGCTGTTATTAATGAAATGTGTCTTTTATGATTGACAAGTCCCATTCGGGTGGACTTCATGAAGCCTCCGGAGCCAGATACAATTCCCATGCTGGGATTTCACCCTTACAGTCTGAGCTTGTGCTATAGTCACTTTTTTGACCAGTAATCTGTTTTGTAGCATAATAGCCACCCTGTATTGGGTATTTTAATATCTCTTCATATGAGATGTTTTCCATACAAGGTAAAATAAGTAGGAAACCAGAAGCTCTGACTGTGTGAGAGTGAATCTCCAAGTGATATTTTACCCCAAATGGAAGAACATTTAAAATGATATATTTCATCAGTATTAGAAGGGTTTTTTTTAATGACTGTTCAGCACACTTCCCAAGGATTCCTATTACAACAATGCAATGTTTTTGTTAATTTTTTTGGTAACTCATCCTAATTGATTACTTGTATTTTCTTTTTTTTCACAAATTAAATCCAGTACAACAAATACAACAGTGATTTTAAATTCTTATCAATTCAAATAATATTTGAGTAATATTAAAAGCTGAAATAAATATACAAATAATAATAATATGTAATATAAAGCAAAATATATTTTGCAACACAGTTTTGGGAGTTGAGGTGGATTGTCATGAAAAAGTCACTACAAAAATGTCTTAAAATTGGCTTCAATTTATAATATTATTCTTATTAGTATTTTTGTAGTTTTGGGGTAAAATATGACCAGGGTATGTTCTTGACGGGCTTCATGAGATGCACCAATAATTAAATAATTTAATTTTTTAAATTTTTTTTGCACTGGATAATTTACCTGTGGAACTATTAATGACAAACGTATTAATTTTTAAAATAAAAAAATGGCATGCTTTTATTAATCAAAGGGAAAAAACATTCATTTTACGCACATGTAAAACGAAACATACTTTAAAAAAACAAAAAAAACAATCACAATTGCACCTTCCCAGGAAAACACAATTAAAACGCAATCTGCAGGGAGAGAAGCAGTTAGAGCCACAGATTGAGCGAATGCCTGTAAGGAGCTGTTTAATCAGGTTAGTTACTTTAACTACCGCATCTTATTGAATCACTACGTTTACCGTTTGGTTTAGGACCCTGTTGTAATAAAGCTTCCACGTTCTTAACAGTTACTGCTGAACTTTTAATACAATGCACATATATTTTGTTCAATCTGGGCGCGGTGTCTTACACGGTACAGGCTTATTCAGGTGAATCTGGTGCTGAACCATTTTCCTCGCAGCTTTCCTAGGTGTTTTCTTTCGGATTACGAAATCCGATGTTGTCGTGGTGCTCTCCGCAATCTGGAAAACCAGCACACGCTTCTACATACACAAACACATACACACTGATTAAAAGTTGTACACACACTGGGAAAATACAAAATCACAAAACGACAACAAAACTACTGGGTAACTTCAACTCATCTTTTTGTTTCTCTATTCTTTTGTGTATTTTTTTTTTTCTTGTACTGTGAAAGGTAGTCTCTCTCAGACTGTATAACTATGTATATAATTTGGGTTATTTATCATTTTAATTTTCTGTCTTTTTTGTTATTTTTTTTTGGAGTGTGATTGCTCTTTTGTATCAGAGCAGAGCACAACATGTGCAAAATGTATGTACTTGATTCGCAGTCTAAAAAAAACACATGGTGCTACAATCTGTACAACTTTAGACTGCTTATTTATATTAAGATCATCAACAAAAAAAAAAAGAAATTAATAAAGATTTTGGTGCTTCTTTTAACACAGGGATGTTTTCATGCCTTGCGGCATTTATTTTTCCTATATTTATAATGTAATCATGTTATTTGGCGCCCAGCACGAAGCAGCCCTTGTTTGTTTGGATCAGTGCCGTTTTTATATAGAAGAAACACCTTTTGGTCTTAATCTAACTTAAAGAAGTATGAAAGTAAATTGCAGAACTTTATAGGATTTTTTTTTTTTTTTTTTACTTCAATGGTGCTCCGAAATCGACCTGTGTGACAGGTAGTGAATACTTTGAATTATAAGTTTGGCAAACTGGTGCTATATGGCATTTAGTTCCTTAAGATTTTTGTTTCTCGTGAGGAGAAAGTGTGCTAAGCCTATTTGCCTACCATCTTGGGGCCGGACGGCTCGGTGCTGTTTTAAAATCGTCGCTTTCTTCACAGTGTAACTCAAAAACAAATCTTACACGTACTGGCGCTGCAGTTCACACGGATGTCAACTAGACCAATTTTGCCCACACCAAATCCTACAGTCCACTATCAAAGCCTGTCCTAGAGTGTCGTGTAACCTAGAGTTTGAGCCTGTTGTGTATCGTGGTGATGTGAAGTTGTTCTGATGTGAACTAGATGGCTAGTTTTTTTTGTCAGTGGGCTAGTACTAGTGGTTGACCGATATGGGTTTTCCAATGGCTTTTGGAATAATTTAATAGCATATCTAGAGAATAGACTGGCCAGTAGCAGATTTAATGATGCATATGAAATATTTGGAGAATTAAATGGATAGTCAAAAATAAACATTCTGTTATTTATTCATCCTCATGTTGTTCCAAACCTCTGTGGCTTACTTGCTTCCGCGGAACACAAAAGAAGGTCTGGTAACACTTTACTTGAAGGGGTGTGCATAAGACTGACATGACACCTTCGTAATCTTGACATGACACATGTCATGACTATGAAGGAGGTTTTATGCATGTTTATGACAACTGTCATTAAATGTCATTCGCTCAATTATGTCATTTTTAATGCAAAGATGACATTGTTTGAGATGTCTTTGTTACGACAACTTGACATAAACCAACACATCATAACCTGTCAGTGTCTTTGTCATGACAACTTGACATTAGCAAAATATCATAACCTGTCATAAACATGACATAGCAGATTAATTATCAAACTTAAAAAACTACTTAGCTTTATGGGTTATCATTACATTACATTATTTTGGTAACACTTCAGTATAGGGGACACATATATAAACGATTAACTATGACTTTTCCCTCAATAAACTCTTAATTTACTGCTTATTATAGTTAATTGTTAGGTTTAGGTATTGGGTAGGATTAAGAATGTAGAATAAGTCATGCAGAATAAGGCATTAATATGTGCTTTATAAGTACTAATAAATAGCCAATATTTTAGCCATATGAATGCTAATAGTAATAAGCAACTAGTTAAAAGACCCTAAAATAAAGTGTTACCATTATTTTATCTTTTTTACGAAATTTGAAATTGTCTATTATCTGACCTTCTGTTGGTGGAAACTTAAAAAAACCAAAAACAAAAAAAAACATGAAATGAATAGTCATGACGCTGTTATAAAATTATTTGTCAGAGTATTGTCACTTAATGACATTTTAATGACAAGTTCAATTTGTACCACTGTACTTGAGCTCAAGATACATATTTATGACACTATTATAATGGCCTCATGACAGCCAATGTCAAAACCAACCACATGACAGTTTAATGTAATGTTGTCCCATAAAGCTAAATAATGTCAAGTTGTCATGACAAAGACACTGACAGGTTATGATGTATTGGTTTATGTCAAGTTGTCATAACTTGGACATCTCAAACAATGTCATCTTTGCATTAAAAATGACATAACTGAGCGAATGACACTTAATGACAGTTGTCATAAACATTCATAAAACCTCCTTCATATTCATGACATGTGTCATGTCATGATTATGAAGGTGTCATGTCAGTCTTATGCACACCCCTTCAAGTAAAGTGTTACCGCTTTTGTTGTACGGACGTACTTTTTTCCATCTGCCCGATATATCGGTCTATCACTAGCAATTTCAGCGTTTTCAAAATAGTCATTGGCGTGCAACGTCGCCAACTTGAAGACAAAGCAGGAGTGGACTTATTGTTTTGCGTCCTTATTTCCTTTTATCGTGTTTTGTTGCTCAAGTATGTGCTCAAGGAAAAATCAACCTCACCTAAGCTTTAGTCAGAATGCTGTTTAATAGACTATGGTGTATAATAATAATATTAAAAAAAAAACAAAAATGTGTAAATGGTCTCTCTGTCCGATTAACGTGAGAACATTTTGATGAAAATAGGATATTGACCAGTAAATGAATGAATTGTTACCAGCACTGAGGGTATTTTTTTTGTTGTTGTTGTAATTAATAGTCAATGTTAATGTTACCTGTTTTATTGGCCAATTTGTGTTTTGATATCTTTGCGACTGTTTATCAATGATGGTTTTATGATTTCATAATCCTGAGCATTTGGATACTCTTTAGAACAGTATGGTGCTCTCCTACACTTTAAACAAGGAAAATGCAGCTATGAAATTCATGCGCCTCTCGCATTGTGAGGGGTAAACATTTAATAAACGTCAATGCAAGCTTTGCTTGTTTTACTTTGTGACGTCTCATTTGAACTCTTTTGTCCATTGTCCAGATGCTTTCTCCTGTTTGCGTGGAAATGAAGCTCTTCTTGAAATTGATGTTAAGCTAAAAGGTTAACAGATCGTCATTCTTGATGTTGCTTTTTCTCAGGTACATGTTTGAGGTTGTGCATTGCAAAAGGCAACTCGAGTCCTTTCGCATGTTATAAATAGATTAACAAATATGTTTTGAATATGTAAATTTAGAGATGTCTAAATATATAAATTCATATAGGTTTGTCTAGTGTCTCAGGAACATCAGTTCTGGCTTTGTTAATAGTTTTGCATATTGAAAGGGAATGTTGAAAATATTGGCTGTCTTTCTAGCTGACAGATATAAATGAAAATAAATTTGTTTTACTGTGCATTATTTACCTGTGATAGAAATTTCCACTGAACTGTCATTTAATACCATCTCAAAGGTCATAATTTGTCCTTTTTAAGTTTTTAGAATGAATCTGAAATAGATGCATTCCTACTTTCAATGAATCGCATTCTTATGTTTATTCATTGTTCAGCAGAAATATCACAGGACAATTGTGCAACAACAGTTGTCAGATTTGTCACCATTTGGTGCTTTTAATCAATAAGAATGATAAGGTTTTAAATCTCAGATTTTTGTTAACAAAGTTAATAAAGTGTTTCTAATAAAAGCTCAGTTTGATCCATTTTTTTTTTTCATTGCCTTGCATAATGTATAAAGATTAATGTCCAGCTGGGAAAGATAATAACTCAACCATTTAGCAATAAAACGATCACAAGCCAATTTAAAAATAATAAAATCCAAGACGATGCAGGTGACATTTGTGAAGGTCACTACACGTGATCATTTATTAATGTCCTTTTGACTGGTTTCTGTGGCTGCATATTCCATGTGGGCCTGCTAAGTAAAGATGATACTTGTTGAATATAATTTGAAAATAATGCAATGGTATTGATATACAATGAAGATTACTGATTACTCCCTTGCAACATCAAATAAAAAAGTAATAAAAAAAAAATGTACCTTGTGCTCTTTTGTGTGCTTTAAGCGTTTAAGAAATACCCCTTGTATTTTCATCAAAAATTCCAGATATGGTAAACTATGTAGCATTTAGTCCTCTATAATTTGTTCCTGTTCTCAGCCATTCTTTTGACTAAAAGATACCTACCTTATCTCTTGGGACTGGTCAAACATCTTTCACCCCACTGCTAAAGGGACCTTGAAAGTCTGGAAAACATGTGCAGCTGTGTGTCTTCCAGAGATCAGAGCTAGGGGTAACAACAAGAGGACTATTGTAGCTATTCCTTTGACAGTCGGTAATTCGCCCAAATCAATCTTTAGCAAGTTTTGATTTAAGGGCCTTTTGCCTTTAATGTCAGAAAACAACATAGATGGGCCATTATAGAATTGGTTCAAAGTCAGAGTTGGAAATGTCTTGGGGGGGGGAAAATGCCTTAATTTTTTGCTATTTAAAAAAAAAAAAAAATAAATAAACATTTTCACAGGTAAATCAAAAACAGTTACAATATTTCAAGTGTAATTTATGAGATTTGTTGTATTTTAAAAACAATCATTCTTGTAAAAGGCATAAAGTTTATCATACTGATTTCAAAGTTAAGGATTCATTTGTTTGAATATACATTGAACCAAACACGATAATAACATCTTAGTTGATAATTTAATATGCTTGTGACAAAACATCCCATGTTTCGGTCATGACTGCACGTTTTCGGTAGTGACAGTAATGTTATAGTAGCGACCACATCACATTACAAAATTTTAACTCGCTTACTAAAACTTTAAAATACTAATTATTTACTTAACTGTACTAAAATTTTGGTTATTTCACCCAAATAAATGATTGTGTTCCCTTTTGTCACTACTAAAACGATGACATGTTTTGGTCATGACTGTTTCGGTAGTGACAACTTTAGATACTTTTAAACCTAGCTCAAAGATGCTAATCAGCACATGGTTGGCTAGCACAGTTCTGAACAGTTGTACACATAAAAACGACATTTTATGGAATAACACCCAAAAAAGTTTGCTTAATTGCAGAAAAAAGGTGTTTGGTAGTGACGTTCCTTAAAGTTACACAGATTTTCAGACTTTTGAACACATTTAAGTCAAAATGATGTTACCTATCTACTATGAAAGAGAGGCTATGAGAGGGAAGGACACAGGAATATTTCCTGATCAAAGATTTAGGGGTGTGACTAAAATCAGCCTCAGACTAAAACATATACTGTTTCGGTAGTGACATGAAAATGCGGGACATTTTTTTTTTTTTACATAAAGTTTTATGATTTCATATATATATATATATATATATATATATATATATATATATTATTTATTTATTTATTTATTTTCACCTTTTAAAAAAAATCAAAAATAAATTTTTTAAAACAATGGAAGTTGAAAATCTAGGGGTTAGAGTTCAGTACAGCCCCCTCCCACTTGAAAGCACCTAATAAATTACGATTTTATATATATTAAAGGGTTAGTTCACCCAAAAATGAAAATTCTGTCATTTATTACTCACCCTCATGTTGTTCCACACCTGTAAGACCTTCGTTAATCTTCGGAACACAAATTAAGATATTTTAGTTGAAATCCGATGGCTCTGTGAGGCCTCCATAGGAGCAATGACACTTCCTCTCTCAAGATCCATAAAGGTATTAAAAACATATTTAAATCGGTTCATGTGAGTACAGTGGTTCAATATTAATATTATAAAGTGACGAGAATATTTTTGGTGCGCCAAAAAACAAAACAAATTAACAACTTATTAAGTGATGGCCGATTTCAAAACAATGCTTCAGGAAGCATCGGATCATAAATGAATCAGTGTATCGAATCTGCTGTTCGGAGCGCCAAAGTCACATGATTTCAGCTGTTGGCAGTTTGACACGCGATCTGAATCATGATTCGATACACTGATTCATTTATGATCCGAAGCTTCCTGAAGCAGTGTTTTGAAATCGGCCATCACTAAATAAGCTGTTATTTTGTTTTGTTTTTTGGCGCACCAAAAATATTCTTGTCGCTTTATAATATTAATATTGAACCACTGTATTCACATGAACTGATTTAAATATGTTTTTAATACATTAATGGATCTTGGGAAAGGAAGTGTCATTGCTCCCTATGAAGGCCTCACAGAGCCATCGGATTTCAACTAAAATATCTTAATTTGTGTTCCGAAGATTAACGAAGGTCTTACGGGTGTGGAATGGCATGAGGGTGAGTAATAAATGACAGAATTTTAATTTTTGGGTGAACTAACCCTTTAAGCTTACTAATATTTTAAATATTGTGGGATTCAATAAATAATAGAATGATCATAGTAAACATCTAAAATTTGAATACTTAAATGATTTTTAAATGTGTTTTTTGTTGTTGGACAGCAGGTTGCATCAATTCTGTAGAATGGCCTAGATAGGAAAATATAGGTGCATTGGGAAATGGTACAAGCCTATTTTCACAAGTAGTGGTAGTGCATATGCTTGTGAAACAATCCGTGAATATAGTGCCCAGCGAGGCACTCTGATTTCTTCAGAGAGACAATATTAGCAATAAGAGAAAGCAATTTTGCCTTTTGAGTCAATGTGAATCTCTCGAGAGTTTTGCAGTACAAAGTACCATATAGACAGCTGTGCCCTTGTTCCTTATTTAAGTTTATGGATCTGCTCCTTCCAGGGTTTAAACCTATACTCTTTTGGTTACCGGCCCAGATATGCCCTAGCATGCAACACATTTAATCAAGAACAAAATATAGTTCCTCCAGATCTGAGGTGTGCAATACCAGACAACTTACAATGGGGGTAACAAAAATGTGTGCAAAGAGATGAGGACACTCTGGGAAGTCTGTGTCCCTTGGTAATGAAATAAGGAAAGGGTTGTACAAATTTAAGAATGAACTCTGTTGCAATTTACCAACCAGGAAGATCAAACTCTTCTCCGCTATTACAGCTGTGTCCGGGGTCTATACAGTATTCCATTGTCTTGATGAGTTCCTCCTCATCTTATCAAAGACCAAAGGCATGTGATGTCCACTATTCCTTGAAATTGACTCGCATACTTTGAATACCCACGTTACTCCAAGGACGTGCTTTCTTGGCAGGCAGGCTGATCTCAGGAGAGCAGGAGGTGTTGTGTATAAAACACACCCCTGCTGTTGACCCATCCCAAAACAAGTGCTGGATTTCTCTGTGATTGAATCAGAGAAGATGCTTTTCCAGGCAAGATTTTGGCTGATGCTGTTGCTGACTGGGTCATATGGTGCCGCAGTGGGAGACAAAGAACAGGACAACAGCCCAAATGTCACTCCGCTATCAGGTCAGTCCCCTCCATTTGTCCCAGGGTATGTTGACGCATTAATGGAATTGTTTCGCATTTTTACATCTCTCGGATCAATGAATCTGCTAAAGCAATAGCTTGTACCTTTCGATGTGATTATGATAGTAGTTCGATGTTTTCTCGATTGTATTTCTCTGAACTGGTTGCAGGAATGTAGGAACCATTTGACAAATTTGAGGAACACATTAAGGCATGGGTGTCCAATCTTGCTCCCAGAGGGCCACATTCCTGCATAGTTTAGATCCAAAACACTTGCCTGGAGGTTTCTAGTGATCCTAAAGACTTTGATTAGCTGCTGGAAGGTGGCCATCCAGGAGCAGAATTGACACCCCCTGCAATTCACTCTTCAAACGGGGTAGGTGACACTTTTTCTGCCCATGAATGGTTGTCGAATTGACCAACAGGATTGAATGGAGATGAGAGAGAAGTCGGAGATAAGGCACATGCCAGTGAACAGCTAATTGGCCCACCTGCCCAGTCAACACAATCCACCGAAGACGTACCATGTGATCAAGAGCAACAAGCCATAGATGACTTCCTGTCAGCCCTGATCAGAGAGAGTGAACTGGGGAAGATGGAGTTCCAGCGATTCGGAATATGTTCTCCCGGAACACCAGGTTTGCAGGTTTCACGCCTAATTCAGAGTGTGCAACAAAACCGAAATGGCCTCAAGGGTGTACATGCAACAAAAGGTAAATACATTTTTCTTGATTTGATTTCCAGCTAAACCCTGGTTTTATCTAGATGTTTGTCCAGTTGACACCATTAGCTGAGGTTAATTTTTTTGTAGATATTTGGGATGCTGACAAGGAGGGAGAGATGACTTTAACCCTCAAATTCCCAAGGCATGCCCAACCGACCAACCCGGCCTCCGTGACGCTCCTGTTCAACGTCGATTCCATTAAAGGAGACGGTTTGAGAGTGAAATTCAACAGTCATTCCATCCATCCAAATACACAGGTTAACCTCATAATAATGATGTTTATATTTCTGATACTTTTATGATAGTGATGGTAGAGAAAGAACAGAAAATGACGGGGTGAAAAGGGGCAACAGGACTGGGAAATGTCAAAGTAGGGGCATATCAACCACCTAAGTTCATATTCTTTCAACATATTAATTGGGTGAATGTTACTTTTACTAATTAATATTTATGATAATAAAATTTGTGTAACCACAGCATTCCCACCAACCTCCATCAGAGAATGTCTGCTAACCAATACACCATGGCTCCAGTGAGTTTTTATGCATATTTTAAGTTGCCATGATGTGTTTTCTCTGGTTATTTGACTTTCAGACAGTTTGCATTTCTGAGGCCACACGTTTCCTGATCCTTACAGGAGGACAGAGTCATGCCCATGTTCACCTTAAGCTGAGTGTAACAGTCGAGACAATCAAGGATGAAAACGGTGAGACATTACTCTCATGAATCCTTTCACACGGCGCATTTTAACTCTTTCCCTTACATTTTAGGGCCGAAACCAAATGTGTCTGAGCTTCAGGAAGTGTTGATGAGAAAGGTGGATGGCAGCAGTACAACAATGAGGCCGATCTTACTTTTCCTCTTTGATCGTGATGAGCAAAGGACACATCATTTAAAATATATGGGGTAAATGATTCACTTGCTAACGTTGTTTTACTGCTCAATTTAATCCTGCATTATGTGATTAGATAACCAAGATGTTAAGTGATGACCCATTTAATTGTGTGCCTTCTTAAAGTGAAAATTAAAATGGAATAGCATACTATAATAGTACATAATGCCTATTGCCAATGTTTCTTTTTGTCCCAGAATTCCACTGGATGAGAGACCCCCATCCAGAACTTTTCTTTTCCTTTGCGAGCTGCAGAAGTTCTTGAGTGAGGTCCTGCATCAGAAAGATAGACCAACACCTCAGGATGATGCAAATGCAGTCTTTTTGGATGCACTGCATTCCCTTCCACCTCTCAGCCTTGGAGTGTCATCCACAGAGTCCCTCCTATCAGGACTGGTGAATTCCTCCACGCCGACTGTATTTGTCTTCCCCAAGAGGCAGCAAGGCCTGCAGACTCACCGAGTGGAGGTGACCCTAGATTCTCCTCTGCTGTCTGTGCTCAGAATGAGATTGGATGAAGCCATTGCTCAGGTCAAACAGCAGGAGGCGGGGCAAAAGGTGATTGACAGGCTCCAGAAACTGAGTGAACTAAGTGCCCTTTCTCCACATGGAGAGGACGATGAAGCAGGTGAGCGTTAAGCATTTTCATGTACACCAAAGGCCAAAATTTAGAATAATTTTTAATTATTAAGGTTTCTTAATAATGAAAGGTTTAGTTCACCCAAAAATGAAAATGTAATTTATTACTCACCTTCATGTCGTTCCACACGCATAAGACCTTCGTTTATCTTCGGAACACAAATTAAGATATTTTTCATAAAATCCGATGGCTCAGTGAGGCCTCCATTGACAGCAAGTTCATTTACACTTTCAAACGACCAGATAGGTACTAAAGACATATTTAAAACAGTTCATGTGACTACAGTGGTTCAACCTTAATATTATAAAGCAACGAGAATACTTTTTGTGTGCCAAAAAAAAAACGACTTTATTCAACAATATCTAGTGAAGGGCGATTTCAAAACACTGCTTCATGAAGCTTCGAAGATTTACGACCTGTTGTTTCAAATCACTGGTTCAGAGTGTGCATCAAATGATTTCAAACTGCCAAAGTCATGTGATTTCAGTAAACCAAGGTTTGTTATATCATAAGCATTTCAAAATTTCAATAGTTCACTTGACTTTGGCAGTTTGATACACGCTCCGAACCACTGATTCGAAACAAAAGATTCGTAGAGCTTTGTGTTCCGAAGAAAAAAATATATATATATATATATATATATATATATATATATATATATATATATATATATATATATATATATATGTCACAGAGGCTGGGTGATATGGACAATATTTTTTTGATTATATTAGTGTTGACATTTTTCAGACAAACCATAACTTTAATTAACTAAGTGCCAATTAGATTTGGTTTTGATTAAATGAGAAATAAGTAAAAAACAGTAAAATTCTCAAAATAATGCACAGAAAATTTAATTGTTTTCACTTAAATGCACCGAGACAACAATGCATAATATTAAACATTCATATTTATCCACATTTATTTATATTTTTTAATACATGAAAAAGTATTTGTGAACATTTTTGTGAGATGCAAATAATCATTTTGTAATGGTTTTGAGTTAGTTTACTAAAGCAAACAGTTTGAACTGAATCTTTGAACTAAATCTTGCCAACTTTAAATCATAGATGCTGTGAAAACATCTCTGACTTACTTAACGCTCTCATGCTCACGAGTTTCGATACAATAGCTCAGTCTCATTTCGGAGGCTGCATCCTCCGGAGGTCTGCATACGTCATCAAGGATGTCTTTTTTAAGAAAAGTAACCATAATAAAATTGACTTTTTCCTCATGAGGAGTAAAATACTGTAACTTCTTTCTTACTTTGCAATTTAATGGTTACTTTTCTTAAATGAGACTGCCTCGATGGCGTATGCAGCCTTCAAATGGGACCTCCAGAGGACGCAGCCTTTGAAATGAGATGCAGCTAATGATAGATCTTAAAACTAGTCTATTAACGGAAACTTGATGGCAAATCATATTGAATAGCTAAAGAGTATTCAAAATATCACCCAGCCATATGTGTTACCATTGAATTGCATCTATGCATATGGTTCATTCAAACTTTGATTTATTCATAGTCAATAAGGACCACAAAGAGGCCCAGTACCGGTCCGTTTTGCTGCTGAAGGCCCTGCAGACGGTACTCAGTACCTGGGAGGCGGAAAGAGCCCAGAGGGCAGCCAGAGCAGACGAGGACAGTCCATCAACGCCCACTCAGTGTCGGCTTCAGAGCTTGACCGTGTCCTTGAGGAAGTTCTTTCTTGAGCCCTCCGTGGCCAACATCAACAATTGCGAAGGAGTGTGTGGTTTCCCACTGAACCATGCCAACAACCACGCCATCCTCCTGAACAGCCTTATCCAGAGCGGCCAACATGTCAATCGCTCTCTCTGCTGCGTACCGGTGGACTATGGCGACCTGTGTGTGATCGAGCTGGAGAGCGAGGGCACTAACATCTCCTTCAAGACCAACGTGGTGGCGACCAAGTGCGAATGTCGCTGACGGCCTCCTTTGCTCTTTGAAATGCATTTTGAATGTATGCGTATATCAGAATATATGAATAAAATCTCATACATCTGCATTTATTTTTTGCCTAAAAATACACCAGACTCTCAGTTTTTACAAAATGTATGCAAATAGGCCTGGTACTTATGCAAATGTGCAACATAAGCTGTAATTTGAAGTGTAAATTAGGAGAGAAAATTTGCATATTCAATGATATAAACAAAAACTTGTAGACCACTTTTAGCTCTGTGAAATAATTAGATGTCTTGTTGCAAACAGATTTGCATCAGTGCTGAGCTCATGAAAAATGTGGCTGTTTGAATGAAGTAAATATTCATAAAGCTTTTCTCTGTGTCAGTTATATGTATAATGAATGTTAATGTATTCACTATGACTCTTTAATATAAATTGAAAAATACTCTCAAAATGTTACAGGTGGTTTTAGGTTTATATAAACCATATTTCAGGTGAGAGTTATATATATTTATTTACTATATATATTTCATCCAAATCACAGTTTTTGGGATATTACAGACTATTCCCTCCCCTTGAGTAATCCTTTAGCCATTTCTTTGTTACGGATCTTCCGTGGTCCGACCTTATCTCCATCCTGTCTCTGTCTCGCTGCTCTTTTCTTTCTGAACTCTTCGATTTCATCCTCAGATCTCCAGTTCCAAAACGCAAAGGTGTCCCACCAAGAATCGGGCTACAGCAAAAACAGGCAAATGTTCAAAAACTATGAACTAGGTGAAAACTGTTCAAGCTGATTCACATGAGCCTTACCTCTGCTGTCAGATCATCGGCCTGAAGCTCTGATCCAGGTTCATCTTCTGTCACTTCAAAGTATGGCTCTATTGTCTCTGTTACACAATAAAACACCATAAATACTTGTTCTAATTGGTCAGTTGTGACAGTTTGGGGTTGGTACGTCTTTAATGTTTTTGAAAGAAGTTTCTTATGCTTATCAAGTCAGCATATATGACCAAAATTAGTAAAACAGTAGTAATGTGAAATATTATTAAATAACTGCTTTCTATTTTAATATATTGTAAAATTGTATTTATTCCAAAGCTGTATTTTCAGCATTTCAGCACATGATTCTTCAGAAATCATTCTAATATGCTGATTTGTTGCTCAAGAAACATTTCTTATCATTATCAATGTTGGAAACACTTTTTGTGTGGAAACCATGGCACGTTTTTTCAGGATTCTGTGATGAACAGATTCATTTATTTTGTAACCTTATAAATGTCTTTTCTGTCACTTTTGATCAATGTAATGCGTTCTTGCTGTATAAAAGTAGGCTATATTAATTAACCCTAAACGTTTGAACGCTAGTAGCCGTGAAATAAGCAGGATAATATACAGTCAATCGTTAATTATGACAAAAATAAACCTTTTCAGGATGATACAAGACACCTCAGGCGCTGAGGGTTTATGTGCGATAATAATTCACTCGCTGGACATTTACATGCACACATTCGACAACTCACCTTGTACTATCTCAACCCCTGAGCTGACCACCACGATGACCATGGCCACTAATATACAGCGGTTCAGAGTGAAGCCTTTCCATGGATTTTCCACCTTACTCAAGGATTCCACAGGAAATATGCGCCTATATTTCACTGTCGAATGGAGTAACACAGAAATGGAGTGTGACACTCTTAATACAGTGAATAAGACAACGAAAATCTGGCATTCAAATCTTGCAGATTTTTAATTCTCAACAAAGACCCCACTGTAAATTTGCACATGCAATTGTCAGGGATACATACTTGCTCTGAAGATCCTTTCTGGAAGTTTCCGTAGACTTGAAAATTGAATCAAAGTTTTAAACGCAAATAATTCAAGCAAAACAACTACATTAGTGATAGTTCGTAGTTAAAAGCCTCAGTTCTTCCCAGGCAGGCAAAGCATGAGTGCACGCAAAAAGTGATGTGTCTCAAGTTCTTCCGAGCCCTGATGGACAGCCACAGCTGAGACTTCTTTATTAAAAATACAAGCATGTGGTTTTGCATGGCCTATTTGCAATCTTGAATCGAATGCTGGTATTATTAATGCTCATATAACGTTACATATAAACGACCTCAAGAAATAATTTTCCCAGTAACATTACTCTTATTTTTAGTTAAATAATTCATTCAATTATATAAATTATAATGAATCTTAAAAATAGTACATCTTTAGCAATGCTAATCATGTAGTAACAATGAGAACTGTAGACCCTCTCCAGATTATGTAAGAAACTTATATTCTATAACTATCCTTATCTAGTTTTTGCATACAGCACAAATGTGTATTTGCAAACCAGACAGTTATCGCGAATATTTTTTTAACTACATGCTATTTTAATTTGTTTATTTCCAGTCAGGGCATATTTGTTTGTTAAAACGCATGACGTAACGCGGAAGCCACGCCCATTCGTGTTCCGAGTATAATTACTCCGGGCCTACAACCATTATCACATTCAGTCGGAGCACGGACAGAGAAGAACTGGGCCTTGACGTTGGCCGGATGGTTAAATCCAACCTCCAGACGATCCTGAATAGCCACTGTTTTGTCAGAGAAAAAGAGAGCAATATATCCAAGATGCCAGTGATCGAAATGACCCGTAATAAACCCGAGAATGAAAGGTAATGTGGAACTTTTATGTAGATCGCTCGCGGCCTTGTTTTAGCAGTAGAGCCTAGCGAGCTTTAAATTGTATGACGAAATACAATGTAATGTATGTACCCCTTCTTGTTTTCGCTTGTAGAGTGAGACTTAAATCTATCCACCTGTCAGAACTGTCTTAATAAAGTTATTTCTGAAAGAATTATATGTTAAAAATCACGTGAGAAAGCCTCAATTCAGATGGGATCGTGTTGTCAGTCACGGACTAGAATGATTGACAGGCCCGTTGCCAGGTAACAGGTTTTTGTCGTGTTCGTTGACTATTCGAGAAACTTCCAAATCATCCATTCAAACTGTCATTATTGCTATCGTCTGTTTAAATCGATTTAGATGTATCTGTTTAAATGGCTTTAGATGTATATGTTGTCTCAGTTTGTTTTTGAGCCAATCACGGGCCATTTAAACCTTATTATATAACATAATAACATGATATTATTTATTTTATAATTTTATTTTATAGACTTACACCAGTTTATCGCGTTTAATCAGGTGTCGCACAGCTCAACAAGTGATTGACGGGTAGGTGTTCACGAGGTGGCTAACGTTAAAATGCTAACTGGCAAAGCGAAAACAGTCAGCACTTGTGTCGCTGCTAAGAGGTTGTTATATGAATAATATATTGAGTAAGAGTTTTAGTTTTCATTTAAACGAGAAACATTACATAAAATGTCCTTTTAAACCGTTTTGAAGCGAATTGTAACGTTAATGTGCTAAGCGCTAAACGTCGCCTCGCCCATCTCCCCTTGTTTGTTCCTTTATCATGCGTCGTTGTTGGACTGAGTGGAGTACCATGATGTTTTTTAAAAGCATTAAATAATTCAGAAGATTGATTACACAATTAAGTTTACATTTAATGTATTATTTAACGATAATTTGATTTTAAAACTGCCCAATGAATCCTAACGTTCACTAAAGTTTAATATGAAATAAATCTTGTGTAGTTTTATATGATCTTATTACATTATCCTCAAATAATAGCAGCTATCAATGGGGAAATGTTGCTTAGTGTTTCTGAAAATTAGATTTTCTGCTTTGTGATTTTGAGATCTAGGCATGTCTGAACTTGCATAGGAGCATCTAGGGTTTTTGTAACAAGTTACTACATCCTTTATCCTTTTTGGTGAGAAGTTGCCCACCATATTATCCATTTATGACTGTAATGCAGTGACGCCTCACATCCAGGCTTAAAAATATGGGCGGATGTTTTAGCTTCCTGTATTTTTGTCTATCTCCACGAAAGCTTTCATCAAAGGTTTCCTGGTCTTTCAGTAACCCCTTTTACTCAGTCGGTGTTCATTCACCTGCTACAGGCTGTTGTGTAACCTTTCCCTCATGACCCAGCATCTCTAACAGGCTCTCTACGTCCCGTGTGAATGTAGAGCCCGGTACTGTAAGGGAGTCTGGCTTCAGGGATTAGGCCATCTTCAGTGGGACACACTAAAGTTTGGAGCTAATGTAAGCTCCACCCATTTGCTCTGCAGTGAGCACCTTCTCAAAAAAAGTGCTTGTCTTGCAGAAAGTTAAACAGGTTTTATTTTGTTAACAAAAGGAAAAGGATTAAAGGAAGCATGCTTCTCTTCCTCAACTGGACAGCTATTGTCTCTCTGCATTTATATATACAACAACAAAAAAACAACATTTTATCAATTTGTTACCATTCCCAGGGTATGGAACCTTTAGCGTTGGCGTCATACTCTACCAGTTGAGCTACTGGAAATTACAGAGTCTGACGTTCATTATAATTTATACCCTTAGGTAAAACGGATAACGTTACATGCTGATGACATGCTGTCTGAGTATTAACAAGTATGTTGTTGTGTTTACTGGTTACAGTTCCCATCGCTGCAGTAACCCGTGTCCGGGGCCTCTGTGGTGTTCCTGATGTCCCTCTCCCACCCCTGAAGATCCCAGGTGGGCGAGGGAATGATCAGCGGGATCACAGTCTTTCAGCTAAGCTATTCTATTCGGTGAGTGCAGAGGTTTGGTCACATTTCACATCACAAGAAAGTGAATGTGTGTGAAATAAAATAAATTTGAAAATGAATAAATGATACTATGAATACAGGAATTAAAAAAAAAAACTTCTTTTTGTTTTAAGTTTAATATATTTCAACTTTTTTTTTTTTTTTTTTTTTCCTGTTGAGTGTTCTCATTGTCTAATTCTATACATTATAAAGGCCCGTCCACACCAAGAATGACAACTATAATGATAACGATGAAGATATAGTTCTAAAAATCATTGTGACTATAAAAGAATAGCAGAGTCCACACCTATAACGTTAATGGCACAGAGAAATTATATCATTGTAATCATTTTCAGAACCATTTTTTTTTTTCCAGCTGATGAACAGTAAAAAACAATGACAGCCAATCAGAATTCATTCTGCTTTAAAGTATTAAAGTAAAGTTAAAGTAAAGCTTGAGTATTTAAAGGGATAGTTCACCCAAAAATGAAAATTTGATGCTTCTCTGCTTACCCCCAACGCATCCAAGATGTAGGTGGCTTTGTTTCTTCAGTAGAACACAAATGATGATTTTTAACTCCAACCGTTGCCGCCTGTCAGTCAAATAATGCGTGTGAATGGGAACTCTATCAATAAGAATAAAAAAAACACGACAGACAAATCCAAATGAAACCCTGCGGCTCGTGACGGCACATTCACTTAGTGAGGTCTGATCGTGCTCTGACAATGGAAGTGATGCCTTGCCCTTATACTTCAATGAGCGCGAGACATCACTGCCATTGTCAGAGTGTGATCAGACCTCACTAAGCGAATGCTGTATGCAGTTGGACATAGTGGTGTTTTAGAGGTAAAAAATGATAAAAATAAGTTCCCATTCACACGCATTATTTGACTGACAGACGGCAACAGTTGGAGTTAAAAATCATTTGTGTTCTACTGAAGAAACAAAGTCACCTACATCTTGGATGCGCTGGGGGTAAGCAGATAAACATAAAATTTTCATTTTTGGGTGAACTATCCCTTTAAAGCACCAAGCGACAACTACAGCGTCTGCTTGGAATAATGTGGATGCAAATATAGTTATCTTCATAGTTATGTCATTCTTGGTGTGAACGGGCCTTAAGTCTTTAGAATGTATTCTGCTTGAAGATAGTTTGCATGATGTTTGCTGTTAGTTATCTCACTGTGCAAGGGTCATATCTTATCTACATATTAATCTCATCAGCTATGGGAAGTGAGGTTGGACATTCCACCTTACCTGATTTGTCATGTTAATGATTTGAATGTCATCCATTGCTACAACTTGTTAAATGACTGTACAGCAGTCATTGTCCATGAGTGCATACGTGCATATAACTGTATTTGTGTCCTCTTTGCAGGATGCTCAGTTACTGGTTCTTGAGGAAGCCCCTACGTTGAACAGCCGTGTACGTTTTTTGCTTTTTGAGCGCCGCTGCTCTGTGAGCAAGCATGTAGTTTGGAGGGGGGCACTGAAGGGGGCAAACCTTTACATCGAAATCCCCACTGGTGTTCTCCCGGAAGGGAGCAAAGATAGGTTAGTAAAATTAACGTTATTTTGTGGTTTTTCTGTTCTCCCTAGTGAAAGTTAGTTATTTTTGGCTCAAACTGGTTGTTCAATTCTTTTGCAACAGTTTTTCACTCTTGCTGGAGTTTGCAGAAGAGAAGTTACAGGTTGATCACGTTTTCATCTGCTTCCATAAGAGCCGAGATGACAGAGGTAAGGCTTATGGCTTTTCTCTCCCTTCATGCCTTTTTGTTCAGAGTTAGTTCAGCCTATTTTTAACCTCCTTTCTGCTACCATCTCCAGCATCGCTGCTGAGGACATTCAGTTTCATGGGCTTTGAGATTGTGAGACCAGGTCATCCCCTCGTCCCAACCCGCCCCGACGCTTTCTTCATGGCTTACAGCATCGAAAGAGACACCGATAGTGATGAATAAAGCTTATCAATCACATTTTGCTTCTAATAACTATGCTGTATCTCACCCAACATGGTCACCATTAAAAGAAACATAGTATGAATGTCAAATTGTTTTTTTTTTTTTTTTTTTTTTTTTTTTTTTCCCCACCTGTTAATTACTACGTTGTAGTTTCTGTAAGGGTTGTGCTGTATTCAGTCGTATTTGCACTAGTGTAAACCAAATTTCTACAGTGACCATTAGTTTCTAAGCCATTACTACTGGGCTTCACTTCCAGTGTAATTGGATTCTTTGCTGATTCCCCTTTACCCATTCCCACACATGATCATTTTTAGAGCATAATATTTATGGATAAGATCTCTCATGCAACAGTGTATGAACCATAGATTCATGGTTTTCTTTGCTGATATGTTGATTTTCTTTTTACCGTTGGCTTCAAGTTGTGTTTTCTTTCTTGATGTGTGCATGAATTTGAGTTTTTAGTTATGGCCTCAATAGGATCTGTCTGCATGTTTGCTACAGTGTGCAAAATAAAAAATGCTCACCCTACACCATTCACTTGGTTTTGCTACCTCTTTTCATTTCCACATGCATTATGTAAATTATTAGACCATGTCTCACTGGGTTTTTCAGAACACTTTATTGTCCTTTTAACCCCTGATGTTTTGTAATGCTCATTTTTTTTCCAAGTATTGTTAATAAGTAAACTCCACAAGGTCAACTTCCAACAATAAGCTGATTTTGTAATAATACATCATATGTTGGAGAGGCCTTTACTGTACATTGGAATAATCTGACACGCGTGAATATGATAAAATAGTTTAATATGTAACAAGTGTTGTACATGTTGATTTGATAGCAAGAAAAACCAGGAAAAAATGGGGGCGAGGGGGGGAAATATTGTGGCCACAAATTAAGAATTGGTCCCTGAATTTTAGTTAATGTCTCTCAAAGATTTACCTAAAAGAAGGGAACTAAATAATCAAATGTGGCCCCAATTTAACTAAAAGATGGGAACAGATGCTTCATGGCCAAGATACCTATTTTTTTTTTTTCTGCATGTCATGTGTGGGGCTCTGTACATATTTTTTTATGATAGGAAGTATACAGCAGAACATGAATATGAATTACAAATATGCTACAAGGTGATCTGTTTTTAGGTTTTAAAAACTACATTTAGGTTTTATAGCTACCTTAGTCTACAGCTATATCTAAGGCATACCAACTGACAAATGTTAACGTTTCTATTTTTATGTTAAGCAGGTCTAATAAAGTCATGAAGGCCCATGCGTTCAGTTATGCTACGCATAGTCTTGGGGTCAGTAAGGGATAGATATTGCAGGCAGAGATAGTCTTCCCAGTCCAAGCCATACTGATCCTGAAAGAGTCCTTTCTCTGCAAGCTTGAGGACTAAAAGAGATTGCTTAAGTAGCAGCCAATTAGAAAACACAGAGCTCTCAAGTTGGTTCTGCTGAAAAAGTCCCTGTCGTGGACCCCAAAGCAAGGCCTTGAGGACACCTGCCACATCGGCCAATAGTAGCCCGGGTTTCTCAGATGTAAGCTGGGTGACCAGCCACAGCAAACCTGGAGCATAGGGAGTGTCTTGTGGCAACTTCCACACAGATGAGCAATCTTCAGTGAGATGTAGGCAGTACCTCAACAAATTCCCCAACTGGAACTCTTGGGATGCTGCTTCTTGAAAAACTTCATCCTCGAAATGGCTTTGCAGAACCAAACGAGGGGTGCCCCATTTTTCCCATAAGGTTTGACAAATCTCACTTTTCGTCCCCTCGTTGTGTATTTGCTCTTTGGACACTGTGATCCCGGGTGTACATTTGGAAGTGTCCACGTCCCTTACCTTCTTCATTTCACTAGGGTATTCCCTAGTGCCAGCCACCTTACTCGTGATAGGCGGCCACACTAAAGTCACACTCTGTGGTTTCAGTTTCCTGTAAACTACTTTAAAATGTACCAGCTGCTGTAGTCCTTGTACCAACTGGAGGGCAAGAAGACAAAGCCTCCTCTCATAAACTTCAGGAAGGGTGGAGTGCAAAGAGTGTCCTTCCTCAACAAAATCCTCTAGTGTTCCCAATGGAAAGTCTCTTACCACTGTCACACTAAAACCTTTCTCCAGAAGATCAGCTACTGTTTGCTGTTGGCGTACTTCAGTGGTGTCCCCATGTGAAGGCTCTGAAGTTGTCTGAGCATGCTGTGAAGTAGAAGTTTGATCCGTAGCTGTGCAGTGTGGGAAATGGACCACTCTTTGCTCAATGTTAGGATGTGGCATGCATATATCTGATACCAAATCATCTCCGTGAACCTGATGAAACATTTAGGAGTCATCTTCACTACATTTTGTTTTATTCATTTAAGTTACATGCAACATGTAGGATTCTTTAAGTTCTGTTAGTCCTTTACCCAAAAACTGTTGCATTGTGACTAAATACTAAATCTACATAGCACATGTCAAACTGTTGATGCTGTTGCTCAACACCTGGCATGATGAAGGAAGTGTGGTTTGAGGGTTTTCTACTGCAAGGTTGCCTTATAAGGGTGCGCATTCTGCTTGTGGTTCAGGGGCTCGGCCTGGGAAGCATTAATGGCCTACTTACAGCTTTGGATTGAAAACCCTTTTGAACAAATACACAAACAATTGTGGATTGCTACAGTAACTAACTAGGTTCTACATATAATTTAGACTGATGTTCTCCTATTGTAATTGCAAGTGTTGATGCTCTTACCTTTGCTGAAAACAGTCTCCCAGGAACCTTTGAACAGCGCACCAAGTAGAAAGCATCCCTCTCAGGCCATTGCTGCTCACACAATATGAAGTCATTAGGCTGAGAAGTCTTTGCCATCTCCATTTCCTGTTCATTTGGGAAGATGCTCGATTCAATGTTTTGCAATGTGCTCTTGAGAAACTGAAGATAACACTCTTGAATACCCATGGAAACTTGCTCATGACTCTGGAAGCTTGCGAAGACTCTTTGAAGTTGCTCATCTGGTGTATCAAAGTTCACCTTGTGCAAGGACGGACCTTGATGTAGCTCATCTTGTACTTCTTCCTCTTGTAGTGTAAGTGTGCTCTGGAAAGGTGCTATCATGTATAATGGATTTTCATAGTTGTAGGCTCCTGTATGATCAGGGTAAGTTGGGTCCAGAGCCTCCACTGGGAGGGATAGGGTTCTCTTCAGACTCTTTTTGGGTACTGGAGGAGGATTTTGATCTGAGAAGAATCTTGTCTGGTGATTTTCTGAGTAACACAACAAGGTAAAAATTACTAGCAATAGCAATAGAGTACGCAAACTTCACACACACATGCATACTCAGATGTGGTGCATGTCATGTGTTATGGAACAGTAAAATTCTATGGAAACGGTCTCAGTTCCCACAGTACCGTGAGACAGACTCCGCGTGGTTTAGTTGTCTGTCTGGTGGCTTACTGTATTGGTTTCAGGTGTTACTTCCCTCAAAATACTTACGTATGCAAGAAATAAAGTGTTAAAAAACAACCAGAAATGAGGAAGGCTACGCATGTGAAACATTACAGACTCCAGTTCTCATTATACTAAGATCCTTATCACTTGCTGCAAAACTAACCTTTTTGTTTTAAACTTTACAAAAAACCCACCTGTTTTTCTAGACAATGCCAGACATTATAAGTGCTCACCGTAGCGATGATGTATTGGACAGTGGGCTGCATTGCAGTAGGTAGGAGTGAACACTTCAGCAAATGGAGACACAGGGGTCTGTGGTCCTGACAAAAGTAGATCTCCTACCTTCAGATCTAGATCATGGATGGAGCTCGAAGAAGACGTGCTCCTAACCATGTGCACATGTGAGCATACAGAGATACAGAAACAACAGAACAAGTTACTGGGCAAGACCTCCTTCATTTGTATTTTATTATACCGAGCAATGAGTAACTTTCGTGGTATGAGGTTTCCTGTATCATAGCTTGCATGTGTCAAGTCATAGCACTAGCATTTCTTACCTGCGCTGTTTGATGGGCAGTGCAGGTGGCGATGCCCCTCCTGACACCCCCAGGGGAGTGTGGACTGTTGCTTGATCCATTGTAGATTAGCGTGTGACAGTGTGACCGTCCGTCAATGTGCTTCACCCTCCTACAAATGTTAGTTCCTGTAGTTTTCTTCTAGTGCATTAGCACACACGCAGTTATCTGACTTACTCTCTCTGTCGCTCTCTCAGACATTGCCACAGCATATCTAGCATCTGAGGTTGGCAGCGGAAAAGCTGAGTGCATTTTGTGCACATCTGTTCACTGTACTTTCAAATAAGGACATTTTAAAATAAGGAACCAGATTTTGTACGCTCTAGATTAGTACCTCTTACAGTCACGGCATGGGATGACATGTTTATTTGCACTTTGCTTATGCACTGAGCTAAATTTGTGTCAAACATGAATCTAATTTTTTTTCATCTTACTGAGCATTTTTATAAATTGGACAAATATTTTATAATTTTGATTTTTTTTTGTGTGTGTGTGATTTCTACAGAACATGAAACTAAGCAGCTTAAAGCACACCAGTTACAAACTCCTCGCAACAATGAAGTTGGAAAGTGCTTGGAGACAAACACTTTGCAAGATACCACTGATAGATCTGTTATCATACACTGTCATCTTTCAGTCACTAGAGGATGCTGTTGTTCCTTTATACATAATAAGCAACCAGTGACTTGAGACATAGGCCCTGTCCCAAATGGCACTCTAAACACTCGCTGTCTTCCTACGAGTCCACACTTTCATGACATAATGCCACTTTGGTTGTCGGGAAGAAGTTTGCTGCAGAGCTCGCACCAGTGCGGTCTCAGCAAAAGTGTGCATCGAGGGCACATATCGACCCCAAAGTGAGCACCCTTCTGAAACCTAAAATGAAAAATGGGACACCCTACGGTCGCGTGGACTTCACGATCACCATTGTAAGTCCACAAGACTGTAAGTGCATATGAAGTGTGCCATTTGGGACAAGGCCATAGGCTGCATCCGAAATCGCATACTTCCGTACTATGCAGTAGGTGGCAAAAGAAGTTATTTACAGGACTAAAAGAGTAGGCAAAAAGTACCCGGATGACCTACTACTTCCTGCGAGATTTTAAGTGTGCATACAATGGACACGTTACTATCCCATTCAAACAAATGGCGGGTATTAATGTCAAACCCTGGTCACATGATAATGACAACATGGCAAACGCAGTATGTATGGATTACATTCATTCTACTCACATTCATTCTATATAGAACATGCGTTTTTAGCGGTCACAAACTAATTACCTATTCAAAATAACTACCTACTCGAGAGAGTATGTGGTTTCGGATGAAGCCCTTGTGTGCCTGATTTTGGAATGGGCCTAATAAAGACTGCATTCAGTTCAGTTAAACTGAGCTTCAGATAACTCAGTTCAGTTGAACTGCACCTTTTACACAGCACTTTTAACAATGCACAGTATCACAAAGCAGCTTTACAAGTGGCAAAAGCAGGAACGAAAACCTCCCAGAGTCTAATAAAAACTTAGTAGGAACCAAAACCCAACCCAGAAGGTAAAGCCAGATAAAAAGTTGTCAAGTTAAGTGAGTCTATTCAAAATTAGATGCCATGCATTCTGAAAACATTTTCTTTTTAGTAAAACCACATATATCGCTAATATTTCATTATATTATTATAGTAGTTGTATTAATAGTGCAGATTTTTTTGGTGGAAATGCTCTTAAAAGTATAAAATGGGGAAATAATTTACCTGTTTATTCAGTTAAAGTATACATAGTTTTACCATGTGCACTAATTGCATGCATAAGATGTCCTGAATGAAAGTTTTTATGTTCAGATGTGATATGTTTAAATTTAAAAAAAAATAAACAATGTATTAAACAGACCTTTAGGTGGCGCTGGATCGTTCAGCAAAAATAACAAATATACATATCAACAAGAAAAGTGTTGTCAGACTTAATTTAAAAAGCTCAAGGCATGTTGTTCAAGAGGAACATTCCCTATTTAAGGCCTCCATTCGAACTTACCTCTGTGATCAGTCTGTAGTGGCTTCATGGTTCTGGAGATACAGAGAGTGAGAGTGAGTCAGAGACGGCTTATTTTCTCCCTTTTTGTCCTCATTATGTATAGCTGAATCTGGCTCAGAGTACTTGAAAACACCCATAGAAGATCTATGACTAAACAGATTGCATAGATTTCCTTAAAAGGTGAAAACAGTTACGAATTACTAGCTGTGATGACACAAGAAGCACAGTTGACAAAGGGGTCAAATTTAAGTTGCCAAAAACAATATTGCGAAATAAAAAGGTGTTTTTTTAAGGGTTTTTATTTCCCATATTTTTTTACTAAATTTTTGCTCGCACAAAATGGGCTTTTTTCTCAATAATGGAAAAGATTTAAAACTATGATAAAAAGAAAATATAAATTATAGTACAATCAACTTTATCATGCAATAGCGCAATGTAAGCATTGCTTCAATGCAATTTATGTATTAAATTTTTAAAACCAAACTGTTGCAGATCAGTCTACTCTACTCTTGCTATCATAAAAAGTCTAATAGAATGCAGATGTAGGATTTGCATGTTTTGATACACAAACCGAGCATTTCTTACAAGTCCTTCATGTCCATGAAGTGCAGATCAAAAGATAAATTGCCCAGTTCTAATTTAATACATGAGTGCAGGGAAGAAGCTCTCATCAAAATAAAAAAGAAGGAAAGAAAGCGAGGGTGAGGAGGGGACAATAACAACACAAGCACTGAAGAGACCCTGAAGTGGATCATCATTAAGCTCATATGCTGCCCTCAGTAAAGAGACTCTTCATATGCTGTGAGTGCTGGGGCTTCCTTTTTTCACAGATTTTGCCAAAGATTTACGTCAGTAGCCTTGTCATGTAAGGCAAGGCGAGGCAAGTTTATTTATATATCACATTTCATACACAATGGTAATTCAAAGTGCTTTACATAGAAAAGGAATTAAAATAATCATAATCCCAACAGATGCATAAGAAATAAAAATATCAGGCATAAGAAATAAAAGTAAAAATCATATTTAACTATATGCTACAATACTATTCATGACTACATGAATCATTAAATTTATGAAGTCAGTCAATGCTGACAAAATTCAAGGAACTTATGAACTCATAATAGTATTTATATATACACCGATCAGGCATAACATTATAACCACCTTCCTAATATTGTGTTGGTCCCTCTTTTGCTGCCAAAACAGCCCTGACCCATCGAGGCATGGACTCCACTAGACCCCTGAAGGTGTGCTGTGGAATCTGGCACCAAGATGTTAGCAGCAGATCCTTTAAATCCTGTAAGTTGTGAGGTGGGGCCTCCATGGATCGCACTTGTTTGTTCAGCACATCCCACAGATGCTGGATTGGATTGAGATCTGGGGAATTTGGAGGCCAGATCAACACCTCAAACTCATTGTTGTGCTCATCAAACCATTCCTGAATCATTTTTGCTTTGTGTCAGGGCGCATTATCCTGCTGAAAGAGGCCACAGACACCAGAGAATACTGTTTCCATGAAAGGGTGTACGTGGTCTGCAACAATGCTTAGGTAGGTGGTACGTGTCAAAGTAACATCCACATGGATGGCAGGACCCAAGGTTTCTCAGCAGAACATTGCCCAAAGCATCACACTGCCTCCGCCGGCTTGCCTTCTTCCCATAGTGCATCCTGGTGCCATGTGTTCCCCAGGTAAGCGACGCACACACACCCGGCCATCCATGTGATGTAAAAGAAAACATGTTTCATCAGACCAGGCCACCTTCGTCTATTGCTCTGTGGTCCAGTTCTGATGCTCATGTTGGCGCTTTTGGTGGTGGACAGGGGTCAGCATGGGCACCCTGACTGTTCCGCGGCTATGCAGCCCCATACGCAACAAACTGCGATGCACTGTGTATTCTGACACCTTTCTATCAGGACCAGCATTTACTTCTTGAGCATTTTGAGCTATAGTAGCTCGTCTGTTGGATCGGACCACACGGGCCAGTCTTCGCTCCCCACGTGCATCAATAAGCATTGGCCGCCCCTGACCCTGTCGCCGGTTCACCACTGTTTCTTCCTTGGACCACGTTTGGACACTAGCCATCACAATTTGGCACTTGTCAAACTCACTCAAATCCTTACGCTTGCCCATTTTTCCTGCTTCTAACACAACAACTTTGAGGACAAAATGTTTACTTGCTGCCTAATATATCCCACCCACTAACAGGTGCCATGAAAACTCTTGAACAAGAAGATGATGTGCAAGTTTTTCTTATTTTGTTTAAAGATCATATTTTTTCATTTAGTACTTCCTTTTGGAGGCTACAGAAGATGCTTACATGTTTCCATGAAGCCAAAAAAGTTCAATTTATCCTATTCATTAAATTCAAAAAGTTCTCACCCCCCTTAATGCATCGTGTTTCCTTCTGGAGCATCAGTGAATGTTTGAACCTTTTTTAATAGTTGTGTTTGGGTCCCTCAAACATCCTCAGTTTGAAAAGATGGATCGCAAAATCATACAGTCATTGTTGGAAAGGGTCCAAATATGCAAAAGATGCTGGAAAATCTGCAGGACCTGGAGGATTTTTCTGAAGAACAGAGCTTAGTTTAACTGTTCAGGACAAACAAGAGACTCATGAACAACCATCACAAAACAAATAAACAGTCGTGGATCATCCAGGTAATGACACACAATATTGAGAATCAAGGGAATGTAAACTTTTGAACAGGGTCATTTTTATAAATTCAGCTATTTTTTTTGTCTTGTGGACATTATGTAAACCTCTTTTATGTGAAATAGTTTATTCAGGACAGTACTAAATAAAAAATAACATGCAATTTTCATGATCCTTCTTATTTTGTTAAAATTATTCTTATGTAAATGCAGTGGCTGGAAAAAGTGTTTGGACTCTCAAGTCACACTTGTATGTATAAGTTTATATTGCATTAGACACAAAATATAAAATTATGCTATATATTTATTTTCTCAGCCTTTTTTTCTTTTTATAGGTTTTATAGGATTTTTTGGGTCACTGTGTATATGAAGACTGATGCTTTTGAAACCATTTGTATTTTCAAAAACCTTTATTTTCATCGTAAGGTCATGAATAACATCTATCTGAACATGAGGAATTCATGCATAAAATAAAATTCTCACACAACAACAAGCATCAGCATCAAAAACATCATTTACTTTATTGTTCATTTACAATAGAAGGTGCTTGATTGTCATGATATTGTTCATTTGTGGTTTAAATTGAAGTCGAAAGACTTTCTTTCTTGTTTTCGAAGAATTCCCCAAAGGTTTCGCTTGCTTTTGCTGACCGGTGCTTGTTTTACTGACTCACAGTTCTGAGCCAGTTGCTTCTGGATCTCGATTCCTGTAACGCTGTGGCTTCTGAAGAAACGATGAGCGACTGAAGACTGATGTGGAGGGGTGCTGGCATGTGTCTGAATGGGGGATGTCTTGACAATGATGCTTCTTTTCGTTTCCAGCTTAGGGTGCCTAGATGTGTTGACCTCTTCATCGTGACCCCAACGCCTATGTCCCTGGGAGAAGAGCGCCTCTTCGTTGGCCATTTGTGGGCTTCTGCTCAGAGTTACAAAGCCGTATGGGGTGGTGACCTTGGGAAGGTGAGGTAAGGAGAGAGCCGCTTGGCTAGCAGGATCAGAGCAATGTTTGAGATCTGAGAGAGCTTTTCTTCCAGGTACAGGAGATACACCGAACCCAGAGGATGATGATGAGGACGACACTGATGAAGAAAGAGAAAGCTGGGCATGATAGGATCCGCTAATGTCTTCATTGCTCCCCCAGTCCATCTCTTCTTCACCCTGTCGTTCTTTCTCATTCGCTCTGGATCTATAGCCATCCTCCAGGGCGAGTTTTGGAATGGTGAATTGTGGGATACTGTCCGGGGTCACGACGATACTGCGTATACTGTCTTTACTCCCGCGGTTTTCTAACCCCAGCGAACTTCCGAACGAACAACTTCTCGCGGTGGCCCATTTGAGCGCGAGTATTCCCGCGGAGCTGTGCCTGCGCGCGAACGGGAATCCCGCGCTTTCTGACTCGCTGTCGGCACTCGTCCCCGTGCAGTTTCCAACACTGATGGTGCGCGTCACCGTCATGTTCTTGTGCGTTGCTGCCATGCTGTGCTCTGTCTCACTATATATAAAAATAGTCAAGTATACTGTTTATTACCTGTTTGTGGAAAGTTGTGACTGAAAGAGCATCCTCAGAGATTTATAGTCCTCCAGACCCTTCAAATCTGCCCCACTCTGTTTGTTTCAGACGTGCGTAAATGTGACGAGGGTGCCGTGTGCGGAAACATGCCCAAATGAGGATCTCTCCCGCCTGACTGGTCTCCTCCGTGACGCTGATGACAGAAACAAATCCTCACGAAAATGTAATTTGGTAACCATAGTTACTGTAATTAATAGTATGAATCTGATGTATTTTTGAAACACAATTAAAAACAACATGGTTGAAAGTTTATGAAAACTCTTTGAAAAGAGATACATTTCATTTGTTTAATATATGGATAGATACTATAATTTATAATAGCTATAATAATGCCATTGCAACTAGTATTATTGCAGAGTAACTTACTTTGATGAATACTATGGTAACAATAATTATATTTATGTGCATTGTATTTGTACTTCAAGGTACTTCAAATAATACAATGGAATATTGTTAGTGCACAGAACAACAGGATCTGTATAAATGTACAAGGATATATTAATAATAATATTTTTTATGATTTCTTGCTCCACAATCATTGTGAGGCAATTTATAGGTAGGCTACACTGGAATTAATTAATTAATTTAAACGAAACTGGAAATGTAACTTATATTTTTTTATATTTCATTAAAAATTAATAAATCTTATAGTCTATTTATATTATATTATTAATTTATATTATTTAAATGTTCATATTTTCATGCTCATATCTTTGTCGGGCTTTTTTATTTAGGCTATTTATTTATTTTTACCAAGATTTTCCCATACTATATAGTAGCCTAATATATACTGCGCAGCATGCAGTACGCTAGGATTTCAAAGTCTCCACGCATGCGGACACGCGCACAAACCGCGGTGGGCTCACCTGTTTTAATTAGCACGTGCATGGCTGCTTGTAAATTGGCGGGGAATCGCTTTTAGACAGTCGGTGGATTCATTCAGAGAGAACATCGAGATGACTAACCAGTGCAACTACACAGTTGAGTCTGAAAACACTGAGGGCCAAGAGGCAAGTTTACTCGATTTCATTTCCCTCACTAGACAGTGTTTATTGTTCACACGAAACGTTCAAGACAAAAATGAGCGTTTGTAAAAATAACATTGCTGTTCTCAACAGAAGAAAGCTGTGGCGAAGAGAGGTGGAGTCGTTTCAGCCATCCTCTGTCGGATTTCACAGTTTTGGCCAGTCAGTTTGACTGTAAGTCTTAAGTGCAAGTCAACTAACTGTGGTAAATAAGTGATTACAAGCTGTACCCTGGTACTGAGTACCAGTTTGTTTAGTGGTCTATTTAGTCATTTAAAAAGTCAGTCTATAAACAAAAGACCTCAATTACTATTTTATATATAAATTTTTATATATTGCTGGAAAAAAAACAACAACAACTAGTTGATCTGCTAGTATCAATGTACACTTCAGGTGTCTAGGCTGGGACACCAGCTAAACTGAGTACCTGGCCTGGCCAAGAACACCATAAACTAACTGAGACCAAATCAGTTTAAGCTGGATTTACTTATTTTTATTTTCATTTATTTGGGTAAGTTTGTTTCCTTGACTGTGGTAATGATTTATAAGCTGTATCCTGGCACTGGATAACCGTTAGGTTTGGTTAGTAGTCTGTATACTCATTTAAAAATCAGACTAAATAACAAACAACCTCAAACACTGGCATTATTTGCCAACACAGCTGCTAAGAAAACCTAAAACTAGCCTAAGCTGGTCTGTTGTTCTCAGTGGACAATTTTTGGGTGGCCATGCTAGAAAACTAGCTAAACCATTGAGCACCACACTGGCCAAGACAACAAACCTGTTTAGGCTGGATTCATTTGTTTAATTTTTTTATTATTTTTTTTAAATTTGCGTGTTATATAAAGTAGTAGTCAACAACTATCTTTAAGGTTTTCATTTGTGGTTCTTGCTTTTAACTTTTGATCTGTTTTGAAATAATACTGTAACTCGAGTTAGATATTTTCTCTTTGATCCTGCATGCCTTTTCTTAAGATGCGGGCTTTCCGTGGCTTGTGGTGGCTGTTTGGGTTCTCCACGCCAGTGAAGGCCATCTCTCCAGCTGTTGATGAAAAAGGTGGCTCCCCTAAAGACAGACCATGCAGAACAGTCCGCAAGCGTCTCCACAGGGCCACGCGGCTACTGTTGGCAATCCTGCCCCGGCGCATCCAGAGCGCTCTGGGATATCCGGTCTGCACCAGTATTGGCTGTGCTGTGTCCCCTGGTAAGCTACTTCAGATAAAAAACACTTTCAGATATGAGACTTGAAGTGCAGCAGAGGTTATTTCTGTGTTAGAGGTGCGTTGTTCCCCTACCAAGCCTTGTGGAAAAGGCAGCAAGAGAAAGCAGGATGACCTGGATGAGGAAGAGGAGTAGAGCAGCAGTCCTGGGTGGAGGCGCTCAATCAGGAACTGGCCGAGGAAGACCACGTAGCTGATCCAGATTATGAGGTTTGTGTTTTTTCCTGTTGGTATATATCTTGTCACTGCCAAATTTTGGGATACTAATCTTCTCCTGCAGCCCGGTGTAGTTGAGACAGACAGTGAGGAATACCGGTCACACAATGACACAGAGAGTGACTTGGAAATAGAGAAGGGTGTCGTGGTCATCAAAGACTTGGAGACGGTACAGTTCTCCTCGCTCCTCACCACCTTTTTGCTGTTTTTAATTTTTCTGAACTCTATATTCCAAGTCACCTGTGCTTCTTGTTTCAGGTAGTTCCTCCTGAGGCCTAATGATGGCAGTGTGTACTAAAACTAGTATGCAAATCAAGAATATTGAAACAGTTGCAGAATGTTCATTGTTTGTTCTCTGGCTTTCTTTTTTTGATGTACTCATTTAATGGCTTTCCAATATGCTGCTTGTGTTCAGTTAATTTTGTATGTTTTTGTTTTCAGTGTTAAATTTCCAAATAAAAGTATTTGTAGTACTACATCTAGTTTGTAGTTTGGTTTAAAGCGTAATACATGGTTTGCCCAGTGGGTGGCAGATGCTCACTTAGTTTGATTGTCTTGATATACCACCTATAATAAAGGTTTTTTTAAGTGAAGGTTAAATGAAATATGCAATAGGTATGATATAACTTTTTTAGTTTTTAAATACTACATACAACCCCCCCCCACCCCACACACTGTATGCACTTGTATATACTCCATATAAAAAATACATTTAAAATATTTACATAGGCAAAAAACATTTGAACTTTTTCCATAGAGAGAATAAATGTGCAATATTTAATTTTATATGTTCCATGCCAAAAATGTAAATATTCATGTGTGCATACAATGCATTTTTATATATTTTTTTTTTATTTATAACTTTTTTTTTTTTTTATATTCCATAAAGAAAATGTAAAATATTTACATTTATTTTGTATATATGCAATGTGTTTGTGTGTAATTTGTTTGTAAAATATATGCAATTTTTATATATAGACACACATAAAAATATTTATAAAATATGTATTTTATATATAGATATATTGAGAGAAATTATGCAACTTTATCACTTAATTTTAATTTAATTTTTATATGAATAGCCAGAATATGGGCTATTTGAATGTTTTGGACTGCATTACACTGAAAAAAAAAGCTGCTTTTTTTTTTTTTTTTTTTTTTTTTGCTGCACTTTTACATAAAACAGTTTTTAAAAAGTTAAAATAATCCATGTATTTTCCAGTTTTCTTTAAAATAAATTTTTTAAAGAACTGGAAATGCATGCATTATTTTTACTTTTTAAAAACCGTTTTATGTGGACTGGACACCATTTGTTGAATTAAATGTGCGATAGGATTTGTTTCAATCTGAAACTTATTTTCATGGGGTAATGCATATTTTGCGCACCATTTTTTGGATTTACTTTTCTGAAAATGGCCTCAATCTTTAAAGCATTAATTGAAAGATACCAGTTTTCCCAGAAGAAAGCAAGCTATTTTAAAAGGTGTTCTTAACTTCTTATTTGTGCATCCACATTTTCTATCCTTGCCTCCTTTCCTCTGGTCTCAGCTCCACCCCCTTTAGGATGAAAGGGAAAAAATTAGGGCAAAGGAATCAAAGGAAATCTTATTTGTATATTGGAATGTTCTTGACCACTTGAGGGTCACTTCAAAGCGTCATCAGCTGTGTTATGTTGTTAAAGTTTGGTTATTTAAGAAATTCATAATAAAGCGCAAAGCCCTGTTGAAATATGTGAAATGTATTGTTTATTAAAACTGCAAAAGTATAGCTTATATTAAATTTGTGACATGTGAAAGGGGGAGGAGAATTTATACTTGCACCATGTGTGCTTCCTCGCTCATAGCTCCTCTGGAAGCTTCCTCGTTCCTCGCCTTCTCGAGGTGCAATTAGAGAATTGAGATACGAGGAAACGAGGAAGCATCAATATAAGTGTTGGGAAGAACCCATTGTTCACTCCATACACCACCTACTATTTATTAGCCTTTCATCAGTGGTGAAGTTGGAAAACAAACTTACAACCACTTGAGTGTGACGTGAACGTGAGCGCTTGCTTCTGAAGGCACTACCACCTACACTGGTGCGCTTTTAGCTGAAGGTGAGAGCCATTCTTGTTTCTTGAGAAGAGGGGGTGGATTGTTGCCAAGGACTCTTAATGGCCCTCTGCACACCATGAAAACATTTTCCAGCTGTATATTGCAGAAACGCTTACCCTTCCCAAGTTCGCAAATGAGACAAGTACATTAAATTCAGTGGTGGTGCGGAAGTGCCTGTGTAAAAGAATGGAGCGAATCAGGCCAACCATCAAAACGATTCTTGTTTGTTGACCTAGCTAGGAGTTTTTCCCGTTGTTTTCTGACAACTATAAACAGGCGGTGAAGGAAAAACATAGTGAAATGTGATTGTTCTTGGAGGCTTTGAGAAGAACAGAGATTCTGAGAGGGTAAGAACAGGGAAAAGCCTTCAAAGTATACATCAGATCTATGGCCTGCTGGGATTTCTTAGCTGTCGGGCATTTTTTGAAGAGGAGACGGATGAGTCTTGGGAGAATCGGGTTTTTAGTGTGCCTGAAATAGAGCTTGTGCACCAGGAGCTCTTCTTATCCCCCACTTCTTGTTTTTTTTTTTTTTTTTTTTTTCCTTTAATGTAGATGTTGCTGTGTGTGAGTTCGAAGCTGATGCGATATGGTCTTATGTGGGGAGCGATGCCTTATTCTCGATTCACAAACGCCTTTTCCTTAAGCTATGCTTAGATGCCGACTTATTGACTGTAGATGCAATTTTATGGTGATATTTCATCCCTTTCATGCTCTCGGTTTCCATTTTTGTCCTCGGGTTAACCTCAGGCGGAGGTGGCAAGGTGTTGAGGTACATAAACGGCCTGCTGCGATTTGGCACACAAAACCGCTTTCCTCAGCACATTCTGACACTGCTCATTGTCACCTTCCTTGAATGACAACGCGTGTCGGCGAGAGCACTTTCATCCGACCTGAATGCTATTAACAGTTAGATTATCTTGTACTCCCTTGGCTTGTAATGTGATTCCATTTATTTTATATAGTGCTGTAAGTGCATTTTAATTAAATGAATTACATATGCAGTGTAATTAGCTCAGTTAATATTGCAGTATTTGTTGAGAGAATCCCACAAATAAGACATTACATTATTGTGGCAGACAAAAGCATTAGAAAAAGTGGCTTTAGAAGTTCAGTATTGTTCATTTTATTTCGGTTCAGTGAGCGTTAGCATACACAGCATCAGTGTTGGGTAAGGTACTCTAAAAAAGTAATTATTTGCTTGCTACTAATTACCTATTCAACAGTGTAATTAGATTACTAATTACTCTTTCTAAAATGTATTGCATTACTTATTACTAATTACTTTCTAAATATATCAACCTCGACCATTTCAACAACACAGGATAGACATGAAACTGCTCCTTTAATTCTTTCAAATAAATAATATAAGATTGCATAACTAATTCTTGAAATGACCAAAGTAGTTAAAGTCAGAAGATTACATTTTGATGTTGAAGGCTTAGTTCACCCAAAAATGAAATTTCTGTCATTAATTACTCACCCTCATGTTGTTCCACACCCGTAAGACCTTCGTTCATCTTCAGAACACAAATTAAGATGTTTTTGATAAAATCTGATGGCTCAGTGAGGTCTGCATTGACAGCAAGTTAATTTACACTTTCAAACGGCCAGAAAGCTACTAAAGGTACTAAACAACCTTAATGTTATGAATCGACGAGAATACTTTTTGTGTGCTAAAAAAACAAAATAACGACTTTATTCAACAATATCTAGTGATGGGCGATTTCAAAACACTGCTTCACGAAGCTTCGTAGCTTTACGAATCTTTTGTTGCAAATCATCTGTTCGGAGCGTGTATCAAACAATCTCAAACTGCCAAAGTCACGTGATTTCAGTAAACAAGTCTTTGTTACGTCATAAGTGTTTAGAAATTTCAATGGTTGACGTGACTTTGGCAGTTTGATGCGCACTCCGAACCACTGATTCGAAACAAAAAGATTCGTAAAGATCATGAAGCAGTGTTTTGAAATCAGCCATCACTAGATCTTGTTTTCGTTTTTGGGTGAACTAACCCTTTAAGGTTGAACCACTGCAATCACGTGGACGGTTTTAATGATGTCTTTAGTACCTTTCTGGGCCTTGACAGTGGTAATTATATTGCTGTCTATGGACGAGTCAGAGAGCTCTCGGATTTTTAATCAAAAATATCTTAATTTGTGTTCCGAAGATGAACGAAGGTCTTGTGTGGAACGACAGGGTGAGTAATTAAAGACAGAAATTAAATTTTTGGGTGAACTAACCCTTTAAATGCAGTATTGTTTTATATAGAATTCTTTAGTCTATACAGTATTTAATGCAATTACATCAGAAGCAACTAATTCAATTACAGAAAAGGTAAGAGTAATCCCTTACTTTACTGTTTGATGGGACAAGTAATTATATTACAGTAGTTACTTAGTAATGCGTTACACCAAACACTGCACAGCATTTGAATTTGTCAGATGTAGTCATTTAAAGACTGTTCTTGTAAAGAATCCATTATACTTTTTAAACTAGGGCACACAGTATATCTGTAATATCTTGATTATCATCCAGTTATATATATAATTGATTTGTTTTATATAATATCTGTGTATAATATAAAAAACATTCATATATAAAATCATTTTGTAAATAATTATACATGTATATAAATCATATATTGAATATTAAATCATGTATGTAACTAAAATTATATATATATATATATATATAATCATTATATCATTATTTATTTCTTACACCTAATGTTTCATTCTCTGTCCTGTGATGCCTAAATTTAGTAGTATTGTAAAATATTGATTTTTGTTTTATTGTTTTTCCTTTAGTACTAATATGAAAAGAGATTGACGTATTGATTTTAATATTGGTGCATCTCATTTGCTATTGCATTAAGTGTTGCTGTTTATCAATATCTTGGGCTACAAGGGTGTTTTAAAAAGTGGGATATTGAGATCTTCTCTATGCTAAGTTGTTTAGATCAGTTGCATGAGTTTGCATATAGTTTTTCTAGGTATTTTATCAGATCAAATCTGTCTTTAGCTTAACTATCCCTTGAGCATTGCAGCTGTTACTTCACACCCAGTTCTCCAGTTGAATTGCGCACATTCGCAACAGGCTTTTAAACTGCTGCATTGTTTAACATATAGCAGCAGAAGATTTTGCTGCAGACGACACGGCTGTCACATCATTCTTCTTTAATCTATGCAGCGACGTCTAAGCCCTGCTGTTTGATGATACCGTGGCACTACGTTTTTCCAGCATCACTCTCACAGGCATTTTTCCCTTAGCATCCCAGAGGTAATTACCTTATATGAGCACCACAGAGAGTACTCTGCAATTCTATGGCAAATTGTTCAGTCGATAGGTTTGAGCTCAGGGACTGAAGATGCCGTGCCAGAGTTTTTAGTATTCAGACTGAAGCATTAATTAAAGAGCCTCTTGCTGCTACCGCCCTACATGAAAGGACCTTTCTGTTGAACAAAGATAATACAACACAAAGATATTTATTGATGGACTAAACAGCTGCTTTGTGAGGGTTTGGCCTACATTTCGTGACTAGGCAGTAGTTGCTTCTAATATGTTGTTATAATTAGGCTAATGAACTATATTACTCAATGGAAGAATTGGTTATTGCACCTTTGTCTTTTAGCATTGCATTTGCAATTGTTTTAGAAATGTAAACCACTTAAGGCTCTCCATTACAATGATTTTACAGTGTTTAAGGGCATTTTAAGATCTCATGCCTAGTGCTTTAAAATCACTGTAATGCATTTTCTCCTGTTTTTTTTTTTTTTTTTTTTTGGGCTGTATTTTACAGGAAGATGAACTTGCCCACCACGTGTTTGTTTGCCATTTGTGGCCCCAACCCCCACCCCCCCCAACCCCCACCCCCCTTGGTGCATTCAAATTCTTCAAAATAACCTATAATTAATTTCTGTCTCGTCACTCTGCTGCATCATATCACACCTGCCAATCTTCAAGATTTATTAATCAAAACAACACAAAGCTGTCACCTCAAATCAGTGTCCAAGTCATTTCTAATGAAATAAAACAGTGCTTAATATGTCCGATCTCCTTTGTCTTTCCAAAAAACCTTCAATGTTAAAATGAACAGGTCGCCTTTCTTCTAAAAGCCCCTTCAGTTGTCTTCAAGAATGTAAATCCTTGGAACTATTTCTGAACAGCTCAAGAACAGAAAATGTAGTGCTATATATATATATATATACTATATGTATATATATATATATACTACCGCTCAAAAGTTTGGGATCGGTAAGATTTTTAATGTTTTTAAAAGAAGTTTTGTCTGCTCACCAAGGCTTAATTTATTATTAAAAATACAGTAAAAACAGTAATATTGTGAAATATTAAAATAATAATAAAATAACTGTTTTCTTTTTGAATATATTTTACAAAGTAATTTATTCTCATGTTGGCAAAGCTGAATTTTCAGCATCATTACTCCAGTCTTCAGTGTCACATGATCCTTCAGAAATCATTCTAATATGATTAGTTCCTCAAGAAATATTTGTTATTATTATCAATGTTGAAAACAGTTCTTTTTTTTTCAGGATTCCTTGATGAATAGAAAGTTCAAAAGAACAGCATTTATCTGAAATACAAAGCTTCTGTAGCATTATACACTACCGTTCAAAAGTTTGGGGTCAGTAAGAATTTTTATTTTTATTTTTTTGAAAAGAAATGAAAGAAATTAATACTTTTATTCAGCAAGGATGCATTAAATCAATCAAAAGTGACAGTAAAGACATTTATAATGTTACAAAAGATTGGATTTCAAATAAACACTGTTCTTTTGAACTTTCTATTAATCAAAGAATCCTGAAAAAAAAATATTGTACACAAATATTTTGTACACAAATATTTTGTACAATTGTAAACAATAAATGTTTCTTGAGCAGCAAATCGACATATTATAATGATTTCTGAAGGATCATGTGACACTAAAGACTGGAGTAATGATGCTGAAAATTCAGCTTTGCCAACACAAGAATAAATTACATTTTAAAATATTTTCAAATAGAAAACAGTCATTTTAAATTGTAATAATATTTCACAATATTACGGTTTTTACTGTATTTTTAATTAAGTAAATGCACCCTTGGTGAGCAGACGAAACTTATTTTAAAAACATTAAAAATCTTATATATAATGAAACATCACATCTCTGTAGCCCAAACATTTTAAAGATTTTTTTAAAGAGATTAAAAAGATTTTTTAGACAGCATTGCAAATTTTGGTTAAATATTCCATTTAGTTAATCAGGGTGTTTTATCTTGGAAAATTTGCAACTTCACATTAAATATACAATAGTCTTCAGTCTGCTTGGTTCACTTTAGGCCACATTTTCTGATTTCTCAAGCCATGCAGCAGTGTCTGCTCTGACTGCCTATAATATTTCTCTCACTTTATTAGAGCATAAAATTGCTTGCACATGCAAAGTCAGTTTCATAACCAAGTTGAAAAGTTCAATTTGAAGAAGTAATTTGGCATCTCTCTCGTAATGCACTTGTCAAAGAAAAAATACAATCAACCATTTCAATCTAGAGTAGGAATTCCCAAATAAGCCCTTAATTTTCTTTTACTACCAGAACCACTGATATAGTGTTCAGTTGAAAAACTCTCTCGCTATTCCCATCAAGGGACTGTAGCGTTCTCTACCCAATTCCTTTCATGCTGACAGTGTTTTGACAAATTAATAAAGGCACCATTGGCTCCCTAAGTGACTTGCGGGAGGCCAACCCTTTTTGACAGAATCGCAGTGAATTTTTATGCATTTCTTAATTAGGAGTGTCTGTATCCTTTGTGGATGCAAAGTTGAAATTTGTTTTGGAAACTAATTACAGTTATATCTGAAACCACTCTAGACTCATAACCCATGGGTAAACACATATAACGGTGAAAGTTTTTAACAAGATTGAAACAATCTGAATTGCATTCAGATGGTTTTTTTTGTTGCTGTTTTTTTAAATAAAAAGGATTAACGACTGTAACAAAGACGGTGGTGTGCCAACTGCAACAAGAATGGCCCCAAAGATGTTTTGAACAGCAGCAGCACCACTGCTCTGAATGTACCGGCAGATGGAGGCGTAAAAATGACATGACGTGGTGATAAAGCCAAAAGTTCAGTGTTCACAGGGCCTCACTGTGACAATGACATTAATGCTTTGTAGCCATAACTCTTTCCCTGCCATTGACAGAATCTTCCGGCAATCCGTGTTTTCACTGTTATGGGATAGGGGTGTTATTACGCATCTTCAGAAAGAGTACAGAATCTCTCGATCAAAACACATGTGAAGAAGCAGAAACAAGCGATAAAAGCTTATGCACATGTAAAATAACATGATCATCAAACATTCAACAGCATATAGATCAAAACTGCCTAATGTTATTGAATGAAATGTTGACCCAGGAAGAGATACATTGTAAAAATGTTAAGCCTGTACAACAACAACAAAAAAATCTTAGTACTAATTTGCCCTAGCTTTATCTTGTTTACTCAACTTTTGTAAATATAAGTTATAATAACTGAAAATAAGTTGTCTGTGATGAAAATGTTTAGTTGAGTTAACGTTGCCAGTTTTCTGGAGAGGTGCAACTATTCTATAACAAATCTTTTTGAGTTGAGCCGATTCAACAATTTTTTTGTCTGTAGAACTCAATGTCTGAAGTTGAGTGAACAAAAAATGCTATTGGAAATTAGTACGAAAAAATATTACGTTACATGAATTACAATAACATTGCAAAAGTCAAAAGCTGAAAACAGTCAAGACAATGTTAACTAAACATTTATTCCAAAATCAATTCAAGATTTTTTTTGTCCAGCCTTTTGCAGTCAATAAAATGCTTTTTTAATTGGCCATCATCATGACAATTAGAATTTCTATTAATCTTGTATTCCCTTATGTCTCAAACGTGTATGACTTCCTATATCTTCTGCAGAACACACAGAAAAGCACAGCTCCAGTGGTTTAATCTGTGTCTTCTAGAGCAATACGATCAGTTTTGGGTAAGTAATTAAATATTACTCCATTATAAATCATGACATCTGATTGTCTTGCTTCAGAACACATGGATTTGCTGGAGTTACATGGGTTATATTTATATATCTTGAATGTTTTGAACACCATTTAGTTGATTTGTATGGATATAAACATATCTGTCTATGAAAATATATACTAGAGAAGAAAGGAAGACAAATGAGATGAAACAGAGTGATTATGATTATTTGTATAATTTAAAATTTAGACCCAATTGACTTTCATTGAATGGACAAAAACATTCTTCAAGCATTTTACAAAAATTCTCCTTTTTTATTTCATGGATACAAGAAATTTATTCAGGTTTAAAACAACATGAGAGTGAGTAAATAATAACATTCTCATTTTTGGATGAACTGTTCCTTAAAATAAACAAAATAACCCTTTGTATCTGCAGTCGGTTCGTGGTTCCTGCAGTCACATTGTGTTCATGAATCATATCGTGTCGAGACTCCAGCGACTGCCTTATGTAAGTGCCGTGGGCTGGACCCTCCCAGCAGGACGGCGGAAGCAGTACATGAGCCTGAGGTAAAAAATAAATAAATAAATAATAAAATAATTGTGTAGGTTGGAGGGCTTTTTTTTAATATAGTGTGTTTACTTTAGTGTGTAGTGTCAGTCTCAACAAAACTCGTTTGGAAAATGTGTTGTTGAATTATACATACCCAGCCATGCATTTCAATTGTTCTGAACATGCTCATGCCATTAAGCCACCCACGACAGGCTCTTCTCTGTCTGAATCTGCATACAGCGTAGGAGGCTATTGTGTGGCCTCTCTTCAGTCCACGTAAATAGCCACATTAGACTCACCGCTGCCCTTTCCATCTCTATAAAAATGAACAGTTGTATGGCAGATGCAGCAAAGCTTTCAACAAGAAACATACAGTTTCACTGTCTTGTTTATGTTAATGAAATCAGAACATTTTAATACTGAGTGACTCAGATGTGCTTTTTTTTTAATAGCTTTAAAAAAAACACCTTTTGCACAATGGGCATGAATGAATCTCCAATTTGTGTAACTTAAATACTCTGATTATCCAATATAATGCAATATAATATAAATAAATACATTTATATATATTTATATTGGATTTAATTGTTTTTGTTTTCCTGGATATATGACATTATAAACAGCTTGTTTTTTGTGACTGGGTGTTTAGGAGGCTAGTGCCCAAAGCCTGTGCTGATATGAGTATATGGAGAGCAATAAATCCATTGCTATTCTTGGACAGGCTGTGGTGTATCATTCTTTATATAAGCTGATATTACACTCCTCCACGGCAATTGTTCCCTCTGATTGCTTTCAGCGCTCACCGCAATTGTGTATCATCCTATCATTCCGTAAGTAAACATTGGGAGATGGCCTGTTGATGTTGGTGTATCATGAGGGACGGAGGCGAAGGAAATTGCTTAGGCCCTTTTTCAAAACCTCCCATCTCATTACATTCCTGCTGGGCTCCAACAGCCAAATAAATGTGTTGCTTATTGACTCAAGAATGGTGAATTTCACACTGCCATTTTTTTTTTTTTTTTTTGATGGATTTGTTTGTAAGATCTAATAACTTTCTGGGCTATGCTTAGCCTGATTTTTTTTACACATGGACATTCATAGTCCTTTCATAGTATGTGCTAAATTTGATTGGTATGTGCATGTTTAATGCATTGTTAGCTTAGCTTGCTAGCTAGCAATGATAACAGAAATGGTGTCCCAAATGTACTCAGTCGTCTAGTGTTTTATAAGGTGATTTTGTCATCTAGATTTGACAGAGTCTGATAGCCCCTCTCTCTCTGCTACGTAAGGAAAGCTGCAACAGTTGAGTGCATGAAGTGTCCAACATTCCACACTTCGTTTTTATGGTTATTTAAGTGCATCATCCGGTATTTGAAGTACCCCCACTTTTTTATTATTATTTTTTTTAATGAATTTTCACTGTGAACACACTACTGACAATATTTATACTACAAAACGCCATAGAATAAAACATGAGTATGTAAATTGGGACACATTTAGTCTTTTTACAGAATTCCTGGGTTTATTACATCTACATCTTGACATTTTTTTAATGAATGGTTATAATTTTTAGTGCGTATTGACTAATTTCATTGATGTTAGCTTGGCCTGCTAACTAATGAATAGACAAACAGTCTATTCAATCTCCCTTGTATAACTTTCAAGTTGACAATTTACACATTTCCCTGTCTGTGTTTTCAGTTAGCCTTCATTTGGGAATAGGGGTGTAAAGGTACACAAACATGACGGTTCGGTATTGAAGTCACGGTTCGGTATGGTTTCGGTACAGCAGGGGGGAGAAAACTAAACATAAACATGCTTATATATATATATATATTTTTTTTTTTATTAAAAGTCGTTTATTAAACAAATTGTGTCTCTCTATTAGCTCTTAGGGCTAATGCCGTAAACTACACTGCTCAAAAAAATTAAAGGAACACTAGCATCAAGTCAGTTAAACTCCTGGAGACTCCTTAGATAACCCCTAATACAGGAATGGTTTTACAGTCGGAGGCCACTGAAATTTTTTCCCCTACTCATCTTTTCTGACTGTTTTCACTAGTTGTGCATTTGGCTAGGGTCAGTATCACTACTGGTAGCATGAGGCAATACCTGGACCCTACAGAGGTTGCACAGGCAGTCCAACTCCTCCAGGATGGCACATCAATATGTGCCATTGCCAGAAGGTTTGCTGTGTCTCACAGCACAGTCTCAAAGGCATGAAGGAGATTCCAGGAGACAGGCAGTTACTTTAGGAGAGCTGAACAGGGTTGTAGAAGGTCCTTAATCCATCAGCAGGACCGGTATCTGCTCCTTTGTGCAAGGAGGAACAGGATGAGCACTGCTAGAGCCCTACAAAATGACCTCCAGCAGGCCACTGGTGTGAATGTCTCTGACCAAACAATCAAAAACAGACTTCATGAGGGTGGCCTGTGGGCCCGACGTCACTGCCTGGCACCGTGGAGCTTGATTGGCATTTGCCATTGAATACCAAAATTGGCAGATCTGCTACTGGTGCCCTGTGCTTTTCAGATGAGAGCAGGTTCACCCTGAGCATGTGTAAGATGTGAAAGGGTCTGGAGAAGCTGTGGAGAACGTTATGCTGCCTGTAACATCGTTCAGCATGACCAGTTCGGTGGTGGGTCAGGGATGGTCTGGGGAGGCATATCCATGGAGGGACGCACAGACCTCTACAGGCTAGACAATGGCACCCTGACTGCCATTAGGTATCGGAATGAAATCCTTGGACCCATTGTCAGATCCTACGCTGGTGCAGTGGGTCCTGGGTTCCTCCTGGTGCCCGGCCTCATGTGGCGAGAGTATACAGGCAGTTCCTGGAGGATGAAGGAATTGAATGGCGCCCACGCTCGCCTGACCTAAATCCAATAGAACACCTCTGGGACATTGTGTTTCAGTCCATCCGACGCTGCCAGGTTGCACCTCAGGCTGTCCAGGAGCTCAGTGATGCCCTGGTCCAGATCTGGGAGATATATTAAAAAAATATATTTAGTTACTACTCGTAGTACACCATGGGTTCAAACTATAAGTGGTATCGAATTACATTTTTTTTAAATACAGAGATAGTATATTAAAAGCACATTTCTAGTTCATATTTCAAAGTGTCTCAAAATGTATCAAACTTTTAGTGAAATGCTCCCCTCTAGAGTTCCTTTTTCTAGTGAACTAACATGCTGTGGCCACTAAACGACTTGCCTGAGGTAAATGTAATGCTACGTGAGATATTATTCTCAAGCTGTTTTATGTCTTTCCGCGGTAGTGTAGCAGTTAGGAAACAGCGTTGCATTAAAGCACGCGCCCCCTTCTGGATTCTTGGAGCGTGGATAACCTGTGACCGACTGACTGTACCATCCCCATGGACACATAATAACGTTCTGTTTATTATAAGCATGTGCTGCAGTTTTGTCATCTGCCACGTTAAATGCTAGAGCTCTTTAAAGCAGGATGGTTTCCGATTGGCTGTCAACATTTTTATCGTTCATCAGTGGGAAAAAATAGTTCTGAAGGTGATCCCAACAATATCGTTCCTCTGTGTTATTATTGTTGTAGTTGTGTTTTGGACTTTCCTATTCTCATAGAATTAATATAGAAATTATTATTACAGCTTAGTTATCGTCCTTGGTGTGAACGGACCTTAAGTGTTTAATTTGAGACCTTCTAAAAGTCATACACAACATGGCAGAGTACATACTATATAATTAGGGAAGCAAATAAACACTTTTGATTAGCTCAAACAATATATTGCAATGTTTTCGATCTTGCCTTGAGGAAGGAGTATTTGGTTCACTTTTTCAGAATCTCCTTAGCTCTTGTGTCCTTATGGGATTGCAAAGTGTCTGCTGTTTGCGTACTTGAGAATCTCAGATGCAGTAAGCCATCCAGGTGTTGTCTGTGTTCTTTTTACACATGCTTAGCTGCTTTTTCCATACTATGTTGCATTTTATTAGGTGTGCAAGGTAGGGTTTCCTTTTGTACCACTGGATTTCATCTCATTTCCCAGTGTTCCTGTTCAGCACACCACATCCACCTTATCTGCTTTTCACCAGAGGGGCATTTATTTATTTGTGACAGCCTGGAAATTGGGGTCTATGACCATAACAGCTATAGACTCCTGTCTACCCAGGCTTTTGCTGTTCACTCCGACTGCGCATAATCAAGTTCTGTGTAAATGCAGTGACACGGGTTGACCCCTTTTACAATCCCTAGGCCTCATCCGAAAGTGCTTTTGCTTGTAACTCAAATTTCGAAAGGTTCGACAAAACCATTGACATCAACACTGACTCATTCTGTCATGATACTGAGGGGAAAAAAAATTTAAGAAATGGGGCCTCTTTCATAATGTTTACTCTCGCCATGCAATTTCTCCCTGCCCTGATAGCATCGAGCTCCTCTGTAAATATTACACAGTGTGTCTTCATTTGAACCGATGCGACACCACTCACGGTGCCACTGGGAACATGATTAAGAGATTAGTTTCCTTGTTAGATGCTCTCTGAAGACAACAGCACAAAAGAAGCACAGTCAAGGTACACACTGTTCAATGCAGACTGCAATTTCCTCACACCCAAGGGATGCTTTTATGAGACAGCTGGATTTTGTGTTGTCACGTTGGACCGTGAGCATCTTGAAAGCTTGATTACAGAATATGAGCCAGTCGTGAAGCAGACAGACGGCCCCTTGCGGAAACACACGGTGCTTTTGGCCGATGGCACCCTGTTGCCGTAGTCTGGATGCTGTAATAGCGATGGCTTCATTTTTTCTGGCTACTCTCCCAGCGTTACTCTGGCATGTATCAGGGGCAGAATGCTTGGCTGTGTTCTGAATTGCTCATTACATTCCCAGAGGCAAACACAGGCCAACCCAAAGATACAAACAAAGACAGACGCAGCCGACAGCAGGGAGTCCCCCCCCCCCCACGCACACACACTGCACGGTGACTGCTCGCATTTCTCTTGCAGCTAGCGTGCAGTCCTAAGACTCACTTGCTAGCAAGCTATTAATTCAGTGTGTTGGGAGTAGGAATGTGCAAAACTGCTTATTTCTACTACTACTTAATCTACTACTTGGTCTTAAGGAAGCCTTGTACAACTAGGTTTTGAGTTCACCTGGTCTTACATCGAATGGAGGCTTGAGGCACGTTTTTAAAAGTGTTTTGATAACAAATTCATCATAATGGTTGTAGCAACTGATTCATTTTCATGAGAGGGTTTCATTTTGCTAACGTTTGTTAGTTTGCAGCCTGCTAATTAAAAAGTTATCAGTTGTCTTACCGAAGCTGCTAATGTGTAATCTTTTTTTAAAGTTAGCCTTCGTAGCAAGCTAATGGCTTACTATACAAACTTAGCATAGTGCTAACTGGTTAAGAATAGCTCTTTTGATAAGATCAAACAAGATTTTGCAACAACATGTATTTGATCAGTCAAGGAAGAGGGGTAGGATCTTGTATGACTAGCTGTTCTCCCACATTTCCCCCCCTGATTTCCAATCTGTCATCTCCTCAGCTCCTGTGAACTCGTGGGATAGAAAAAGTATTGTTTGCCTACTCATTTAACATACGTACAGCTACATAGCTGTAAAGGGAATGATTGTCAACTTTCCCAAAATGTTTCTGTGCTAACTGCTAAAGCTCAGCTAACTGAAGCACCATCATTAAAAAAAATATTTGTTATATTGCTGAAGCTGCTAATGCGCAAACATTTTTTTTTCAGTTGACCTTCCGTTAGCAAGCTAATGGCTTAGCATACAAACTTAGCATAGTGCAAATTAAGAATAGCTCTAGCATGAACAAGATTTCATGATAACACACTAGCCTATGTATCTGATTATTTAAGGAATGGGGAAAGTTCTTATATAATGGCTAGCTTTTCTAGGTCATTCTTGACTTTTTCAATCTGTCAGCTCCTGTATGGGATAGAAAAAGCATTGCTCGCGTAGGCTACTCCTTTAAAACAGTGACAGTGCTTTAAAGGGAATGACTCTAAGACAACTTTCCTGAGAAGCAAACAGCTAAGGCGCAGCATACTAATTAGCTCATCGCTACTAGAAATGTCAAAACTAAAGGAAAATTTAGAAAAAAATCTACATAAATTAATGAGTTAAGGATGCAGACATCTAGCCCTAGTCATTCCTAGTTCTTGGAGTGCATACTGTATATTTAACTACTTGTTTGACCAGATCTCAAGTATCATTGTCTTATTCTTAGTGCTAGTCACTATGGACTTGGTGCTGCTTGTTGTTGTTTTGTTTTCCCAGCTCCTGAAGAACCAAAAAAACTGTTATTTCTCAGAACACACTTTGCATCACCTGATGAATACCATTAGCTCATGATCTTTGCAGGTGAACGTCATTAAATTTCCTATCTCAGGTGTTCATGTAGCAACTTGAAATAAATATGACAGTCCAGGTGACTTATATCCACAACTTAGTCCATCTACACACTTGGTGTAAATCAGCATTTTGGGGTTAATGTATTCATCTGTATGAATAAAGTGTGTGTTGCAGAAGGGCAAAGTGAGTCTCCAAATTAACCAGAAGTCCTGTCTCTGCAGTGGAACGGCTTGGGGTTTTTTGAGTGTGAACAAGAGGATATTAATTCATCCTGACTGCAGAGAGATGGCATGTTGCGTGCTCTGGAACCCCAGGATGTGTAAGGCATTAATGAAGTGCTGTTTAAAAAAAAAAAAAAAAATAAAAAATAAAAAATAAACGTGGACGCCCAGCATCTTGCTGAATGTTAGCTGTGTTACCAAGTAATCATCAGACAACTTGAGCCAGATTCTTTTCAGATGGAGACAACCTATTACAATGAATGAATATAAATATGAGTTTATTTTTTAAGTGTGCATTGAAGTATGGATTGAAACATTTTAGTTTATTCCTAACATAATGTTCAGGAAAATTCTCTGCTATTGTCACCAAACTAAATGGTAAAAATAACTACTATTTCTGTGCAGATTTCCCCAAACCCATCTGCCATTGTTTGCATGAATGGACAGTCACACCCCCAAATTCACGCCACTGGCTGAGCCAATACTGCGGCATCAGGCAGGTCAGTAGGCCTGTGTTAGTGTTTTTACACTTTTTGTATAAACTAACCTACAGACTTATAGTTGTCTCTGTGCATCAAACTGGGATGCAATTATTATGAGAAAATATTTTGATGTTGAAAAATTATACACTTTATATTTAAAGGTGCAATATGTAAAAAATTATTATGTCACAGTCGCCGGCGCCGCTTCCACTTTTCCGGTCATGAGTATGAGGTAACGAAGCTCTGTTTATCATACTAGATACATTTGAGCGTGTTGAAAATGATTTTATAACGTTACTCTGTGCGTTCGCATGGCGGCTGCTGTGAGACACTGTTGCACACTGCAGTAAGCTAGATCGATTTTAAGAATATCATATTAATAAATATTGGATGGCTTGTGTTGATAAATGGCATGCAATTAATTTTAAAACGTATTGTATGATGGAGAAAATGCTGTATTACTGATACTAAAAATAAAGCTGCATCTGATTATGCTATGTTAGCTACTTGACAAAATAGTGTTTTTCTCTGAGGCATGGTAAAGCATGGTACTCGCAAAAAAATCAAGAAAATTAGATTTAAACAATAAGACTAAACGTGTTGAGCTATATAACAACAATTCGTTTTCTGTCTATAAACATAACCAAACAGTTGTTCCCTTGTCTATTAAAACATGTAATATATTAAAGCGTATTTGGTGTTTCCATGGTTTCTACAAAATAAAACCGGAAACGCGGTAACGCGGGTATGACGCAACTGACAGGCGACTCCTCACACGTCCCGGAGCCTTGGTTAAAATTGCAATTTTCTCACGATTTACAAATAATTGGAAACATTTGGGATATTGTAAGTACTCAAGTGAACGAAATATAAAACACTGGCCTAGTGGTTTTTGGATAGTCTGGGTAAACCCAGCCACTTTTGCGGGAACCAATCACAGACTGGCTTATCCACCTTGCTCGCTATTGGCGGGTATAACACAATGGCGATAGAGAAGCGACGGCAAGCAGCTTTCAAACTCTATCTGATCTACCCGTCTCTCGCACGACCATCACTCCAAAATAACAGTGCACAATCACAGTGACGCCGATTGTGTTAAGCATTTACTTTATCTGAGAGAAATGTAGCAGAGCGTTGATCCGACAGTCTCTTCATAGGAAGATTACAAACAGCGATTAATGACACACAATGATTCTCTGCTGTTATTTTGGTGGTTTGCTTCACTATGTGAGTACAGGACTCTTTTACTTCAACGCCCCTTGATGGTAGACAATATTTGTATTATTTGCTCTATATGTTTCGTCTCCCTGCTTCTTGAATCTCGCGCCGCCTGAGCTGACTGGAATTCTTTTTGGTTGTCATGACAATGACGTAGTTTAGGGCGGCTATATACCACGTTCATTTACACTGAACCAGAACAGTATCAGAGTCGCCTTTTAAGCTCTCGACGATGCTGAATGACTTCTTTAGTTAGCAAACAAATTGCTTGAGTGGGTGTAAATGCCGATCACTTTCATGTTTTTTGGCAAAAATCGCTCGATGCCTTTGCTTCTGCAAACCGCGGATCAATGCTTTATGATTATTCTCCTTATAGTGGATTTCAATGGCTACCAACAGATTGAAGGTCAAAATTACAGTTTCAGTGAAGCTTCAAGGGCTTTAAACGATACCAGATGAGTAATAAGCATCTTATCTAGCGAATCGATCGGTCATTTTCGAAAAAAATACAACCGTTTATGCTTTATAAACAAAATATCGCCTTGAACCTACTTTCCGCTTCCGCATTCTTCATAACGCTTACGCTGAATGTTCTACGCCTTCCCTATTCTACTTACGGAACGAACGCAGCGCCAGTTTCGTTTTTATCCGTAACTTGAATAAGGAAGGCGTATGACATTCAGCGTAAGCGTTATGAAGAATGCGGAAGCGGAAAGTAGGTTCAAGGCGATATTTTGTTTATAAAGCATAAACGGTTGTATTTTTTTCGAAAATGACCGATCGATTCGCTAGATAAGACCCTTATTGCTCATCTGGTATCATTTAAAGCCCTTGAAGCTGCACTGAAACTGTAATTTTGACCTTCAATCTGTTGGTAGCCATTGAAATCCACTGTAAGGAGAATAATCCTGGAATGTTTTCCTCAAAAACCTTCATTTCTTTTCGACTGACGAAAGAAAGACATGAACATCTTGGATGACATGGGGGTGAGTAAATTTATCAGGAAAAGTGTATTTAAAAGTGGACTAATCCTTTAATTCATATTTTGTAGGCTCTCAAAATTCCCAAGTATATAATATCAACTCATCCCTATGAATGTACCATGTCCTTGGATAGTCCTCTTGTAGCCCTTGGCATTAATTTTAGCTTATAGCAGGCAGATAGTATTTACAGTACTGGATACCTGGCTAATGAATTTAAATGGTGGCTGTGTTGTCTTAGATCTGTCCAGAGGAACAAAAGGTGATGTCATACATTAGAAGAAGCTGGTTGTCTATTTATATATATTTAACTCTGGGACTGGAGCTCTGTGTGCTAGCTGAAAATAGCATTCATTATTTGCATTAACCTCCAAGGTAGCATCGCTCTACTGTGCTTCATTCATTTTAAACAGATCATCGCATATTTTGCCACTGTTGCTCTCCGAGAGCTTTCTCGTCTTCTGGTGTTTGGCTGCATCAGCGGTATCAGCGCAGGTGTGCGTGACTGATTCCCAACGCTGCCTTTATCTGCAACGTCAGCTTATTTCCACTTCACAGCATTAAGTAAAGTGTGTCAGGCTTGTGTATGTCTTTTTCGAATTATGTTACCACATGAAGTCATGCTCTTACATGAACCTGTCATTGAAGACCATCTAAACCTCTTCCGCAGTATAAGAAAGCAGCTCATTCCAGAATTGCAATGACTTGTAGCTTATTGGATTTTGAAAAAAAACGAATGACCATGGCTTCATTTCCCCACTCATGAAATTCATGAGCTCAAGTCTCCTGGTCCTTGACCTCCTTTAGAATGATAAATCAGCATCTATAGTTCCTCCAATCTGAGTTTTAAAGGGAATATTTAAATATAAAAATGTGTAGTTGCATAACTGGATGGTTCCCAATCCTTGGTTCTCAGAAGGAAGGATGATGTGTGCTTTGTTTATGGTAAACAAGAATGCGCAGCCTTGCATATTGGATATGAAAGACATTTACACGTGGCTTTGTGGACATCATTGAACCCCTCCTGCAAGGCTAGGGACCGTCTTTCAAGAGCCGTCTGTGAATGTTAAATGAGTTAATGCAAATATTTTTTGGAAAAAATAATGAATGTTTATCAGTCTGGGTATCGGTCAGAATTAAATTGAGTGGTTTTTAAATTCGAAATCAGTTTAAATTGTGGTAGAAAACAGGGTTTTCTATGAATTAATCAAACATAATCATACACACAACTTCATATTAATAGCCAGTGTTTGAAAACACTCAGTAATTTGTATTTAATGCATATTTCATTATTATTGATGCATTATTATTATTCATGCATATTTTATTATTTCATAGAATGTGTATATATATCAGACTTTTCTGAATTGAATTCTGGGAATGACATTGGTTGTTCTCTCTCATTGGGATGCCCTCTGTCTTTCTCGCTCCCTTTCCTCCTCCTCCCAGTAGGGACCCATTTGGACCCGGTGGGACTCCAGCTATGCTCTGCATGACTTCAATCACGACTGCCTCTGGAGGCGGTGGCTTGGTCTGTCTAATGCAAACTCCTTGCACACACACACACACACACACACACACACAGACGCATGCACACACACACACTAAGGATACAAATTAGGTCCTGCTCTGGCAATGTCATTCACTGCTAAAAGAGAAGAACGCCCTAAGTTCAGCATGGTCAACTTGAGGTCTGAGTGACATCGAAAATTTGAGTCACTTCTTCCTATCTGCCTCACAATGATTTCACAGCAGCATGTCACTTTGTATTATTGTGTAACACATTTCTGCCTGACTATGGCATGTTGAAACATGAAATGCTAGACATCTTCCTTTGGTAGTACCAGGAACTGGCTAGTTAGCCTCCAACTAATGGGATCAGTGACTTTACCAAATTAACTTTCAGGAGCAAGACAGTTGTTTACAAGACAGTGTAGCTCTTCCTGTAACAAGATGCTTGCTAGCAAGCGAAGCTAACAAGCTGAGTCCTGCGCAGCATTTTATATTCTTTTTTTTTTTTTTTTTGTTGCTAAATATTTAATTGTAATTCTACTGAAAATATGAATAATTAAGCACAATATAGGCCTTACTTGGTGTTGGCCCTTATCCAAAGTGTACCACTTAGTAATTGCAATATTTGTTAAATGTTTCATGATTCCTGGTGGTAGTAGCAAAAGGGCTAGTTAGCCTTCCAGCCTTATTGGAAACTGTTTTACTGAGTAGTTTCGCTAATAATTTTTCAGTGGGGTGACCTTAGTTCACATAGCTCTTAGTAACTATATTTTATGCAATTTATGCAATTTTATATTTATTTGAAAGATTTAAAGAGCTGTTTCATGTCTATCTTTGGATTGTTCATCTGGTCAAGGTTGATATGGGATTTAGAAAATAATTAGTAATAAGTAAATCAATACTTTTTAGAGAGAGAGAGTAGTTTGTAATCTAATAGTAGTTAGTAATCTAAAGTTTACATGCAGAATCTGCAAAAATGTAGTCTGGCTATCACCAGACCAAGCTCAATTTAAAATTGAACATTGGTCTGGGGAGTTTGGTCCGTGTACGTTTTGATAGTTTGTTTTCCAATTTGAAATGAAATAAGCAGAAACGAGAAAACGGTCGTTTCCCGTTTTTTCGTTTGTTAAAAAAAACGGAAAAACGAGATTTTGACTCGATTTTCGTTTTTTCGGGTCACGGATAGAAAATGGAAACACGACTTCAAAACTCGTTTTCCACATGTGGGCGGTCATTACACGCCCCTTTCAGCCGATTGGTCAATCAAATCTGAGCTAGTGACGTCATCTTCAGTTCGTTCAACAAAATAACAGTCCTCTGCCGCTATATCAGTAGATGTCATAAAAATTTCACAGAAATATTTATTTCAGAAATGTTAATCAGCACACAGACTGTTGTAATGCTGTTTGTAGTTTAATATGCATAGTGAAACTGCACTACCCACACAGAGGAGCGGATGAAAAGCACAGATTTAAAAAACAAAAAAAAAAAAAAAAAAAAACTAGTTTTTATTTTATTCTATTTTGAATAAATAGAATAAATCACAATAAATAAGTAGTGTAAGCAATTTTGAAAAACGAACAATAGCTCATCTCTCTTTATTTATTTATTTATTTTATATAGCCTAACATTGCCTGCTGAATATAGGCTAATGTTAATAACCCTTTGGTTAAAAGATTGAGGGAATATGTAAAGATCAAACATTAAAGATCAAAATTACAGCTACATAGCTATTTTAGTTATGGCAAAAATAATTTATAAATGTTAAGCCAAAACGAATTAATTTAAAGCTGAACTGAAACAGAAACCGGCGTTAACTACCTCTCTAATTTGACACAAATCCAAATGTTTCAATATTCACGATTTGGAGGCTAAACTATATTTATTATTTAAACGCTTTTATTGTAGCCTAGACAGACTACTTAAAATGAGCAGTATAACTTTTTATATATTTGGTTGAATGTATGTTATTTTGACAGTTAACAGGCTGTTATGTCAAGCTACTAAAACTGATGTTGTGCGCATGAGGCGCCGACGCGTTCACTTGAATTTTCTTATAAAAGCGGAAACAACTTAAAATACTCAGACATTTATGGTCTTATATATGTAACACCATTCGAATCTGTGAAGGGTTAAATAGGCCTATTATTTTTGTACACTCACAATAAAAACAAAACATTGCTCGTAAAATAAACAAAGAAATTATGCCGTCTTGGTTTCCTTTCTGTGAACTTCTCAAAAATGAACCGACACTCATATTGTCGTATTTTTTCCCCTTTCATTTTGGTAATATGTTAATTACTTAAGTGAAATAAATTTCGCACATAGGCTATTTAGGCTATTCCTTTTATATACTTGAATCCTTTGTTCTCCTTTCACAGAAGCGCTGCAGGTGCGTGATGATGATGAACCCTCATGTTCTGTTGTTTATTTTGCTATTTGTTCATGTAGGCTAAAACTAAACCCTTGGGATTTTTTTAATGATTCACAGACATTTATCAAATTTCGTTTAATTCTAATTTAATATAATCTTATCGGTTAATGAAACGATGATCGCATCAGTTGAAAGTCAGGGGGAAAAAACAGAAATTATATTGACAAGGCAACAATAATTTTCGTTTAGTTTAAGTTTTTCAAAACATCCACAGAACTGCATAGGCCTACAGTAAATTTTCCCGCTGTTTAAGCCACGAATATTTACAAAATAAAATAATTACAAAGATGATAAAATATAATAAAATAATTACAACGATAATAAAAGTTCTCTGTTTAATATACGAGAGTTTTTGTTTTGCTGTTGTCCACTAAAGCAATTGACGCAGAATCGCCAATAGCCGTTAAATCGAAATTGAAAGTAAAATGTTCCGGGCCATTTATAGCTAATTCATTCAAAAGCGAAGGAAAGACAGAAAAAGTGAGGAAGTAAACTGTGACATATAATAATGTTCACTGTGTTCATAAAAGTGTTTAATTTAAGAGATAAAATCTGTATGGCCATTTATAAGCTAAGGAAAACTAAAAAGCCCCCCGATGGTGATAACGTTATTAGGTGTTGCCACCTAGTGGATAGCCTATTTTCTAATCTGACTGCATAGTCTACTGCAAGGAATGCGTCTGCTAAATGATTGAATTTAAATGTATAAAATGTAAAAAAAACATTAAAATAAGAAAAAAAAAAAAATGAGTGCAGTAGCCACATCTATAATATAATAGAGAATAGTCTATCATTATAGCCTATTGATTGGTGGTAGTAGCCCAAAGGATGTCATGTGCTTGGTAACAGATGTAGAGGCATTTTTTTACATTTTAAAAACACAATGACAGCTTAAAAACAGACTTAATTAAATTTACTGTAGTTTTTATTTATTTATTTATTTATTTATTTTTAACTTTTTTTTATCTGTGCAAACATATTTCTGTGAAATACGCGTTAGGTTGCACAGAAGAAAGCCGATTTATGACATTACTGATATAGCGGCAGAGGACTATTATTTTGTTGAACGAACTGAAGATGACGTCACTGGCTCAGATTTGATAGACCAATCGGCTGAAAGGGGCGTGTAATGACCGCCCACATGTGGAAAACGAGTTTTGAAGTCGTGTTTCCGTTTTCTATCCGTGACCCGAAAAAAACGAAAATCGAGTCAAAATCTCGTTTTTCCGTTTTTTTTAACAAACGAAAAAACGGGAAACGACCGTTTTCTCGTTTCTGCTTATTTCATTTCAAATTGGAAAACAAACTATCAAAACGTACACGGACCGGAGTTTGCTATGTATTTCCTACTGCACAAGAGGCGTGATCAACGAGCATTAGTCACGCAATTGGATAGTCCTTCAACCAATCAGATCAACGATCCGGGTGACGTACTTTGCAGAGCGATCATGAGAGCGATGCGAAAACTCTAGACTTTACCGTGTGTCTCAATCAGCTCCCTAGTTCAGTAGACAGGGCACTGATCAGGGAATCAGCCACATTCACTTGCATGATATACTGATTCACGACCTAGGGAACTAGGGAGCTGATTGAGACGCAGGTTTAGTTTGTAGCATTGATCCGCGGTTTGCAGAAGCAGCAATGGCATCGAGCGATTTTTGCAGGTTGTGCAAAAAAACATGAAAGTGATCGGTATTTACACCCACTCGAGCGATTTGTTTGCTAAACTAAAGAAGTCATTCAGCATCGTCGAGAGCTTAAAAGGCGACTCTGATACTGTTCTGGTTCAGTGTAAATGAACGTGGTATATAGCCGCCCTAAACTACGTCATTGTCATGACAACCAAAAAGAATTCCAGTCAGCTCAGGCGGCACGAGATTCAAGAAGCAGGGAGACGAAACATATAGAGCAAATAATAAAAATATTGTCTACCATCAAGGGGCATTGAAGTAAAAGAGTCCTGTACTCACATCGTGAAGCAAACCACCAAAATAACAGCAGAGAATCGTCGTGTGTCATTAATCGCCGTTTGTAATCTTCCTATGAAGAGACTGTTGGATCAACGCTCTGCTACATTTCTCTCAGATAAGGTAAATGCTTAACACAATTGGCGTCACTGTGATTGTGCATTGTTATTTTGGAGAGACGGGTAAAAGCTGCTTGCCGTCGCTTCTCTATCGTCATCGTGTTATACCCGCCAATAGCGAGCATGGTGGATAAGCCAGTCTGTGATTGGTTCCCGCAAAAGTGTAACAGCGCAGCAGAAATGAATGCACGGGTTTCCAGACTGAGTTGCCGAGCGAAATCAAATCGCCGGCAGATCAGGCTGGGTTTACCCAGACTAGCAAAAATGTTAATTTTAACAAAATAAGAGGGATCATAAAAATTGTATGTTATTTTTTATTTAGTACTGTCCTGAATAAGCCATTTCACATAACAGAGGTTTACATATAGTCCACAAGACAAAATAATAGCTTAATTTATAAAAATGACCCTGTTCAAAAGTTAACATACCCTTGATTCTTACTACACAGTCATTACCTGAATGATCCGTGACTGTTTTTGTTGTTGTTGTTTTGTTTTGTGATGGATGTTCATGAGTCTCTTGTTTGTCCTGAGCAGTTAAACTAAGCTTTGTTCTTCAGAAAAATCCTCCACGTCCTGCATATTCTTTGGTTTTTCAGCATCCTTTCCAGCAGTGACTGTATGATTTTGAGGACCATCTTTTCACACTGAGGACAACTGAAGGACTCAAACACAACTATCCAAGAAGGTTTAAACATTCACTGATGCTCACGAAAAAAAAAACATGATGCATTAAGAACCGGGGGTGTAAACACTTGAACAGGATGAAGATGTTTTTCTTATTTTGTTTAAAGATCATATATTTTTTCATTTAGTACTGCCCCCCAGAATCTACAGAAAATACATGTTTCCAAGAAGACAAAAAAAGTACAATTTATCCTGATCATCCAATTCAGAATGTTTACACTCCACTCCTTAATGCATTGTGTTTACTTCTTAAGCATCAGTGAATGTTTGAACCTTTTTAATAGTTGTGTTTGAGTCCCTTAGTCATCCTCATTGTAAAAGATGGATCTCAGAATCATATAGCCACAGCTGAAAAGGGTTCAAATATGCAGAAGATGCTGGAAAACCAAAGAATGTGCAGGACCTGGAGGATTTGTGATGTTTTTGTGGGCAGAGCCTGGTGGCAGAAAATGACAGTTCTGTAGTAGCAGTCTGTGGAAGCCACGGAATAAAATAATATAATAATGACTTTGTTTCTCACAAATTAGAATTTATGTCTCACAATTCTTAGAAGGAAAAACAGAATTGTGAGATATACTCGTTATTCTGTTTTTCCCCTCAGAATTGCATCTTTATATCCCACAATTCTGACTTTTTACCCATCAGAATTGTGATATAAACTCAAAATTGTGAGTTATAAAAGAGATACAAACACGCAAATGCAAGAAAAAATAAAAATGTGTAATGTCTATGTAAAATGTTAGAGGTTTAAATATTATTTCATGCTGTAACTGCTACTGTATGTATGTTTCCTATGAACTGCATATGTGAATATTATGTAGACTTACTGTTTACGTCAAATTCCTGCTTTAAAGGTGCCCTAGAAACAGTTTTTACAAGATGTAATATAAGTCTAAGGTGTCCCATGAGTGTGTCTGTGAAGTTTCAGCTCAAAATACCCCATAGATTTTTTTTAATTAATTTTTTTAACTGCCTGTTTTGGGACATCATTAACTATGTACCAATTCAGGCTGCGGCCCCTTTAAATTGCGCATACATCTGATCGCGCTCTGACAACGGCAGTGATGTCTCGCGCATATACTTCAATGAGAGCGAGACATCACTGCCGCTGTCAGAGCGCGATCAGACCAAACGAATCGAGTGATGAATGCCGTTGGACATAGTGGTGTATTAGAGGTAAAAAATGATATAAATACTGTTCGGTTTCTCGCACAAACCGATCGTTTCGTGTCTTAAGACATCAAAGTGTCGTCACGAGCCGCAGGGTTTAATTTGGATTTGTCTGTCGTGTTTTATTTACTCTTATAGTCCAAGTTCCCACTGACATGCATTATACCACTGACAGATGGCAGCGGTTGCAGTTAAAAATCATCATTTGTGTTCTACTGAAGAAACAAAGACACCTACATCTTGGATGCGCTGGGGGTATGCAGATAAACATCAAATTTTCATTTTTGGGTGAACTATCTCTTTAAGTTACAATAACGCACACACACACACACTCTCACACGCACACACAAATGCACACACGCTCGCACGCAGTAAATGTTAAAATGGTGAATTTTTTATTATGCGCTTTTGTGTTTTGCTTCCCTCCGCCATTTTCGTAATGTTGCCAAGTCTGTGGTTTTCCAGCAGAATTGGGCTACTTTAACACTCTTGCCGCAGGTTGTTTTTTATGTCCGTGGGTTGAAGCGACCCCAAATAACATGATATTTAGCCCCTGGAGTGCAAATTTTACCAGGGGGACCCCAGCAAAAACGCATTTTTTTTTTACCGGTGGGACCCCCCTCCCCCGAAACACAATTGGGTTAGTTTTGAGTAGCAGTTGGCCAGCGCTGCTGTTTGTTCTGTTTGGAGCAAATACAGAATGTCTATGAAATTTACTTGTTTATTGAACTGGTGTATTAAATCAATGCCACATTTGCGCTCTTGCAGATGTTAAGAAAATTAGCACTCTTGCTTGTGTGATAACTCATATATCATAGACCTGTTATAAATATAAATAACTGGAACTCATTTAATGGATTTATTTTTACTCATTTTGATGACATTTCTGCCCTGCTATAGTGTGATGGCAGTGAGACAGGAGGGAACCAAATTATCATTCTCTGTAAAGAAATGAGGCGTGAACATATGAGACACAAAAAAGAACTGTCTAGATGCAGCTCTCTGCATGCACTTTGGTATATGCACAGAGTAAAACGAATCATTTAAAATCGATTGGATGCTTAAACTGGGAAAAAAAATATGCAAACCCAACCAAAATTTTAAACCAACGGTTGTGTTTGTCCGTATTTCACCCAACCCAGCAGTTTCAAAGTACAGTAGCTTCTGACTGGAACTAAATGATCTCTTTATATTAAGGTTAATTAACACACAGTTCCCCCCAAGTGACTCAGATTACTCAACACAATAGCCACCATATGCAACAAGCCATCTAGCATTGCACATGGTTAGTGTCCTGACAGGCTTGAAAACGTGCTAATGTTACTCAGCTTCGCAATGTTCTGTGCCACCTTGAAAGCATTTTAACAGGGTTTAGCAACCGGAGGGAAAACACACACGCGTCAAGGTGACCTCCTCCAAGTGCCATGGGAAGACCCTTGCCTTCGCCACATCCAGTGTCCCTATCATAAGTTTATTTTGCTTGTGGGCTGTTCTCACTGTTCTCAGTAATGCAGATGGTCTCACCGGACGGAGCTCAAACACCTCCAGGTGCCCTTTTGCTGCCCTCCACCAGGGTTTGTTGCTTCAAATAAAGCGTGACGCACTCAGGCACTTCTAGATCTCGGAAAGGTCAGTCAACCTTTTTCTTTTCCTTGAAAAAGAAGACAAAGGATGTTTTTCTTCTGTTGCCCCAGTATTCCCCTGTCTCTTCACTGTTCTCTAACCATTTTTCACAGCTGCCACTCAAACGAAGCCATCTTAAAGGTTTTAATGCTCAAGCTGAGTTGTGTGAGGGTGTTGAAGTGCATTTCAAACACCCACATCTAAGGCTGGCTGAGGCCATTAGGAGCAGAGACAGCACTGCAATGTGTGTATTGTCATCTTGGATGTTTTTAGAGAAGGTGCCAAATCCTTTGGAGTCAGCATTCCAAGGTGTCTCAATGCAGTATACTGGATAATTCATTATTCTTAGTTATGTAGTCGAGGGTCAGTTAAGTTTTTTGGAAAATGTTTTTGACTTATTTGACCAAAAATACAATAAAAACAGTAATATTGTGAAATATTATTAAAAACGAAAATAACTGTTTGTACTTGAATAGATTTTTAAATGTAATTTATTTCTGCAATGCAAAGCTGAATTTTCAGCACCATTACTCAGGTCTTCAGTGTCACATGATCCTTCAGAAATCAATGTTGAAAACAGTTGTGCTGCTTAATATTTTTGTGGAAACTCGAAATAGAAAATTCAAAAGAACAGGATATAGAATAGAAATCTTTTGTATTTTACATTGGATTAATTCAATTTAAAAGTTATAGTTTTTACATTTTAGAAATTTGGCTTAAGCATATGGATGCATATATCCGTCGCTATTTTCAGCGTACTATGATTTTGAGTGATCTAATTCTTATCTCTTATACTATTTAGGACAGATAGGAAGAGAACAGGGATGAAGGGCCTCTCACATTTATAGTCCAGTGCATGTCTAACTCCTTCACCAATAAAAATACTTAGCTGTTATTTTGAGCAGCTGCAGTGGTAAGAGTTTTGGCCCAGTGGCTAAAATATCTTTAGCAGTCTAGCTACATGTAGCTAGCTACTATGAACACCCATTTCCACTTTATAAAAATGCCTTGGTAAATCCTAATTATGACATAAAAAAGTAAAAATTATGAGATTAAAAAGTCATAATTGAAAGAAAGTCAAAATTGAGATTTGATAATACATCAGAATAATTTGATAAAAAGACACAAGTAGGATAGTATAGAGCCCCGCACATGACATGCAAGAAAGAAAAGAAAATTGTGCGCATGATTTACCATTTTGTTTCCTCATTTTACTAAATCATGTGCACAATTTACGAATTGTTCCCTTGATTTACTAAATTGTGCGCATGATTTACTAATTCGTTCCCTCGTTTTGCTAAACCGCGCGATTTACTAATTCGTTCCTTTGATTTACTAAATCGTGCACACGTTTTACTATTTCGTTCCCTCGATTTGCTAAATCGTGCGCACGATTTACTAATTTGTTCCCTCGTTTTGCTAAATCGTGTGCACGATTTACTATTTCGTTCCCTCGATTTGCTAAATCGTTCGCACGATTTACTATTTCGTTCCCTCGTTTTGCTAAATCGTGCGCACGATTTACTAATTTGTTCCCTCGTTTTGCTAAATCGTGCACACGATTTACTATTTCGTTCCCTCGTTTTGCTAAATCGCGCGCACGATTTACTATTTCGTTCCCTCGTTTTGCTAAATCGTGCACACGATTTACTATTTCGTTCCCTCGAATTTGCTAAATCGTGCGCACGATTTACTATTCCGTTCCCTTGATTTGCTAAATTGTGTGCACGATTTACTATTTCGTTCCCTTGATTTGCTAAATTGTGTGCACGATTTACTATTTCGTTCCCTTGATTTGCTAAATTGTGTGCACGATTTACTATTTCGTTCCCTCGTTTTGCTAAATCGTGCGCACAATTTACTAATGTTCCCTCGTTTTGCTAAATTGTGCGCACAATTTACTAATTTGTTCCCTCGTTTTGCTAAATCGTGCGCACAATTTACTAATTCATTCCCTTGTTTTGCTAAATCGTGCGCACAATTTACTGATTTGTTCCCTCAATTTGCTATTTTTTCCCTGCATGTCATGTGCAGGGCTTTGTAGGATAGTCATAACTATAACAAAAAATCTTATAATTATATGTAGCATCTCAGTTTCGACGTATCTCATAATTGACTTTCTCACAAGGACTTTTTATCGATTAAAAAAAAGAGACTTTTATTTCATGATTTTTAATTTTTTGTCGATTTTGACTTGTCATAATTATGAATTATGATATAAGTCAATTATTATGACAAAACCAAGATAAATCATATTTTATGACATAAAGGCCCGGTTTCACAGACAGGGCTTAGCCTAAGCCAGGATTAGGCCTTAGTTCAATTATGATATTTAAGTAACTTTTATAACCATACACAAGAAAAAAACATTACTGGTGTGCATCTTGAGACAAAACAATTGCTTTCAGTTAAAACAGCTCAAAAATGCATTTTAATCTAGGACTAGCTTAAGCTTTTCTGTGAAACCGGGGGAAAAAGTTATTCTTGTTTATAGTTATGACTCTCATAATTATGACTTAAATTTTTAATTATGACATAAATTCTCATTTTCGACTATTATATTATTGACTTTTATCTCATAATTATTTATTGTAGTATTTCATAATTTTGAATTGTCAATTATGATTTATCAAAGCAAGATTTTAAAAAATTTAAAGAAAATTTATATATGGTCTTCCATAAGCTACTCCTCAACAATGATAAAATATTATCTCTCTCTCTCTTTCTTTCTCATCTCTCTCTCTCTCTCTCTCTTTCAGAATCCACCAATCTCCTGCTAAGGGGTCTCCGGAGGTAAACAGATGAAAAAACTGAAAACTGAAAACAGGACAAAAGATAAAAGGATTACGCATTAAGAGGGTCACATGTCTGCTAAAATTATACAATTCCAGATGTTGGTCTTTGCTTGAGTATTCAAGCCCTCGTGGACATGGGGAGCTTTCGTTGAGGGACTGAGTTGTGAAGTCAAGCGTGAGTATGAAAATATTACAAACACAACTAGCCAGCACAGAAGAGTCGATTCACATTCAACTTTTTACAAGAGCCACCGAGCCCTTTAGGTATCACCCAGAGGGACACCAAGTGGATCTGTTTCTAGCGGATTGCTTTTGATTGTTTTCAGTTAGTTTGCACTTTTGAGACGGTCCCTAAGCGATCAGTTCGCTGGCAGTGTGAGTTTTGAAGCCATACAGCAGTAGTGGAGAGTAGAAGAGAGGCAGGCTCGCTCACATATCACCGCTTCACAGAGTACAACTCATTCCGCCTGATACGCTCACACACACTCTCTCTTTTCCCTCACACACTTGTGCAGAAAACCACACATCATCTCTTCTGTCACTGGAGCAATGTGTATGGAGAACCTGATGACTACCGGCTGGCAACAGTAGAAGACAAAAGAACGATCCAGTGGCGAGAAGAGGGACGATCTGGTTGGGATCTTGGAATCCGATGCTGCAGCAAGGAGCATCTGCAAGCTTAATTGGGCGACTCAACCCAAGCAGCTGTGCACAGCCCACACGCCGAAGCTGAGAGGGACAGCCGAAACCGAGGACAGACGAGTACAACGGGCTGACAGGGCTGCTGATGTGGACCTACAACCTGTCAAGTTCTAGCCCTGGGTGAGCACTTTCATCTTCTACAGAAAGGGGTCATTTAGTATGGCAAATTGGCAGTGTCCCACCTGTAATTAGGGCTCAAATATAGGGGGCTGATTGGGGAAGTCAGACCTGTAACTTGTCATCTTTGCCGTTGGGTTGACAAGGATCCCGGTGGATACCGTATTGTTAATTTAAATCAGTTGCTATTGCTTTAGGAGCTTCAAAAGCATTTATACTCAATCTAATGCAACAATGCAGCCTGTGCCCAGCTTAATTACCTCTGTGGTGTTTGTGCATGCAAATAACGAGCCTCATCATTTAAATACGGCTGGTCTGTCTTCTTTGGATGTCCTCTTCAAGGTGGTTTTAAAGGGATAGTTCATTCAAAAATGAGATTCTGTCATTTACTCACACTTATGCTGCTTACAAACCCATGTGACATTATTCTGTGAAATGGAACAACAGAAGATACCTTGAAGAGTTGGTATGTACTTTTCCATTTTTAGTGACTATGTCTGTCCAAAAAGGACAGAAAACACCACAAAATTCACACACGTGTTTTTGCATTTAAAAACGTGAGTCGCAGGGCAGTGAAATGAGAAAAGAAGGAACCCCCCCCCCCGCAATATTACTCGATTCCCATATTTTTTAAAGGTTGATCTAAGTTTAGTTTGAGTGTTGATCAAAAATGAAAATTATCCCATGATTTACTCAAGGCATCCTAGGCGTATATGACTTTCTTCTTTTAGACGAACACAATTGTGACCCTGGACCACAAAAACAGTCATAGGGTCATTTTTTTGAAATTGAGATTTGAGATTTGTTAGGATAGGACAATATGAGATACAACTATTTGAAATGTTGAGAAAATCACATTTAAAGTTGTCCAAATGAAGTCCTTAGCAATGCAGATTCACTCACAAAAATATTTTTTTATATATTTATGGTAGGAAATTTACAAAATATCTTCATGGAACATGATCTTTACTTAATATCCTAAAGATTTTTGGCATAAAAGAAAAATCGACAACTTTGACCCATACAATGTATTGCTGGCTATTGCTACAAATATACCCGTGTGACTTATGACTGGTTTTGTGTTCCAGGGTCACGACTGGAGTTATATTAAAAAATATCCTGGCTCTTCCAAGCTTTATAATAGTAGTGAATGGCGCTCATGATTTTGAAGCCTAAAAAAGCGCATACATCCGTCATAAATGTAATTCATACGACTCCATGGCTTTAATAAAGGCCTTCTGAAGCGAAGCAATGCATTTTTGTAAGAAAAATATCCATATTTAAAACATTATAAACTATAATAACCAGCTTCCGACAAACATCCATCTGGGATATTTCATGGAATAATTTTCATTTTTGGGTGAACTATCCTTTTAAGGTTACAGTGACCACATCTGTCCAAGAGGACAAAAAAACACCACAAAAGTTGATTCAAAGAAACGTTTTTGAACATGAGATGCAGGGCAGTGAAACAAGTCTCGAAGATGCATTTTTAAAAGTTGAACTAAACGAATTTGAGCACAATATATGAGCGCAATGTTCAAAGATGTCCATCTTTGTCATTGACGGTAATCCATACTGGTTTGCAGTATGTGTCGCAACCAAAAGTGGCACAAATATCAGTGAATAGTGTTGTAAATTTGCATCTGTTCCTCATATAAACCTGTTCATCTGACTTTAAAAAGACTCAAAATGTAGTTCATGAGTCAAGTGGGTTTTGTGGTTAGTATAAACACTCGTATAGAAGAGAGATGCACAAATTTTGCATACGGATTTGAAAAAACTAGAGCGCAATGACAATTTTCATTTTTGTGTGAATTTTGTGAACTTTAATTCTTTTGTACTAAAATGTACAAATGCAGCATTAGCTTGCACCATTAACACCATTAACAGTGTGTTCAAGTCCTCCTGGGAAGTTCATATTTACGAGTTAGGAAATCATGAATATTGCTGCTTTCACAACATGTAATTACCGTATATAAAGCTTTGACGGACTTGTATATTTGATACTTTGATGTCATAAACCGATCGGCGTGCACAGCACTGCTTCAAGTCGAACGCACCTTAAATCTGCGGTGGTCAGGTGGTACAGCGGCCATGTGGTACAACTCGTATCTCTCCGAAAATTCAGTTTACACGTTGTAATTACAAGTTCTTTAAGTGTGTGAAGGCTTTTTACAGTTCAGAATTGTTATGGTAATTATGACATGGCGTGAAGGCACCTTATGATGTCTGGTGCATTCAAATCACTACGGTCAATGCAAGATGGCGAAAAATACAGCAAGGCTTTTTTAATGATGAATAAAGATTGCACATCAGGTGTGTTTTTGCTTGTCACTATTCAGGCGTCATATTTTCATTATAGTGTCTCTGCTCAAAGCTTTAACATCAAAACCATATTGAACACAAACTCTGATGGCAATAAAATGTGTGAAGCAATTTCATTTTGCCGTCTCAGGTGTTGAGGGCATTATTGAACCTGGGTTATTCAGCCCCCCTCTTACTGTAAGTGACAAGCTCTGTCTTTACTGGATCAGCAGCATAGGGTTTCATTGTTGCCTTTATGACAACAGTAAGATACAAAGAGCTCCTGATGAAAGCATGATGAGCAGAGAGGATCACTCTGCGTGTGGGCAGTGGAAGAGGAGGAAAAAACATTGCAGATGTTGTGTTCGAATCAGTGCAGACAATAAAGATCAGGCTTTCAGCTGGGAAGGAATAATTCCTGTACAAGTTGCGATAGTCTTTTCTTCTCTATTGTGACATATATCCGAGTGAAACGGTTTCTCGAACAAGAAAAAATGCAGGATCGATTTTGTCCATCGGGAATTGATTGGATCGTTTGATGGTTGTGTTTTGCTATTGGTCAGTGAGTGACAGGTTGTCCCGCCCTCACGCCAGTAAATGCATCATCAGAGAAAAGAAGAGATGTTACTACAAAAGGGAGAAGTTATTAAAAATTTTGAGGGCACATGAGTTTTAAAAAATTAATGATGTGCACAGATAAATAATTTAAAATAAATACTGCAATATTCCATAATAAAATAAGAATGGTCGATTTTGATTTCATGGTGACTTTAATACTGCACATACTCCTTTACTTAAGTCCCCATTAGTGTTACTTTTTCCAGTCACTTGTGTTCTCTGTTGAGCTCTTGTAAACTACTGCCAAGTTTCTTTGGTATCTCATTTAATGAGCTCGAGATTCCTCTGTTTCTTTGCAGGACTGGGCCTCCTTCAAGCCAAAGTACAGTAATTGGACTATTGAAAACATCATGAAAAGGGGACAAAAACAGTTTTGAGCCAATCGTTAATGTTTTATTCATTGCTTTGAAACAAGGCTTTATTTTGCATATCCGAGGCTCCCGATGGAGTACAAAAAATGAGATTTTACATGCAGCGCATATGATGAGTCTGTTATGGTTTGCATGTAAACTTCAAAGATCACTGCATGTGAGGCTTTTAAAAACTCAGTCTCCAGATTAAAAGACTAGTTCACCATTTCCCACTCGGTTATTCACCCTTGTGCTGTTCCAAACATGTATGACTATTTTTTTTTGAGGAGCACAAAAGGAAATGTTTTGAAGAATGTTGTGGTTGCTCTTTTCCATGCAGTTACAATGAATGCGACTGATGCTTTCAAACATCACAAAGCACCATAAAAGTAGTCCATACGACTCATGCACTACATTCCTAGTTTTCTGAATCATCTAGCTTTGAAGAACAGGCCCAGTTTAAGTTGCTATTTATTGATAAAAGACAAAAATATTCAAAGGAAAGGATTTTTCATGTCGTGTACAGCCGAATGGAGTATATATTTTCATTATTTGTTTTATTTAGTATTTTATGTTATTTCATTTGGGTTTTTTATTTTCATATTTTTTATTTGTTCTCAAAGTATTAATTTTTTTCCTAATATTTTATTGATATCACTCTTATAATTTTTACTTTATTCTCAAAATATTATTAAAACTTTTATTTCTGAACATTACAACTTTGTTCTCATTTTTTATTTTTTTAAAAAAATATTGTCTCTCTTGGAAACTTGGACGATTTTATTTTAGCAATGGTTTACACACCATTTCATCACTCGAGAAGCAAATCAGTCAGATTTGTAAATGAATCATTTAGATTAACTGAAGATCCGACTCAACAGAAGGATTTGTTCATGTATCAGACATTGTTACTTCAGTCATTTTGCCCATGAATGCTCTGAGAAAAGTGAGGGTGGATGTCAAGATTGTTCACAAAAAAGAGTTAAGGACCTCATATACTAACGGCAAAGTTCTTCATTTAGGAGTAAAACGAAGTTCGAAATACGTGAGCAGCGATATACTGTGATCGAACATCTGACTCCGACGTTTAGATGAGTGCTGCATTCACACAGGGTGTCAGGTTCAACACTTGACGGAGGGCGTGTCTGAAGCTTGGTGCTGACGCGAACATCATAGTGACAACAGCCAATCACATTACTTTCCGGTGTTGCATGAATGCAAATGGCAGCGACTGCTCGAGGTTATTTGCATAAGGCAATCTGATTGGCTGACGCCTGCGTTGGGGCTTGAAAAGTTGAGAAATTTTCAACTTCTGCAATGAGCAACGCGAGTGGAGCAACGGATCAGTTCAGCAATGCGTAACGTCACCCATTCAAAGTAAAAGAGAAGTGTCAATGCCGACACCCCATGTGAATGCAGAGTATAATTAGCACAACAAAAATGAGATAACAGCAAGCATTTTTTATAGAAAGCATAAGAAAAGCATCTGATCATAACAACATGGGTATGTTAGCATGAGCTCTGCAAATTAGCATTCCAGTAAACGTCATGTCACGTTTATTTATATGGCATTTTATTCAATATATTGCTTAGAAAGCAAGCAGCTTTACAGTATCAAACATGAAAAACAGTGTCAGTGCCTAATTTCTTCAGAAGCACGACTTAATTTTCTGCTATAAAGTGGCTATCCAGTGTGTTCATGTTTTCACCTGCGGAGATCTTCCCTCGACGGACTCAACAGATGAAATGAGTCAGAGAAGAGTTCTGCGTGAAAGAAGGCGAAGCCTCAGCGCACACTTCCTATTACATTATCATCACGGACCAGTGGTACTACGAAGGTGTTTGGCAGCTTTTCTTGAGCTTCGTTTTGGCCTGATATTGTTCAAAATGATGTCACATCAGTTTGTTCTTTGATTTCATGTGGAGTATTTCGGGGCCTTTATATGGCTTCAGAAGGCTTTGAATATAAAGAAGATTAGTCATGTGGACCACTTTTATGGTGCTTTTGTAAAGCTGCAAAGCATTCCACACTAGTTGTAACTGCATTGAAAACAGCACCCAGTTCAATTCTTTAAATATCTCCTTTTGTGTTTCACAGAAGAAAAAGTACTATGGTGCTAAATTCAAGTATTGTGGTATTTACATGATAAACAAGAACACTAGGGTATAACAATGGTCCCCGGTTCACTCTGTACTGGCAGCGTTTACTGTAATTGTCCTTTTTTTGTTACTGTAGTTGCTGTTATTGCTTGAGGCAGGTCAGCTTGTGCCGCTTAATCGCACTGTGGGGAAATGTGACGCAGATAATGCATTTCCCGATATCTTCGCTTTTAACATGACGGATTCTTCCAACCTTTGATATCCGACTTTCTTCCAGGTGGTTCAGAGGACGGCTTGTAGCGCTTTTCCTCTGCTCGGTCATGCACTAGAATTACCTTTTCACTGTCCTTGGCTACTTTCTAATGTTCGGGGTGAGGCTCAGGTTGCATGTCTTCGGTGTCGCCCTGCATTGGGCCTTCATTTCTGCCAGCTCTTTAATTATGTAATTGGATTAACAACCTACGCATCAAACAAGCCCTAAAGCTGTTTGTCCTCTTCTATCAAGATGAGATTGATTTGATGGGAAGGTATTTGATAAGCCGTCCCCTTAATTTCCACTCATCAGTTGCTGGCAGATGGAGGTTGATTAATTTTTTAAATGTTATTCCCCAAAATAGCCCCTCTGGGTTGGAAGTCCACCCACAGGTTACACAAGAGGCAGATATCTCAAGCTAGATGGCATTAGTAGACGTTTCCTGACTGCTTCCATGTTGTTGACGTTTAATCAATTATTCATTGCGCTCTACAATTGGCCATATCTGATAAATCCCGAGCGATGACATATTAAGGCCACGTTTTGAACGCAGCGCCTCAAAGTTTCTGCCAGACAACCCGGAGCTCGGTGTCATGAAGGGTAATGATGTATGGAGACTAATAACTCTATTCCGCTCATTTTCACGCATGATACTCATAGTATCAATTTAAAGACTTCTATCTCCCCTCTGTTCTGCATTAAAGTCATGACTCATTTCATCAGCCAATTTTACTGGCTGAGATGGAGAGAAAGCCGTTCAGCCTGGTGTTACTTCAACATATAATTCAAATCCATTCGCTGGAGGAATGAGTGTGATAATGACAGGAAGTGAATTTGTAGTGCTTTCGTTTTCTTTTTTCTTTTTTGTGTCACATTGGAAGTTTGGTAGAAGGTTCATTTGCTTGACTTTTACATGGTTTCTGAGTTAAAAGCATATGAAACAGCAAAACTTTTTCTAAGGGGCTGTTTACACGACATCGTTTTCAACTAAAAAACGTTTAAAGGCCGTTCCTTTACACGACACAGCATTTTGGTGGCCTGAAAAACTTTTGAAAACGGGTTTCAAAGTGCAAGTTTTTGAAAACGGTCTCTGTGTAAACAACAAATACGCAAATCTGTGGAAACAATGACATCATGCACATGCACATTACATGTTCAGTCTATGGTGATTCATCGCCATCTAATGTCCTGCCAGCAGAATACAGCATTTTTAATCGCTTTCGTGGATTCGTGTGAATGGGGATCGTTTTGACAATGGTGCAGTCTGTACGCAGAAAACTCAAAGGAAAAACTTCTCCATTTTAACCATATCGTTGTTGTGTAAACGTACCCTAAGTTGTAGCATTGCTAGATAAAGGGGCCGTTTACACGACACCATTTTCAACTAAAAACGTAAAACTTTTAATGCGTTTTGCCTGTTCATTTACACGACAATGGCGTTTTGGGTGCCTGAAAACGCAGACTTTTGAAGACGGGTTTCATGCACATGTGCATTACACGTTCAGTCTATAGTGTTTCATTCTGCCTGCCAGCAGATTTTAGCGTTTTTAGTCGTTTTTGCGGATTCGTGTGAATGGGGATCGTTTTGACAATCAACTGAAATCAATTGAAAACTCAAAGGAAAAGCTTCTCTGTTTTAACCATATCATTTTCGTGTAAACGTACCCTAAGTTAAAAAAACGTTTTAAGAAAGTTAAAATTATGGGAATTAAATGGTCACTAACTTAATCTTGTAATGCTATTTACAAGATAAAATTCTCCATTTTGACCTTTCTCAGAATAACTATTTTATTTACATAATTTTGAATATTGTTAATGTATTGCTATAGTTTTTTTTTTTTTTTTTAAATATAGCTGCATCTCCTAATTTTGACTTTTTTCTCAATTCTTCTGTCAATCCCATAATTTTCACTTTATTCTCATAATATTCACTCTATTTTCAAAATATTACTTTTCTCAAAATATGTCTGCTAATTTTCACTTTATTCTCACAATATTACTATATTTTCATTATTTGCTGCCTCTCTTTTTTTGTTGGTTTAACTGTTGGACAATGCTGCTTTAGAAACATTAATGGTTTGCACACTGTTTCATCAAGTATTTAGTAGTTTGGTTTTTTTTTTTCTCGTCCCAGTTTTTCAGTTTTTTGAAGATTCACAGCCTGTCTCCTCTGTGTAAACAGCCCTGGTTGATCTTTTCATTTTTTTCTGTAGACGAAACCGTGCCATAGTTGTTCCAGAAACTTTTGGACTTGAAGAGGCTTTGATGTCGATCGTGAGCAAAACAGCCATTCCCCAAGGATGGTTTAATTGTTCACGTTCCTTTACTGGATCGTTCTTGACAATATGGCGACAGATGGTGAGAGAGAGATCGTTTTTAAACCCACACCCTTTTGCTTCCCGTCCCTGCGGTAGCTGTCAGAAAGACCTGGATCATTTCATCAGATGGATTTTATAATGACGCTCCAATACACACCAAAGTGGAATCAGCAAGAGAGTTTGTTTACACGGCATATCAAGGTGTCTTCAAGCTGGCGTTCAGCAAGCGGCACTGGGGCGGCGTCCAAAAAAATTCTCTTGTGCCTTGTGGAAATGGATCCACTCTGTTGAGAGTTTGCCAGATGTCGTTTTACTAGATGTCAAATGGATGAAGGATGTAGAAAGAATGACTAAAGGCAATTGATTTTGTTTGTCGGTGATGGACGGTATGGCTCCAGGGCTCCAGTTCATTCCTATTGGATGCTCTATAAAGCTTGTTTCCCAACCAAGCTGGGCAGAGCTTATCTTTTCTGTGCGACACCCTCCGTACCCTTAACTTCCTGTCGTTTAGCTGTTTGCAGGGCTTCGTGGAGGCAGTAAAATGACCCCCATGTCAATGCATCCATTTAGGCAAGGCCGAATTCAGAATAGACAGTGCTGATGGGACCTCGGAGGACCTGCCATGAATTTCTCATGTGACTTAAAATAGAAAGTACAGACAAGCTTGAACATCTCAAGCCTGTTGCCAGGCATTGATGAATTATTCAGCTATAATGGAAAACACACTGATCATAGAGCCACATGTGGCAGTTTCATAGCAGCAATTCTTGCAACTACAAATTCTCATTTTGTCTCCATCTGTCTGTTTCTTTCTTTTTATGTTTCGATTTTCTTTCTGTTACATTGGAATGTGGTGGACAGTTCATTCGTTTGATTTTACTAATTTAATCTCACAACGCTACGCCTTTATTCTTATAGTTTTGACCTTAACTACTATTATTGTCACTTTACTCTCAAAATATTACTACTTTTCTCAAAATATTACTCTTTTATTGTCATAAATTTCACTTTATTCTCAAATGTTAGTATTTTTTAAAATTTTGACTTGACAAAATATTACTATTCTCAAAATAATACTTTTCTCATCATTTTTACTTTATTCTCAAAATATTGCTACTTTCTCAAAAGATTACTCCTTTATTCTCAAGTTTCACTTTATTCTCAAATATTACTACTTTATTTTCATAATTTTGACTTTTGTTCACAAAATATTTATATTCTGAAAATATTACACCTTCATTCTCATAATTTTCACTTTATTCTCAAAATATTGCTACTTTTCTCAAAATATTACTCCTTTATTCTCATACTTTGCACTTTCTTCTCAAATACTACTTTATTTTCATAATTTTGGCTATTGTTTACAAAATACTATTCTCAAAATATTACTAATAATTTTGCTTTACTCTCAAAATATTACTATATTTTCATATTTTTTATGAAAAATGTTTACAAAATATTCCTACTTTTCTAAAAATATTACTCATTTATTCTCATAAATTTACATCTCAAAATATTACTGTTTTTTCTCAAAATATTACAACTTTATTTGCATATTTTTCACTTTATTCCCAAAATATTACTTTATTTTTTTTTTTTTTTTGACTTTTGTTCACAAAATATCACTGCTTCATTTTCATAATGTTTTACTACTTTTCTCAAAATATTACTGCTTTATTTTCATTATTTTGACTATTCACAAAATATTACTACTTTTTTCAGTTTTATTCACCTTTATTTAAAAAATATTTCTAATTTATTCTCAACAAATTTTATTCACAAAATATTGCTAATTTATTCTCAATGTTGATTCATTCTGTTGAACTCTTTGACTAGTGCTTTTGAAGGTTTCAGACTGTCATTGTGGGGTTTGTCTGAAAGGACATTTGTCAAGGACACAATCAGGTTCTTCACTGTCTGTCTTCGATCAGGGGTAACGTAAAATTGCAACACTGTCAAAGCTCAAAACTGTCACGCAAGAAAGGAAGCAAGATTGTAATTGGATAATCCATCTTTTTTGTCACATGCACATCATTTCTCAAGTAAGGCCAGCTGTTTAGTTTGCTGTCTGCTTTTACTGCAAAAGAAGAATGAAAAATGTATGCCAGAAGAGAGATTTTAATTAGGAGATCTGTTTGATCATGTTAATCTACAAAAAAAAAAAAAAAAAAAGAAAATATTTGGCTTTTTCTGAAATATTAATTTAATTGGCATTGTGATTATTTTCATTACTATTAAAGCACATTTTCACCCACAATTATCAGTATAGTAATGTGAAAAATCTGTCTGATTACTGTAATACTAAGAAAATATAATAACATTGAACAAAATCTGTACACTTATATTTTTTTTGCTAAATATTTTTATTTTTGCCTCAAACCCTGCTTAAGTTAAACCCTGCTGACCATGGTAACATTTTATGATGCAATTATAATATTGATAATTCGAACATAAAATCTGTTTAGAAAAAAAAAAAAAAAAAAAAGATTTTCATTGTATTCAGGCATGTGTTTATTGTATCTTGTACACTCTTCACAGCTTTCTTGTATGTGGTTTAACAGCCACAATTCTTTAAATTTGAAGATATATCTCAATTAATCAACTTAAATTATTCAGCTTTTGACAAATTGTCAACTTTTTTTGTGATTTATGTTGTTAAATAATGTCCTCATAAAGGCTGTCATGCTTAGCAATAATGAAAAAAGAACGGCAAGTCCTTTTGAATTTGCAGAGCTTGCTGGAAAAAAGTACCGAGCGCTGGATATTCTCAGTACTTTCTTCGTTCCTCATATCTCTTTTCATCCTCCTTCCTCTCTTCCCTCTTAAGCCTGTTCTCAAAGAGGCCTTAGGATTGTCAGTCATTTGCAGTGGCTCAGCGTTAATTCCCGGCGAACGCTGGAGCATTGACGGTGCTCCCACCCACTGGATTTATATGGTGACAGCCAAAAGGGGAAGCTTGAGCTCTTGGCGGAGTAAAAAGGGAGCACCCAGCAAGTTCCAAACACTCCCCCAATCCCCTCTTTCTTCCCATCTTTCACCAAACCTGGTTCTGTCATGCCGTATAATTACCATAAACGTAGTTTCACAAAAATATTCATCACTGTTCTTGTGATAAAATAAGGTAAAAAAAAAAAAAAAAAACTGAACTAACGGGCCATTTACATGACACCTTTTTAAACTTTTGAAAACAATACCATTATTGTCTCTGTGTAAACAACAAAAATGCAAATTTGTGGAAAAGGTGATGCATGCATATAACCTGTTCAGTTTATAGGCACGTAGTGTTTCTTTACAAAGTGACATCGCCAACTACTGAATAATACAACGATTTTAGTCGTTTTCGCAGATCCGTGTGAATGGGGATCATTTGACAAGGTTGTCGTCTGTACGCAAAAACAACAACTACAAAAACAAACAAACAAAAGAAAACACACAAAGGAAAAACGTTTACGTTTTTATAGTATATTGCTGTTGTGTAAACAAAACAAAGCCTTCACTTCAATGCATGTCTCTTTTTCAATGCAATGTCTCTTTTTCATTCATTTTCGATTAGTGAGTCTCTTAGTTGATTTGTAGGTATTATAAAAAATATTGTAGGAATTTTTATAACCATTTTGGCGGATGTTTTTATGTATCAGTTGAATGAGTCATTGAATCATTTACTCAATGATTCAATGACTCATTAAAAACACACCCGCTTTTGGCCACCCACTGGCATAACAATGGAACCTGTCACTGAACGAATTAGCGAACGAGTCTTTTTAGTGAACAGATTCAAATAATTCTAATGGGATTAATTAAAATCCTCACCACTAGTGTCCAATTAAGACTTGTATCCAAATTACTCATTTATTTAAGGCTTTAAATAGTCACAAAATGACAGCTTCGCAAGAATTAAACAATCATGCCTCAGTGCATGCTAGGAAGAGGGCGAATGCGACTCAACTACAAAAGCTCTTTATTTGAATAAAAAAAGCAATAATACAATATTTTAATATGGAATCTACATGTCTTAGGTTATTTTTCAGCATTATTTACGAGAGTGCTCATTTTAGAGCCTAAGATTTTGGATTTATTTACTTTCAGTGCAGCTTTATTTTGTTCTAAATGCAACTTTTTTTTTTTTCTTTTTCCTGTAATTGGAATTTTTTTATCTCACAATGTGACTTTATATCATTTTTCGTAATTGTGACTGTATTTCACAATGTGACATCTCATAATTGTGACTTTTTCACAATTGCAATGTTTTTCTCCCAGCTGTGAATTTATTTCACAAATTTTTTTTTTTCTTGCGATTGTCGCTCACAATGTGACTTTATATCATATTACGTCTATATTGCTTGTAATTTCAACTTCTTTCTCATAATCTGGACTTTTATTTCTCACAGTCTGACTTTATATCTCAGCTGTTGTCACAATTGTTACTATTTCTAAAGTTCTAAACATACATATCTCACAACTGAGAGAATCTTATTTGAAAAAAAAAATTATAAGTACAATATTCTAATATGGAATCTTCATCTCTTTGGCTATTTTCAGCATTATTTACTAGAGTGCTCCTTTACAATCTTAAAATGTTGGATTTATTTACTTAAAGTTGAAATTTGCATAGACTTTTCATACAATAAATAGAAAGCTATGGATTAAACAGACAAATTCCAAACCATTTCTAGGCACAAGATAATCTAGTTCAGTTTTGTTGGTGTGCAGCAAACACTTCCTGATGTGTTTTCTGGGCCAGAAGGGATTTACAATAGCACAACTGCGATAAATCCCACAAAGTGTGAAAACGTTAGCGATGCAACAGGTTTCACACGGGACATCCTCTGCTGCTGGTTAGCCTGCTGTCGTGTGGTCTCTTTCCTAGAGACAGTATAAGTCTGCCAGCTGTCATCGCTAGACCACTGTTGTCTAGCCAGTGCAGAGATTAGAGCTGGTTATTGGAAAAAGCAAAAGCAGGCAGTGTGCCACAGGATTAAGGAAGATGCTGAAGTAGGCCAGGCTCGCATTCAGAACATAAATACTGGGGCCACTGTCCCAGAACATCGGCCGCGTAATAACGGTTAATCCTTCTATTTTACACCGGCACATGCCTGTCATATTTCTGTCTAGGTTGGACATTATGCGGTATGCTGCCGTTGTGACAAAAATAAGTGTAGACTGCATGGTTTTCCTTTCATTTGAGGTTATATTCATACTTCTAGTTTGACACAGAGTGGGTGGTAAACAGCATTACTTTTGGATGCTGCTGGGTGTTTTCGCGTTTTCGTCATTGTTAGTAATCAGGTTTACAATGAGATACGAGAAGCTTATTATCCAGCACGCTTGAGGAAACTCATTCAAGGTTTGAATTACCTCTCTCTTGTTTAATAAAATCAGGCACATATTGCTTGATGCCTATTTGTTGAAGGCTCTGCACACATTTCTCTAATGAAGCCTGTTTCAGACAAATTCAAAGATAATTATGACATTATTTTTCACAATTGTGACTTTTTTCTTATAATAGCCACTTTTTCTTGTAATTGTGACTTTATATTTCAGAGCTGTAACTATATTCTCGCAACTGCCACTATATCTCACAATATGACTTATTCTCATAATTGCACTTTTTTTTCTTGCAGTTGCGACTGTATTTCATAATTGTGACTTTTTTTGCTGTTGTATTTACAACTATATCTTGCAATGTGACTTTTTCTGACAATTACGACTTTATATCTCATAGTTATAGCTGTAGCACTTTATTTTAGAGTCCTATTTCGCATGTATATACTTATTGTAGTAATTACAATAACTGGATAATAACTAGATACTAGTCCTGAACCTACCCCTAAACCTAATCTTAACCCATTATATTATTCAGTACTTTCTTGGTAAGTACACTGTAAGTACATTGAAAGTGCACATGCTGTAAAATAAAGTGCAACCATTATAGTTTTTTTAATTGCAACTGTTTTCTTGTAATTGGGACTTTTATATCTTAATGCTCTCATAATTGATGTTTTTTTTTCTCATAATAGCCATTTTTTTCTTTTAATTGCAACTTTATATTTTTACAACTATGACAGATTTACAAAACGGGGAAAATTATTGTGAGAGCACAATTCCACAAATGCGCAGATGGCAAGTTTTGCACATGATGTACAGCTAAAACACAAATTCAAGACCACAGACGCAGTCAAATCATTTACATAATGACCAACGCAATCTACCAAATTAGCGTTGGGTCACAAATAAGCAGCTGATGCTCATCTGGTGCTGGTCGACACAGGCACAACTTGTTATATGTAATATACGGATAACGTCTTCCTCTGGCATTCCAACAAAATTAATACGGGTGGAAAATATTTTCTCCCTTCTACCACGCGCTCTCTGAGTCTGTTCTCTGCGGTGTCTCATCCTAGCAGCAACAATTGCTGCCATGATGCAAAATGGGTTAATGCTTTTTTTAACCCTTAAATGCATACCTCGGGTCTTTAGTGACCCGGGACGTCATTCACTACCCTCCTCCTCGTTCATTTTTTAAAATTAGACATCAACCTTCTTGGTATTCCTCAATCAATTCATTATAAAGAATATAACAAGAAAAAAATCATAAAATTATAAAAGAATGCCTATTTTTGTATTCATTTTTTATAAAAATGGTATAGGGTCGCAAACGACCCGAGGTGTGTATGAGTGTAGGTATATTTTTTCTGCACAGAAATAATTGAATCTTAGATGACGGAATACGTGCAATTCATCTTTATTCCACAAGATGGCAATGTCTGATACAAAATGCTGAAGTGACGACTCATTCAACAGAAAACGAAATAATAAGAAAAACATGAAACGGCTCAGCAATTTACTGCAGAACAAGTACTGAACGCAATCAAATATGACTGTAACTGTTACTGGATGAATCTGGTGAAGCGGTTAGCGATCTAAATATTGATGTTGAAAATTATATAGTTTCGAGAATACGTTTGAAATCTTGAATGGGCTTATATTTGTGACCTCAAACATAAAACTAGCCTATTATTTGCTGAATTTACTGGGAAATGAGCTCTGACGAGGACAGTGATGATGACATAAAACATCTGCTCAAACGGAGCCCTTTCAAGCTCCAAAAGGTAACAAAATACGATTTATTTTATTCTTCTGTAATTGTTATTGTAATATCAGAGGAGTTTTATATTATCGCGACAGGTAGAGATCCTTCCGTGTTAGATATAGATCCGGGTCGATAAAGACCCGAATATGTAAAAATGATTGGCGAAACAGTCATTTAAGGGTTAAATAATGACTCAAATACCAGTAAATTGATGAGCGCAAACTTTAGTAAATCGCGTTGCGTGATTCATTTAAATAGTCTCCTCCCATAAATTTTGTGTCTGTAAGGGAAACTCCTACAGATGGAGTTGGAGATGGAGATACAACTTTGTATTTCACAATTGCAACTACTTTTATGTCTTAATGCGACCCTCTAACAATTTGCAACTTTATTTCTCGCAATTGCAAATATATATTTGACAATTCTGACTTTTTTCTTGTGTTTGCTGCTGTATCTCTTAATGTGACTATTTCTGACAATTGTAACTATCTCTTAATTACAGCTTTTTCCTCATAATTGGGACTTTTATATCTCACAGTGTGACATTCTCACAATTGCAACTTTATTTCTCATCATTGCGACTCTTGTATTTGCAACTTTTTATCTCACAGTTGTGTATTTTTCTCGTAATTGGAACTTTATATCTCACAATTATAACTTTTCTCATAATTGGTACTACAAATCTCAAAATGTGTAATCAATTGCTACCAGTCAAAAGCCTGACTACATCCCTTTTCCATGAGGCATTTTTCCTCTTGCGTGTTATAATGGTTGCACCGTGTTTTGTCTGTAACTGAAACTGGAGCCTATATAGACCTGTATTTTCAAGGAACCCAGTTTGACTCGAGTCACTCCAAACTTAACCTCGGGCTCATTATTCTGCAACAGCTGCTGGTGTCAAATGGTTGTCACTGCGTTCTCAAATTTTACTGGTTGACTGAATGCAGTGATAAATAGATGGAGTCATGTTCTAGTATGCATTGTAAATCAAAAGCCCTTTAAAAAAAAAACTTTTTACTCAAAAGCTTAAATTTTAGTGGAATTATATCTACTATATACACTCTAAAAGAAGCATAAAAACTAGTCAAGGAGAAGTTACAACCTTTCTTTTTAATTCACTCAAGTGAGCCAAGAGCGTTTGATTTGATCAATGTGCATTTCCCAGGCTTCGACTTTGCCATTCAGTCATTGAGTTCGACTTCTCAAGGCAGTTGAACTACACTAGTGTCAGACAGAGATTAGAGCAACCATTGATTTTGAGACACTTTAAAAGCAGTTTATTCTTTGACATGCATTTCAACAGTGAAACCTCAACGCTTAACCCCTTAACTGTCACCCCTCTTTTTGAGCAAGGATGTGAAAATGCACTATCCAAACTTAAATGGCTGTAATTCATGAATGCTTTGGAGTACAGACCTAAGGTTGGTCTCTTTTTAAAGAAGGCACTCAGCAGAAGTGAAATCACTTCAAAAAATGAAAGTGTACAAAAGTTATAGAAGTTTAAGTTTACTGTAAAACAGATGTACTGTATAAAACATTTATTTTGTACAAAATATGTTTAACAAAATAATTTTTACTCTAAAATTGATATACAATCAAAGCCATATGTCTAACCAAGAAGTGTTCCAAATTTGTAGTTATCACCACAAAAATGGAAGTTCTTATGAGATTTTTAGGTGCTATACCAAAAATAGCCACTGGGTGACACCCATTTTACATTGAATTTTTATTTTATTTTATGTGTTCTCCTGTGACAAATTCACAAAACATTGGCCAAATATGGAAGTTTGAGTCTCAGACCTTTCTGACCATATGCGTTTTGTCAACATTAGAAAAACATTTGATTATAAAATGTTAAAATAAATTCTGTACAATGAAACCTACTAAAAGATTTTAAAGTACAGTTTCCATGGTAACTCAATGTCTGATTCCAAAATGGTTTTCACAGGATGAGTTTTGAATTAAGTTTTCGAATGATACCTAATTTATGATGATTACTAAAATATGTGATAGAAAAAAAAAAGGCAATTAAAAAGACGTCAAGCATCCCGCTAGTGGGACTTTGACAGTTAAACTGCAATTTTATAGATGCTGTTTTATTCTCACTGCCAGTTTATGAATTTCTAGCCTTTTTTGGTTTCCATCTCCCATACATGCTCTGTTCTAAAGCCTAGTGAGCTGCCTACAGAGGCAGTAATTCAAGGGATCACAGGCATACCCTCAACATGAAGGTAGGCAATTTCATTATGATGCTTAAGGTAATGCTAATGCAAAAAGCTCTGTAAAAAAAAAAAATAAGTTGGATGGTGGACAAGGAAATGTTGACTCTAAGTTGTTGCATTTCATTCTGTAAAGAATTTGCTTATTAGAGTAGCATGCTGTTAGCTTAGCAACATGCTAACTAATAATGTGTCAAATTCTCCAGTGAGAAATGCTATTTTGTGAGTTGCTGACTACATAGTGGGCTCTGAATCAGTCACATATGAAGTTCCATAATGGTTAGGATGCTGCCTTTGTGGACAGCGAGGCAGCTCTTTAGTTTTTGAAACTGAGCCACTATGTCAGAGGCGAATTTGTGGGGTTTTGCCAAAGGCTTCTGATAATTGTGAGGAACGGGATAAATTACTGAGGTAAAGACTGAGCATCAGCTTTCACACAGCAGGAGAATAAGAAACGGCTCTTACTGGTGCTTAAAAACTCCAGCTAATAGTGCCTAATTGCTCTTGCTGATTTGTAAGCAGGGAGAACATTGATTAAAGGCGAATTAAAAGTCATACACAGGGCTTGCCAACAGCCTAAGGGTCTTTTTGTCATTGCAGCTGCTGCATCTTGCAGTAAAGCATTGCAAATCTCAACCAAAGGTCACGCTTTGACTGAATGAACATTTAGCTCAACTATTAGCCCATTAGCTCAGTGCTGCACTAAGATCCTGTGCAAGGAAGATTAGTTTCAGGTGATCCAACGAGTGTAAGTGTGAACCAAAGGTAGTCAAAAACACATGTAGCTATTTGCATTTGTAAATGCAAATAAATGCTAATCGTGTCCTGGCCTTCTAAAGAGCTAAATAGCACTAAAGTTATTCTTCAAAACAATCAGAAGTACTATTTCTCTCTCAGATTTTGTACATGGATGTGTAACAGTGATTTCCAAAATCACATGCTATAAATCCAAATCCACTCTCATGGAAGGCTAAGCTAACTTGCTTGGCAGTGGCAAGGCAGTTTGAAGTGATTCGTTTTGACAGGGTTAGAATGCCAGTCAGTGAAGGGTGTCTTCTGATCCATTCAAGCCAAAGAGACGACCGCAGGACAGCATCCAACCTCCGCAATGTGACCTAGCTAGGCCACGGCCTTTTCCGACACTGCCCAAAGACATTTCTCATGCAATACCAGGCTTCACGCTTCTTCAGCTCTCTCATCGTTCTAATTAAAACCTTATGCAACTTCAGTGTTATATTCGCCATAATGGAATGCGTTGTAATTTTATCGCGCTGTGTTTATGTGTAATTGGCCCCAAGAGTCAATTGCGGCAATGAATTGGCAGTTAGGATAAGTATCTCGAGAGAGTCATGGTGGAAGGCATCATAATTAGATGCGTCCTTTGTTGCATGAGTATGGTTTTTTAATTTGTTCTTGGCATTTTTTCCCCCTTGACTTTTAAAAAGTAGGCCTAATTTGCATATACGATAATTAATCTCTGGGTATTTTGGTAAGGGTGTCTCCTTTTTCATTTTGTAATATTTTAATCAATATAAAAGGTTATAGTTCAGATATAAACACTGATACTGTAGCAATCAAAATAGAGTAAATGACTTTTTGAAAATAACTTGACACCTCAATTAAAGGTTGTATTGATTACATTGTGATGCCAGTAGGTGGCGACTGTTAAAAAATGTATTTGTCATTGAATCATTCATTTAAGAGATTCATTCGAAAATCTAGTAATGAAACAAGTGAAGTATTTATGAGTGATATGTATTAGAACTGTTTTTATTTTTATTTTAATTATCAATATTATAATTAATTGATCTAATATTTAACACTTGCATTTATTGAAGTGTTTATGTTTGTAATTAGCAAGCGGTGTGGATGAATAAAAAATGACATCCGACATAAAAACAAAAAAGTTTAAATTATTATTAAGCAGTGATATTATGACACGCCTAACTAGTTACTTTGGAGTATGTTTCCATATTCCGTATAGTTTTACATAATTTTATTACATACATGCAAGTGGATGGCGTTTCATCGAGTCATGGTAATAAATGCTTGCAATTTATGACACCTCACTCATGTGTAATCACAATCTTTATACCACTTCTGTAATCCTCTTAATTTATTTCCTCAGCTCTGAGGATCCCTAACACGTCCGGTGACTGGCGGCACTCCTGTCAGTGCCGTGTCTCAATTTGGACGGGCTTACGGAGAGGATGTTAATTTACGGGTAATGCTGGCTGTGCCCAAATGCCAGGGGTGCCATACATGGCTGACCTACTTTACTATTGCCCTGTCCGCATGCATGCTGACTGCAGTGCTGCTAGGACTTGTACTACCCAGTGGAACTCATTAGCTGCCGCATAACTACAAGGAGAACTGATCTAGTGAAATACCGAAGAAGCGGAAGGTCATTTATTTATGGTGGAAAATATTGTGAGGTGTGCATTTTTACATTTTAAAGATGATACCATAGGCAAAAATTAATTTATTTGCTGGAGAGAATAAATTTGGAGATTCAGGATTTTGGCTGTCTGGGACGTGTTGTTCTGCGTTCAATTTGATGAGTCATGCCATAATGGAGTATGACATTCACCATCATTGTAATCTGAGCTACTTCAGTGAACACACTCCAGTGACTTGTGAATGCTGAAAAACAAAACAACAAGATGTTGATAATGAATAACTTACATTTTAGACTAAATATTTCCAGTTACTATTTTAACTCTGCAAATGAAAATAGCTCCAAACGAATCATTCGTTGCGCATCTCCAAGGCACAGAAGTGATGTTTCATTCTTGAATTAAATGAATGCTAATGTGTTTTTGAACAAATCCACTAAGTGATTCAATTTCTTAATATTAAAGACAGCAACTTGTTTACTTCCTAAATAAACCTGTTTTGAATAAATTATTTCTAGTAAATAATTAATTGACTCATTAATTACTCAATCACCCTCATGTCATTCCACACTCACAAGACCTTCGTTCATCTTCAGAACACAAATTAAGGTCTTTTTGATGAAATCTGAGAGGTATATGAAGCTATATAATCAACACTTTGAAGTTCAAGAAAGGTACTAAAGACATTGTTGAAACAGTCGACGTGACTGCAGTGGTTCAACCTTAATTTTAATAAGAGACGAGAATACTTTTTGTGCACAAAAACAAAACAAAAAATAACAACTTTATTCAACAATCTCTTCCCTTCCCTGTCATTATCCTTATGCAGGTGACGCAGTAAGCACAGTAAAGGCTTCCGTGTTTACGTCCGAACGCCGGCTCAGCATTGGCCAAAGCTGCGCGCATGAGCAGCACGACGCATGCGGACAATAATGAACTGCCGTTCTGACGTAGTAACCGGAAGCGCTGGACATAAACAACGTATGAGAATGACACAGAAGAGATGATATTGTTGAATAAAGTCGTTATTTTTGTTATGTTTTTGCGCACATAAACTGTTCTCGTCACTTCACAAAATTAAGGTTGAACCACTGCAGTCACGTCGACAGTTTTAATGATGTCTTTAGTACCTTTCTGGACCTTGAAAGTGTTGATTATATTGCTGTCTATGGATGAGTCATATACCTCTCGGATTTCATCAAATATCTTAATTTGTGTTCTGAAGATGAATGAAGGTCTTATGGGTGTAGAACGACATGAGGGTGAGTACTTAAAGGGTTAGTTCACCCAAAAATGAAAATTCTGTCATTTATCACTCACCCTCATGCCGTTCCACACCCGTAAGACCTTCGTTAATCTTCAGAACACAAATTAGGATATTTTAGTTGAAATCCGATAGCTCCGTGAGGCCTCCATAGGGAGCAATGGACACTTCCTCTCTCAAGATCCATAAAGGTACTAAAAACTGCTGAAATCACGTGACTTTGGTGCTCCGAACAGCTGATTCGATACACTGATTCATTTGTGCCCCGATGCTTCTTGAAGCATTGTTTTGAAATCTGCCATCACTAAATAAGTAGTTATTTTGTTATTTTTGGCGCTCCAAAAATATTCTCGTCGCTTTATAATGTTAATTTTGAGCCACTGTACTCACATGAACTGATTTAAATATGTTTTTAGTACCTTTATGGATCTTGAGAGAGGAAATGTCAATGCTCCCTATGGAGGCCTCACGGAGCCATCGGATTTCAACTAAAATATCTTAATTTGTGTTCCGAAGATTAACGAAGATCTTACAGGTGTGGAACGGCATGAGGGTAAGTAATAAATGACAGAATTTTCATTTTTGGGTGAACTAACCCTTTAAGATTAATTTTTTGTAAGCCACTATTGCCAGAAAGGTTTTCTTTACGGAAATGAATGTTCTTTTTAGGTTTGCAAAAATATAAGCTAAAAATAACCATTACTGAACATTCTGTATAGGTTCTCTTTAGGTTATCCCAAAACAAACCTCCCTGCAATGTTCTTGGAAGGTTAGATCAGAATGTTCTTATTTGGTTCCCAAAAGAATATACAAATGGGAACCATATAGAAACATTAAGGAAATGTTCTGTGTTTGCTGGCAGTTGTTGCAATCTTTTTGGGTTTCAGTGAATGATTCAGTGACTTATTAATAATAAACAATCTTGTTTCTTCCCTGAATTAATTTGTTTTTTAATGATTCAGTTGTAAATTCATTGACTCACTCACTTGTCGGTATCATCTGGATTAGCGATGTAATTTGCAGAAAGAATTGCTAAATTCCCACCTGCTAATCCCAGTGCTATTGGAGTAAATATCAGCAATATTTGCTCACCTCACGGCTAATCAAATTCAACTTAATGATGAATTTAAAAAATCCTATAATATGCCTATGCAAACAGTGTGAATGGTCTAACATTTTAATATGAGCGCCAAAATAAATATGCTTGCAGTTTGTGATAAAGGCCCGTTTGATCATTGTTTAGTGAAGGCAAATGGCCCTTTAATGACAAAATCATTAGATTGCATCTCAAAGTTGCACTTTAATACTGGTGTATATTAAAGACTTTCAATTATACTGGTGTAAATGAGTCAGACGCTGCCTGAAGGCTGTGAGTCAGACATAACTGTACGTATGGCAAGACTTGCGTCATTGGTTTCTCACCATTTTTTTCTCTTCAGCTACATTCATGTGACTTTTTGGCCAAGAGCCATTGTTTTCAATGTCATTATCAACATCCTGTGGAGAAACTGTGCTCTCCATATGTCGATGGAAATTGGCTGTAAGTAGCATTTGTTCATCTGGTAATGAAACCAAATGGCTCTTTTCTTAATCGAGAACTGATATTCTATACTGAGATATTCTCTCAAGGTCAAGAACTTTTGGCCTTTGTTACATATTTATGCAAACATTTTCAGAATGTTTTTCAATGAGTCTATAATATATATAAATTCATGCTTAGCCTGAGACATGAACTAACCACTACAGGCTATGTCAATGCAAAGTAGTTTTGATTAGTGAAAACAACACCATGAAGATAATGTCAGCAATGGTTGTCTGTTAACGTTCTACACTCTTGATTGCCACGTTTAGTCAGTACCAGCCCTGTTTTTGACCTAATTGTCTAGATCCTACATCATAGCTGGAGCCAAGGATCGGGTCACCTAACCCGACTTCAATGAGCCAAGATAAAATCAGCATTACTGTAAGCGCCTTGCCAAGCAGCTGTCAAATAGAGCATCAATCAATTTATTCACAGGAATGTAATCCAATAAAAGAGCGAATGTATATCATTCTTGTTGGAGATGGTCCATCAGGGAGCCGTGGTCAGTGTCTTTGTGCTGGTAGGTCATGTTCATGGACCATGATAATCTGAATAATTCATCCCATCAGGAAACTGAGCAATGCCAATCGATGGTAGCATAGAGAGCCTTTCTGTTCTCACCTGTATTAAATATGCATGTTAAACAAGTCATGTTCCCAGCCTGCAGTGAACCATTGTCTTTCTTCCCTGAAACACAATTGATACTCTATCCCCTCAAGAGTTGTGTGTGATTGTTCTGCGCCGCTTCTACAATAGCATGTCATCTCTCATAGCTTTTAGCTGATTAGCATGACTGCTCATGAACCAGATCAGGTGAAGTTTCATGAATGCTTTTAACCTTCTTTTGTTGATAGGTGATATGATTTTTTTCTGTTAACGTCGTGCAGAGACTGCAAGTAGGGCAGTACGCGTGGATAGTCGAATTGTGATCAAGCTTCAGGTTTGTTCTTGTTTGTAAGAAATATTACTATTAAATTACTATTGTAATATTCCTATTCTAAATAAGAAATATTACTGTTGTAATATGTGACCCTGGACCACAAAACAAGTCACATGGGTATATTTGTAGCAAAATGATCGATTTTTCTTTTATGCCAAAAATCATTAGGATATTAATTAAAGATCATGTTCCATGAAGATATTTTGTAAATTTCCTAACGTAAATATATAAAAAATTTATTTTTGTGAGTGGATATGCAATTTCGAAATATGACTGGTTTTGTGGTCCAGGGTCACATATTTCACTGTAAAATAAAGAGTATTTAAGAAAAAAATATTTTATTTTGCAATTCAACTAAAAATTGCCATACTAATATTTATATCACATATTGTGATTTCATTCATTTTTATTTACAACTAAACTATTCATAGGTTTAAGGCCCGTCCAAGAATAACTATAACGCTAACTATTTGTGTCTACACCGACGAACGATAATGGTCTGTTCACGCACTGCAGTTTTAAAGTGTGTACAACATGTTTTTGCTGTTCTTGTTGCATTTACACGGCTTTACCCAGCAGATGTCCTCAGCATGCTATGTTTCGAAACTAGCGTTGGATGGCTTAACTTACTTGAGGTCATTTTATTTTACACTGTTTGCTAGCCTGGCAAAATGATCTCATTGTTAATACTTCTCACCATTTATTTCGATTGTTTTCCATATATCCATTTTCATTAAAGGATCCTTGAAAAGGAGGTTTGACTTGTCAAAAAGTGGAAGCTTTTTCTGGACCTCGGCGATTAACTTCTCTGCAACCGCAATGTCGTCTGCCATTTTAAATGCGAGAGCCCTTAAATTAGAATGGATTCTGATTGGCTGTCAGAGTTTTATCGTTTAACAGCTGGGAAAAAAAAAAAAACGTTCTGAAAGTGATCCAAATGATATCGTTATCGTTATATCTGTGGTGTGGACAGTGCTATTCTTTTATATTCAGAACGATTTTTAGAACTATATCTTTATTGTTATTTTTATAGTTATTGTTATTTGTGTGAATGGGCCTTTAGAGTGTAAATTTGGTTTAAACATGCTTTCCAAACATCAGCTTAAAATAATGAGGTGCGTTTTTTGGGTGGGACTGATTTTTTTCAGCGCCGAGGTCGGGAACGTTGGGTTCTGTTGAAACATGACTTCTAACATCTAAAGTCAAAATTTTCGATTACTTTCCAGTCCTTATCTTTATAATTTACTTATCCTCATGCTGTTCCATACTTGTATGACTATTTCTTCTGTGGAACATAAAAGATAAAACATATTTTGAATAATGTTTTTGTCAAAACAATGGAAGTCAACGGGGTCCAAAACAACAACATTTGGACCCCATTGACTGTTCAAAATATCTTCTTCTGTGTTCCAGTTGTTCAGGCTTGGAATGACATTAGTCATTTTGAGGTCAAAATTCTTGAAGCCGTAATCATTTGCTCTTCACACAGCCAGCATGATGTCAGCATTTCTCAGTCGCTGCTCCTTGTTTGTCATCTCCTTGAACTCCCAAACGTCTGCTGAATCCGAGAACATCCCTGGTCTCAGTTGGCTTCTGTTCTCCAGCAGCACGCTAATGCCCTTGTCAGTTTTTGTTTGGCCAAGGGTACTGTTGCCTCTCTGAAGTACGACTTCCCCTTGAGATGGCACCTCCAGGGAGTCCACATTCACCCTGAGCATCCGTCATTTGCCCCTTCCTCATCCTCGCTCTGCTTCATCCTGTCTGACTGTCTCCTCACGGGCTACTGTAAGGTTTTCCCCCGAGCTGCAGATGATAGATGGGCTTGCGGAGCAGCAAGAGACAGAATGAGGAGGATATGTACGGTTATGTAAAGAGATGTGTGGGCAGCATTTGAAATCGATGTGAGTTGAAGAGTGCCATCAGCAGCACTAAACTAGTGCAGATCCAGTGGTGATATATGGGAAAGTTGACGCCTCCACACACTTCCCTTCAGCTTACGGCCCCTCCATGAGTTCTCGCACCTGCCCTAGAGTTTTTTTTTTTCTTCCAGTGTATTCATTATTCCTTTTTATGTGCTTTCTCTCTAATTAAGGTACTAGGTTGCCTTAATTGCTCCCGGTCTGTATCATCTGTTTAATTGTTTTTTTCCATCCCAGATAGACTTTTCTCTCTGATGTTTGTGCGATTTCAGTCTGTGCTTATGCTGCTATTTTTTCATTCTCATCATTAAACCTGGTCTTGTTTATATCTGAATTCGACAGAAACATCAAGCACCACCTAGTTACGCATTTTCCCCTCTCATGACAAGTACTCGTTCAAAAATGTAGAATGTTTTTCATTTCCTTTTCACTTCATCTTCCTCTAAATAGTGTGGCTCCACAGGATGCATTAATTTTGGGTTTCTTATAGTTGCAATAAAAGTACCCAAAAAGTATACTTATCTTAAAGTAGTGGTGACACTCAGTTCACCCAAAAATGAAAATTCTGTCATAATTTACTCCCCCTCAAGTTGTTCCAAACCTGTATAAATTTCTTTGTTCTGCTGAACACAAAGAAAATTATTTGGAAGAATGTTTGTAACCAAGCAGGATCTCGTCCCCCCATTGACTACCATAGTAGGAAAAATACTATGGCAGTCAATGGCGGGAGAGATCCGCTTGGTTGGCAAGGCAACATTTTAAATGTTCATTTAAGTTTGTTTCTTGTCTAATATTTATATTTTTTCAGCTTTATTTGAATATATGAAAAATATTTTTATATATATATATATATATATCTTTTTTTTTTTAGTTAACAATAACACTGGGATTTATTTTAAAGAAATATAACATACTTCTCAACCAAAGCACTCCCCCCAAAAAATGTACTTCAGTTTACTTTAAATTTACTTTAAATGACAAAACATATTTGTGGTTGTCAAATGTGAACAGAACATGATTAATGTGATTAACTACACACTAAAAACCACCTTCAGACCAATTGATTTGATAGCTTTTAATGCAATTTAGAGATTTGTAAGTGTGATTAAAATGCACTGTAAAAAGTCAAATGTAAATGCACTTTTTGGCATCTATTGTAGATTTTGCAGCAGTGTTTTTCCTTTTCTTGATATATTTTGAGAACATTGATGTTCTCTTTTGTTGATATTTTATGTATAACCAGCCTCTCAACTAGCCTGACTACGTCAGACTTCCTACTTCCGCTCAATTTCATTTCGCTTCTGTACTCAGTCTGATACAGCGTCAGAGCTTTGTGTTTGCCACCGGTCTGGAAACAGCCGGGCCAATCAACGAACAGAGGGCGGGCTGAGAGCCGTGACGTAGATGCTAAGCGCCGAGTTTTACATTGTAGGTTAGAGAAATCGAAAACCGAAACGACCGCGGAAATGGGAAACGAGACACGGGATGCAAACTTCGGGATGCATTAACTTCGCATAATCTGCAAAAGTCGTTTACAGCCATGTTCACTCCGGTATTTCGCTCACATCATCATGTGTTTACAACAGGTTTACAGTGGAAGTTCAATCATAGATTTGAGTTCGATGCATGATGTCTGTGCTTCGATGCGGCTGTACAGGCGGATAACATACGTCATAACTAAACGTATCTGATTGGCTTACGGGTAACCAATGATTTTAAACTTCAGACAAGCGTCCCCTAGCGAGAGAGAAAACACTTCTCTATTATGCCATTCCAGACTCTGTCTACGAAGCAAAGTGAAGTAGCAGAGTCTGGTATTACCAGGCTACCTCTCAACAGCTGTTATGGGAAAAAAACACTAATTGCTTGATTTGCCCTTCACGTATCGACTGCCAGCTGTTAGGTAATTCTCAGGTGACATTCTACCTTGCTGAGGTGAACAACAGAGCAAAGAGGTAGCCGTGTCTCTCATTTACTCCTGACAACTTTCGGGTCAAGGCCAGATCCATTTAAATTCCATTGCAGATGAACCTAAAATTGGAACTAAAATCTATTTCAAAATCATTACAGATTCATTTTTACTCACTCTCATGACTTCAGTGGAACACTGGAAAGATATTTTAAATTTTTTTGGGGGTCCACATAATGAAAGTCTAATGGGGTCCAATGCTGGTTTTGGGCTCTATTAATATTGATTGTATGGACAAGAATCTTTTTTCAAAATATCTTTTGTGTCCGTTAAAAGAAAATAAAAGTCATACAGGTTTGGAATGACATGAGGGTGAATAAATGTTGACAATGTACATTTTGGTGTAAAAGATCCTTTTTAGGGGGCAATATTTTTTTAATGTATCTCTAACTATGCAATGATATAGTTAGGGTACCTCTATTCCAGCAATCTGGAGTTATTGCACATCAGTGTGGCACGTAAATTCATATGGGAGCACTTTCCTGAAGACAATTAAATTTAATAAGCTGTTGAAATATGCTTTGTTGACATCTCATGAGGGGGAGAGATATTGGGGGTGGAAAGAAAAGTGGCAGGGTATTAATCATTGACTATAATATTAGTATTCATGATTTTCTGACATCATGACCCATGACACCTGAGTCATAGTCAGGTGCAGTTTTCTATTCACCTCACTCACGTCACTGCTGATTGTTTGAAGCAGTTGTCTACTGATTGGACACCTTCTTAGTGTCAACTGATATGGGTTTGAACCAGGGGCTGGTCATGTGTTTGAGTTACCAGAGATGATGGGGGAGGGAGAAGAAGATTTGTACTGGGGTACATCTTGAAATGTCACTGTCAAATGTTCAATAACCTGGTGCTCAGAGAGGGGATTAATAAACTTCTGAACCCAAGGTGAGTCTCATTATGTTAAGCTTTAGCACTAGTATGGGCCTAAAATGTTCTAAATGGGCCTAAAATGTTCTAAATTTAAATGAAAATGCACTGACTGGGATGTCTTCGATTGTACATTTATAAGGATCAAGTTAACATTAAAATATTTATCCTTTTTTTTAGTCTTTTTATTGAAATGCTAACTAACAGAAATTGGGGATAATCATAGTGACTCTGAAGCCATGCCTAGCTAAAAGCTTGATACAGTACATTTATTTCTTGGCTTATAAAGATAAAAAAGATGTTAAAGAGGGGATTAAGCCATCTGGGATTTCTGAAAGTTCATGTGTAAAGTGCTCATGACATACTAAAGATGACATACTTTTTTTCTTTTTTACCATAATGATTTTCACTGAAAATGTGTTGCAAGTTTCTGTTTCATATTGCATTTAAACTTAACCACTTGATGTTTCAGTTTAAACTGCCACATAATATTACAGTATAAAGGCCTGTTCTCAGCCAAATCTATAAAAATGGAACAACATCATCATCCAACTTGTTGTTATATGTGAACACAATGTTAGATGGGGTGAATGAAAATGCAAATTCACTCCCTGACAGTAGATGGTGCTTATAGAAAAGCAGAAATACCCCAGTTACCCCTGTATGCAAAGTAAGCCTTATTCATTTAATTAAGAGTTTAAATTCATTAAAATGGCAGTTTTACTGCTTGTAAAGACACTAACTTGACTGCAAAATTGTTTATCTGTACTGGTCTGAAAATGTGTTGCATCTAGCACCACTTCGGTCTACGTTTACGGACAACTTTAGAAATAGTTATACATGCTCAAACATAAATGTTGGTGAGTAATGGATTGGCTTATTTTATGGTGCTGTAGAAGTGATTATAGCTGAGAGTTGCAAAAGTCATGATTAATGAATACCTGTTTTTTGTGTTCTTGTCTCTAGGTGTGAGGTGCAGTGATTCAGCCCCTGTAAGGTAGGGAAGGGGCATGGCGGGTTGTCCATGCCTGAGCTTACCGGGGCTGCTTGTGCTCCTAATCGCTGCATCCATAACACATGGTCAGAGCTGCCCACAGCGCTGTGACTGTATCTCGTATCAGAGAGCTGTGATGTGCCAGAACAAGCGCCTGGGATCTATTCCTGCAGGCATCCCGGCTGACACACGGCTGCTGGATCTGAGCTGCAACAGTTTGCGCTGGGTGGAATACAATGAATTGTCGACTCTCTCGAGACTTGAGGAGCTAGACTTGAGTGAGAATCTCATCAGTGTATTGGAGCCTAACGCCTTCTCCAGCTTGCTTAATCTTAGAGTGTTGCGTCTTCGAGCCAACCAGCTTAAACTCGTGCCCATGGGTGCCTTTTCTCGTCTCAGCAACCTCACCACCCTGGACCTAAGTGGGAATAAACTGGTCATCTTATTAGACTTCACCTTCCAGGATTTGAGGAACCTCCGCAACTTGGAAGTTGGTGATAATGACCTGGTGTACATTTCAAACAAGGCTTTCCTGGGATTGGTGGGACTCCGGGAGCTAACCATCGAGAGGTGCAATCTGACTTCTATAACTGGACAGTCTCTTTCCTACCTTCGAGGCTTGGTGACTCTTCGATTACGCTACCTCAGTATCGCTTCATTGGAAGAGCAGAACTTCCGCAAACTAGGTGGACTGCGGGGACTTGAGATTGACCATTGGCCCTTCCTTGAGTATATTTCTCCGCACAGCTTCCAAGGCCTCAACCTTTCTTGGCTCTCGATTACCAACACCAACATTTCCACCGTGCCTACGGGTGCTCTTCGCAACCTAATTCACTTGGCTAGCCTCAATTTGTCTTACAACCCCATCTCGGTTCTCGAGTCCTGGGCCTTACGGGACCTTGTCCGTTTGAAAGAACTGCACCTAGTTGGTACCAACCTGATATCAGTGCAGCCCTATGGTCTTGGAGGCCTGCAACAGATACGACTGCTCAACTTGTCAAACAATGGGTTGGTGACCTTGGAGGAGGGATCCTTCCACTCGGTCAATACGCTGGAGACACTGCGTGTAGATGGCAACCCTTTGTCCTGTGACTGCCGCCTACTGTGGATCCTGCAGCGCCGTAAGACCCTCAACTTCAACGGAAAGTCGCCCGTTTGCGCCACACCCTTGGAAGTGCGAGGAAAAGCACTTAGTACCTTTTCGGACTCTGCGCTCTTTGACCACTTCACCTGTCAGAGGCCCAAAATTCGTAACCGCAAGCTGCAACAACTGACGGCACGTGAAGGCCAGGTAGTGTCGTTTATATGTAGAGCGGAAGGAGACCCAACTCCGGTCATCTTTTGGATTTCACCTCAACGCCGACGTATCACCACCAAGAGTACTGGGAGAGTCATTGTCCTGCCTGAAGGTACGTTGGAGATCCGTTATGCCCAAGTAACAGACAGCGGCACTTACATCTGCATAGCAAGCAATGCTGGTGGCAACGATACCTACTTTGCCACCCTCACAGTCAGTGGATTGCCACTGGATGGTGCTTTGGCAGCGAATCGCACCTACTACGTGGGTGATCTTAATGACACTAACTTAAACGACACACGTGTCTTCCTGAAGTTCACATTGGACCTCAAGACCATCCTGGTGTCCACAGCAATGGGTTGTATTATGTTTTTGGGTGTCGTGCTTTTCTGTTTCATTCTCTTGTTTGTGTGGAGCCGAGGACGAGGACAACACAAGAACAATTTCTCAGTAGAGTATTCATTCAGAAAGGTAGATGGACCTGCTGCCAGCGGGGGTCAAGGAGGAGCACGAAAGTTTAACATGAAGATGATATAAAATGGACTCACAGTTTAAAGGGGTAAAGCACACTATATTGTTATTTTGAATACCAGTCCTGCATATAGCTATAGGTCCAGATTTTAAGACACAGAGGGAGTAATGTAGTTACTGAGAGGTACATTCCATCAGCAGTTATTTATAATTTAACCTTACTTTTGGTGTCTTGGGACATTTTACACATCTACATCTGCAGGGCTGGCTGGCATTAGGTACCCATTTGAACTTTCTCATGTGAGAAGGCCAAGCTTGTAGTGATGCATAATGACTATTAAAAAAATATTACCCTGTAATTTCCTATGGAATAAAAAGAAATTTCAAGTATACTGTTAATATTTTGGAGGTCATTGTGGGATTTAGTCATTTTTAATTTAGTTATAGTTATAATTATTAAATGGGTGCTTTCTGCTTGCCAAGAAATTGCCAATTCCCTCAAAAGTTAATAAAGGTACATTATTGCATTTTGCCTAAGCAATTCAAATTAAGTGCCCAATGGTTTGTAGGCATGGGCATACATTTCACACTGCCAATTAAACAAGGATTTGTTGTTGGATTAGCTTCAAATCTGAACCTGTTAACCACTGGGTTGCTAGAAGACTGTTTAAAGAATTAAAACTTTAATTATATCTTACTTAAAAAGTTGATTTTATTTGCTCTGGATAATGAGGCCTGATAATGAGTGCTCCTATATTACACTGCCACCTACTTCTGAGTCATGCCTGCATAAAGTAAACGCACACACACATACAAAGGTACTGTAGTAACAACATCAAAAGCACATTGTCTTTATAAAGCATTACATATTTATCAGCTAAACACCAATAGCCCCAGTATTTACATTGGGTTGAAGACATTTTGTATCTTATTGTATATATGGCTGTTTTGTGTGTACATTTTGGTGCCCTGTTTTAATTAATGTTAAATTAATGTGAAATACTTTTATTCAATATAACATGTTCTTAAATTAATCAAAGATGATGTGTGAAAACTCTTAAAAGGTTACTGCTTTAAAAAAAAAAAAAAAATCTGAGCATTTTATTACTGGTGACCATATACCTTATGTCTTTATGCCTCTTCTATGTAAAGTGTGTAAAAGGGAATGTCTCCTCATGAATTGTTTCATGTTCATTTGCATGAGTATACAAGTACAAAGCAGGAAACCGAATACAAAGATAGCTTTTTGTGCACAAGTCACTGATCCTTTGATTTGTTATGGAGTTCTTTTGCTTATATTGTCTGTTTATAAATGAGGCGTTGGACACTAAATTTTCCCTGCTCAAGTGCTGCCGCTTAAAATGAAACAGGAAGGCACTTTACAAAGCTGTTCTGCTGCCCCCTAATGTTAAAATATGACATATATGTTTAAAGAACACAGGGTATCAGGCTCAACCTTACTGCCTTCTATTGGTCAATCTCTATTTAACACAAAGTTTAAATTCATTAGATTATCAGCTCTGTTTGAGCAGATCAAATGCTCCCTTGATGTCTTATTTTAAGCAGCATTGTATGTACATTGCAAACTGCCATCATTTGTCATCAACTACTGTAAATCAAACGATAATTAAACAAAGCTTTTTGATATTTTTGTAAAAAGAAAAAAAGTCATTTTACAGTTTTATTTAATGAAAAAAAAGGGGATCCACAACATTTTTATGTTCTAGATAGTTTTATTCTTAAATATGTTAAGAATATTGTTCTTATATTGTACTACTGACAAATATGCTGTTTATAAAAGCATGTATCTAAGTACCTGTGTTGGAATTACTTCTTTTTCTGATTCTTTGTCTATATCATAAGCAAGGTTATAAATGAATCTTTTTTTTTTCTTTTTCTAATTTATGTAGTCTAATGAAAATATCTCAAAAGACAGATAAAGGTTCTCAAATTTTTTTTTTTTTTTTTTTTTTTTTTTTTACATTTTCTCAGATGTGAAGAGGAAGTTCAAAATAAACTTTTCACAGCAATTTTTGATAAAACTGACATGCTAAACTAATGTTTGATGCTTTCATTTTTAAAACCAGCACAATAAATCAGAGGGGAATAGCCGTGTAATTGTCTTCAGGTTAACAACCAACTTACAAACCACCAGCCCTGATTCTCTAAAAAGTGTGACTATTTTTGCCTAAAAACTTTCAATAAGGACAGCCTTGTCAGCATACTTCAATTCGGTCCTACAAACTTGGAATAAAATGACATGACAAGTGAGCAATTGTTGGCCATAAGCATCTGGTATAGTCATCTCAAGCATGTCTGCACAAGAAAATGTCAATTATTTTTTTCTACTGTACCATCTGCTTTCTAAAACAAAACCACACAAAACAAAGTTGTTTACTGCAGGACTCAAAAAGCACAGGCATGAAGGCAAATAATGATTATATATATATATATATATATATATATATATATATATATATATATATATATATATATATATAAACATTCAAAACAAGTAAAATTTTATGTTCCTGGAGCCCCCCGAGTACTACACAATTTGCATGTCTTCTTAAACACACTTGACTCAAGGTTCGTTTACACAATTTAAACGATGTACCAAAAAATTATTTATTTATTTATTTATTTTGTCTATGACAATATTGTCAAAAAGATGCATGTTCATCTCAAGCTTGCCACGCGAGTCCTGAAAAGTGAAACCAAAGCGTCTCGATCGTCCCCAGCTGGCGGGATGCAGTATAGGTCATAAACCCCGCCCTCTCCATGTATTCTAATGGGACGTTAGACAAACAATTTAATTACGCTTCAAATATTTTTTTTTACAAAAAACTGTTTCTGTTGTTTTAGGCAGTTTTTTATCACGCTGGTGTTAGTTCAAGTGTTCGTTCTTTAAAAAAGTTTGGTTTTAGTTAGTTATTTGATGCTATAGAAACGGACGTTTTACGTCATGATTGACAGCTGAGTTTGACAGCTTCTCTGAGTGAAGTAGTCACTGAGGTGCCAACGGACTTTTTTCTGGATCTTCACAAGGTGACTGGAGTTTTAATTTTAATTTCTACATTTCCATAACTGTTTATTTCATAAAGACTACACGCCTGCGCACATACGCATTCTTTTACAGAGCACTCGCGCCAAACGCACATGCGACTAAACACGTTATATGCATGTGCATGCCATCACCTTTTCCACAGGTTTGCGTTTATGTAGTTTACACAGAAATGATAACAGTACCTTTTTCAAAAACTTGCACTTTGAAATCCGTTTTCAAACATTTGCGTTTTTAGGCCTCCAAAATGCTGTTGTCATGTTAATGAACGGCAAAAAACGCATAAAGTTGTCCGTTTTTTTGTGTTGAAAACGGTATCCTGTAAGCGGCCCCTCAAAAACCTGAAATTGGTGTGTCAGACAAAGTAGACATGCAATATTTGCAGTGCAGTTACACACCAAGCCGACGGTCGGCCGTCAGACAGTTTTTCTTCATCGGCCGACTAAGTTTTCTCAGTGTGTTCCGCACCGTCGGCTGCAGTTGGTCCTCGTCTGCTTTTTTTGGCCATCTGATCATTCTGATTGGCTGTTCAGATAGAAAGGCATTTCATCTCACGCAGGCGCAGAACTGACGTGCTACTTAGCCGTCGGCTGTTTAGCTTTGGCTTGGTGTGTCAGGGCAACTTTGGATACAGACGCTGCCGACGTGAGCCAACCCCGCAGTCTGCTTTCGTAGCCACTAGTTCGTCTGCGTCAGCTTTGTGTGTTTTGCCTTCAGTGTGTTCCGCACCGTCGGCTTAAGGCCAGAACACACCAAGCTGACGCCGACGAACTAGTGGCGACGAAAGCAGACTGCGGGGTTGGCTCACGTCGGCAGCGTCTGTGTCCAAAGTTGCCCTGACACACCAAGCCAAAGCTAAACAGCCGACGGCCAAGCAGCACGTCAGTTCTGCGCCTGCGTGATATGAAATGCCTTTCCGAAACAGCAGGCGGCAGTAGCTGAACAGCCAATCAGAATGATCAGATGGCCCGACGAGCTCCAGCGCCGATTCAACATTTCGAATCGGCCAAAAAAAGGCCGACGAGGACCAACTTCAGCCGACGGTGCAGAACACACTGAGAAAACTTAGTCGGCCGACGAAGAAAAACTGCCCGACGGCCGACCGTCGGCTTGGTGTGTTCCTGCCTTTAAGTTGGTCCTCGTCTGCTTTTTTCAGCCGATTCGACATGTTGAATTGGCGTCGGAGCTCGTCGGGCCATCTGATCATTCTGATTGGCTGTTCAGCTACTGCCACCTGCTGGTACGGAAAGGCATTTAATCTTACGCAGGCGCAGAACTGACGTGCTACTTGGCCGTCGGCTGTCGAGTGTTGGTTTGGTGTGTCAGGGCAACTTTGGACCCAGGCGCTGCCGACGTGAGCCAACCCCACAGTCTGCTTTCATCTCCACTAGTTCGTCAGCGTCGGCTTGGTGTGTTCCTGCCTTTAGGGGGCTCCAGGAACATAGTGGAGAACCACTGGATTAAATAAATGATATTGTCTCTAAATTAGTGACATAAATTTAGGCAATATCACACTGGTTGTGATTCTCACACAACAACCCTCTTATTTATATAGTATAGGCCTATCTAAAGTAAATAAATGTAATCATAACACAAAATAAGAGTGATCTGATGTCTTAATGATGTTGTAGATTTAGTTGTGTGTGGCCAGGAATTTTGTACTTAACAGTCTATAAATAAAATGAAAAAAGAGAAGTGTCATGTTTCACTTTCACACCAAAGATGCAAGATCTGTCTATGCAATATTAATATGCATTTACCCATTATGGAGATTAGCACATTGTACAAAAAAAGATAATGCAGGTCTCTGTGCAGCTATTATTCTGTGTGTTTATTAGGTGTACTACACATCTGTACTTTGCAACTGATTGATTTGTTATGGAAGGACTGATCCATTATTATGCCTACAAAATGTCTAGTAGTTGTATCTGATATTCATATTCATGCAATACATTTGTTCTTTTGCTAACCTACTGTATGATGTAATTGCACAAAGAGTGTGCTTATGGCGGGCAGTGACTCAAACTGAAAGAAAAATGTGTGATTGATGAATCATGGCTGTCATTAAGGAAAGATGTTTAAGAATACAGTGTATATTTCTTTAAGCAATCTTATCTTCTGTTAGAGCTAGCATTGGTAGGCTAAGTTTATATAAATCAGCTTGTGGATAAAATATATAAATGACACTCTTTTTATATCTTTTGGTGAATGGCAGAAAAGAGGTGACAGAGTAGGTCTAAACACTGAAATATGGATTTAAGATGAATTGTTTTAATATATGAGAAGAAAGACTGTTGAGTGCTACAAGAGACAATTGTCAATTGACAGCAGCATTGTTATTTAGGAAACTGGTCGCCATTGACAAATATAGCAGTTATTATACAAAAATATTTGACCGCAGAATGCTGGGATTGACTAGTCAGAATCCAAAATTATAAAGCTGTGCCACGTAATTTGTTAATGATTAGTTCACTTTCAAATAAAATTTTCCTGATAATTACTCATCCCCAGGTCATCCAAGATGTTCATGTCTTTCTTTCTTCAGTCAAAAAGAAATTAAGGTTTTTGATGAAAACATTCCAGGATTATTCTCCTTATTGTGGACTTCAATGGCCTCCAAACGGTTGAAGGTCAAAATTACAGTTTCAGTGCATCTTAAAAAACTGTACGCTGTACTTCCTATGCCTTCCCTATTCTACTTACGGAAAAAAAGGAACTGGCGCCACGTTCGTTCCGTAAGTAGAATAGGGAAGGCGTAGGACATTAAGTGTAAGCTTTTTGAAGAATACGAAAGTGCGGTTTTGGAGGAAGCACTTGGAAGGCGATCATTTGTTTATATAAAGCATATACTTTTACATTTTTTTTTGAAAATGACCGATCGTTTCCCTAGATGAGACCCTTATTCCTCGTCTGGTATCGTTTAAAGCCCTTTGAAGCTGCACTGAAACTGTCATTTTGACCTTCAACCGTTTGGAGGCCATTGAAGTCCACTATAAGGAGAATAATCCTGGAATGTTTTCATCAAAAACCTTAATTTCTTTTCGACTGAAGAAAGAAGGACATGGACATCTTGGATGACATGGGGGTGAGTAAATTATCAGGAAAATTGTATTTGAAAGTGAACTAATCCTTTAGGATTAGCAAGTCTGCTAGCTTGTAGCTTATGCTAGCCTCATCTGTACGAGGTACTGTTGGGTCAAGGAGCTGTCTAAAATAGATTTTCAACAATGATAAATGCATGAAAACAATTAGATCCTGTACTCTTGCAACTGAATTAATTTGCTCTAGAGGATGTGGTTCAAAGATGTAAAAGACAATATACTTTTAACTTCCTATTTCTTCATTGTACTTCTCTCCCTTCATCTCTCAGGTGGTTAGAGCATAAAAAAGGAAATGAAGAACTTTTAACAGTAAAGTGAAAGTGAAGTGTATGCAAATCCAGTTTTAAACAACAAAAATGCTAAAAACTACTTTGGTTCATGAAGAAATGCCATAGTTATGCAAGATTACTTTGTGTCAGGCTTGTTATGCAAGTCACTGAATCACTTGCTTGCTTTGGTGGTAACAATCGGATTGTTGCTGCTTGCTCTCCTCACCTTGTGCAGTGTGTTTGCGGCGTATATCCTGTAGACAACGCGACTGATCATTAACGGTGACTCATTAGTGCTGAGAAACCCCCTCTCCACCTTTCCCACCCCTACACGCCACTGAAACTTTGTTTGCAGCCCCCCTTTCACACTCTTTAACCGCAGCAGCCCCTGTGAAGTCCTTCAGCCTGTCACCAGAAGCAAGCAGCACAACTCACATACACCTTGTCTCACCGCCGTAAGGAAAAGCATCAAGATAAAAGTAATTCTCAAAGTGTATTATAATAATTTATTTTGTGTTCAGTGCTTTAACATGACTGAACTGTGCTATGTTGCTTACAATAAATAAATGAAGTCAAAAAGCCGAGATTTTCATTTGCACTTTATTGTAAAAATGAAAAAAACTCTGAAGATCTTACATCTTAATGCAACATGACAAAATGTATAAAATATGAATCTTTGTAAAAATGTGTAAAAAAAAAAAACTGTACTGCTCCTGTAGCTCAACTATTAGCACAACACTATGTCTGCTCTTTAATCACTCTCGCAGTACTTTGATGTCATACACTGATCAATCTGGGGTGAGTTTCCCGAAAGCATCGTTAGTGAACCATGGTCGTTAGTCCCATTGAACTCTATTGGTAACGACGGAACTTGCGACCATAGTTCGCTTTGGGAAACGCACCCCTGTGCAGTGCCTTTTCAAGTCAAACAGACCCATTCTTACAAGCTGTAATCACAAGCTCTACAAGGATGTGAATGCCCTTTACAAGCTGAAATCTTGTAATTACGGTAATTGCAACATGGACTGAATGCACCTTAAGAGAAGACTTAAGGTAATCCATTTTTGAACTAGACTAATCATTATTTTGACTGTATGTCTTTCTATATTCAATATTTCATTATTGAGTTGTAAACCTAAAATAGCATATAAGCAAAAGTGATTTACATTCATAAACTGTATTTCTAAATGAAAATGAGCTGGTCAGTCAGTGACACATGGTTTTAGATATCCTCCTTCCATGGTTTGTCAGCCACTGTTGTTGCTAACATGGCTAATGCAGTTAGCATGCCGATGCTAACTGCATTAGCCATTTTGTCATTCAAGAATGTACCAAAAAATAAAAAGAATACATTATAGACAAAACAAAGTTTGTAAATTATTTTATAAAATGAAGATCGGTCTTCAAGCGCTTACCAGGAACTTAGCATGTCATTTGAATAAAGCGGCTGAAAAGAAAAAAGAAGACTGATAAGATTTTATAAGCAAGTTCAAATGTGTTGCAAGGCTATCAAAAAGGCTCTTAGCAGCCCCTGTGCATGTTTTAACATCAACAGAAACAAAATGCCTGAGATTTGGAAGTTGGTTTTGTTGGTCAGTCAGTCTATGTTTGAGGAATTTGTCTCTAAAAGATAACAATGATCATGCATTAGTCTAAAATTATACGTTATAAATCAAACAAAAGAGTTACGGCATCATCAAAGATCAGCGCTTTATAATTCCAAGTCTTTCAAAATTATACATAATGTATTGTGTATTGAAAAATTACATGAAATTGAATTAAGGCTAGTTTACAGCAGGTATATTGTGCAAAGGCACTGTATGTTCATGTGTAGCACTGGTTCATATGCAGTTTAAACTAAAACAAGAACTCAAAACATGTTAAAAGGTATGATGACAAAAATTACAGGCCACATACTGTGTGATGACAACTTTGTGTAGCAAGCAAGCAACTGTTTTGGATGTCACAGATGACCATAGTTTGTGCATGAACACCTTTCCAAAAACAGGAGCCATATCAAAAAAAGTCTCATGACTGAGATGTCACATGACACAGCCAGCGGCACAACAAAATGAAAAGTGAAATAAAAAACAAAACAAACATGCAGCCTTCACCAGAACAATTAAAGGATTCCAGAAAGATCCTCTTAGCTCCCCCTTTCAGACTGTTTGAGGTGTGGTGGGTTTCCCTAAAATTTACATGCATCTGATTGGTGGTTAACCAAATACTTTAGGCCACTCAGAAACATATATCGATGTTCCCAAAGAAATTGCAAATGGATGCTATCAGCATCAGATCCAACCTCTTTGAGATCCAACCCCACCCCCACCCCAACATGAACATTACAACATTTCTGTTGTAATATGGAATGCATAAAATGATAAAATTCATATTTTGAATGCAACGTAACTCGCTTAAAGCATCTGTCAAATGCGAAAATGCCAACGTGACATCAAAGCTGTAGGCTCAAAATGACTCCGGTTTGAGTCTGACCTGGGTCAAGTCCTGATCCTATTCTCCTTCTTTCATCTCTACTTTCCTGTCTATGCTAAAGGTAAAAAAGAGGTGGAACATTTCAAGTACTAAAAAACGTGAGTCATTATCCCAGTTCAAGTTGGCCTCTTTCCACCTCAGTACTGGAAATACTGACTCTTCAAAATGAATTTCGGAAACTTTATCTGTATGTCTGACCTTTTGATCAAAGAAATATTTCTTATATCAAATGGTTTACAACAAACTTCCTGGAAAATAGCCAAGTTTAAATACCACAAATGTGGTAATTAAGGATGACTCATATCTGCTGAGTCATTTTAGACAGTTTGATTTCAATCTGAAATGTATGCAGGAATAGGAGATGTAGATTTAGTTCCATTGTCTTTGCGCTGTGAGTTTTGCGACTTCAGTCTTAGTTTATGGGGCAGGGCAGTGCTGGAATCCGCCGGCACTTGCTGCTCCCCCTCGTCGTCCGACAAGATCCTCTGACTCCCTGGCTGGAGCAGGGGCCGTCCTGCCCAAGGTGCTGTTGCTGGGGTGAGGTGTGGTGAAAAGAGTAAAGGTGCGGCTGTATGAGAATGGAGGGTGGGGAAGTCTAGGAAGTACGGTTGATTTCTTCTCATGGCCATAGGCTGCGTGGGAAGGAATGCCGACCCAGGGTGGGTACCCAGACAGACGGGTGCTTGTTGGTTCCCCAAAAGATTGGAAGCCTCTCTCTCTTGCCTTCTACCCCAGTAGAGATCTTTGTCTGGGCAAGAAACCAGGGGTTGTGGGGCCAAAGAGTGAAGCTGAGATAGAGCCCTTTGAGATGAAGAGAAGGGGGCTCCAGAGTTGAGCAAACCATACCGAAGCTTTAGAGTCAACAGCTCAGCTCGTAGACGGGCATTTTCCTCGCTTAATGAAACCAAACGAGTCTCCAATACGTAGTCATTGACCCTTCGCTTCTCTCGCGAGCGCTTCGCCGCTTCGTTGTTCTTGCGCCGTTTCTCCCAGTAAGTCGCATCTTTCTTTTCCTCGGGGATGAACTCCCGTTTGCGACGCAATCCCAGACCTCTCAAGGAGGTCTCTTCAGCCTCTTCATCAGGTTCCCACCTCATCTGTGAGAAAGCAGACTCCATTTTCACCGGGTAGGAACTTTCTGATTGGTTTCACGCAAGATGCACCTGCTCTCTTTCTGTATGTGGTGTCTGGAGTTAGTCAGATGTTAGACCCACTTCTCAGTCATGCTGTCACCAGGAGCTTTACCTATGACAAAAGAGCAGAGTTATTTCCTTTGCAGGTGGTCTTACTGGTTCATTTATGTGTCAGATTACAGTCATTGATACAATCTGCAATAGGTTATGAGTGTCATAGCAAATCAATTTCTGTTAAACGTCTTGACCTTTACCTGCTAGAGACCAGTTTGGTTACAGGTGCCACACAGCTGAAACTGTGTAATGTTTTTGTCAGTAGGGTTGTAGATGAGGTAATAAGACAAAAAAATCCCCTTGTGGTGATTGTTGTTGTTGTTGTTGTTGCAGTTGCGCTAGTCAGTTGACTAGCTAATTTAAAATTAACAATTGTTGCAGATTATTACTAATACCTGTAGAAACATCAAAGTCTATGTCAAGGACTTTCAGTTTCAGCTCTCTGCCTATTAGCAATTGCAATACCATTGTCAGTTCAAACACATTCAACACATGAGCAATGCTAATACCAACAGGCTGATTATGAAGTGACTATGAAGTGTTGGGGGCGTGTGCAGCATCCAGGACATGAGTGTGACCACTGGGGTGATTCAGACAAGATCGGAACCTGAGACTTCCCACTGAGGGTTCCAAGAACCCACACACTGTCTGATAAGCCGTCATTTTGTGGGTTACCAGTGGAAGAATGATTTATTGTGAAGGACAGAGAGATATAGTGAGAACAAATGCCATGCTAACAACTGTACATTAGATCTAAGACCTAGCCCTACTTCCCCTCTGATGTCATTAACACATTGTATTGGCGCTATGCCGATAATGTTAATTTTAGCTTCCTTTCCAGACAAAAGGTCAGATAAAACATAATTTTCTTCCACTCAATCATATGGGTCTTTTAATTAGTTTATTTAGTTTTCTAAATACTTCTTGTAGTCACATTTACAAATGTCTGAATGTCACTGCATTAGATAACTCAATATCAAAGCAAGTGTCATACGCAAACAAAATGATTTGTGGATATATTAAGCACAAATTTCTGACTTGTATTATTTTTTTTATCATTTATTTTATTTTTTTTAAAACAGAAACCCCAAAATGTGAACTTTAATTAGTGTATTGATTATTTAATAACATAGAACCTAACAACCTTTTGTGAGAAGTTTAACTTAAAACTTTTATGTGCTATATTTATTTAAAATTAAATGCTACTTAATTTGATATATGCCTGTCAGTGTTATTTTAGTATCATTGAGATACTATTATAGTTTTTATTAATATTTTGAATGAGTTTTTTATATTTTCGATTTTGTAAATGTTTGCTATTTTTATTAGATTTTTTTTTTTTTTTAAATGTCTATATAGCTTGTATTCATTTTTTATTATTTTTATTTCATTTTTAGTTTCAGTTTTAGTTATCTTAGTAGCCTACATCAAGTTTTTTTATGGTTTATATATTTAGTTAACCATATTAACCCTGCTATATGTAATGCCAAATTCATACCTTAACAGTTTCAATAATTTTGGATCCACAGAATGCATATTATCAAAATCTCAACAGTAGCATGAGAGTATGCGCAGATCTTCTAGTCTTGTGCACCTTGCGTTTTGTACAGCTAACCCCACGCTCACTGTGGTTTCTTTTTTCTCTCCTCAGAACCTTTCTCCAAGTTAACAGAGTGTGTGAGTTTTCATGTAGGCTAACCACATCCTGTTCATCCCTTTCTTTCATCTGCTCTGCCTTTTTATGAGCTTGGAATCTGGGCTTCAGAGCGTGACAGCGAGGTACGTGTATGCTCACCACAGAGCAAAAAAAACAAAACAAAAAAACAGACTGTTAGGCCAAGCCACGAGCCAATGAAACATTGCGTGTTTGTTGAACGCAGCGCAAGCAGTGCATTGTCTTGGTGTGGAGGATATGAATTGTGGATGCTCGCTCATACCACAGCTATGAGACCAAGCCTGCAATGTGGTGCTACGCTGACCAGTATTAGCGTGTGTATTTGTGCACAGTAATTTAGCTTTACTATAGTGTAAAAACAGATTTGCAGGTCATTTGCAGATTTGAAAGCGATAGGCTAGATTTGTATTAGGCTACCAGAAGGAAATACCAGTCCTTCAAGGAAAAAAAGGAATAGTGCTTATAAGTTTAAAATTTTGATGGAGAACCAGAACTGCTTTGTCTTCGTCATCACATTCACAATTAATTCTGTGCCCATTACACAACAGATCGGCGTCAGGGGGTCACACGTTACACAACCTTTCAACACGAGGAATCGCTGACAACTCTAACGGGTCTATAAACAACCAAACACGCGAGAAATGATACAGGAAATAAGATCACAAGTGAGACAGGAGTTCTCGCGCAAGACTGGATTTATTCCTGTCAAAAATGGTAGCCTGCAAGAAGCTTGCAATCCAAGTTGTCGGTGCTTCCCTTGCCCTGTATTTTAGCTCTCATTGGCTGTAGGTCATCACAGATGTAATTTCTAGTCAAGACACATTTCACACTGCATGACTCGGAGTCGCAGAAAGGTCCATATTTTTAGCATTGAGCATATTTAGCTTGCTGTTGTTATTGTCACTCGCATATGAAAGCACCGATTGCCTCAGATTTTGTCGCATTTATCTGCGATTTCCATTAAACTGTCAACGAGTGAAAATCAGGGCTAAAATCGTAGCAGCATTGTCATCTTACACATTAAAGAATGAATAGCATTAATATATGCTCAAAATCATGTACACTCTCAAAATCAAGTTATACAAGCCCAATAAAGTGTATTTATTTTACATGAGGAGGGTCGAGGGAGAAATGTTGGGATTACATGATCAGTTAAATACTGTTTGTTTTACCTTGGTAAACACCCCTGCATTTTCGCTTGCACTAGAAATTAGATGTTAGTCTAAGTCCAGGACAACTGAGCACATCTTTAAATAGATGCCAATGCAAGAAAGAAAAGATCAATGGAAAGTTGGTATTCAAATAGAGTTCTCCAGGGATGACATTTTTGTAAATTGATTTAAAACCTGGAAACGAGTTAGCATTTAGCGCTTCCAGTTTCATCATCTTAAATTCTTGAATGGGTTTTGGGTTAAATGTCTGAAATAAGGTCTGTGGTCAACACAAGCTCAAGATTTCACGTTTTATTCTACAACATTAAGTTTCTGACAACCCTTTAAGTCTTTATTTATCAAGACATCAGTAATACCCCCTTGTTTACATGTCTTGAAAAAGGCTAAGAAGTGGCTAAATGGGACTATAGAGGTTTTCAGGAATATTAAACATCATCAGCCGAAGCGGTAAACTCAACTACTCACTAGTTCGCTTTTATAAACTATTATAACTTGAACTTTCAGGGAAAATGTTTGATAAATAAAGACTTAAAGAGTTGTCAGAAGCTTAATGATATGACGTTGAAGTAATGCGACCACAGTGTTGTTCGTTTATAGCTTACCTTTAGATTTTTAATTCTGCTGATTGTATTTCAAAATTCATAAAAGTTGTGTGATTTGTGAAGATTATCATGATGAACGAAAACTAATGGAAAAATACTTTTTTTAAACCCTAACCCTGACCAGGGTGATGCTAACTTCTGAGGTTAGCCTGCAAAAATACGTCATCAGTGCTCTACAGATAGAAAGTTCGTCCATCACTTTTCAGTATGCAAATATTATATTGTCATCATTGTCGGTTAGATTTTGAAAGCCAAACGTTGTTTATACATATTATATAATGCATCAGAATGCTACATAATTTTATAGATGTAGATCCTTGATATGTAAAATCAATTTTAGCCTTCAGCAAATTCTCTTTTTCCCACTGGCCAATGGAATTCTTGCACCTAACACCAATTTAACCACTGTTAGCTTGCAAACAGGCTTTTTTTTTTAAATAATTGTGTGGGCCACAGTGGTACGCTAACCACACTGACATGCGGTTCTACTCCAAGACTAACCTAATTCTCTTTATCAGTCAACATTTCTTAGTGATGTGTCAAAATAAAAGACATTTAGGTGTTAATGTGTTGAAGGGCTGGTGGGTTTTTAGCAGTGCACTTTGAAAGTCGCTCAAATGAGCCGCTCCACATTGACAGCTTTGCTGCTCCCTTGTAAAGACATAGCATCGATTTGCAGTCTAAATTCTCACCTTGTGTTTCCGATATTTCATGTTTGGTTTCATCACTATAGTTGTACCTACTGATGACATCCAAGACATCTGTTTATAGCCAGTAATACCACCCTGTTTATTTTCAGCCAGTTACTGGAACGTGAAACTGTCGTGCATTTTACATAAGTTGCTAACTTGGCATCTTGCAGTCAGTTTCGACAAAATCTGTTTGTTGCTAAATGTCTAACAGATTTTGAAAACCATCCTCTGGGGAAATGTAAATTTGTGAAAGGCTTTGCTTGCTAATTGTGAGATGATTTTTTTGTTGTCTGCCAGCCTGCTAATGCGGACATGCACTCATAGGATAGGCTAACAGTTTAGGTGTGGTGATGGTGACACACGCTGTGTATCTAAATATACCCTCTGCCTGCTTTGTCGCTGTGCCACATACACACAGATGCATACACAAAGAGAAAGTCAAAAGTGGCTGTTCACATGCTTTCCCTCTTCCTGTGTCAAGTATACATTGAACAGAAGTTAGTCAGGAAACCTAGAAAAGCTCTTGAAATACAATATATAAACAATATATACAATACATAAACACTTCATGCATGTCTCTCTTGCCTATCACAGACCATTCAATGGTGACATACCGCAAATAGTGTGTGTGTTTGGGGGGTGGGGGGTGGGGGGGTGCATGTCCTGGGTATCTACAGTTTTTAAACCAAAGGTTACATCTGAATTTAGTTATAGTTTGCACATCAGCTACTGCTTTCAAACAACGTGAAGTACTTTAACCTGGAACTATGAATGTCTGCAAATCTGATGTGTCTTATCTTATAGTTCTCCTTTTAAATGCATTATTTTGATGCAAAAAAAGTTTTAAGATAGTAAGATGTTTGTTAAAGTAAGGTCAACACCATGTTTTTTTTGATTGTTTTTTTTTTTTTTTTTTTTTGCTTGATGGTGTGACTCCTCAAATTCAGTAGTAAGTCAAAGGACGTTTGCTTTTTTCTTTTTTTTTGTCATTACATAACACAAATTTAAGACCTTTTTAAGACCTGCACGAATAAAATTACTACCATATGAGCAATACAAGTTGTACTTAATACAAGTTCAAATAAGGTAGGGTTTGACAAAAACAAAGCGTTTTATCAAATGATAAAAATCACATTTCAGCCTTTAAACTAAGAAAAGAGATGTCAAATTGTAAATTAGGCTATTATAGTTATATTTATATATAAGTATACATTTATAATGTCTATATATAAGTATGTTTATCATATTCTTTACAAATGTGATTATCTTATTATTATCCTAAGTGAGATTTAATGAATGCACTAACTTATGTCTGATTTATCTATTGAATGAAAATGCAATTTCATTCTCTGACAGTAGGTGGCATTTATGGAACAGCAGAAACACAATTTGCCTTTTAGTAATGCAGTGAGTTTGCAGGGGTCTGATATAAACACTATAATGTGAACATTGATATAATTTATAAGCAATCGCTTGGCATAACGAATCGGTGTTTGTTGATCATGAACTTCTTTGAAAGCACGAGCCTAATGAGTGAGCAACAGCGTCGCGTTTTTACTTTGAAACCTGCGCCTTTTGAAGTCTAATATTGCTTCTTCCGATTGCTGTTTTTCTGTACTGTATTGTTTTTCCAGTGAAATAACGGTCAAAATGTCCAATGTCATTTTTGTCACCAGTAGCATTTGTTTAATGGGCATCAAATACAGCTTTCGATGACTGTAGTTGATGGTCTCAAGGCCCCCAGAGGCCTCAGGCCACAGGTCTGCACCTGTTGCTAAGTTTAGATGGAGCTTTTCAGTAACAAACTTGTAAACTTCTCCTTTTTGACAACCTATCTGTTGCTTTTTGCCCCCACCACCTGCTTCTCTTGTACATCTTTGTTTCCTGGACTATGTTTTTTTTTTTTTTATGTTTTTTCCCCCTCGGTTGTTTTGAAATAAAATGAGATGTCTACATAGAAAATAACGTATTTCTGTAAAAAAATATTTTCCATATTTTTTTTTTCCTTGAAAGTGTATTGTTGCATTGCAGATGTTCAGTGCTGTTAATTTATTCCAGTGTTATAACATTTATTTTTGTATCAGCCAATATTGTGGGGTCAAAAAATCTGAGACCACGTTGAAAATCTGGGATTCAAAATCAAATTTAAACCTATAAAAGTTTTAGGATTTCAAAATTGACATTGACATAAAATGTCTTTTTGACATAAAATTAATAATAAATATGTAAGATTCTGCATTATTTCTATTCAAATTTGTGGCCTTGATCAAGAGAAACTCCTTAGTATGGATGGTCAGATGTTTTCACTGAAGCACAAGATGATCTCAAATCATGCTGGAGAACATGATCTTCACGTTTTAGTGGAGTTCATGCATTGTTATGCTGGTAATATAATTTACAAATTAAAATTTTGTAATAAAAATGCACTGGTGTACCCCATTGTAATTTGAATGGGAATAGCAATATAATTTTTTTAGCGTTGTTTCCAGATAGAAAGGTACATAATTCAAGCTGCTGTTACATCAGAGGTGCCTTTTATGACTTTTAATGTGTTTTGCAGCAATTGTCTTTTTTAATCTTCCCTTGAAATCATTTAGATGTAATCGTCAAGATGCCACACCACACACCCTTTCAGAATTACCCACATTTACCAGCCGCACAAGATCCATCACTCATTTTTGAAGCTTTCAAAGACTGAAGCTTCCAAAAAAAAAGTACATTTACAAATGCGATTTCAAGTCAAATCCAGTCTAATCTTATATTTTCATTTTATATTTTGCATTAATTATTTAATATAACATAATATGAAATATTACTATTGTATTCAACACTATCTAAAGGGTTAAAAATTCTCCAATACTAAGAAATGCAAAAGGTTACAAACATTTACTATATTAACACAATATTGGACAGCTTAATTAATTTGTGTACTGATTTATATAATAAACTGTTTTCGTTCTGAGATTGGGAAATCTGATGCGTGCAATGCCAGTAAACCAAAGGTTACACCTGAAATGAGTTTTAGTTACGTTTAATTTTGCACATCAGTTACTGCTTTCAAACGAAATGAAGCATTTTCACTTCAGTCTGCGTATCTTGATGTGTCTTTTCTTGTAGTTCTCCTTTTAATTGCATTATTTATTGAAAAAAAGCTTTTAAGATAGCGAGATGTTTGTTAAAGTAAGGCCAACGCCATGTTTTTTTATTTTGCTTGATGGTGTGACACCTCAAATTCTGTAGTCAGTCAAAGGAAGTTTGCTTATTTTTTGTCATTACATCACACTTTCATAACTGTGTTCATAGTTGGACTGACAGACACACAAAAGTCACCCTTTTCTTACCTTCACAGCTTCTCACAGTTCCTAGAGCCTCGTCAGGTCACCCAGCGTTGACATCACTGAGGATGCTCCTCAATACTGGAACCAGCCGACTTTCCGCACATCAAACCCTTGTCTTGTCTGTGTATGACCTGAGCGTCTCATCTACCGTGCAGTGTTGATTAAACGCTCTCCTCTCTGACTCGTGGCTTTTCTTTGGTGTGAAGTGTGATTAAAAGTTAGAGGCTGCCTGTTTGCTGCTTTATGAGATCAGCCCACAAGCCCCTGTCTGTGACTACTTCTTTTAACACAAAGCTGATGGGTCTACACCATGGCCCACATGTCCCTCACATACGTGCATCAGTGGGTGGGTGTGTGTGTATTTATGAAAAAAAAAAAGGTCAGATATGGAAAACCACTCTTACTGATTGAGCTTTTCCGATGGCCAGATACTTGTCTTCTCTTACTCTTGACCAGGTCCTTGCTGTTCAACTTGATCTTCAGCCATTAACTAAAAATATGAAAGTAATAAATTGAAGATTAAGGAACCACAGAAGAGTGTGCTGTTTTGGAAAGATGTAAATACACAGCCACCTTCAAAATAAGGCACTTATCTATCTAGCCTACCCATTCTCAAGGCTGTAACCACCATATTCTCCTCCAATATTAATAAAAATAATAATGGTAAATTCTATATATATTAATAATAATGTTAAATTCATACCCCACCCCACCCCAAATTATTCTTAAATTCTTAATTTGTTCCCACCAGCTGAGAATATTTTGTAACATCATTGCTAGTTCCTACTTTCAGACGAATAACTACATAAATGTTGTTTTGATAAATCTGTTTTGCTCTTTTTTTGTGTTTTTACCACACATATAACAAAAAAATAATGTATTTTTCCTAATAATTAGAAGAACATACACAATAATAGCTGTCGTCAGATGGCAAGTGCGAGTGACTGTGGTGGCTAGTGTGCAATTCGTGTCTATTGTCAAGGACAGCGCGCCCCCTACTGGTTATATCCACTTAGCTGTTCACATATCATTCATGTGAATTTTAATAGAAGCTACGTAGTCTAATTTAAGTTTTTTTTTATCCATCAACACTCATACAAAAACTCATAAACATTTTACCGACCAAGAACGTGCAGTTGTAAACAACGGTAGGTAGAAAAATAGCCTACCATTTTCACATTTTCTATGAAGTTTAATATTGATGAATTACTATATACACTTATTATAAATCCATGAATGTAGGCATGTTTTATGGGAAGTATTCCTTTTTTTAACGACTCTACGCACACTTTTACACATCGACGGTCGTGTTTAATGTGTTTGTGTGATGATTTTTGTTGCTGTTTTGTTTCATTTTGTTAACTGCTTTGTTGACTTTTTTGAACGTGATCTTGATAATGGTATAGTGAAGTCAAGTTTTCTGTGGTGTTTGTAACGTTAGATTAATTGCGCCTCAGTGCATGCTATGTAATGCTAGTTATTAACTTAAATGCTAACGTTTTTCTTTGTTCGTCAACTTACATATGCGAAACAATCTCTCAGTTATCAATAAGATAATATTTTTGATTTTTGATCACCATTTCCTCATATCGTAACAGTGGTAGATCCTATTGGAGAACATCTAGACATCGTTTCAAAAAGGACTCTTCTCTAAAAAGTTTCTTCAAGAGCTTGTGGATTTTAGGCAGTTATAGGCCTGTAGAAGTTCCTTGATTACACAAGGATAAAGGCACCTTCAAAAATATACCGCCAAAACTTTTGGCCACTGTTGATCTGAGGAACACCAAATGGTACCTCAATTATCGTTATATTTTTTACCATGTAATATATATATATATATATATATATATATATATATATATATATATATAGGCTATATAGCGAGAGAGAGAGAGAGAGAGACTTTTACACCATAGGCAAAGAAAATAAGATAAGATCATACCAAATACTTTAAATTAAATACTCTTTTGAGCTAAACTGGTCTATTTGCGCCTGTAAATTTGTCTTTATTCTACTTCACACACTCAAGTACATGTACATCCACACACCAGAAGTGTGAACATGCGGTTTGACAAGCCTGAGTTCAATCAGATATCAGACAAATTTACCCCAGCTTAAAACCATCTACATTGTGACCATGCTTCATATTTAATCATGATCACTTTAATAATTTACTTTACATGTAGCCTACCCCATATTTATTAGTAGAGAATAAATTTAGTTAAAGAATTAACTACACAATGTCTAGCATAGTTGTTCTCATTCCACATTCCACTTAATTAATATGAAATAGTTGAGAGTTCAGCGATGAACAGCAAATGAAACCATTTTTAGTTTTGCTGTTACTGTCTGTGTTGCGGTAGCCACGTAATTTTTTTTTCTCATTATTCTGTTTTTCCTTTACGTGGAACATCACTATTGCATAACGGCTTCAATGAAAGGTTGTTTTCAGTGTCATAATCAGTTAGAACTGGTATTTCACACAAGCAATGTGAATACTAATAATAATTTCCAATAAATGATGTGGCTGTGAGAATATATAGTGGAGAGTCCCAAACTTGAATCAGAGTTATATGCAATAAGCAAATAACCAAGAGGATTAAGCAAAGGATTAATTACTTTTAATTGCAATCCACATATTTGCAGAATTAACATTTCAAGTTATGTCTATCGTTTAGCAGGCCGTATATAGAGGAGTTGGCTTGCGCATCACTACATTAAGCACAGCTGATGCCTTAAAGGGATAGTTCACCCATGCTGTTCTTAACCTATCTGACTTCTTTCTTCTGCAGAACACAAAAGAAAATACTTTGAAGGACTGTTTTTGTCTATACAATGAAAGTCAATGGGGTCCAAAAAACAACAACACTGGTTTGAACACTGAGACAATTTTCAAACAGATGAAAGAGATTCATACAGGTTTGGAAGGACGAGGGTGAGTAAATGTTGACAGAATGTTCATTTTTGGGTGAACGATCCCTTTAAGCAGTTTATTATCATAATAAAAGTACTGTTCAGGCAGCATTATTGCTGATTAAGAGTTCTCCGGGCAAAATATTCTTCTGAGCTGTCCTGAGATCTCAGCAGACAGCATGCTGTACCTGCTGTTGAAGTTCCAGAGGGACCTTCCTCCATTACGAGATCCGTCTGTGTCTCGTAGTGACAGAGGCAAGGACAACGGCCAGTTGGGATGAAGGGGAGATGGACGCAAAGACGACAAGTCCCAAGGTAACATCTGGTTGTTGTGCTGGGTGGCAGAGTGGCTCAACCCAGGCAGCAGCTGAGGAGGGGGCGGTGAGGCTGCAGGTGCTCTCTGGGCCGGAAACAGTTGTGGGTGACTCGGTGGGTCATTGCTGGAAGAGACCTGCGGGTGAGATGCTGTATCTGACTCTACTCGGTCAGTGTTGTCATCTAAGTGGCTAACCTGCGAAGGTAGGTCGGCACTTTTAGGAGGCACCCTCAAAGGTGAGATGAATGGAGCAGAGCTATGCTCTGGCCAAGAGGGGTACCGCTCTGGAACTTTTGCTGAAAGAGCAGCGGCAGCGGCACCGGTACCCAAACCCCACAGGGAAGGCTTGAGATGGGACGCAACAGGATAGTGGAATGGCATCATGGGATGATTGACGTCCAGACCTCGCCCAATTCCCATGTGATACTGCAAACTCAGCACCTCTGCCCTGAGTTGGGCGTTCTCCTCACTCAGCGCCAGAAGCTGTCCCTCCAGCATGAAGTCGTTGAGTCGTCGCTTCTCGCGGGAACGCTTGGCAGCCTCGTTATTCTTCCGCCGCTTGACCCAATACGATGCATCCTTTTTCTCAGCAGGGGTCATCTCGCGTTTACGTCGTCTACTGGGTACGAGTGGGTTGCGATACGACTGGAGGTGAAACAGTCGTCGTGCCAGTGACGATGAGCCAGTGAGTGGCAGAAGCCTGCTTAGACTTCCAGGTTCATCTTTGCTTGTCGAGATCTCGCCCGTGGAGGAGGGAAGACAAGTGTCTGCTAGATGCTCGGGACTTCTTATGGTGCTCATTGTTCTGGAAAGACAAAGAGCTTGATGATCAGAAGGCCCCAGTTTCAATCCAATACTTTAGCAAAAAAGTATATATATATATATATATATATATATATATATATATATATATATATATATATATATATATTTTGTTTGTTTGTTTGTTTAGAGAACAATAGAATAATAACAATCATTGGTTTTGCTGTATGACTTCAAAAGCTCTTGATTTTCCCTCTTCCGTATAAGAATACGCCTGCATTATACAATGCAACTTAATTCATTATCACTTATTAGTGTACATACTGCAGTTTCCTGTTAGAAAGAGGATAAATATAGACATGTGAAGTTTGTTAGCCTACCAAGGAAACATACTGGGCAAATCATGAATTTAAATGTTCAAAATAATGATATACGTAGTTTGTGAGAAATGCATCATGGTGAATTAATGATGATCTGATGCATACAACCTTGATAAGACCAATTTTGGTGAGGGTTAACCATGGATAAAGATCTTAATTTTCACTTTGCTAAAAGGAAGACTGTTTATAGGTCATTTGAAACCATTGCATATCTGCAAAATTGACATAGCATCAAATAGCGACTATTCATTTTGTGACTAATTTTGTTTTCTAAAGCAATATATTTTGGTTTGGTGAATATGAAAGCTGCCTCTGCTTCCTGCAACAATCTAGAATTAAATTACTGCAAGACTGACATTTCAATTATTTAATGAATTCAATATTTTTAAGTCTGCATACAGTATACAAATACAGTAACTGAAAAGAACCGTGGCGAGAAACATTCGCTTTATCTTACCTTACGCTGCTGCCACAGGAATGATGCTAGAAAGTGTAAATGAATTAAAGGACATGAGCTTAAAAGTAAAACTCTTTGGCTGGAAACATTCGAAGAGTCACCAACCAATAACAGACAAGGTGGCACATGTGATATGCACACACATGCCTATTGCATGAGTAGTAGGTGAGGACCACATCTTCCTTCCTTAGATATGGAGGCGGAGACTTGCAAACAAGTATCTCAAACCAGTGGCTTAAGTTATGACTCACTCTTTTGTTTGTTCTACTTTTAAAAGAATGAAAAAAGAAATTATTGCTGGCACACTCATCATTTTGATATTTTGTTTACATTTTACATTTCTATGTTTACATTTTGCATTTCTCCCAGTTACTGTTTAGTTTTCTCCATTTAGGTCGAAACTAAAACTTTTTTGTTTATTGAATTACATATGTCATGCACCATTATCTGGTTATAACAGATTATTTTCTATTCTTTTTTCAATATTATTTATTTTTAAAGTCATGGATTTTAATTTACATTTTATTTAAATGTATTTTTTTTTATGTCATGGATGCACTATTATGTAAGAGTCCTGCACTTCAACCAAAGATGGCACATTAATTAGACTATATCACTAGCCTGTCAGTCTGGATGTATGTGCATATAAAGCCGATATTCATGTTGAGGCCTTACTTCACAATTCAAATAGCGTGCTAGTATGGGCATATGTGCGTTGTTGTGTATTTATTTATTTATTATATTCTGCTTTATATACGCAAGTATTCATCATTTCTTAGTAAACCAAATTCTTCAGAAAGGGTTAGAATGTCAGTCAAACAAAGAAGTTGAAGCTCAATAAAAACTGAAACTCCTGATGGTAAGATCATGTAAAACTTTGTTTCTTGTGGTTAAAAAGAACAGATTACTGAGAATGACTTGCATGAAAAAATAGAGGGTTTTGCACAGTTTACGGTTGTCATCTGGGACTGTCCTTCCAAATTTCCACAGAAAATGTTTTTGTGTTCTAGATTATGACTAAATCTGTGTCTGTGTGAAACATAATGCCGGTTTGAAGCTTGCGCCACAGGGTTACAGCAACTTTCTGATGTTCGATTTGCCGCAGCTCTACTTCCAACCACCATTAGGTTGACATCACTCTAAATAAGATGCAAAAAAAAAAAAAAAAAAAAAAAAAAAAACTGAGATATTAAATGCATAATGCAAATCAACTGATGAATGAGATATTCGATGCACGTTTTGCTTTCATTTAACTTATGAGAGTTAATTAGTGCTATGCATCATTTGTGGTTACAAGGTTTGAAGAATAAGCCACATTTGAAGACAGTTTGTGTTTTCAAGATGAAAATTGGGCGTACATAATTCACTCAAGCACAAGATGTTGTTGGAGTGTTTAACGCGTGTTGGATCATTCTCAGGGCTTGGGGTCGCGGTGGTAGCGAACGGTGACATAGGCCTACCTGTTGGTGTGTACCGGTGACTCATCGAATAGCTGTTGGATCTCTCTGTGATTTTTCTTCTTCTGGTGCCTGGTGACTCATAACGCCACCTCAAAGCTCCACAGAACTCAAATGTTTTAACGTGGGACATAACCCTTAGTTCAGATGTACTGTTTTGTTTACCGCACGCAGCCCCCTCACACGGTGCGCATAGTCACATGCGCGCATACACGTCCCAGTTCAACCAGGTAATCGATGTCTTTGTTGAAAATGTAAAAAAAATACCACGTTTCTGGTATGCTTCAAGTGCACGTGTAAACGAGGACGAACGCTCGCCGCAGCCTTCGCGAGACGAAGTTTGTACTGACAGGGCTGTCACCTTTTGCATACAGATCAGCTGCATTGTTTGTCTGTACAGTAACTTCAGTCACCCCCTGTTTCTCAAATGAATTCAAACCACTTCCTGTCTCTGAGTCGTCAGTGTTTTCTCCTCACAACGACCTCATTTTAACTAGCCCCTCTCCCGTTTTTGACTCGTTCGTCGGAACAGAAACCAAAGCAGCGTCTGCAGAGCAGTAGTCTGGGGTATACCCCGCAAACCTCATTCATAGCCACCTACTCACTTCCCAGAATACAAATGATTTTGCTGATATTTTACATTACTTTTGGAGTCTTGATGTTTTCTGTGCACTTTCATTCTATAGCATAAGTAGTTCAAAAAATTGTTTAGGGTGGCTGGAAAGGCCCTGGAAATGGTGATGCTGAGACTTTAACTTCTTCAAGTAAGATCTGAGGCTTTTTCACAAGAAAGGTATCCATCGTGATAAAACTGTATTCATATGTGTTTTAAGTAAAGGATTCTCAAAGAAAAGTAATGCAAGAGATGTTTAAAATTTGGAAAAGAGCTGATACAGACTTTTATAGAGCCTGCCTGGCATAGCTATATACGTTTAAAAGTATGGGGTCAATAAGAGTTTCTTAAAGAAATTAATACTTATTCAGCGAGGATGCATTAAATTGATCAAAAGTGACAGTAAAGACATTTATAATGTTAAAAAAGAGTCTGTTTTGAATAAATGCTGTTCTTTTGAACTTTCTATTCATTAAAGAATCCTGAAAGAAATGTATCACAGTTTCTCCAAAATAAGCAGCACAACTGTTTTCAACATTGATAGTAATAATAAATGTTTCTTGAGCAACAAATCAGCAATATTGGAATGATTTCTGAAGGATGACACTGAAGACTGGAGTAATGATGCTGAAAATTCAGCTTTGCATCACAGGAAAAAATTAAATATTACAATATTTATTTTAAATTGCAATAATATTTTACAACATTACTGTTTTTGCTATTTTGGATTAAATAAATGTAGCCATGGTGAGACTTCTTTCAAAAACACTTTTGTACCGACCCCAAACTTTTGAACGATTTCTTTTGACCTTTGACCTCTATGAGTGATTGACACCCTTTTTCAGCAACTATCAAACAAAATGCACAAAAGTCACATGGGCTACATGAATGTGACGTTTGGATGCTAGTAAATTCAGCAAAACTATAACATCACACTAATGAAAGCCTGGAAATTATATAACAAACCAATGTTAAATCTTATATTTTATATACAATAAGAAATATATGAGTCAAAATGTCTTTTATTTGAACTTATTTAAAGTTGCCGGCCTTTCTCTAGATTTCAGCTCTGTGCATTGCACTTCAGTGCTATACAGAAATTGATATATGCCCATGATTTATATTTTTGTCTACAAAACTAATTTCAAGAATAAGCCTTTACACCACAAACACAAATTCAGTCAAATCTGTCCAAACTTTAGACTTGTAGTGTACGTAATTGTCAAAATAAGATATTTTGAAGATTTTTCATTTTCATTAATACATATCTGAGCTTCAAACTACTGTACTCGCACATAAATATAACACACTACTAGTACAATACCATTTTTCACTCTCATGATTTCCCACAAGGCCACATATGTACGATCTAAATATATTTACTTTGTTCTGATTGATATTGAGATCATTTCCAGTGCTTGATAATGGGCATCGACAGACCCTTTAGTAGGCCTCCATCAGCACCTGTGGAACCGCATGCGGTGAGGCTTTGAGAGCGAGATATGAGCACTGAGCTGCGGTTTGACAGGCATGGGCCAACAGTTAAACTGTAATGGAGCATTGCCAATAGCAACCTGGTCAACCGGTCACAACGGCTCTGCAGGTCTGGCTCTCCTCTCATCTCGCAAACCACTCTCCATCTGAGAGGGGCCACATGTAAAAATAGATGAGCTTGATAGGACTTGAGACGTGTTATCTCACACACACACACGTACGTGCTGTCAAACCTCCTACACGCCTTCAGCGCTGCCCACCCAGTTTTGATAGCACGCACACAGGGGCCACCGTGAGGGAAATCCTTTGATTTGAAATGAGACAGGTCATGATATGAAATGAGGAAGATGAGCATCTTCATTTGGGCCCTTTTATATGGTCTTGCAGCAGGTGAATGGATGCTAATTTAGCTGCAGTGTCTTTGGAGGCCACTAGATGGAGCACTAGGTGAAGAGTATTGAGTCGGCCTAAAACATAGAGGTGTTATTTCCTTTAACCATCCACTTATCTGGCATTTATCAGAATAAAATTAAACATTAGGTACCATAGATGTCCTCAGTGTAGTTATCTGATAAATATGTCATTCTTTGCACCATATACATGCTAACACACTAGTCTTTTTCACACCTAATGCTGTTCTCAGACACTTTTAGTGCTAGTAAACTTCCTGGCTTAGGTTAGATTGTTGTGGCATTTTCGCTAATGTGTAAAGTTATATCTGTTTCCATGAAACAAAAAGGAGAAGTGAAAATGATAGATGACAACAATAATGAGATAAAGGCATAACAACTGCTCAACTTTTCAGTCTGCTTAACTAAGAAAATAAAAAATATCAGACTATAGGATACCTGAGGACAATATTTTGAATATACATACATGATACATATAGATGCATATAAAATATAATAGATATATTTACTCTTTTCTTCCCAGACATCTTACTTGAGAAGTAATTTCTACAACGCAAAAGGCCATTCGAACTGTCGGCGCCGATGGCCTCATGGGTCATCCCCGGCTCTCTCTCCCACTTCGCTTCCCATCTAAACAATGGCCTATCATAATAAAGGCAAAAACGCCAAAATTACATATTAAAAAAAAAAAAAGAGACCATTCTAACTACCAACAATGGCTTTCTGTATCGTTATATATATACACTGCCCTCCAAAATTTGGACAAAATTGGCATGAATCCTTTTTAATTTGTGATCATTTTGCACTGATAAGGGACAACACAAACTATGAAAACATGTTTTATTTCATAAACAGTTTATAAAAATAATTTTATGAAAATTAAATTTTCGATACATCAAAATATCCACCATTAGCAGCTATCTGACCTAAACTGGGTTCTAATTGGTTCATTGCATTCTAAACTTAATTAGCAATCAATTGTTGAAGCTATTAAGGTGTGCTGACCCAAAAATCTTTTACAAACCTGGGCCAAGTTTAAACCAGTAACCAGGCATGGCAGCTGGCAAAGGGGCATGTCTGACTTTGACATGTATATATTGCCATTATTATGTAATCAAAATGAAAATTATTATTGCTGGTCTTCAATGATAATGTCAAGTTACTTTAATGTATTTGCACCAAAAAATGATAAGGATTTATATATCATAATACTTATGTATCATAAACTTTTGGAGGGCAGTGTATATATATATATATATATTATATATATATTTATATATGCAGACGAAAGAGAAACGTCCGTGGGTAAAATCTGGGGGAAATCCCTTTGGAATTGTGTGTTTATGTATATTTCCACACTTTAAGCACTTATAACCTTTTCCCCTTGCTTCTTGTGCTATTTCAAGCAGTTACACAACAGGTGAAGTGCTCTCTACAAACCTAAACGTGATAAGAACTATTTAATCTGTAATAGAAAATTAAACAGAAAAGAGTACTAAGGAGCAAAGTCATAATGAATGAACATAAATAAATCCATTCAGTCACTAAACCTCTGACCTAAGGCCTTCGGACTTAAAGCAATGAGACAATATGGTTAATAAAATGAAGGAGGAGCTACAAATATAATTTTTAGGTGGATTTTTAATGGTGTGCTAAGCTAAAACAGTGTGCTGGTTAGAAAAACAACCTGAGTCAGAACTGAAAGGCTGGAGGATTGAATGCACTCAACTTAACCTTTCATTTGTAAAATGACAAACCGTAAATAATAGCTATCAATTAACAATCAACCAAAACTTTATTTAACTTTTCAAAAAACAGCCATCTTTATAATTTTGTGTTTGAACTAACGTTTTTGTAGTAACTCTGTATATTTCTATGGCGTTGCTGTTGAAGAGTAATTAGCTAAAGGAAGTTATCATGAGCACTGTAATGTTTGAAGCGGATGTCATAACACATGTCAGTAGACCGGGAAGAATTTAAAACGAGCTGTTCATATATAAATCCGTAAGATCTAACCTTCATGCTGTGGAAATACAAACCAAGAAAGAACAGAATGAGCGCAGCGCTGAAATGGGACAGGGATACATAAATTGTGTACTAAAGACCAGAATGGGTGGTGACATGCTAATTCAAATGTTCCTGTGTGTTCTCCTGATCTTTAAAGTGTTTCTACCTCTAATGCAAATGGATGGACATTTTAACTTAAATGTCCAACTTTTGAAACTTTTCACTTTACAAACTGCATGTGAGATACTTCATTGTCAATTGCGTGGCCAAAACATGAATCATTTATCAGGAAAATGAAACTTAATGCATGTAGTGAGAGCTTAAACCGTCTCTTTAAACCTTTTGATGATGACATTTGGGAATTTAAGGTCAACGGTCGTTTTCATGAGTCGTTACACTGCAAATCTTTCCAATGTTTCCGCCGGAGCCGTTATTTGTGCGGTTAGAAACTTTTTTTTTTTTTTATCATACTGACTTGGGAAAGTAGTCATGGAAGCACTGAATAATGTTTATCGAATAATATTTCTTAACACATTCCTAATGGGCTGTTTCCAGAGCAACTTGGTGCAGAGCTACAAATATACACCCCCTGACCTGACCTTTCTTCACCATAACTTGTTAACTGTTCCAGCGAGTGGCAAATACTTTCTTCATTCTTGCTGTGGTCATGCAGATTTGTGGGTTTCCTTTACTGTTATAGGAAGTTTTATACAGCTAATGCTTAAACATGTCTAAATGCGATATATGATGGTATGTTTCCTATCATTGTTGTTTTCATGATGGCTGTCTGGATTATGACACCCTCCACGAAAGAGTGGGCGCGGTCATTTGTAACTTGAATGTGTCCGGCTTTCGGTGGCATTGGCTTCCAGTTATTTTACCTGTACAAAAACAGTCCATTATACTGCTTTATATTGCAAACATTTAATTGTAATCATGTTATAATAGGAAATCTACTTTAACTCATTTAGTTTAAGTTCAGCTAAGTATAATCAGTTGAGTTTGCATAACTTTTTTCTATTAAGTACAATGAACTCTTAAATAATATTTGAGTAAAATTAACTAGTTTCATTTAGTAAATTTGACTGTTATGTAGCATCTCAAGCCCATAGAAAGGCTTTTATGTATAAAAAACATAAACCTATCAACTCTGCTTACCGTTTGTTAACACATTTAACTATACAGTGCCTATAGAAAATCATCATACCCCTTTGAAATGGTTACTTTGTCGCACAGCCTGAAATCAGAACCCATTAAAAAAAAGCTGTATTTACAAACTTTGCTTTACAACATCAAAGTCATGAAAGAAAAAGCAACAGTTGTGAAAATTAATAAAAATGTACTACTTAAATTTAATTTTAAATTTAATACTTCATAGAGTCACCTTTTGCTTTATTTACAGCCATTAATCTTTGTGGATATGTCTGTACTAGCTTTGCACACCTAGATTGGGGAATATTTGCCCATTTTTTCTTGCAGAATTGCTCAAGTTTAGTCAAATTCTGCGGTGGGCAGAAATGGACTGCTCTCTTCAAGTCAGGGTTCTCTTTGCCACTTTTAGACATTCACCTTCCTATCCTTAAAGGCCCACTGAAGTGTCTTGGAGCGCGCAGCATTATTCAATGTGTTCACGTAATTTCAACCGAAACAGGAAGACAGAGCGGGATATATTGAATAGCTCCGCCCCCCTTTAAAAAATAGCAAATAGCGTTTAGTTTATATCACAGCTCAGCCAGAGCCTCTGAGCTCGGTAAAGCTTTGGTTTCCTTCTAATCTCTAACCATTTCTCCTCATAATCTCCTCCATATCACTTTAAGATATAGCATTCTGTGCATTCTGTGTGTGGTCTGCGCTGACTAGCACATATGATCCGCTCTGTGCTCTCATGTCTCTGGACTGAAGCAGACTGCTCGCGTTGCGGCGGTTCACATGACACTAATGCGAAAACGGACTTAATTCGCATCAATGGAAAGCATATTTGATATCATGAAAATCTGGGATCCATTTTAACGGAAGTGAGTGATTGTAAGTTTTGAATGCTTATATCTCCTAAATGCAAATTTTGTCATTGTTTTGGAACACACCAGCTTATTCATAACCTTAAGGCTAACATATTTATACTAAAAGCTAAAAAACTTAATTTTTGATTTCAGGGGGACTTTAAGCAAAGACTATAGAATAATACAAGACGTGTCACTCGTATTGTTTTGAATGGGAGAAAGTGTAACGCGCAATATGGCGGAATAAGTCCCGCCTTCTAAATAAGAGCCAATCGCCGACTGGTAAAGTCATCGCGTCACTTCAGCGGCCGTTAGAATCACCGGTTTCTATAGAAACAGTCAGACGCGCGCCTCCGAAAAGACGCCATTTAGGTCTGCGCATGCGCATTAGCTTGATCCAGCCTGAAAAATACAGTTTTTTTGTAATGATTATGTAATGACTAAATTTATGAGCCGGTTGTTGTTAGATTTCAAATATGAAATTTAATCGTAAGGTTGGCGAAACAGAAAGTTGGAGAATTTGATGTTTCCCCATTCAAAGAGATTGCATGATGCCCAGGATGCCCGAGAGGCGTCCAAAGATGGCCGCCGAGTGAAATGACTTGTCTTAAAGGGACTTTGCTTTAAGCCATGGCGTTGTTCTTTTGGCAGTATGTTTAGGATCATTGTCGTGTTGGAAAGTGAATGACCTGCCTATCTTCAACTGTCAAGCAGCGGGATGCAGATTTTTCTCAAGAATTTGGATGTATACTTGGCAACATTCATTTTCTCTTCAGTCCTGACCTATTGCCCAGTCCCCGCTGAAACAGAGAAACACCCCCACAAGATAATGCTGCCACCCCCATGCTTCACAGTAGGTATGGTGCGTTTTGGGTGGTGTGCTGTGTTTGCTTTTCGCCATTCACCATTACTGATGTTGTAAGGCACAATTTGTAAATAAAGCTGGAAAAGTTTTTTTTTTTTTTTTTTTTTTTTGGAATGGGTTTTGATTTTAGGCTGTACAACAAATAAAGTAACTATTTCAAAGGGGTGTGATGATTTTCTATAGACATTGTACACACCTAAGAGTAACAAAAACCCCTAAATACCCATTTTAAGGATCATACTTTTTTATCATTATTTTATCATTATTATTCATAAAAAATATTTTTGGGATGTTGACAAGCTTTCATTAAGCATTAATTAGAAATACAAAGGAAAATTTTAGTCAGTACTTTCTATCCACACAACCACCATGGCATGTCATCACACACTAATGGCAAGTTAAAACCAAGTTTGTCCTTATGAATCATCTGTGTATTGCCTAGTGGTTAGTGTACGGTTGCTGAGGGGTGTAAAATATGCTGCTTTGTGCATCTTGGCTGTTTCATTCACTGTGCTCCTATATATGCCATGGTTTATCACAGTTGAGCCACCCCTGAATGCTGTTTGAGTGTGGGTGTAGAGATCTGGCCGCTGACGTAGCAAGTGGAATTAAAGACATTTCACTAGTCACAATCTCAACCAACGCTGTTTTCACTTATAATAAAAGATGCAATATTGTACTCTCTGAACCACACAGTCTTTGCTAGGTAGAAACATTGATGGGTAAGAGCATCTCCCTCTGGCCAAACACCAGAACTGATGGACTTCAACTCACTGATCCTTCACACAGAATTGGATTAAAAATAAAATGAATAAATAAAGCTGCAGAATGCTCGCAGTAAAATATCCAAGTCTCAAAAGATACATTTAAGTGAGAAGGAAAATTGCAACATTTTCTTATGCTATTACATATGCTTTTTTGTTAGGTTTATTATATATATATATATATATATATATATATATATTGAATGCAATTGATGTATTTTTTATAAAATACATTTATTACACATGCAAATGTAATGTGTCATGTACCTAAAACAGTCAATTTAAAGGAAAAAAAAATCAAATGTCAAAATATTAAGACAATCCCAAAAATAAGACAAAATAATGTAATTTGTAATGTACTTTATATATAAATAAAATAATATAAATAAAATAAACTTAGGTTACATTTTATTTCTATAGTCCACTTTTGAAATTCTACTAACTATAATAATAATAATAATAATTCTACTAATTATTATATAATTCTACTAATTGTCATATTTTAATAGGAAACAAAACAAACAAAAAATAAAAATACCAAGAAAATGTTTTTGCAGTTTAAGTTTTTATATACATATTTACTTGAAATTATAATTTCAGTCATTACAGATTTTTTTTTTTTTTTTTTTAATTATATCAGACTGTGGAGAGATTATTGTCTAAATGTCTCAACATCGTTATTATTCTTTCAATTGCAGAGACACCAAGTTCCATCGGGCTCATGAGCTGAATGGAGATCAAACTGTGAAACATGGGTAAGCAAAGACTAATCTAAAATTCTCAAATTTCTAAATTTAAATTTCCACAATGCATATTTCAGCTTCCTCCACAGGCTGCTGCTGGTGCAGGGGCACTGGTCCTACTACCGCATCTGCATCCTTCTGTGCTATTTCCTCTACAAAACCACTGCTTTTGCTCTAGTTCATGTCTGGTAAAGTTTCTACAATGGCTTCAGCGCTCCGGTATAGAGCAACTAGGTCACTTAATCCACTTTACACCCACCAACCCTAACCGCACTGAGAAAATATCTGCTATTACAGTCAAACTGAGATATGTTTGAGATGTACTGTAACATGTTTGAGAAAAGTCAGATTATCCATTAACAGTAAGTAAAAGAAGTTAAGAATCATCAAAGTGTGACAACTCAGTCAGGATAAGTTTTATGCAATAATGTCTGTTATAAGCAAATGTGTCTAGTTGTAAGTTTTATGGACATAAAGATGATTTTATTTGATAAGCTGTAGTGATTCAATTAAATGATGTTAATTATTATTTTGTTTTCATTATTGATGTTAATAATTTTTACTATTGCTAATATTATTACTATTATTACGATATATTTAAAAAGTACATTAAAATCTGCAATTTACACACAGAACGCAATGTATACTTTTCTATAATAAGCATGTTTTTAATTTCTGTATTAAAATTTATTTGTTGTTTTTTTTTTTGGGGGGGGGGGGGGGGGGGGGGCATAAAAGTCGCTTTGAAGCTGCAATGAAACTGTAATTTTGACCTTCAACCGTTTGGGCTCCATTGAAGTTCACTATATGGAGAAAAATCCTGGAAAGTTTTAGTCAAAAACCTTAATTTCTTTTCGACTGAAGAAAGAAAGACATGAACATCTTGGATGACATTGGGGGTGAGTAAATTATTAGGAAAATTTAAAATCTTTCTTTGGTATAAAAACATTTTCAAAACTGTATAAAACCAACATCAATACAACGAGTACATTTCTAAGAACTTAGCACGTGTGGTTTGGACGTGGACAGTTTTATATGTCATTGACCCTGATAATTGTCAGTAAGTGTTCTTACGTTTGCACAAAAAACCATCTGACACATTTTTGGTTCTATCATTTTTTCCCCTCTAGTCTACAGTCATGTGTAAAAGAAAGTACACCCTTTTGAACTTATGTTTTTACATATCAGGACATAATAACAAATTATTTGGTGCCTCTTAAAATTAGGCAAATACAACCTCAGATGAACAACAACATGACATATTACACTGTTTCATTACTTAAAAAAAAGAAGAAGAAGAAGAAGAAGAAGAAAACTACGCCAAAATGGAGAAGCCATGGATGACAAACTAAGTACACTCTTACTGTTTCCAAAGGAATGAAGAGGGTAAGCAGGAGTCAGGTGCAGCTAATCAAATGCCAAGTGTGATCATCTCTATAAAAGCAGAAGTTTTGGCAGGTTGGCGGAAAGACATCAGTAATGATCTTTGAAAAGCAATTCACCTCAAGGTCAGACCGTACAATGCTCAGAGAAACTGCAAAAAACCCAAGAGCTACACCTCAGACTCTACAGGCCTCAGTTATCAAGTTAAATGTTAAAGTTCATGATGGTACAATTACAAAAACTTAACAAGTTTACAAAAACTTAACAAGTAGCCTATGGCATGTTTGGAAGGGTAGCCAGGAGAAAGCTTCTTCTCTCTAAAAAGAACATGGCAACATGGCTTAGCTTTTTGCATCTGAACAAATGACAGGATTTCTGGAACAAAGTCCTTTGGACAGACGAGACCAAAGTGGAGATGTTTGGCCATAATACACAGCACCAAGTTAGGTGAAAACTAAATATCATTTCAGCACAAACACCTCATACCAACTGTCAAGCACGGTGTAGGCGTGATGATTTTGGGCTTGTTTTGCAACCACGGGACTTGAGCACCTTGAGTCAAATGTGAAGCCATCTGTCCGACAGCTAAAGCTTAGCTAGAAATTGGGTCATACAACAGGACAATGATCACAAGCACACCAGCAAATCTACAACAGAATGGCTGAAAAAGAAGAGAATCAAGGTGTTTCAATGGCCCAGTCAAAGTTCAGACCTCAAAGAGATAATGAAATGTTGCGGTGGGACCCTAAGAGAGCTGTGCATAAACAGATACCCACAAACCTCAATGAACTGAAACAACGCTGTAAAGAAGAGTGGGCCAAAATTCTTCCACAATGATGTGAGAGACTGATAAATTCAAATAGAAAATTATTACTTCAAATTATTGCTGCTAAAGGTGGTTCTACAAGCTATTGAATCATGGGGTGTGCTTAGTTTGTCACACATGGCTTCTCCCTTTTGGCTTTATTTTTGTTAAATAAATAATGACACAGTGTAATATATAATGCATTGTTGTTCATCTGAGGTTGTATTTATCTAATTTTAAGACCTGCTAATGACCAGATGATTTTTTTTTTATTATCCCAGAGGAAAGAAAAACAAAAAAGGGGATCTCTTTAACATCTCAAATGTTTCTCCTAGACAAAAATTAGGTTACTTTAACATCAAATAGAGACTTTTGCTTGAATCTCCTGCTTCTCACGCTTGTCTCCAGAGACAAAAACACTCTCACAATGGTCTCATCCAAAGTTTCAGACAAGATTTAAACATCACACTGTGCTCAGATTGTTCTCCTAAACTAAAGACTCAGATGGTCTCGTATTTGTCTCAATCAAAGTTTCAGACAAGATCTCAACAACATCACACACTGTGCTCATATTTTTCTCCTTAGCTAGAGACTCTGGATCACTCACATTTGTCTCCTCTAAAGATTCATAAGAGACCTCAACAACATCTCACACTGCGCTGAGATTTTTCTCCTAAATTATGTTTTATTAAAGTGCGGGAGGAACACGTTTAAATGATCTATCCAGTCATCACATCATTCCAATCAGAAGTCAGCAATCAGCAATCAACATACCCAATCAGCATGAGTGGAGGCCTATATATATCCAGTCGACTCACCTATGTTCCTTAACAGTTTTCAGCATCTCTCCACCACCCAGACTCTTCATACTTGCCTGGTTACTTTCCTAACCAGAAATACGAGGGAGTACTCTGGGTTCAGGCCAAAATAACCAAGCTCTGAGCCTTCTCCTTGGACAGCATGCCAAATACGCATACTACTTTACTCTATCTGATTATTTGTAAGTGTGAACTCATGAAACTAAATACTCTGATGTTCTCATATTTGTCTCATCCAAAGTTTTAGACAAGATCTTAACAACATCACACACTGTGCTCAGACTTTTCTCCTCAGCTTGAGACTTGATCGCTCACATTTGTGTCTTATAAAGTTTAGAAGAGACCTCAACAATATCACACAATATACTAAACTAAAGACTCTGGTGGTCTCATATTTAGCCTTGTTTCCACCACAGGAACTTTCCCCAGGAACTAGGGACTTTGGTACTCAGTGTGTTTTAACCGCAGGGACCAGGGTCTAAATGAAGTTTCAGGTAAAAATGTTCCCCTCAGAAAGTCCCGGTGAACATGCTGATTGGTTGAGTTCACGCAGCATTTTTATTGGTTGACTCCACTCAGCATTTTATTTCAACCACTATTTTTAAAAGTCTGTTGTGGTGAGTGCAGTAAGAGTTGTGTACAATTCGAATCAACAATGGAGTTTAAAAAATTCAACCGAAGGACCGACGATGAGATTCAGGCTTTATTAAGGCCAGAACACACCAAGCCGACGCCGACAAACTAGTGGAGATGAAAGCAGACTGTGGGGTTGGCTCACGTCGGCAGCGTCTGTGTCCAAAGTTGGCCTGACACACCAAACCAACGCTAAACAGCCGACGGCCAAGTAGCACGTCAGTTCTGCGCCTGCGTGAGATAAAAAGCCTTTCCGAACCAGCAGGTGGCAGTATCTGAACAGCCAATCAGAATGATCAGATGGACCAACGATCTCCGACAGCGTTTCAACATTTCGAATCGGCCGAAAAAAAGCCGACGAGGACCAACTTCAGCCGACGGTGCGGAACACACTGAGAAAAATTAGTCTATGAAAAATGGACGAAATCCAGTGGCGGGAACTGGAACTCCAACGCGCGCAAATTTCTGGGACAAATTGTTCCGAATAATTTTGGTGGAAACCAGTGCTTGAAATGGGCCGGTACACAGTACCTCTCCTTCTTCTCTGTTTTTACCTTTATAGCGTATCGGTCCGGCACTGCCGACATGTTGCAGGTATGGAAGCCCGCCGCGCCCTCCCTTTTTGAACCGAGCATCGGGAGTACCGGCACCTGTATTTTTCCACTTCAAGCACTGATGGAAATGCGGCTCCTCCAAATTTTCAGACAAGATCTCAACAACATCACACACTGTGCTCAGATTTTTCTCCTCAGTTTGAACCACTGGAGCTCTGTGCTCACATTCGTCTCTTTTAAAGTTTAGAAGAAACCTCGACAACTTTACAAATTGTGCACCATGGAGCCTACTTGTTTTTTACTTTAGTGTCTTTCAATCTATAAAACCACAGTTTAAGACTATATTAAGAGGCAAGTTATGCAGAAATACGGTTCACAATCTTAATTGCTGACACAAAATAAGATAATAGAGCTGTACAGTTTGTGCACATCATTTGTTCTTGGAAATAGTAAAGTACCCGATGCTTTTATCAAAACTATCTTGCAGAAATCTTACTACAGGAACAGTAACCCTGGAGCGTTCTTTGCTGAAAGACACATTAAATGGCTTATGACTCAATCCTTGACCACTTTGATTATTAATAGGCCTATATGGTAGAAAAGTTTGAGTTCATACTGAGACATTTGATTTGTAAAGTTGTTGAGATCTCTTCTAAAAAGGAGAAAAATCTGAGCAGTGTGTGATATTGCTGAGATCTCTTCTAAATCTTTAAAGGAGACAAATTTGAACAATCCAATGTCTCAAGCTAAGGAGAAAAATATGAGCACAATGTGTGATGTTGTTGAGATCTCTTCTAAAAATGTAAAGGAGACCATTGTGAGAGTGTTAGAATTTTTTTGTCTCAGGAGACAAGTGTGAGAAGCACGAGACTCAAGCAAAAGTCTCCATTTGGTGTTAATGTAACCTCATTTATGCCTAGCAGAAACATTTGAGATCACTTTTTTTCCACTCTGGGTATAGCTCCAGTCTCATTCATCCACACAATTTCAATCAAACACAATACATGCACTGAAGTCCATAGTGTAGATAGTGTTTTCTTCTACAATTATTTAATAGAGGAAATCATGACCTATATTTACATGCATGCAAAATGGGTTGTACAAGACAAAATTTTCAATGCTAAACAAAGAAAAAAAAGGTTATGCAACAATCATGAAGCACTGGTACACTTGTGTTACATTTGATAAAAATAAAGTATATTTCTCCTAAAATAAAATTGAAGACAAAGCTGATACCTAAATAAGACATATAAAAGAATTTATAGCTTATAAAGCTGTGTGAGAACCATAGCCTCATGGGCAGCACATCGACATCGAGACACAACTGCATCTCAGACATCATGAGTTTGAGTCCCAGCTGAAGGTACTTTCCTGCTTTTGTTCCCTTCTCACCTCTCCCACTGTTTCCTGTCTCTCCTCCTACTGTCCTGTCCATTAAAGGCGCTCTAAGCGATTCTGAGCGGAGTAACTTCCTGTTGACGTTCGAAGTGTTGTCAAACAAAACAGAGGCTAGCTAGACCCTCCCTCCTACTCCTTCTGGTCCTCCCCTCCGTGCTTCCTGAAACAGTCATGAACGCGCATTTAAAATGTAAGTAGCTTGCGTATTGACGCTGCTTTTCGTTATTGGCTAGAGCATGTTTATTATGTTAAGTGGTTCAGGCTGCACCAGTTTGTTTTTATTGCAGTTTTCGGAGCTTGTGGCGACTACAGAGACCGCGTTTTTTTACAGTGTGTTCAGGGGACAGGCAGCTAGCGCATAGTGAGGAGATGTTTGCAGTATGTGACAAAAAAAAATTGGGCCTAAAAACGCGTCAAATCGCTTAGAGCGCCTTTAAAGATGAATAACCCCAATGGCATAAATAAAAAGAGTGTAACCTCTGCAAGACAATAAAGAGATCTCACATGTTTCTCACAGCCCATTCTCATTTTGGATTCCTTTCTCTTAAAACTTTCTCATGTCTCAGTTGTGCCTATATACTTATTTTTCCTAAGAAATTTTAGGAGGCACTGTTGAAACTAAAATGAGAGATATTTAAGAATCAACTAAGTCACTTGAGCTTAAACAGAACAACCTCTGAGCAATAAAATATTCCTATAATGGAGTTTCGAAAGAGACTGCAACAAGACAATAAAGAGATGTTCTGTTATTCTCAGTTTTGACTCCTTTTTTCTCACATATTTCTCATGTCTCATTTGTGTCTACTTTTATTTTCCCTAAGGAATTTTAGGAGAAACATCTGAAATGCTGTTGCTACTAAAATTAGAGATATATGAGAATCACAATTAAGTCTCTTGAGCTTAGGAAAAGCAACCACTGCACATTTTTCCTCTGGGATGTCCTGATATGTAAAACTAAAGAGTTCAAAAGGGTGTACTTTCTTTTTTTTACATGACTGTATATATGAGATGGCCTAGCCTCTAACAACAGCAACAGCATATACATCTTTGCCCATGTCTCAGGGGATTTCCACTGTTGAGGTAACTTGATTCACAAACTTATTTGATTGCATTGCCTATAAGTGAGCATCACTGACGGCCACAGTATTTACATTAGGTGACATGCAGCACCTATGCAAAAACAGAGTATCATCCCTGTGTAGAAATTAGTTTCTGTTTTTTTTTTGTTCTAGGTTATTGTACATACTGGATCTTTTTTTTAGCATTGCAGGAACAATTTTAGCATCATATCAATCATGATTAATTTAGCGTTGTTCTTTTTGTCAACACTCTATTCTATGTGTTGCCTCACCAACCCTTTTTTTCTCAAAATCGTCATAGTTATCATCCTTTTGATGAACATAATTCCCTACCTCTACTGGTTATTTTGGCAGAAGCATTTAAGAAAACCTCAACAGTCAGTTGTCTTCCCAAAAAGCTTTAGCATGCAGTGTCTTGCTGAAGGCAAAGGTTTTGGAAAGTTAACCAGAAGAGTTGGGCTTCCATCTGCAGCGCCCCCACAGGACAGGAGAGTTAAGGCCTGTTCACAACAAAGACAATATCTATAACAATTATGATATAGTTCTAAAAATCATTCTAAATATAAAAGAATAGCATACCACAACTATGTTGAAAATGGCAGAGAAATTATATTGTTGGAATCACTTTCAGAGCCATTTTTTACAGCTGATGAATGATAAAAAAAAAACATCAAAATCAGACCATTATTCATTAAGAGCTTGATCATTTAAAGTAGCAGATGACAAAATTGAAGTCCAAGCTTAGAATAAACAGAACAATATCATTGGCTATGGATGCTAATATATAGTTATCAGTATAGTTATTTTTATAGTTATCATTCTTGGTGTGAATGGGCCTTTACAGCAGACAATTTAAAGAAAAAATCTCCACAGGGTTCACAAAGAGAAATGAATAGTGGTTAAATTGCATGAAAGCCTTTTTTTCTACAATTATATTTTATTAGGCTATATACTGCAAGTGTTCATATCAGACTTACCAAACAACAGCAAAGCCACTTCAAATAGTTATATTTAGGAGAACTATGACCAGAAAGATGAACTCCTATTAATTCAAAATCTACCGAATGAGAGTGGTTGATTACTGACCATTTAAAAACAATTATTTTAGTGCATTTTGCAAACTTACCTATAGGCTGACAAGTGCAAAAGGTCAAGTCGAGCATGTTGTATTGTGGAAAATAGTATTCTTTACATTGTTTGTTCTCTAGTGCATATTTAGGCAAATGTAGTCCATGCATGCAGAACTGTGGACAGTATGCACACTGCATATGGAAATATAAAATTAATGATATGCTATTCTGAAGACATATCATCATGCTTTTTCATCCCTCTGATTCAATATAAGCACACCCTTTATGCTGTTTTGACAACAAATGACTCAACCATTGTAGGATGTTTTGATGAAAAATACATGATATTTTCCAATGACTATATAGAACATAAATGTCTGCTGTTTGTATCCCCATAATGCTCTCATATTTTTTGTATTTTCTCTATTTATACATTTATTTATAAATTTAGCTACTTGTTAGCTCACTAAACTCCTTTTCTTTTAAATCAAGTCATATATTTCCTAATATTTGCTGTTGACCATTCCAGCACTGTATGTCACATCACTTATCTGGGTAGCCTACCTGAAACGAAACCGGTGCTCAGTCTCTCGTATTAAAGCCTGTTCACATCAAGAATGATAGGGTAGGGTAGGCAAAAACGCCCCCCTTAAGGACTTTCTTTTTTTCTGTGAAACAAAAGTTAAATGTGTCCAGATTAGCTATCACAGTTTTCGTGACAATGACATAAATTATAAACCAAGTATGAAGAATGTCCAGAGTTTTCATGTTTTTAGATTTTTAACAAAAATTAAATTTGTATCAAGGGGGCATTTTGCTCTATGGGTGGGGTAAAATGCCCCCAGTCTGACAAAGCAAGTTGCTTTATACTTTTACAGCAAAATCAGAGTGCAGGCATTTTTAGCTTTAAAATTAAAAAGAATATAATCAGTAATTATGATTTACAAAATTATAATATCTTATTTAAAAATATTATTAGCTGATGCTAACTGGCTAGCTAACTAGCTACCTGATGCTAACTTGAGGTAATTTTTAAATATAAAGTCCAAATTTTTATTTTTCAACCACCTAGTTAGATTACATTTGATTGAAAAACAAAGGATTCGATGTTCAGAACAGAGTAACTATAGTAATTATGATAGTGGGAAGGGGGGTGTTTTACCCCACAGACTATGTTTGATTTTTTTTTTTTTTTGTCATTCTGAAAATATAATTATATTTTCCTTAAATAACATGTACTCCCCATCTACAGGCCTTAGTATTCTCATATCATATATAACTGTGATGCTCTACAAAACAACAAGCTTTAAAACGATGAGGGGCCGTATTGAAAAGCCTCTTACAAACACTAGTGAAACAGAAAAACATTAATCAACCTTAGTGAAATTCATTCATATGCATAGCTGAAAAAGACCTATAAACACTAGTAAAATGAAAAACATTGA